>NC_077230.1:10490428-11097095 GCF_027887165.1 Monodelphis domestica | reverse complement strand
GTGCTGCGAGTGTCCTTGCTGCCTCCTGGCCTTTGACCTAGCCGGGCAGCACGAAGGCACCACTTTCTCCCCCATTTTCAGTGTAGTGCTGGGGGGTGGGGGGGGGGGCAACACACTGCTCACAAATGGGAACACAAATGGAGGGCTTTGTTTTTTATCATGTTTATTTAATACAGAACACAATGTCAAATGAAACAGAGAGGAAATGACATGAGTATATAGTATTGTCAGACATTAGAATAAACCACCATTTTTAAAGCATGAAGGGGGGGGGGGTGAGTGTGAACATCAAGGCCTAATTGATGAAAATACTTAATACCATTCAAATTGGATAAAATTTCTGATTTTCACTTTTTCCGGGGGATCTTGGGAAAAGTAGATGATTTTCAAGAAAATAATGACAAGATTCAGGTCTTTAAGGATTGATTTGATATATCAGACTCTTAGTTACTCACTTCTTATTCCTAGGAGTCACTGAACTATGACCAGGAGATTCTTCTCTTGATTATTGGGGAGAATCTACTCTCGTACTTCCCCACTTCCCCATCTCCTTTCCTCCCTCCCTCCCCAAAGAAGAATCTTCCACCCAGGGTAACGTCAAAGCTGAGCCGAGGAGTTGAGGGTTTTTCCCCAGCTTTTAACTCCTCTATTGGCCAATCGGTACCCTTGTTGGAACAGTGTTTGATCCTAACAGATGGGTCTGACTTGAACTCAAGATGCTTCCCTGTTTGTGATCTGTAGGCATGTGGGAGACCTCGGCAATGTGACGGCCAACAAAGACGGGGTGGCGACCGTGTCCATCAAAGACAGTCACATTGAGCTCTCGGGACCCATGTCTATCATTGGCCGCACCATGGTGGTAAGCATCAGTGTCGAGTTCTCACCGGCACGCGCGTGCCCTTTCTGGCTGCTTCCTGCACAAGTACAGCCACCCGACACTTGTAGGTTCTTAGTAAGGAGACGGGCCTACGTTTTAACTTGGCTTAGACTAAAGCAATTAAGGGAACAACAACACGGACCTTTGTTACTGCGCTGTTGAGGTTAGATGCTCATTTCTTCCCCACTCAGTATCAGGAAAATTGTTAAATTTTAGAAACGGAACGTTTAGTAATATTTGGGGCAGAAAAGGGGGCCTGACCGTACTTGAATCTGAATTGGGAAAAATACCGCGTCATCTTAAAATGTTAGGGAGGGGTCGGGTCCGTCTTAGTGCCATAGTTGGTTTAATACCCAAATAACTCAAGTATCAGATTTTACTATTTGATCTGCCAATATTTGATTTCTTTTCTCTTCCCTTCACCGACCTTTTCTTTTACGGATTATTTGCATAAATTGCCCAGTTGCTGTAAAGAGGGGGAGGCTCTAAGGAATTAACTGGTTTTTAATCAATCTGTTTCACTTCTAGGAGATCTAAGAATGTTAAAAAAATCTATATTAATAAAATATAAGAAGTAGTAATGAATAATAAAAATATTCTTTCAGATAGTTTAGGGGATATTTCTGGGCCTTGTTCAGCTATGCTGTCTTACTTACCATTTTGTTAGAATTTGAGCCCAATCTTGACTTGTTCCCTCAATTTGTATTTGGTATATAGTGCAAAGTTATTAGAAAATTATTGTAATTTCTTTGGCATTATGGAAGTCTAAGATCAATGTGCTCTGGATTTTTTAGCTTGTTAATTTCTATAATAGCAAACTGTTTAGGACAGAATTTATTTAGGGTACATCACCAGAGCCTATAACAAATCCTATTAAATGTTACAGGTTTTCCTAAAAAGATTATCTTGTGTTAAGTGTTTAGTGATCACTAAAGGTCCCCTTGACATGCCCCTTAACCTATGTACACGAGTCTTACCTTTTAGGGATTAAGGAGGAGAAAAAAGGCCATGTTATTAGCCATTGAAGACATAGCTTAATTTTCTAAAATGCTTCTTTAAATTTTTAACTTTTTAAAAACTCTTTTATTTTTAAGGTCCACGAGAAAGCTGATGACTTGGGCAAAGGGGGAAATGCAGAGAGTGAAAAGACAGGAAATGCTGGACCTCGCCTAGCTTGTGGCGTCATTGGGATTGCTAAGTAAACCTGTCTAGGATGTAGCTCAGGTACCTGGGAACACAAAGATGTTGTTGATTACATGTAGAAACATACTTGGCAAGACCATTAAACACTAATCTTAAGTCAAAGCTTGTGTGAAACTTAATTGCTTTGTTCAGGTGTCTTCGATGCAGATTTGTATAAAAGTTCATACAACCTTATAATTAAAATGCAGCAGTGACTGAAGTATTGTTCCTGGGGATTCACCTTAGTTGTCTGGCATGATTTATCTAGCTCTAAAGTTAAGGCTGGTCTCAAACATTAGCTATACAAATGTCTCTTCGAGATGGGCGTTGCTGGAACAGTTCAGAATAGAATTGAGCTCCCTTAGGCCATGGGAAAGTTACTTGATATCACTTGTGTGGTAAATTTAATGAGTCAAGACAGGGATATGTTGTAGTATTTCTATAGATAGAACTCATTTCCTTTTTAAAAAAACCCTGAGAAACCGGTTTCTAGCAGCTGGCTCATAATGGACCGTGTTTAGGTCCAGTAAAAGGACAGTTTTCTTGGACAAAGAGTAATATATATCCTCCTGCCATGGCTTTAAGACAAGATAATGTTGTGTCCTAGCATGAAACAAACAGCTTTTAAATAACAGGTGGCAAAATTTCTACTTTTGTGTAAAAATCTCCATTTATTTACAAATGGGTTAGCCAAAATCTAAATCTTAAAACCATATTGGCTAAAAGTAAGAACTTACCTGCCACGTTAGCATTTTTTTCCTTTCGTCCACTCTTAAGAGTGTGCCCAGTGAGGCCAGTACCTTTTCGTATGTAATAAACACTGAGATTGGCACATTCTGTTTCCAAGCTCTTTCTGCAAGGTAAGATGCTGCACCACCCCTGCTATAGTTGTTTAGCTAAATCAAAACACTGAAGTGGAGTGTTACTTTGGGGTTTTAGCCTTCGTGCATGCTCAGTAATTTTTTCCCTCTCCCCCCACAAGTGGTCTTTATCCCTTAACTCTTAATCCTGTTTACATGACGTAACTTTTAAAATGAAATGTATTCAAGTCAAGGTTTTTGAATGAAATGCAAACAATGCTCCGTAAAATTTAGAAAAACACAAATGGCCACAAATCATAGAGGTGAATGGCTGGGCAGAGAGATACTAGCCCTATGTCATGCTAGATCCTTGCTTTTCCTAAAAATTATGTCAGTGTTCAGTAACAACTTACAGAACGGTGGCATTGAAGGAGAAAAGTCTAAATCAAGCTGGACACTTTTTAACACACTAACATATTTTAAAGGAATGGAAAATAGAAGTTAAAAAGCTCCACAAACGCATTCTTCTAAACATCAGACAAGTATTCCCTGTACCAACCAGAGACTCGAGTCCTAGAGAACTTGCTTAGGAAAATGACTAAGAAGTAAATTCTGAACAGTTAAAACTTGAACAATGGTTGTTCTTCAGGCTATCATTTCAGTTTTTCTTACAAATGTCCTGTCCATAGAAACTTAATGCCTCCAACATGAATGAAACAAACATTAAAGACAAATTTTTGAACACATGGATTTTTAAGTTCACAGATATGTAAACAGGATTTTCTCCTTTATTCTGCAAATGCAGGAACATAAAAATGCCCTTCACCCTCCCCCCACCCCCCTCCAATGCCCTGCTGCAAAAAAGCAGCATTTAAAAAATTACTCAAGTTACAAAGCAGCTGCCTCTTCATTTTAGGGGAAAGGTAGGGAGAAGAGAAATTAATGGTATTACATCAAAGCCCAAGACAATTGGTTTTTTTTTTTGAAATGCACAAGATTAATACAATTTTTATAAGCACATTGTTTGGATCCATTTTTGTGCAACATCAAATACTTTTTTCCTGGAGCACTGGATGAACAATTTTATACCATAGTTTCCTAATCTTAGATTTGCCTTTGGCTACAGCTACTTTTTTCCATCTTGTGTACAGATAATTTAACTACATTAATTTGTGTTACAGAAAAGCAGCAAGGCTACCTCTGCCCAGTAAAGGAAGTGAACAAAATAAGTGGGGAAACCAAAGCTTTGGGTTATTATGCAAAAAGCATTAAAGGGGACAAAAAGTTTTAAGCTGGAGTTTTTCATTCTTGATTTCTTTTCCAAACCTCACCCTCTCAACCACCTGAAAAAAAATCAATGAGTTTATGGGTTAGAAAAAAAAATACCCGAACTCCCAAATGGGTATATATCATCAGGTGCTAATTTGAATATAACATATATCATTTTTTTCTTACGGGTCCAATTGTGTCAGTAAAGAAATTTGCTTTCTACAAATTATTAGGGCAACACCACAGAACCAATGAGAAAAAGAAAACCTTGATTGAATCACAAACACTAACAATTAGCTCTTCCAATAACATTTTAAAACCACTAACTTTTTCTTTACCTTATATGGTCAAGTAGATTAAAATGCATCTAAAAATGAACTATTACAAATAAAAACCTGCTCCTGTGAATTCAACTACACAAAGATGTATTTTTCCCCAACAAATATAAACAATTTAAACTGTCTAATTTAGACTTCAGTACAGCATTAACAGCTCAAACTTTTAAGATGCTGAACATTTCTTTTCCCGCTTCAGTGCAGTGTAGGAAGAATAGCACACATTAAAGTTTGTTACGAAAATAGAGTTTATTAAAAACATCCCTATTGTTTGAGGAGCTTTCACTGTTACCTTTTCTTAAATTAAAAAAAAAAATAGAAAGCACTTCTAATTACGATTTGTAAACTTTTTAAAGTCAAAACTTTTAAAAAGTTACAGCAAAAGGGTAATATTTTATTCATATTTTTGTCATTTTGTGGCTATTTTAAATAGAAGGGAAGCAATCAAATTGCTTATAATTCCCCACCAACTACTGAGGGGCTGTGATATAGCAGAAGCAAATATAATACAGCATCTGTCTGTACACCTCAAGCTCTATGCTCCAACGTCACTGTCACATTTCGACAGATTCCAGTCTCTAGCGGGAAGCCTCTACTCCCGAGGCAGAATCCTTTTCAGGTTCATCAACAGATGAAGTAGCCTCTGACGGTAACTCTTCAGTAGGGTTTAGAGCTGTTGACTCCCCTTTATCGAGTTCTGAAATAGTGTCTGCATTTCCCACTTGGCTACTACTAGAGGGTTCAATGGTCTTATCACCACCTGCCCTATCTGTCACCTCAGGTTTCTCCTTCCCTCGATTCTCTTCCTTATCTCTACGAGAATCTCTCTCTCTAGAATCCCTGTCTCGATGTCCACTGGATCGTCTCCTCTCTTCCAAGTCTCTGTGCCTGTCTCGTTCAGGGGTTCTTCTTCCCCACTCTCTCCTTTCACGATTACTATTATCTCTGTCATCAATACGGTTACCGTATCGTTCCCGATCATTTTCTACCCGATTTCCAAAAGACCTCCTCCCAAATCTTTCTTGGTCTCTACCTGAATTGAACTGCTGCTGCCTAGTTTCATTTCTAAAGGGTTGCTGTGGTGGTGGTTGCTGTGGTGGTTGCTGTGGCCTTCCGTCTCGCTCTTCAGCTCCGCCGGGGCCTGGGCCGGGGCCCCCAAGTCCTGGCATCCCACCTGGCCTAACAAAAGGGCCATGAGGTGGGAAAGGGCCTTTCATTCCATGAGGCGGCGGCATTCCGAAGCCTCCTGGGCCTGGAGGGGGTCCTCTGTGCATCATGTGAGGTGGCATAGGGCGCGGTGGCATCAAAGGGAATCGTTGTAAGTGAGGTGGAGGCATTCCAGGGGGGCGCTGCAGGGGTATTAAGCCAGGCCGAGCACCCAGAAGACCAGTAGATGGCGCTTGTAACCCGATAACGGGACCAGGTGCAACTCCTTGAGTCCCTAAAATTAAATAAGAAAACATTTATAAACAGAAGAGAATGTACTATTTCGTTACAACCCTCCTTCCTGTACGAGCCAGTAGAAAATGCTACTCATTTTAAATGGCATCAAATATTGGTGACTTGGCAGCAGGGCAAAAGGTCTGAGGCCAATAATAATGTACGTTTCATAATACGACAACAAAAAAGGGAAGTTTGTGCGCTGTCCCCTTAGGGAGAAGGCAGGTTCTGATGGACTAGTCACTCTGAAAGGCAGTTTCCTATCCACCATCAACTAATAGAATAACGTACTATATACTTATTAGTCACCATATACTTATTAGATTTCAATTCAGCTTCAACCCGAAAACCCAATGGTTTGTGTTGGAAAATTAGTCAACATCTTTTTGGTTAAGTTCTCTCTTCTCCCTCCCCCCAATAAAGTGCCTCAGAAGTGTGGCTGTTCTCTCACACGTCACTGAAATACTAGCTTCAAGGTACAAAGAAAGGCACAAAAGGTAAAAAGTATATTTATTTTCCCCAAAATGGATGGCCAAGTTCTAAATGTTGCCAAGCCAAAGTGATTTCAGTTATTCTCTTCTAGTTCCTCTTCCAGGTGTTAAGATGCCGCAAAGCTAAATACATTTTTTTTCCCATTTCCCCACCAGCATAGGGGTCCATGTTTGGTGTAGTGGTTACCCCTGATTCAATACAGAGCACATCAAGCATGCAGATACTTAGCCATTTGACAGAGATGAACTCAGGTACATCACTAAAATATTAAATATACGTAATTGCCCTAATAAAATGGATT
This sequence comes from Monodelphis domestica, assembly GCF_027887165.1. NCBI lineage: Eukaryota > Metazoa > Chordata > Mammalia > Didelphimorphia > Didelphidae > Monodelphis > Monodelphis domestica. The sequence goes on along the minus strand of NC_077230.1, from coordinate 11,090,399 downwards.
TTAAAAGGTTATGCCTAGAAGGTTCAATCTGGTCCTTCCAAACTAGAAAGCGAAGGATAATCGGAGAGCCTCAGGTCAGCCACCAAAAGAATTCTCGTGGCCAAGGCAATTCATAAAATACACAATTTCCTCCTACATAATAACTGGCAATGTGATACGGACTCTGTTCCTTGCCAAATTAAAAACAATTAACCAATGGCCAAGTTTATTTCACCTTTTTGTAAAAACTGGCATGACAGATCATTTCCCTTTTATCTTTGTAAATGTCAACAATATTATGAGATTCCCTTTCAGGGTTCTGCCTTTACTGTTCTAGATCATCTTCATTCATTTGTAAAAGTGCAGAGCACACAATTGTTCTGCAGCCTCTTCAGCATCAAATGAAAATGTGTTCTGAGACGTAGAGCTAAATAAACCTAGAGCTTGGTTCCTTCTGTCAATCTTGTTGATTCAGCAGGTTTATGAAAAAAGGGAAATCGCTTCATTTTAAAAACAAATCAGAACCTACCTGGTTCTATACCACAATTTTATGTATGTGAGTATTGGAGGTTATGTTACACTTACACAATTATGTCAATGAATGCACGATGCCTCATTAACTGCAATTATCTCCTTTGTAGGTTTTATTTCTGTCGTTTCTATTTACAATCCACTCATAGGAGAATCTACCCATGTGCTACAAGTTTACCTTTATGTATTTTTGCACTGATCATTTTTGCGATGTGACAGGCTCACCTTGATACCACCACAATTTCATTTCTCCCAAAAAGACAATTGGAGGGAACATTAACTGACCCAAACCACCGCTTTCTCATTTTTATAACATTTTTACAAAAATCATTTGTAAATATATGAAGCATAGGCTCACGCATACACGAACATTTAAAGATGACTAAATTCCACTAGACCTCTGTTCAGCCACCCTCTGATTACTGTCAGCGAGGAAAACAGAAACACATGCTTTTTTAAAAGTATTTGTGATGGGGGCAGCTTAGTGGATGGAGAGCCAGGCCCAGAGACAGGAAATCCTGGGTTCAAAACTGGCCTCAGACACTTCCCAGCTATGTGACCTTGGGTAAGTCACTTACCCCCATTGCCCAGCCCTTACCACTCTCCTGCCTTGGAACCAATACACTATTTAATTCTAAGACAGAAGACTGGGGTTAAAAAAAAAAAAGGTATTTGCCAAGAAAAAAGAAATCTCTGCCTTTCAGGAACTTGGATTACACCTGATATGGTATGTGCATATCTTTTATTTAACTAATAACTAATAAACTAATAAATGATACATGCTAAATGGACCCAGTTTTTTGGAGGGGGCGGCACTAACAGGTGTGGTAAAGAAAGATGCTTCAAAGGAGGAGACCCTTGAAGGAAGCTAGAAATTCCTGGAGGTGGAAATAAATAGGGGAAGCCTTTCAGGCATAAGGGACGGTGTGTGAAAAGGCATAAAGATAGGAAATGGAAAACAGACTTGGACTGGAGCACAGAGTGCCCGAGAAGACCTCCAGCCCCCTCGTGTGTGTCGGTGTGGAGGGGAGTTTGGTCCTTCTTCAGGTGCTATTGCCATTGTGGTATACAGAAGGACAAGGAACGCTGGCCTTTAAATGTTTAATGAAAAGGCTTCTGTTCATGTGAAAAACTAAAAGCACACTTTGATTTTGAATAGGCAATTATGAACATAGATGTGTGTATATATTTATTTTATGCCAATTATTCCATTTAAACACTCCAAATGACGTTTTCCTGTCATAGAAAGGAGCATAAGCCTTTTCCTTTTTCATAACAAAGGTTTTGTTTCTCTTCCACTACCATTTAAAGTCAAAACACTGATAGTTTAGCGATACTGAAGTCATCCCACTTCAGAATGAAACTGGGAGGAAAGGCAATGTACACCGATTGTCCAAAAAGGAAAGGGGGTGGGTAAATATGTTCCTGGAAGGCAGCACTGCCCTTCAAATAGATTACACACATATAGTGATTTCTTACATTTTACAAATAAGGACATTGAGGCTCATGAAGATGACGTGCTTTATTGACAGCCAAGCCTTTCAGTGCCTGGACTCAAATGCAATTCTTCTTGCAAATTCTATCTTCTTCTTCTTCTTTCCTATTATTACTATGCTGATTCTTTGTAAACAATCATTAAATTAAAAAAATTGGGAAGGGGGAGAGAAGCCTGGCTGGGCAGGTTAACAATCTAGATCAAGAACTGTTCTGAGACCCGGAGGACGGAAAGGTTACAATGGCACATGCTGGAAGTGCCAGATATAGTAGGACTTGAACGTGGGTCTTCCTGACTCAGACCAGGCTTTCCTATCCAACATACCAGGCTGCCTTCAAATGGTTTAACTTGGGGGGTTTGGTTAAAATGGAAAGCAGCTGTGCGCCAATCCTGTACTGATTCTACAAATGAACCTCCCCAGGAGAGTGGCAAGGGCTAGCCTCAGGCTTAAGTGGCTTGCCCAGGGTCAACCGGGTATCCGCTGTGCCACCCAGCTGCCCCTCACATGAGTCTTGAAACAGCTTTTCTCTAAGCCAAATTGGTTGCTCAAAGGGACTTTCTCTTTCCTAATCTATGAAAATCCGCTTCTGTCTCCAATATTCATATCCTGGCAAGGTTGCACTGCCAGGAATTGTGCCTGTGAACAATACATGTGAACCTCAACCTCCTTTACTCTTCTGTGTTCTCATGTCCTGCTTTCAGCTCTGAGGGTAGAAGTACACAGGGAGCCATGTGAGGGGCAGCTGGGTAGCACAGTGGAGAGTGCCGGGCCTAGAGACAGGAGGACCCAAGTTCCAAGTTGGGTGACCCTGGGCAAACCATTTAATCCTGATGCCTAACCACTGTCCTGCCTTAGAAGTGATACGAGGACAGAAGCCAAGTATTCTGAACACCAATTATGTGCATGCGAGTAGACAAAGGAGAGTTTAAAAAGATAGTTTAGATCCATGTTGGTAAAGACGTGGGACATGTGCCTGAGTGCCAGAGGGGGCTACTCCCCTCCCCCTCTCCCCTGCACCTGAGAAATGTGGGAGTGGGGGAGGGCAGCAGCGCCCTCACAGTGGTTTGGGCATGGCATCTCTAAAAGGTTCCCCAACACTGATTTAAATAATGAAATGACTTTAGTAAACAATGAATCCAAAAAATGTGATTCTCTTCTCAACATCAGAAACCACCGTACCTTTAGGAGCAGGGTCAGAGCAAACACAATGCTAACCATTTTCTGAAATGTCAGCATGCAAACTCACAGACAAAAAATAAGGGCTAAACGGACGCCTTAACTCAGAATCTCCTCTGAAAACATGCATGACGGACGCTACGAGTTGTCGAGGCAGGCGTGCAGAGGAGGCACTGGTGTCTTCTGCATGGAATGTGTCTGGAGGCTGCCATCGTGGGCGGTCAGACAAGAGCAGCACTGTGGCCAACGTCCGTGACTTAAGAGTCAACGTTTAGAAAGCGGTCTTGCTGCTTCTACCAGCGTAATCATTTCTCAGAGTATCCTGTTTCTTTAGCATCTTACAACGACTCGTGACATCAGGCACGATGGACACGTGGAGCCCGAGCCCTGCAGAGGGAGACCGTGACAGTCCCAAACGGAGCGGACTCTGGCCAACCCAAACGTGGCCCTCAAAACCGCAGCTCCAAATGATCATTATTTCTTTCTTAATGACTCCAATCACATGTGGCCCAAGTTCCGAGCACAAAGAGGACTAAATTCAAGTGAGACTTCAGTCATTAAAAAGGTAGGACTTCCTGAAAACCGGGATGACAGACACTAAGGCATCCCCTCTACCTCTGGCCCAATCAGAAGCACGGAATGCCCTGGCTAGCTGGCATTCACTTGTTTCAAGGGTGGGGATGAATTTGGGATCTTCTTGGGCATGAGCTACTCTCCACATCATGGTTCAAATTGTAGGCAAAATGAAGAACCCTAACTTGCAACCTTCAATCCAAGAAGCGAGACGACTACTTAGAAGGACGGAGACGCGCAGCCTTTAACAAAAGGCCGAGAAGCACTTGACGCTCTCTTGACGGCGACTCTCAGAAATAACCACTAGCTGTGTGGCCCTCACCAGGTGCTTTGTCCAGCCCCAGCTAGAAGAGCAAACTGAGCTTGTTAAACTTAGGGATAGGAGATGGACCTTTGATTGCCCTGATACAGGCAATGAGGACTAACATGAACCGGTACAGGCGCCACACCATTAATTCCAAGTAAAATAAAGTTACGAGCCATTCCATTCAAAGCTATCTGAGGTTGTAATTCCCGTAACAGCAAATCTGTAAAACAAAATTCATTGCAAAAAAATTTGGCCAAGGAAAAATGAGAACTCTAGCTACTTAGACAAGGAAAAGGACTACAATTCACGAGATCTTCACGAAGCGTGGGTCAGGACATGAGGGGCGAGGTGGAAAGGAGGGCGCAGGAGTGTGAATGGGACTGTGTGTTCTCCCTACGAAGCTAGTTACAACCTTTCTGGGCCTCAAATTTTCCTCATCATTAAAGTGAAAAATTGGATTAAGTCAACTATGAATCCAATGAATGAATTAAATCAAGGGAACTAAATTAACCATCCCAACTGTGTAGGGAGGGAGAAGCAGTCTGAATTTGAAGCCAGTTATCCTGGCTACCCAATTCCTCTTTCTGCTCTCCGTTACTTACTCCATTTGTAAAATAACAAGATGAATATGGCTACCAGTTCTACAATGTGTTCTAACATTATTGGGTGTGTAAGATGCATAAAATTTGTAATTATGCAAATGAAATATTTCTCTTTACATCAGCTGTATGTCTAAAGCAATAGAAATGCAAAAAATAGTTATTGGATTAATTACATGTCATAAAAATTCTGTCTTTTAAAGATTTATCATCTTCATTAACACATTTACATAGTATCAAACAAATCAACCTCATTCTTTCACAGATAGTCTGGGGTAGAAAAACTTGAAGCCAGAGACCAAAGGATTAAAAACAACCTTAAACTAAATATTCATCACAAATGATTAAAGTATTTCCAAATAATTACTTAATCAACCTGAAATAAAATAAATCAGTGTCTCTAAAACAACACAAGCCTAAGTGAAATAAACCTGGTTGCACAAACCCATCATGTGCAGTGTAAGACCAATTGAATTTCATTCCCCAGCCATTTACTGAATTCTTTCCCAAGTTCAAGGCTCCGTGGACACAACTATGAAAAACAATGCCCTCTGTGTGTTAAAGAAACTTACTAAGAATAAGACATGTACAAAAACATAGGATGCATGGCAGAGCATGATAGGGATAGAGGAAAGCTCAAAAAACTCTTGGAAATTTTTAGAACCTTTGCAGTCAGGAAGATCAGGGATTATTTTATGAATAAGATGTGATCCATCTTGAAGAAAAGAGAAATTCTTTCTGGAAAGAAAACTATTTAAAGAGCGTGCATTCCAGGAAAGTGCCTCGAGAGCAGGACACAACATCCAAGCACAGGAATTTAACAAATGCTTGACTTACTGATGAGTTGATTAACTGTACAAACGTAAACAGTAATAGTAAACAATGTAAATAGTTCTGTTTGGCTGGATCCTAGAGGACGTAAAGGATAAACGTGTTAGGTCAGACCATAGACAAAAAGAAAGGCAGCCCCCACTGTCACGGAGTTGCATTCTAATGAGGAAAGAACACAGATTGGGGGAATTGAAAGAGAAAGGCAGGCTGGCACAAAATCAGAAGCATCGTTGGGAGTACGGATGGGAAGGAAGGACGGACATTCTGGGCTCACCCCCCAGACGGAGTCACCAGTGGAATAGGGGGCAGACGTGTACGGAGGCTTGTCCAGGCTGAGAAGGTCGAGGTTGGGCTAACTAGTTATTTGGTCTTAGCCTGGGATGTGGGAACTTTCAAGTATTTCGATGCAGGTACCCAAGACATGGTGTTCAAAGCTGGATGTGGGTGAGCACGATCTCATCTGATGACTGATCAGATAAATTCTGATAAGACTTAATGTAAACGTGGGCATAAGGTGATGGATTTTCTAGGCAAAACAATTTCCGAAGACGATATACCAAGTGATAGGAGGGATGCGATTCTTTTCATAGTTGAGGAAAGGTTCCTTATGGCCGCTCTGCTTAGTTAAAGGTAGACATTATTATACGAAACTTAAACATTTTGGATTTCCATCAGCATTCCAAGAACGCTTATCTCCTTACTGCTGGAGTGGGAACGGGACTGCTCCAGTACCAAAGCACTGGCAACGATGGTTCCAGGCGACAAAACGAGGGTCCATCCAACGGGGTACAGAGTTAAAGGGTGGGAAAGACCGAGTTTGAAGGGGAAGGGTGCAATCGGCAAGGGTAGATTACGTAAGCTAGCTAAAGGCTAATGTGAAGAGAAGGACGTGCCATTTTCTTCTTCAATGCTACTACCTACTGCTTTTGAGCATAGTTTCTTTCTTCCCTAGTCCACAGAATAAAACATTAGTCTTGCAGTTTCTACTTTATTTATCTCTGAAGAACTGTCATTTTGAGGTTTTTTAAGACTTTAATTCTAGTAGCAAATGAAGTATTTAATTTTTCTACAGCCTCATCTCTTCTTTTTTCATAGTTCCTATTTGGAAAAACAAGATATTAATGTGTTGAGAGACACAGGATTGACATTTAGGTTCATCTGCATTTCAGAAGAAAAGCACCATAAGCTGGGTTTAGTCTGACCAGTTCTACTACTGAAGTTTAGTGGACCAGTAAAAAATGAGAAGGAAATCCCAAAGAGTAGTGAGAGTAAAAGAATCAATCAAAAAAGTATGGAAGTGGTTACAATGTGCCAGAGCCTATACTAGGAATAGGGAATATGAAAATAAAGAGTAAAATACTTCTTATACTTACTCACAATAAGCTTGTATTCTAGCAGAGGAGCCAAATGAATAGGAAAACATACAGCAGCCACATGAAGTTTATTTGTGCACGCGCACACACACACACACACACACACGCACGCGCACGCACACGCACACGCACACACACACAGTAGTAAAACACAAGGCAGTTTGGAAAAGAGGTTAGAAGCAATCGAGGAGATAAGGATTCCTACAGAAGACGGAGTCCAAGCTCTGGGAGGCAGAAATGAGGAGGGATGACATTCCAGGAACACGAGATGGCAGGCATGAAGATGAGAAGTGGAAGGGAGAGCCTGAAAGCCAATTTGACTAGGTCACAATATAGCAATCTAAAGAGACTAGATAAATAGATATGGGCCAGGTCGTATGAGGCCTTTTAAAAGTTTCTTTGTTTGAACTAAAGAAAGATAAAACTACTTTAATAATCAATTAATAATAAATTAAAAACCATTAAAAATTAATAACTTCCTTAAGAAGGTCAGGTTGGAATTGTTTTCATTTTAAAGTTGAATCTCATCTTTTTCTGTTTTAGCTCTCTATGAACTCTTCCTGAATGGGAAGCTCATGGAGTTTCGAGTAGGGGAACTACACAGTCAGATCAACACTTGGGAAATATTACTTGAGTTAGGGAAGACGGATTGAAGTGGTGTGAGATGAGGTGGTGCCAAAATCCAAGAGAGGAACCAGCAGAGTTGGCATGAAGGTGGCCGCTGTGGGAATGGAGAAGAGCTAGAACTGGAGATGCTGTGAAGTCAGAAAGGACAAGATACAGGTGGTGAGGGGGAAGGATGGACTAAGAATCATGCCAGGATTACAAACACAGAGAGCCAAAAGGATGGTAGAAATGTCAGATGGAAATAAGGAAGTTCGCACAAGGAAGGACTTGTGGGGAAGGACACATGCATCTGGGTCTAAAACTCGAGGGACATGTAAATCGAGGAGTCATCCCCACAAACAAGATTTGACCCGGAGGGGCTGATGAATTTACCAAGACAGTATAAAGGGGAAAAGGGCCAAAGACAAGGCCACTGACAGTTGGGGTACGATAAAGATGAACCCGCAAAAGACACCGAAGATTGGTCAGACAGAGCAGGAGAACAAGGAGAGAGTCGTGTTGTAAAAACCTAGCGAGCAGAAAGTATCCAAGATGAGAGATTGAGAAGCAACAGGTTGAGAAGGATGGCGAGAGAAAAATCATGTGAGTTGACAACGAAGAGATCAACAGTAAATTGAGAGAAAGTAGATCCCATTGAGTGAGGAGGTCAGAAGCAAAAGTACAAAGGCTGGAGAAAAGAGAGCAAAGGGGCGTAGAAAATATAGATGCCAACTTTCCAAGGAGCATGAATAAGAAAAGTGGAGCAGACATGCTGTCCTGGTCCTGGTCGGGCTGGGGCAGCTCTTCCATTTAAACAGGTAGGCTGTCTGATAAACAATGAGACTTCAGACCTGTCGTAACTTAAACTAACACAAAGCTGTTAAAATCCACAAGATGGTATTCGGATTTATTAAGTAAAAGTGGATTCTGTCATTCAGAATACTGCACACATTGCTGGGCCAAAAACATGAAAAATGACTGCAGTTATGCTGTCAACAGCCCTATAATAAGCACCATTAGGTGTGTGCTTTCTGCAAGGCACTCCTGGAGACTGACAAAAACAAAACAAACGTCCTTAAAGGGCTTACACCGGCTTTCCAGAAATACTTAGAAGTATTTTTTGAGGGTTGTGGGGAATCAGGCGGGGGCTCATATATAGTAGCACGAGTGCTAAAGGGACGCGGTAGAGCACTCGAAGCATGGAAACAAGAAGCCAATTGGGCTGGATCTTAGAGTGAAGAAGAGTAATTCATATAAAGTAAACCTTAAAAGGTAGCTTGAATCTAGGTTACAAAGTACTTTAAATACCAAAGAAAAGAGTTTATATTTGGTATTATGGGTAGGAGATATAGACTGAGCGCTATACACACTGTGTTTTAGAAATATTACTCTGGAAATTCGTACAGATTTGAGAGAAGAGTCAGATGTGACTTAAGTCACTGTGAGTAGAAATAAGATGGTTTACTTTGAGATATCTATGAGATTTAGACAAAACAAGAATTCCTATCTCTTGCCCAAAGCCAGTACTTTTTTTCACCTTCTACAATAAGGTATGTATGAAAATATGTTCTATCTATAATTACATATAATTGTGGAAAAGTTCAGTAAGTATCACCACTGGTAAATTACTACTACTAAGATGATCTAGTTTTCCTGTCTCCTAAAGTGTCGCCTGCATCCCCACATAACCTGGTCAATAGGTGTTCTTAAGCAAAATATCAGATTTTGAGTACAAGAGTACATGTGAGATCACTGTCAAGTCGAATAAATATAACTTTTGGATTATTCATGGTTCAGTCTCTCCATGAGCATAGCTAAATTAAGAGTTCCATTTAATTAATATTCACATGTTACAAAGACATTCATGTAATAAGATAGTTTTCCATAAATAAAATTACTCTTTCACAAACTTGAATTCCCAACAGCTAGCACAAAAATAATTGAAGCTGAAGATGTGATTCATTATCTGTGTGACTCAGTGGACGGGAATGGCACGGTATTTATAGCAGAATGGGGATGAGTAGAATTTTCATCTTCTTACAGTTTTGATAGAGAATACACTGCCTACCACTGGTAGGGAGGAAGCAGGGATAGAGGGAAAATGGAAGACAGTCCTTTATAAGGAATAATATTTATATTGTTAAATAATAGTTTTATTGCAATCTCAGGGATGATTTCTTAGTCATCCAATGAACACGGATTCTTCTGAAGCAAACTTCACCACAGCACTTAAGTCAGGCTAGAGAAAATGAAAGTGAAGGACAATGAGCTGACGGTCAGGACACCATAAGGCACGTAACAACTACACCCTTGTATGTTTGTCTCACATACTACGAGGCCAGATATGTGACCATGTAAGCGCCTCATTCTGTACCAATCATCTTGATCAACAAAATGAAAAAATAATGGTTAATGGTCAAAAGGATATGAACAGACAATTTGGGGATGAAGAAATCAAAGCTATATGAAAAAATGTATAAATTGTTATTGATTTGAAAATCAAAACAGCTCTGAGATCTCATCTCATCCCTATCAGTTTGGCTAAGTCGACAAACCTTAGAGATGTGGAAAAATGGGACATGAATACGTCATTAGTGGAACAGTGAATTGAGCCAACATTTTGGAGAACAATATGGAACTGTGCCCAAAGAGTTATGGAACCATGTATATATGCCTGCTGCCCTGGGAATACCACTATGGTGATCGTGGGAAAAAGAAAAGGATCTGTACGTTTATAGAAGCTCTCTCTGTGATGGCAAAGAACTGAAAATGGAAGGAATGCCCACTAACTGGGAATAACTAAACAAGCTGTGGTGTGCAACTCTGCTGGAATACTACTACTGAGTGGTAAGGAATGCTAATTTATTAATGAAATAATATAACATAAAATACAATAAATAAAAAATAAATCTACATGAAATTATCAAGTGAAACAAGCAGAATCAAGAGAACATTATATACAGAAACAGAAGTACTATTTGGATAACTGTGACTGTTTACCTCCAGAGAAAGAACTACTGAATAGTTGAGGTTTTATATACATATATATCTTTTTGGCAGTCAAATGATGCCTTCTCTAGGGCAGAATAGGGAGAGAGGAAAAGAACTATCTGGGAATTTTAATGTAACAGACAAATTTTCTTTTAGACAGCCAATCTAAAAATTGGTATAAGATTGGCACAGTTATATTTTGCTCAAGAAAAAGAACCTTAATTTTATTCCTTATGCTAACCAAAGATATTTCTTAGTAAAAAGAATTTTTATAGGCTAAATGAAATGGGAAACACTCCTTAAGAAGATTACAAAAATAATTAAAATAATTTTTGTTATTTTATAATCAGGAGGATTATCTGCTTTATGAAACATTTCACAATTTTCAAGAGCTTTATGAATGTATTATTTTTCATTTATTTGTTCTTTGAAAACCACAAATGGAAAAATATTAAAAAAATTAACTCACCAAGAAGTGAAACAGGTTGGGTAACAGGAGGTGCAGCAGGTGGAACGGCAGACCCATACATTTTCACACTGTCACCAGATTCGGCATTTCCTCTAGCCCCAGAAACCACTGTTGGAATGGGATTTCCAATAGATAAGTCTTTTGTAGTGTCTTCATTTATACCAGCGATAGTAGCTAAGGAATATAATCATATCAACATGTAAAGCTGAATAACTGCTTCCCCTCCTTATTCGATCAAATACCTTGACGTCCTGGATGCCCTCTGTTACCTCTTTCACTCTCTCCCTCTCACTCACTCACACACAAAATAAAGGGAATAAAATGCTTACAATTTGGGATGGTTATTGGTGGAGTGTGGGGAGGAGGAATAGACACTGGTGGTGTTATGGGAGGTGGAGGTCCAGGAGGAAGAAAACCTAGAATAAAGGAAAAACAAATCACAATTCGTATTTGATAGTAAAACTTTGAAAAACACCCTGCACTGAATCCAAATCTCTACAGACAATGAGATCTTTTGGGTCCTATTTGTACATGACACTGTGCTAAGTGAACTAACTTCAAATATGATCGTGTCCACTCAGTAGAATCTGTATTTATTCAAGGGAGATTAACCTAACTATACGCACAGGTACAACCAAGTGAATGAAAAGTATAAGTTGTTCTACCAAATACTTGGCCAGCAGACCTTTTGAGTTGGCCTGTTAGCAGTTATCTCGGCGAGGGAACAGCAGATGGACAACGACCCGGGCCCAGAATTGAAGAATAAAGTTCTAGCTACAGTGAATTTTGGAATTACTAAAACAATTTCAACAACCCCAATCTGTTCTCAGAAATTAAAACCCTTCATCCCATGAGAGAAATAGGATTATGAACGAAATACCACAATTTCTAAAGACTCAAAACGGCAATGTAAATTATTATGGCGAGATGAATAATTGGTCCAAGAATACTGAAGAAAATTACCAATACCACAAGAAAAGTCGTGGAATATGTTAGGGAAATTTATGATTTAAAAAGAAGAACTGGGCTAGGGAAATGGATAGTGCAAGTTCTATAATAATCTCCACAAACCATTAAAAGATCCGTAAGATTACCACTACATTGCATAGAGCCTCAGTGGAAAACTTTATGGGAAAAAACTGACAAAAATCAAACAGGATGAGAAAGAAGAAAAAAAAGTTTCAATCTATGCTGTGCTGGCATAAGGAGTATCCACATCAATGAGAATATAACTGAATGGAAATTCTTCTTCTAGTGCATTTTCCCATGACATCACTGCTTCCTTAGGATATGTTTATCACCCAGACAGAGAACCAATATTAATTCTAAGTTAGCAACACTTTCTTAAGTGATCTAGGAATACCTGGTGGTAAATGCATTGGGTTGAATCCTGGGCGTAAAAATGGTGGTGGTGGAGGAGGAGGAACTCCGTGGCCAAAACCAGGTGGGGGAATTCCTAAAGGTGGTGTGAAAGTAGGTGGCTGGAGTGCACCAACCACTGGAGGACCTGGTTGATGTGGTGGGACCTAAAAAGAGAGAAGAGATTATATAGATACATCTGTATATGTAGATATAGATAATGGTCATATCATAGATGGTGCATGTAAACACTTACATGAATATATAATAATCAACCTGGCATGAAATAGTTCCACATTACTATAAAGCACTGACTGGCATTTCCAAGTTTATGGTGTCAGATTCAAACTAATCTGTACAGACTTTAAGAGCTGGTACTTGAATAGAAGAAAAATGTGCAACTACTATGGGATATTGACATTTACTTTCTCCCTCTCATAGCAAAATAGGATAGCTCCATGCTAAGCCTTGGCCTGAAAGGAATTAAGTTAAGTCTACAAAATCATTCTGAAATTTTGTCAAAACAAATATTCTACGGTCAATAAAAGAATACTTAAGCACAGCAGTTAGGTAAAAGGCTATTTGATATAACAATTTTTTAGAAAATCCTTAAGTTCTTAGTATCAAGCAAAGGGCTATGCAATGGGCTAAATGACTTGCTCAGGACCACACAGTTTTTAGCTGTGATTTGAACACAGGCCCTCTGGTCTCCAGGCCTGGTGCTATTGCACCTTATTTTAAACATAGTCCACCTTATTTTAAGTACGCCAAAGGGCTCTGTATGTTAGAATGAAATAACGAACCTATTCACTTATTATTTGTTTTAATCAAGGATATACTTTCTCAGCCTTTTAAAAAGCCCAGCCCCCTACTCTAATTGGGAACATGAGCAAAACAAAGTCACTAACATGTATAAACAATCACATTTTCACATTGGGCAGGTCTCACTCTACACCGAGTCCTTCACCTCTATGAAGAGTTGAGGGTTCTATCATTAGTCCAATGGAATCCTGGCTGGTCAGTAAGCCAGAGTGATAAACAATAGCAGGCTGTCACTATGGTATATACTTATATTAATCCACTATACCTCCCTCAGAATCTCATTCTTTGCCAGTTCAAAAAGAGCTATAAATATTTTTGTACACCCTTAGTTTATCTTGCTTTCGACTAATGCCTCCCTTAATCTGGTGCTTCGTGGAGTGAAATGGGTTTCTGTACCCCTCTGAGAGAATTTTTCCTTGTATTGACCAGTTCAGATTTGACAAGTGTTGGTAGGTACATCCACCTTTTCTATAGATGTGTACTTGTAAACCTTGATTGTGTGAAATAATTTTCCTTAATGATCCTTTTATTTATAAAGTTACTATCTTAAAATCCTTATTTCACCTCTTCCAAGAATTCTAGCCGAGTTTGTGCTCATTTCGTTTTACCCTAATTTGTTTGGTGTCATTTCTCTTCTGTGTCTGTGTCCCTAAAATGAGAGAGATCTTTATTTGCCCATTCTTCCAGCTTATTTCTTGACTCTAGACTTATCACACTTTTTTCCTGAAAATCTTTGCTGGTCCTGTTGCTACTTTTTGGGGGGCATTACAGGATTTGAGAGAGAGACTGGGAATTGCAAACTTTCACGTTTTCCAAAGACCTGGAAACAGGTTTAATTGTTGCACCCCTCTTCTGAGCTCCAGTGTCAGCTGGCTAGAAAGTTCTGTTGGTTCAAAGTAGCAAAATTGAACGCCCATTTGGCCTAGGAATAACGTCTTGGTTATTTCCTCTGCAGGCTACGTTAGATAGCAGAAATGAGGCTCTGCTCAGGGACTGGGTTGAGCCAAACAGCTGCAGCCGTAGCGGCTGGCTTCTAAATGTCCTCCATTCTTGGTACATAACGCAGGGGCTCCCTATCTGGGAATGTCACTCGCTAGCACAAGATCCCTTCTCACTCCACCAGTGATTGCGGGCATCAAAGCTGCTAGTTCACAACACCTCTGTAAGGTCTGGTGAAGTCGGATAGACATCTGGTACCTTCTCTTGCCCAGGGAACACTGGGTGTTGGAGCGGTCCAGTGTCTACTGATAGCTTTATCTCCCTATGTTGATCTGGGCCAAAGTTATCAGTCAGTAAACACTTATGTAATTTCAGTATGTCCGCACTGATATAATGCTGAGGTATGTTAAGAGAAAGGATAACCCTACTTTCAAGGAAGACAACACACAAAAGAGAGCTGAAAAGAAGAGGGGGAAAGCTAGAGAATACCCAGTGCTAGGGGAGTGCTAGGGCATGATGTTCAACCAGCAGATCAGAGAATGGTAAATGAAGTTAGCTAAAAGTCTGATCCCTCCATGAAAGAAGATCTTTGGAAATTTTACTGCTTTATCACCCAAACCTCCAATCAGAGGGGAGAATTAGAGTTGTGATTAATAAAGCTGGGTCATTCTCCCAGATGATGAGATTTTATGCCACTAAGAAGCATGGTATTCCTCAACAAGACAAATCGTACCATTTTCTAGCTTTTTCCACCAGGGTTCACAACTGTGGTACATTTTCTTTCTTTTTAAAAAATTGTCTTTATTTTCTTACTTCCTAAAAGGTAAAAAGTTTTAAAATAATTTGAGTTCCAAATTTTCTTTCTGAGGAGGCAATTTAATATCAAGTATACATTGTGAAGTCAAGCAAAACACTTCCATATTAGTCATGTTGAAAAAGAAAACACAAACAATAAAAATATAACAAAAGAAATTTTGCTATGATCTGCCCTCAAAAGCAGTTCTCTCTCTGGAGGTGGCCAAGTTTTCATTATGGGTTCTTTATCTGAGGTCACTACAACTGTCCTACTTGTCATTTCTTATAGTATGATGGCATTCCAGCATCATCATCATGTACCACAATTTGTTTGGCTATTCCCCAGTTGATCGGCATCTCCTCAATTTCCAATTCTTTGCCACCACAAAGATAACTGCTGTAAATATGTCTACACATATAGAAGATAGCCCTGCATTTGATGTCTCTGTGATATAGATCAAAGGGTATGCACAGTTTTTTAAACTTTTGCATAGTTTGAACTGGTCTCCAGAATGGCCGAACTCGTTCACAACTGTTCATTGTACCAGTGTCCCAGTTGTTCCACATTCATTTCAGTATGTCACTTTCCTTTCTTGATGGTCATGTCTAAGGTATAAGGTGGCATTTCAGAGTGGTCTGAGTTTGCATTCTCCAGAGCACACCAAAACAAGGTTTCTTCTAATTGCCAGTTCATATCCTTTGATCAGACACTATCAAAATTTCTTCCCAGTTTTGTTTTCCTTCTAAATTTTGACTATATTCATTTTATTTGTGAAGAAGTTTTATTAAACACAAATTATTTTAAAACTCTAAATGGAATTTTGAAATTACAAGTAATCAAAAATTATCATTTTACTTCTGTGATACTCTCATCACTTGTTTGGTTACAAATTTTTCCCTTATCCATAGATCCAACAGACATATTTTCCTCTGTACCTCTAAATTTACTTTTATCAACCTTAATGTTTAAATCATTTATCCATTTTGACCGTATACTAGTATCTGGTGTGAATGCTGGCCTATGTCTTGTTTCTGCCAAACTGCTTTCTATTTTCCCTAGCAAATTTTGTCAAATGTTGAGTACTTACCACAAAAGCACGGATTTGGGGGGTTTATCAAACAGATTACTAGTCATTTACTACTACGTATGGTATACCTAACCTACTGCATTGATTGGCCACTCTATTTTTTAGCCAGTACCATATTGCTTTGACGATTATAGCTTGGGAGTATAGCTCAAAATCCCTTCTTTACATTTCCCCCCACTAATTCCATTGACTTTTTTGATATTCCAAATGAATTTTGTTTTTCTATCTCAATAAAAAATGTTTTTAAATAGTTTGATTGGTATGGCACAGAACAAGTAAATTAATTTAGGTAAAAGTATCATTTTTGTTATATTGTCTTAGATTACCCATGAGAAATTAATATTCTTAAAATTATGTTCATATAGTTCCTAGGGTTGTCTTAGCTGATAGATCCCAATCATATCATCTCCACAGTGAATTTTGTTTCCTCAATGCCTGTTTTTATTCTTTCAATCTCCTTTTCTTTCTTATTTTGATATTTAGCATTTCTAGTATAATATTCAATAATAGTGGTGATAATGGACATCCTTGCGTTACTCCTGATATTACAGGGAAGGTTTCTGGCTTGTCTCCATTATATCAAATGCTTATTCTTGGTTTCAGATAGATACTACTTGTCATTTTACCTAAGATTTCGTAGAGGGCGCAGCTGGGTGGATTGAGAGCCAGGCCCAGAAATGGGAGGTCCTGGGTTCAAATCTGCCCTCAAGACACTTCCTAGCTGTGTGATTCTGGGCAAGTCACTTAACCCCCATTGCCTAGTCCTTACTGCTCTTCTGTCTTAGAGCCAATACATAGTATTGTGTAAGACAGAAGGTAAGGATTTTTTAAAAAAAGATTTCAGATTCCAAGTGTTTTGAAAAATCAGGAATGGGTATTGTTTTTGTCAAATGCTTTGTCTGCATCTAAAGATATAATCATATGATTTAGGTTGCTTTTTGTTATTGATATGGCCAATTATGCTGATAAAGTTTTCCTAATATTGAACCATTCTTACATTCCTGGTATAAATCTGCCCTGGTCATACTGATCTTTGTAATAGACTGACATGATCTCCTTGCTAGTATTTTATTAAAGTTTTTGCATCAATATTTATGAGGGAAATTAGTGTATCTTTTTCTTCCTTCCTTCCTTTTCTTTCTGGTTTAGCTATTAGTACCACATTTATGTCCTATAAGGAATTTAACCTTTTAAAAAGTACTTTATAAATTTTGGGGTTTATTCTTTATATGTTTGGTAGAATCAACTTGCAAATCCATTTGGTCCTAGCGATTTTTTCTTAGGCAGCTTCCTGGTATATTCTTCAACTTCCTTTTCTAAGATGGCGCTATTTAAGTATACTATTTCCTCTTCAGTTAATCTAGGCTAATAGCCTAATACTTACTTTAATTTTATTTTCATTTCATCTTAATTTTTGATACTGGAATTTTAGTTTCTTTTATTTTTTATTTTTAAACCCATACCATCCATCTTGGAACCAATACTTTGTATTGGTTGTACTGGTTCCAAGGCAAAAGAGTGGTCAGGGCTAGGCAATGGGGGTCAAATGACTTGCCCAGGGTCAAATAGCTAGGAAGTGTCTGAGGCTGGATTTGAACCCAGGACCTCCTGTCTCTAAGCCTGGTTCTCAATCCACTGAGCTGCCCCATTTCTTTCTTTTAAAAAAATTTTTTTTTAATTAACCAATGATGTTTATCTTTTCTTTCTTTCTTTTTTTTTTAACTTCAGCTAAAGTATAACAGATTCTCCTCTAGCCCTTTATTTTAACTTTTGTGTTTCCAGTTCAGGGATATTTCTTGTAAACAAGCTGTTGGATTGTGCCATCTGCTTCGGTTTTTTGGGTAACTTCATCCCATTCACATTCGCTATGATGATTAATGACTGCATTTTCCTGCATCATGTTTTCTTCTGTTCATCGATCTTTTTCCTTTTTATCTTGCCCCTCAAACTTATCCATTTGGCTTTTGCTCACTGCCTTCTTTTATCTACTTTCCCTTTCAGCACCCCGACCCCTTCACTGTATCCCCTTTATCTTACTTACATGTTGGCAAAGCAGATTTCTATTACTAATAAAGTACTCATGCATGTATATACATGTATGCGTACACATTTATATGTCCCTCTTGTGGCAGGGGCTTGCTACACTGAACCAATTTAGATGAGAGTTCCAAGGGTTGCTCCCCTCCCAATTTCCTCCTACATTGCTAAAAGCTCTTTCTTGCACCCTTCTTTTATGAGATGTATCCATCCTCCTCCTCCTTCCTCTCATGCTCTAGAGCATCTTTCTTGCTGATCCATTTTTAAAATGTCATCCTTCTAACTGCTCTAATAATGGTAAAGTTCTTAGGAGATACATATTTCAAGTTCTCATGGAAAAATAAACAATCTTATTGAGTACCTTACGAGTTCTTTTTTCTATTTACTTTGTTATACTTCTTTTAAGGCTGGTAGTTCGAAGTCAAATTTTGTGTTCACTTCTGGTATTTTCACCAGGAATGCTTGAAAGTCCTCTTATTTCCTTGAATGCTCTTTTTAATCCCTTGAAGGTTTATACTCAAGTCTGCTGAGTAAATTATTTGTGGTTATAATCCCAGCACTTCTGCCTTCCAGAATGTCTTATTCTGAAGCCTCGTTTCTCTTAACATGGTAGCCATTAAATCTTATGTAATCTTGATTGTGGTTCCATATGTGAAGGTTTCTCTTTGACCTGGGATCTTTGGAATGTAGCTACAATGTTTAATTTTGCAATCTCTTTCAGGAGGTGATGAGTAGATTCTTGCCATTTCTTTTTACTTTTGATTCTAGGATATTGGGGCAGTTTTCCTTGACAATGTTTTTTTAAACCCTTACCTTCCATCTTGGAGTCAATACTGGGTATTGGTTCCAAGGCAGAAGAGTGCTAAGGGCTAGACAATGGGGGTCAAGTGACTTGCCCAGGGTCACACAGCTGGGATGTGTTTGAGGGCAGATTTGAACCCAGGACCGCCCGTCTCTAGGCCTAGCTCTTAATTCACTGAGCTACCCAGCTGCCTCCTCCTTGACAATGTCTTGAAATATGTCCAGGCCCTTTCTTTGGTCACTGCTTTCAGGTAATCCAATAATTCCTTATCTCCAAAATTTATTTTACAGGACAGGTGTTTTTCCAATAAAATATTTCATATTTTTCTCTCTTTTTTATCATTCTTTTGACTTCATTGTTTCTTAGTATCTCAGAGTCATTAGCTCCCACTTGCCCATTTCTAATTATTTTTAAGAAATTAATTTTCTTCAATGAGCTTTTGTATCTCCTCTTTCATTTGGCCAATTCTGCTTCTTAAGGAGTTCTTTTCTCCACTCAATTATTGTATCGCTTTTTCCATTTGGCCAATACTGATTTTTAAGGTATTACTTTCTTCCATATTTGTGGTGCCTCTTTTATGTTTTAATTGTATTTCCACAATTTTCTTCCTTTGCTTTCATATATATCTATATACATATTTCTCTACCACTCTTAATTTTGAAAATAAAATTTTAGCTATTCAGGTATTTTGGGGGTTGTGTCCAGTTCACCCTTTTGCTTTGAATCTTTACTTGCTCTCAAAATTCCGAGTTTGTCTTGATCTTCCTGGCCACCACATTGGCTTTTAATAGTCATATTCTCCACGCCACCCCCCAAATTTTTCTCAAGCTTCAAGCCTTTTCTACCCTTCTGTTTTCAGAGCCAGTTCTAGGGGTTAGTTTTCAAAGTTTCCAGAGAAGTGTTATTGTTTCTAACTTGAGAACTTCTAAGACTAACTACTGCTTCTGTTGCTAGGGTGGTGTTTTATTAAAGTGATCTCTGAATCAGTCTCTTCACAGATCTCTCTTTCAGACTTTTTATGTTGTCTTCAGTAGGATGACAATGTCTCACTCTGATCTTTTTTCTTGGCACTTTATGACTCCAGAAATTGATTTGAAGCATTATTTTAAAGTTGTTTAGAGGGGAATATTGAATCCTTTCTCTATTCTGCCATTTTAGCTCTGTCTCCAACTCTCTAGATTTGTTTACAAGCATTTCCAATAATTCCAGCCAGTCAGGCATCTTGCCTCCTCTATTCCTCAGCTCTCTTTGCCCTTAATATAGAAACCAGGGAAGCATATGAATAAATTATTATCTCTAGCTCTGGACACAAAACTGGATCCTCCTTTTCTTTTAAATTTAGTTATTTTGACCTGGGCAGAACACCAAATACAAATACTTTGATACAGAAAGATGAATAAATTTCATTATGTAAAGATTTTTTTAAAATAAAAAGCACATGCTAAATTCAACATAACCAAAAGCAATCTTGCCCATTTCCTTTAACCCTTTTTTCACTTAAAAAAAAAAAGTTCCATTGATGCTCTTTTCTTTTTCTTCTTTCTTTCTTCAAATGCAAAATCCTGTCTCTCAACAAATTAACATAATCCCAGAAAACAAATCCACATACTGGCTAAGTAAATCCATTGGATTAAAGGTCCATCACTACATTGATCAGAGACTTTAGAAAAAAAAATTTTATACTGTTGTAGTCTATGCATTCACCTTCCTACCCCTTCTACAGTATCAATCCACATAAATTTAGCTTCTAAACAGCACTATTTGTCCCCAAGTCATCTTTTCAGCCTCACTGGATGCTACTTATACCTGGACTGCATCCCTTTTTGGCTCTGAATCAAAGTACTTATTTTCTAAAATGATGCATTTCCTAACTCTTAAGAATAGTACTTTCTCACTCGCAAGAACTACTTTTTCATTATATATACTTATTTACTGGCTTAATAATTAGCACAGTGTCTGGCACAAAGTAGACATTTGATCAGTTGAAATCTTTTTAGGTTTAGTTGAATTTGTATCTTTTCATCACATATGAAGATATAGTGATATTCTTTCCCATTCAACTACCATAATATGGTGATCCACTTTCTAACTGAGGGACACATCTTTAATTTCCAGTTATTTCATTGAAAAAGTGCTATGTACATTACACATATGCTATTTTTCACTTATTCTTTTATGTCTTGAGGACAGCTAAGTAGTGTACGCATTCCTCTCACAAATGCCATTTCTCTTTTTTCTCATTTTGCCAATTTGATGTGCATGAGATGGAACCGCAGTTATTTTCATTTAGTTTAGTCATTAATGTGATCTGGAGTATAGGTATCCCTTGCACATGGCAACTTTTTCCCATCATGGTTTTGATATATTGTTGGTTGGTATAAGAAATTAAATGGCCATTTGGGGAGTGGGGGGGAAGTGCTGCAAAAGTTGTAGACAACATGCAAAGAAAGGCCAGCAGATGACACAGAAAAAGTTTAGAAAATCAGAAATGAATACAATACATATATTGCATAATATCAACATATATTTAACTTTTAATACCATATACACAATTTCTTTTTAAAAGTAAAAATAAATTAAAAAGTTAAATGTTTGTAAAAAGGAACACAAAAGTCAGAAGATGACATAGGAAGGCTACACTGACCCATGTCTAGCCTATGACCAAATACGTAACAAAAATTTTACATTAAGATAATGTAAACAGCTCACTTCTTCTCTGGTATAAAGGGAGACCCAAAAAATCTGACACGTATTTTCCAGATTACAGGGATACTATGCCCTTAACTCCTGTGATGTTTAAAGGATACTTTTGTTTGCCCATTTATTCACTGAAGAATGGATCTTTTTTCTTATAGAGTCATTCATTATGTTCAATCTGGGATATAAGAAAAATTATCTACACCCCCCCCACCCCCATAGTTTCTCTTTTTCCCCTCTTAATTGTCTGCAAAAGCCTTTCAAACTCAGTATAATCAAAACTGACCATTTTAGTTCCTGGGATTATCTCAGATGCTTCTCTACCCACAATTTTGGAAGTTATGACCTTCCAGTCTCCATTAATTTATGGTGTGACGTCTCTTGCCAAATGATGAGTTCTGACCCCAATAACTGGGGGCCTTGAATGTAACAAATACTATATTAGTATAACTTGTTCAACTAATCCTTACTACTAATAGACATTCTCTCTTTCACTCTCTCAAGGAAATATGATAGTTTTAATGTTTATTACTTTGAAGTATAGTTTGAGATCTGGTACTATCAGAGTCTGTTCTTCTCCATTTAAAAAAATTAATCTCTTTTGGAATTCCTGACCTTTTATTCCTATAAATGTATACTATTATTTTTTCTAGCTCTGTAAATTGTTCTTTCAGTAGTTTGACCGAAAGTTAAAGAAGTTGGACAATCTTGCAATTTTTATCATATACAAGTCTCCCCATGAGCAATTACTATTTCCCCCATTATTTAGACCTTATTTCTGTAAAACTGTTTTAAAGTTGTGTTTATATAGTTAGTTTTAGAGGGGTTTTTTTTGTTTTTTTAACCCTCGTTTTCCATCTAAAAATCAATATTGTATTTTGTTTCTAAGGCTGAAGAGCAGTAAAGGCTATGCAATGGGGCTTAAGTGACTTGCCCAAAGTCACAAGGCTAGGAAGTGTCTGAGGACAGATTTGAACCCAGTTCCTTCTGTTTCTAGGCCTGGCTCTCAATCCACTGAGTCACCTACCTGCCCCTGTGTTCATAAAGTCTGTGTCTTCATAACTAGGCTCCTAAATATTTAATACATTTTGAAGTTATTTGGAATGGGATTTCTCTTTCTGTTCATTTTGTTGACAATAAATACAAAGGAAAGGTTAATTTTTGTGTTCATTTTATATAATTCTCTTTTAAATTGCTGTGTCAATTTTTCATTGAAATCATAAGGTTCAACAAGTACAAAATCATATCTGTTAAGAAAGGATAGTATTTTTCCCCTTCTTATTCTCAATTCTTTTTCTTCTTGTTGCTGTATTAAGTAATATTGGTGACAATGGACACAGAATTTCTCTGATTTTACTGGAAGGACCTCTAGTGGTCTTCATTATAAGCGAAGTTAGCTCTTAGGTTTAGATAATATTTGCAATACTTAAGAAAGTTCCATTTATTTTTTTTATGGTTTTAAAAAGTATTTTAAGAGAAATTAATGGCTATTTTGTTTTAAAAAACTTCTACAAATGAATCTAATCATGGGGTTTTCAAAATAGTTTTCTGTTGTTATTAACATGCCTACTATGGTTGCAGTTTTCTTAATATTTAACCAAATTTGCATTTCTGGTAAAATTCTAATCTACTCTGTGAATGGACTTTTTACTACACTTTCAATCTATTCATTAATATTTCATTCAATATTTTTGGGTTGATATCTCCCTAGGTTTAGGTGAGACCATATTTGTATCACAGAAGGAATCTATGGTAACCTTGCTTCTTTTCTAATCATATATTTTCTGGATGCTATTTTTGCATGTCATCTTTATCTTAGGTGGAAACCACCAAATATAAACAAACCGTTTCTCTTTTACCTTTAGGTTTTTTGATTGTGGTGCTTGATAATTTACAAGTGTGGTGCATGGGGAGAAACTCATCATCCATTAAGAATCTCTCTTTAAAATCTGACCTTTTATTAAAATGCCTTCTTTAATAGCAAACATATTCTTTTACATCTTGTAATTTTCCAGAAAACAAAGTTTCCTTGATGGTTGCAATTCGTGACAAATGTTGTATGATCTTAGATGTTTTGAAGACTTCTTTCTGAAGAGTCTTTAAGGATGTAATTATCATGACTCCATAAGAGCATTTTATAATCAACAAAAATGCTTGAGTTTCAAATATCATTTGTGTTACGGTAACTATATAGTCAAAAAGAGGAACTTATTTGTGAAGGATGTTCAAGTCAGAAAAAGGAAAACCCAGGTTGAAAGCATAACTCTGCTCCTTATTGTGTTGCCTTGACAAAGTCATTTTTTAACTTAAAAAACTTTAACTTAAAAAGAAATGCCATCATTTCTTCACTTATAAAACGAAAGGATTATACAATGATATTTAAGGTTCCTTATAATTGGGGAAAAAATACTGTAAAAGAATGCCCATTCAGTTCTCATTTTAAGGGCAGTATTGAAAAAAGTTTCAATCACTTTCATAAAAACAAAAATAAAAGTATATGAATCAAATATCAAAAGCTTTTTCAACTAGTTTGTGATATTTTCTAATGTTAGCATATTTTATTCTTGAAAAATCATCAACCTCTCAAGATTTTAACTATTAAGTGTTAAAAAATATACAAAAATCTATTTCCTTTCCCTCCCAATCTGGGATTGGTAAGAGAATCCTTTGTAACAAGGATTGTGAGCAAGGGGAAAAAAAAAATCATGGCCCAAAATCTTATGTCTTGCTCTATGCCATGAATCCATTCATTACGTATAGACCAATTTGATGTCTATTTCATGGGTTGCCATAGCCAACCTACTACTACTAATAAATAGTTGATACTTGAGTCTAATCGCCAATACTACAAAAGAAAAGAGGGAAGAAAAAGTACCTGTTGGCAGCATCTACTCAATTCTTCACCAAGTAATAAGAAGAAAAGAAGCAGGTCAAGCAAAGTTAAGTAGCCCCACATCTTAGACTTACAGCTAAGAAAGTAGACTGATATAAAACATATAATAAAATTCAAGGGGTAGTTGGGCAACAAAGTAGAGTAATAGGCCTGGAGTCAGGAAGACTCAAGTTCAAATCTAGCCTCAGACATTTATTAACCCTGAGCAAGTCACTTAATCCTGTTTGCCTCAATTTTTTTCATCTGAGCTGGAGAAGAAAATGGCAAAGCATTCCAGTATCTTTGCCAAGAAAATCCCAAAAGGCAGCAAGACTGAAGACTACTGAAAAATGACTAAATAAAATAAAGTGAAAAATATGCCAGACAAAAGCACAATTTATATTTTATTAAAAAGAATGTGCATTAATGAGCCTGTAAGACTAGTAAATTCAATATGTCAGAATATGGAAAGTGGAGTGGTCATAGAAATATATATCTGGCAAAGAGAGAAAAATACTTTTGACTAGTATTCTCATAATATTAGGGCTGTGGCAGGAAAGTGTTAACCACTAGTTTAACAAGTTGAATTAAACTTATCAAAAGGGAGACCTATAAAAATTAAGACTTTGACAAGAAAAAAGTTTAAGATGTCACCAGCAACTGATGCCACAAATAGGTCAACAAATATAGCAAATAATCAATTTAACAAGGCAAGAAGCCAACAAAAAAGTTAAAAGATATATAATCTGGTTTCAAACCACTGTAGAGGGCAAGGAATATTGGGTAATAATCTGAAGAATATGTACGATGTTTGCTTTTCTAACAAACAAAATCCAGTATCCAAAGAATTTAAGTTCATCTCCAAAAGAACAGTTTCTCTAAAAGAAAATGCACCTATAGTGTCCAGATTATTAGAAATAATTAATTTTCCCCCTGAAAGAATGGAAATACTTAAAAAAAGAAATACAAAAATGTATGTGAAATGGCAGAAAGGAATTCTATTGTTTATCAGAAGATTGGAGGGTAGGAGAACATGACAGAAAAGGAAAGAAAAAAGAATCACTCAACCATGCAGGGTGATGTAATAGGTATGAGGTTCTTCCTGAAGAGGGAACAGATTGATCATATGTGAAGAGAAGTATCTTCTTGAGCACCAAGAACAATAATTGCAGCAGCTGGGTAGCACAGGGAATAGAGCTCCAAGCCTGGATTTGGGAGAGCTTAAATCTGACTTCCAATACTTCCTAGTTGTGACCCTAGGCACCAGGCAGTTCAGTTAACCCCAACTGCCTCGCTCTTACCCCTCTTCTGCCTTAGAATCTGAAGTTAATATTAATTCTAAGACAGAAGGTAGGGATGATGGGAACCAACAGGTCAACTGAGAATAAAGCCAATAAGAGACAAAACTCTGCCAACCATGTGAGATGCTGATTTGTTTAAACTGTCATGCTGACATAACAAGCTCAATACATTCCAAAAGGATACATCCATAACATTAAAAAACAAAAACAAAACAAAAAAACAGTCATTCAATTTTCAGAGTTCTGCAGGATATGCTACATTTTAGGAAAAACAAAAATCATGAGACTGTAGGATTCAACTTACACCCACCACTTATAGACAATATTTAAGAAGGAAGTAAAAATAAAACTACTATTCTCAAATATCCATATAGAAAACAAGATCCTAATACATGAAAGTGAATTTGAGCACAAAGATTTCTATGACATAGAAGGATGATACTCGTGTCGAGTTTTTGTCTGTGAAACACATTTTTTAAAAGACACAAAATACATAAAAAAGCACATAGTAAGATGAAATACATGTTGGGGAAAAAAAAAGGAACTGAAGGAAGGAAAAACTTGGTGACCAGAATTGTGGTGATAATCAACAGAGATAGGAACCGAGGCAATGTCAAAATATGCTGCCAATAATAGGTATAATTATTACTTATCTGTTCTTTTATATATGTATTCTCTTCTGGCTGAAAGCAGAGAAACCTAGCATTTCTTGACTTGACAAATTTTTCCTTTATGACAAGAGTATAGCAAATCTGGAGCCAATGAACACATTTTATTTTAATATTTTTAAACTATTTCAATGCAATCAACTTTCTTTATAATCCTATTATTTTAAAAACATTATTATGACACCAGATTGCTAGGGGAAAAAAAGAAATCTAGCTTTAAAAAGTCAAATAAACAACAATATGACATAAAAAATGGTTATTTTGGACCCAAATCTGACTGACAAGGAAAACGTAGCTTCTAAAGTAGAAATGAAGGCCGAAAGACAAATGAATAAGTTTTGGAAAGCATGGATTTAAAATCATTGAAAACAAAGTTAGGGGGGCAGTTGGGTGGCTCAGTGGATTGAGAGTCAGGCCTAGAGATGGGAGGTCCTGGGTTAAAATCTGACCTCAGACACTTCCCAGCTGTGTGATCCTGGGCAAGTCACTTGACCCCCATTGCCTAACCCTTACCATTCTTCTGCTATGTATTGATTCCAAGATGGAAGATAAGGGTTAAAAAAAAAAAAGAACGAAATTCTGGCGAGATGAAAAAATTCCAGTGGAAGAGAAGGGAAAAATTATTTTGTAGAGCCCAAGAAAGACTCAAGGAAAATTCCTTGACCATCTCAGATTTTTATATCTTAAACAAGGAAGCAATAACAGGAAAAATGAAGATCAATACAAAATTGTTACATGGCTTTGTAGGGATAATGCCAGGAACACTAAAAAGCTAAGTATGAGCTAGACTGGTGAGGATTGGAGACAACACTATATATGAGGATGAGCTGAAGGAAATAAGTATATTTATAGTATATTTATATTTGAGAAGAAAAGATTACCAGCAGATGTTATGAGAAATCTTCAATTATTTAAGAGCCAGCATTTGAAAGAGGAATTACATCTTGTTTAGTCTCAAAGGACAGAAATAGAAGCAATGAGCAGAAGAGACATGGAAACAGATTGAGTCTCGATGAAAGAGAATTTTTCCTAATAACTCAAGTTTTTTAAAAGTGGAATGGGCGTCTTCAGGACAAAATGGATTCCTCATCCATGGTGTTCCTTCAAGGAAATGTTGTTTAAATTTTTGTGAGGGACAATAGAGGAGATTTTTGTCAGATATGTTAAACTAAAAGACTTGAGGTCCTTTCCAATACAAAGATTCTGTGAATGTGTTAAATAATAATAACCAATAAAGTTCTATAGAAACAGAACTTTAAAGTATTAGAATTAGATTCTAAACTAGATTGTACCCTGAAGAGTAGGTGGTGATATCATCCTCATTTTATTTCATTTTTTAATTTTTAAGTCAAAGTATTAGTCCAAGGGGCAGCTAGTAGGTGTGAGGCATGATTTGTGCTTTCTTCTTCCTGATTCCAAGAACAATCTCATAAAATTCTGCCTACCCACTTTTGACTAATTCATGAATTAGGGCATACTTCTGAATTATAAAGAAACCAAACAAATTTATTTACATAATTATGCTTAAATGAGATTTAAGAAATCTGGTTTCACAGATACTTCCTAACCCCTTACTGCTCTTTTGCCTTGGAACTGATACTTATCAATTCTAAGAAAGAAGGTTAAAAAAATTCTAAGATGGAAGGACGGATGGACGGACGGACGGACGGACGGAAGGAAGGAAGGGAGGGAGGGAGGGAGGGAGGGAGGGAGGGAGGGAGGGAGGGAGGGAGGGAGGGAGGAAGGAAGGAAGGAAGGAAGGAAGGAAGGAAGGAAGGAAGGAAGGAAGGAAGGAAGGAAGGAAGGAAGGAAGGAAGGAAGGAAGGAAGGAAGGAAGGAAGGAAGGAAGGAAGGAAGGAAGGAAGGAAGGAAGGAAGGAAGGAAGGAAGGAAGGAAGGAAGGAAGGAAGGAAGGAAGGAAGGAAGGAAGGAAGGAAGGAAGGAAAATTAAAAAAAAAATAAAATAAAATAAAATCTTACCTGTGGAGGAGGTACTGTTATTGGTGCAGGAACAGGAATGGGAGGAACAGGGACAGGTAAAGCCTTAGGTATTGGTGATACTGGTTCAGTATGTGTAGTCTCTGCACCTCCATTCTGAGCAACTTCACTGTCAGATTTCTTAGGGATTCCTTTCCAATCTATAAGAGAAACCCAATTACATTCAACTAACAATGAAATTGTATGCTTACCAATTCTTAAAACTATAAGCACTTTTTTTTTTTACAACAAAGGACAAATCACAAAAATGTTTAATATCAAAATTTACTAACAGAGTATGGTAAAAAATTGTATGGAATGAAAAGATTAAAAAAGCAAATATGATTACTTTTGGAATAAAAAGGCAACTAAATGTAATAACTCATAAGTAATGAAATATATTTATATAAAGTTTTTTAAAGGCATATAAATGCCTTTCTGTCTTATATACTTTCTAGGGTAATTAAATTGGTGAAGAATAGTATAAAATATTCCATTGGCAAGGTTGTCCCACTGCCTGTTTGAAATAAATGACCATCTAGTATAGTTTTAGACATCAACTTTGGTAAAGATCTTGACCTTTACTTGATTTATATTGTTGTGCTTAAAGTATTACTTGTTATTAAGCATTAATATATTACATTATTTAAAGACTCTAAAGGCTTTCCTTAAATCTACTGTCATACACTAAATTCCTTAACACACTTTTAACCAATTTCTTCTCTAACTTTTAATATAGTTTAGTTTTCATTCTATTTAATATTTTCTATTTATCATGATCTATGATATACACAAGTCTGCACCATTCTAGTTACCAGGGAAAAAAATGTATAATAGAAAGAAGCAAGTAAAGAGTAATAAGCAAAATGACATTTTTCTACCTAGTTTGAATACTATAAACTTTATAAACACTGAGAATGTATTTTAACCAATAGCCCTTCATATCCTCATATTCAAGGGCCACTTTGTTATTTATTAAATATTTTAATAAGTTTGATATGCAATCACAGTGAAATTAGATATATTTTTGCCTACTAATACTACTTCATTCCAAAGAAAGGTAAACAAGAGTTTAAAAGCAGGGACAAAGGCGAAGTAGGTATTTTAAAGTTATGAATCTTAGCTGCTAGTAGAAGTCAATTTATGAAAGCTCATTCTGTCAAAGCCAAATGAAAAGTGTTGCCAATATCCATTCTTAATATTTTGAGCACACCTTGCCACCTCAAATAACATAATAGCTCTAATTCCAATTATCTGTAAATTGGTGCCAAAAATAATTTTCCTTCAGTACTTCTGGCTTTTAGGACATATCACTGTTAAGTGGACAAGTGAACACAAACCTCTTTTCAATGGGGTCAGAACCAGAAGAGACAAATTAAACCATGTATTCAGTTGTAAATGTTAACGGATTTAAATTACATCAATTACTTCACATTCTTATCAAGAATGTAAAAATAAATAAGACTGTTCTCAATAGACATTTTTTATAAAAAAAAAAAATCTGATTTATTTGTAGCTCCACTCCTAGTCCAGTGCCTGGCAGCATTAGGCACTTAATAAATACTTATTGAGTGAACAGCCAATTTTTTGTACTTCCTGCTAAGAAAGAATGTTTTTGCATTTATGTTGCATTTTAAAATGTAAAAGACAACAAGGGGTTATAGGACGGCAGCAGTCTCCTAACCCTTGCTCTATGCTACTATGCTGTGGAACAGGGACTACTTTGCAATTGCTGGTGCCATGAAAAGGCTTAG
Organism: Monodelphis domestica; assembly: GCF_027887165.1. NCBI lineage: Eukaryota > Metazoa > Chordata > Mammalia > Didelphimorphia > Didelphidae > Monodelphis > Monodelphis domestica. The sequence continues at coordinate 11,060,358 of NC_077230.1, read as the reverse complement.
GAGACAAACAATATGCTAAAATACAATGTAAATGAGGCTGACGCAAAAAAGACTTGGGCCACTTTAACTTCTACTCGCCACAACACATGTGAATGTTATTGGTCATGAAGAATACTAGAAAATAATGTGACTATTTCCATTTCTACTTATGGAATAACAACGCAAAGTATGTTTCCTACAAAGGCAGACTAAAAAATGGTACACTTTTAACCGGTATTTACACTAATTAGCTAAAAAGAGTAAGTAATTCAGTTCTATTTTGTCTTACCAGGATTGAGTGTTTCACTGTCCAGCATTCCTCCTTCACAAAAACTTTCCAGGTCTTCAGGTTTGACTTTGTCCCACGGTATATAAGTAACTCCTAGTTCTACATCCCAATATTGTTTATAATCGGTTTTTATTCCTTTATTTAAGGCCCAGGCAATCTATTTCACCAGTCAAAAAAGATCAGAGAAAGAGGGGAGATTAGAATCGATTATTAATATTAAAACTCCATAAATTGCATTATAAGAGTTTAAACCAAGAACAGCTACTGGGTAAGACTATGGTCTAGAGCCTTACTGGTGCACCTATGGCATGTAAGCCAAAGATGGCACACAGAGCCCTCCATGTGGCATGCCAGAGTTACTTACTGGAAAGCCAAAGGGACTCAGGGGAGAGCGGCTCTCCTCCCCCTCTCCATCCGCCCGAGGACATTCCTCACATTCCCCCCCTTCTGCCTAGTAGCCCAATGGGAGCATCCACCCCCCCCCCATGTAGGGTGTGTGGGTGGGGGGCGGGTGATGGGGATGTCACATGCTGCATGAAGGCGCAGCACCCCGTTGAGTCTGTGGGAGGGTTGGAGAGGAGCTAGGTTTGAGGGAAGCATGGTGGGGGTAGGGGGGCTAGACAGGTCGAGAGGCTGTGTCTAGGGTGAAGTTCCCGGGAAACACATCAACCAATCCCCCAGGCTATTTCCCCACCCTCGGCAAAGGAGGATCATTAAAAATCGCCATTTCTCTAGGAAGTGAAAGGGATGTCTGACTATTGAACAACTGGAAGAGTGGCAGATAAGGATGCGACCACTGGGCCACGTGGGCCAGGCTGCTTCCAGTAGGGGAATGGGACACTTTCAATCAGGAAAAAGGGATGATGAAGCGAAACCACAAGGCCTCATCACTCATCCCGACACCACGGATCGCTCTGGTGGCCCCCAAGCTATGTGCCATCACACTCAAGTCCTCTCTACTCTATAACGATAACACTTCGAGGGTCTGGTTTCTCACCAGAAAAAGGAGTTTCTTATCCTTGTATAATGGAGACGACTCTGGCAAATCAGACATTAGATATTATTAGATCTCCTAAGAACTATTCCAGATTCCTATAACTAGGAGAAATTTGTTCATGCTGAAGAAGGTTCTGGTTAACGAAATGACATTCCCTATAGCTGCTGAGATCATCCGTACCCTAAAACACTGCAGTCCCCGTGGAGCCTGCCCAACTAGGATCTCTATACTATTAAACAAACCTCCATCACTGATCAAAGTAGGGCCGTTTCTCAAGTGCTACACGTTATTACACATTTGTACACGTACTAACAAAATTAATCTGGCTGGTTTAACAGATTAATAAATAAAAAAACAAAATGGAATGCGATAGTATGTCTAGTAAGCACAGGGTATCCAATTCCACTTCAATAAGTACCATCTGCCTAGTATGTTTAAGGCACAATACAGACCAAATAAAGATGACAATCTCTGGTGTCAAAAAGGACATATATCTACAAATTAACGCTACAATAGGAGGTAGAATATAATTGCTGAGAATGGAATTAAACAAAAACACTTCACAAACATTTGTTGAATAACTGTCTACAGCACAAATTAAACAGATACATCATTTCATTATAACTTTTCAAAGTATATAGACCCCAGATATATTGAAAAAGAAAAAAGGTTAATTTTGTAAAAAATGTCACCTATAAAAATACAGAAATTGCTTCAAATTTTACTCCGCATATGTCACATTATCAAAAGTGGTTGAACAAGTAGGCCAAAATTCCAAATGTCAATTTTTTTAAAGTTCTGAAATAATATTTTATGTTAAAGTTTAAAAAGTGACTCCAATACACATTTTCTCCAAATCGGTACCTTTATAGATTTCTGGTTGACTTTGTAGTTGCCACGGCTCAGTTTCTGAAGGGCACGGTAAGCATCCTGTCTGTGGACCATTACAATATAGGCACACCCCCTAGGAGGTATCATCTGTTCCAAAATATGTAACAGAAAAAAATTTTAATATAAAAAATAGACTGTGATAGTAGCAGCTTAAACTTATCCCTATTTTACTAAATATACCATAGAGTAACCTGGAATTTGATGTCATGCTTGCATTCTTATCAATAAGAGTATTAAAGAAATAATTTTCAATCCTATTTTGTGTAATTCCATAGCTAACATAATCTGCTCCACCATCCCCTCTATCTAGCAAACACTCAAATGGGACACAAAGGTACGGGGTCAAAAAGTTTGACTAATATTATATATTAGGCCCCCAATCAGTCACATGGACCAAAAGGAAGAGAAAAGCCTAATAGGATTAGCCTCTCTTCCAATGCATAAATGGCGACTTTTAGTTGGGCATTTTCATTTTTTTGGGGTGGAGGGGAGTGAGGTACGGTCTTGGGTCCTAGAGCAGGAAGGTAATTGAAGAGAAGCATATGAACCTGGTGTGACAAGAAACAATGGTTGTAAGGCTTCTGGAGTCCTACCTCCATTCATTACTATCTATTGTCACCCTGGAAAAGTCTGGATTTAAGAATTATAGTAGATTAACATTTATATAGTGTTTTAAGCACATTACAAAGTGCTTCACAAATATCATCTCCTTTGAATCGCACAACAATCCTGAGGTATGTGCTATTATCATCCCCAATTTATAGATGAAGTTGAGGAAATTAAGGAACTGAGTCCAGGGAAATTGAAGTCAGGGAGGTGAATCCAGATCTTTATCTGTAAATATCTCAGCCTGATGCTTTTCCTACCTTTCCTTTTCCTTTGAGTTGTGGAGATGTAGTTTTCAAGTCTTTTCTCCTAACGTTATGTCAATAAACAAAAGTTCTCTGTTACTTACTCTCTTAGTTACTGTTTTTTCTTTTGGCTAGAGTCAGGACGGTTAGCTTTGTGGAAATGTTTTCAGATTTCTGCCTTCCCTTCGACAATGAAGTAGACAATTATGCCACCTCTCTATTCCCCTAAATTTAAGAGGATCACATACTAGGCCTATCTCTTCTTGTGCTCCTCCCTTTCTATCTCACTCTTCCTCTCCCTTTTCTCTTTCAACTAGAAAATGCAAAATCTACATGGCCTCATGTTCAGGTAAATCACATTTGGGTTGGAAAAAAAAAAAAGAACTGCTGTTTTAGTAATTGTTCAATCCTCTTTTATTTCAGGAAAGAGGATTTATTAGATTCTTCTTATACAATCAAATTATGAGAAATATCAAGTTCCACGCTTTTTCATTAATGTATTCCTTTTAACTTTTCTACTTTTCCTTCTTCAAATCCTAAAAATAGAACCACTCCAACCCCAGGTTCTGTTTTCCATACCCCTTTAAGACAAAAAGTTCTGAAGAAATACTCTTTTTCTTATCTCCCTATTAAGGAATTAGCACCACCATTACAGTACAGCTCCTTCCAAATGACAAAGTTTTCTCTGGACTTTTTTGCATTTCAAAATTTCCTACTTAGCGTTGTTTTACTTATCACAAATGCTTCGAAGTTCTCTACTCCATTAAAGATTTATTTTTTTACCTAGAAAATTTTACTTAACTTTTTTGATTTTTTTTTCAGGTGCCAAGCAGATTCTCTCTTTCTTTCTTTTTTTTTTGCTTAGCCTCCTGGTTCTACAACATCTGGACAGTTGTCAATTATGATTTTCCAGGTCCTTCTCAATCATCAATTTCTTTTTTTTTCTTCCTTCTGGCTCATATAGTCATTGATTTCTAGTATTCTTTTCTAATTTTTCAAGCAGTCCATTTCTTGGATATGTCTGACCACTTTCTCTTCTAAGTTATTTATTTTCCTTCAAATTCTTTATTCTGGAGTTTTTATGTCATTTAAAAATCACCTGATTTATTTCTACTAGGTACACATAGTCACTGCTTGCTCCAAAGAATTATTGCGCTACCCTTTTCTCTCAGCCCAAATCTCATGAATCTTTGTGTTCAGAGTGCTGGATCTTCAGGATCATATCTATTGTCTCAAGACAAAGTTCTATCAGGTGCTCTAGTTCTGTACTATCCAGGTCTGAGTGCTGCTGTGCTAGGCTACTGTTCTCCAACATTTTTAATGTCTCTACCTGGGGGACTTTTTGACCTTCCTGGAGCTTTCTCCGGGAAGCTCTCTGCTCCTGCTGCTACGGGACACAAATCATAACAGGTTATATGTGTCCCTGGTAGTTTGTAATCAGATTGGTGCTGGTTTTGATGGGGCAGCTCACTTTCCTGTTATTCAGGCTTCTGGAAGATTTCTCATGCAGGTCAAGTCACTTACTATGGTTTCTCATTAGATTTCTGATAATTATGAGGGCTACAAACTTTACGGTTTCACTGATACATTCCCATTAAAGGGGCAGTCTGATGCTTTTTGGGCAAGAAGTCCTGTTCCCCTATTTCTTAATACTATAATCTCTAGAAACCCATATTTGATAAATTTGTACATTCATTATCGCCAGGAAAATTTTCTCTAGGTCAACATAAAACAGTTAATTTTAAGGCCCTCTCCTTAAAATAGGCTTTTTAAAAAACCCTTACCTTCCATGTTCGTATCAAGTAGGGTAGCAAGTGCTAGGCAATCAGGGTTAAGTGACTTGCCCAAGGTCACACAAGTAGGAAGTGTCTAAGGCCATATTTAAGCCCAGGTCCTCCAGATTTCAGGTCTGGCACTCTATCATGGCCCTAAAATTGGGTTTTAAATTTAAATAGGCTATACCATTCCATATCATTCCAGAAACATGGTTATAATCATAAGAATGCTAAACATGTAATCAGAAGACTTTAGTTTTGGGAGCACCTGGGTAGCTCAGTGGCTTGAGAGCCAGGCCTAGAGATGGGAGGTCCTGGGTTCAAATATGGCCTCAGACACTTCCCAGCTGTGTGACCCTGGGCAAGTCACTTGACCCCCATGGCCTAGCCCTTACCACTCTTCAGCCTTGGAACCAATACACAGTATTGATTCCAAGATGGAAGGTGAGGGTAAAAAAAAAAAGACTTTAGTTTTATTCTCTTTGCTGTGAACCACAAAATTCTTGTACCTTTATCTGTCAATTTCTTATTAATCATAGCTAATGATTTTAGTGGTGAGGATAATACTTACATTAATAGATTCAATTGGGCCAAACTCTTCTAAAAGACTGGCAACATCCTGTTGAGTAGTTCTTTTGTCTAGTTGTCCCACCCAAAGTGTAGTACTACAAACTGAAAAGGAAAAAAAAATTTATTGGAGAGAAAAATAATTATTTAAAAACAAAATATGTTTGCAAAGAACACAACTATATATTATTATAAATATTGCTGATACACATTTACATTTATTTTATTTGAAAATAATTATTTGCTTTATGTAACAGTAAGATTACAAAAAAGAATTTTCCTTTGCATTTTGCAAAGAATTCATTTTCTAAAATGAAGTATCTCTGAAAACAGATTTACTGAATAGAAGAATTTTATATCTATATCAAACTTTATATTCTTTTATTAATTAGAGAGTTAAATAATATAATGCTGCAAAAATTCTATTTTTTAAATGACACCAATAAATTACTGCATAGCTTAGTTCAAAGCATATTTCAAAATGTTTAGACAGAAAAAATGGAACTCATTTAAAGTCATTTCTAACAGAATCCTTTATACAATCCAGAGCTGAGAGAAGAATCTTATATTATTCTATGTAAAATGCATGGAAATAGGTAGCTTTAATGGACAGGACAGAAAATGAGATTTGTTGGGGGTAAAAAAGGAAAAGGAGGTAACAATGAACGAGAGTACTTCATTAAAATGATACCAATTTTGAAGGGAAATCACAGTCACCTATGATACTCCATGTTTTTTACATTCTCAACTCGGTCACAGAACAGACAATATGCTGAGGTAGTTAAGAAAGTCAAATGTTTAGTTCATTGAGTTTTGAAACAGATACTCTAGCCTAGCTAGCATAATTACAGTAAATAAAGAAAGCTTATGGCAAACAATGATGAGTAAATGGTTACAGGCTAATGCATCTCCCAAGAAAAAAGTAATGAATAAAGGCTGGAAGGTTCTGAATTTGGGGTGTTAAACATATTTAGGTCAAAAGAATAAACTCAAGACAAGACGAAACAATCCTTAACAATACTAACGAGAACTATATCTCTATATAATTGTCATCTGTCTCTTCCTTTTTGCCTTAATGTAGTTTATTAACTTTACCCTTCCCAAATAGTTTATAAATAAAAGAATTGCATTTTTAAAAATAATTTATTTAATTAACAAAGGCGTGTAATGATCAAGGATGATCAAGGTTCACTAGAAGGCACACCCTCGTTAATTACACCTGCAAAATAGCCAGACAATTGGTTTCCACCGACATAACCTAGATGACTAAACTGAAAGACTACGTGGAAGTAATTATTAATCAACTTTTGTGATTTATAGCTTTACAAATTCCAACCCACAAAAAGGGAAAATTCCAAAGTTCATGAAAAATAACATATCAACTTTATTTTTTGTAAAACTTAGTAATTTTCAAATGACCACAAATGCTTTCATTTTATCACATAAGAAAATTAACTGATTTGTCCACTGTGGAACATATTTGCTTAATAGACAAAATGTTGAAAAGGTAATTATTTCTAGAAGTGGTACTCAAATATTATCATCCAACTACTTTCCATCCAATTAACATTTAAGTACCTATTATGTCTAAAGCATCATCACCACCACAATAACAACAAATTCAGTCGTCATGAAGTTTAGCATTACGCACGTGTGCTCACGTACACATGCATGTGTACATACAAATGCACATAAACGCACACACAGTGTACACCAAAAGTCTCAGTCCCGTTTTTATAACTTTATAAGCTTTAAATTGCACAACTGTTTATAGAGGTGAGATGCCTTTCCCAGGGTCTGAGGTGGGATTTGAAACAAGCTCTTCTTAATGCAAGTGCAGCACTATGCCCACTACATTACCTAACTTTGGAGATACAGTTCTCTAAGCTTAGAATGGTTTCTTTTTCTTCTTTGTAAATCCTTTTCTCCCTTCAAAGCTCCATTCCGATACTACCTTACAAAAAGATTTTTCCAATCCCCACCTCCAATTGGATTCCTTCTGCCTCTTTTTTAGCAATATTTCTTAAAAATGAAACTTAAAAACACTCTAACTTGCAGTTAGAACAAACAAACACACCCAAATTCCAAAATGAATATTAAAAACATTCTATCTCTGTATGTATGTTTTCTTGCTGATCTCACAAGTTCCTAAGAATTAAATTACCGTCTCTGATCACCAAATCTTCATCTATGCCAACAGGCCAATGCCTCACACTATTAACACACTTTTAAGTCAAAAGACGCAATATACCCAAACCTTGCTGCTCTCAAAACTTCCCTTTTTGTATTCTACCATCCTTCTAGTATCAAGGTTATTAGCCTCTTCTTCAATGCACCGCCACCTCCATGCACCCCATCCTGTCCCCGTCTCACCTCTGAATCTCTTATATTTTTCTCCTTCTTTCTTTCTTTTGCATAACCGTCATCTCTAGGGAAGACCCTCACTATCTATTACCTGGCTACTATAAAGGTTACCTCAGTTGGTTTCTCAGTCTCTAGTCTGGTATCCATTTTAATCTTCCTATGAAAGATCCTTTAAAGTCTTTACTGTATAGGAGTTCTTAACATGAGGTCCAAGTGCGCATTTTAAAAAACTGTTGGCAACTGTATTGCAACATATTATTTCCCTCCTAATTCTAGGTATTTTATGAATTTTAGAGGCATTAATAATAGGTTTCAGACTGACTAAGGAATCCATAGCATGTTTTTTTTCCTTCACGAAGTCAGGTACCACTATATGTAATAATTAAAAATAATATTCCTACCCCGATATATGTATTTCATAAAATTTATTGGAAGGGTAGACAACGCTCCTAGAAGTAACCTGACCACGTGGTGCCCAGCCTGCCAGTCTCTTCCTCATTCCCCCTCACCTGCTGGCTCCGTCTCTTCTCCTCATGGTTCTCCCTGTGGTTCTCCCCCAAACCTTAACTTTTATTGACATACAGAACGTACACCGATGCAACCCTGGTGCCACTGCAGTATGTCAGGAATGTTGGGTAAAGTTACTCAGGAGGGGAGGGGATAAACTTCCTTGACACAGTATTGATGAAATTTTCCCTGATTCCCCCACCCTCCTATTGATAAAAGATTATGATATGATCTGAGATTTGTCAAGGCTTTTCTTCTCACAGAAAGAAAGCACAGTCACAGTTGAAATTTTCATTTGGTTATCTTCTTATGCTTCCTACTTTCTATCCCCAATCTTAAAAATCAAACCATTGACTACAATTTAAACAAATAAACATATTATAGAAAGTCTGATAATTTCAGAAAAATTGAAGAGATTTACCACTAGCAGTTTCTGGTTTAATCTGAGGAAGGCCCTTTTGCCTACGCTCTCTTTCCCTCTCTCGTTCTCTTCTCTCCTGGGATCGGGATCGGGGAGAATGCCGACGCCTCTCTCGGGAACGGGAACGAGAACGTCTATGACGGGACCTTCGAGATCTAGAACCAGACCTTGATCTCCTTCTTTTGGGTGACCTATTATTTGTTAGAGAACAGAATGAATAGAAATAAATATACATAAAAAACACACATTATACAGAGTATTAAGCTTAGCAATGCAACTTTAGAAATATTAGATAGCCAAGGTATTTCTTAATCTTTCTTTCAACATATTGAAAATTGTACCAAACTGATTTTTAGCCAGAGACTACATACAATTTTTTAAGTCATATAAAGCATATAAGCTTTTTGTGAACACAATAATTTTCACATTCAATTTACTTCACAATTAAATCTCAAAGTTTCTTTCTCTTTCTCCTTTTATCTATACTAAAAAAAAACCCAAACTATTCTTTTTTCTTCTTCTTCAATTTTATTAAGCATTTCAATTCAATCTCAGTTGAACTGAAAGCTTCCTGTTTCAATTCTTTCCATCATTTTCAAGTTTCATATGTACCCACACAAGTGCAATATCTAAGAATTATATCCAAAAAATTATATATAATACATGTAACTTAGCCACTTTCCAAATAACTAAATGCTTTTCCACTTATAGATAACATTTGGTTATAAGGACAGATATGTGTGCATATCTGACCCCCCAAACTAGGTTCCATTCCAGGATGCTAAACCGATCACCTGAAATTTCTCACTAAGCAAATTGACTCAGTTTTCGATATTCTTTAAGTATTCATATGTCTAGAAGACAGAGAAACCAACATCTCCAATTAGTGGGCTCAAAACTTTTTGGTAACTTCATTTTCCATCAGCAGCACTACTTGGTTTCGATTACAAGGACATCATATCCTTGAAGGTAAGCATCACGGGATGGCCACCTCCACACATTTTCCTGTTTCCTTTTATTCACAATCTTCCTCTGTTAAATTGTAACTTCCATGAGGGTAAGGCCAACCTTTTTTTTTTTTAAATTTATATCCCCAACACAGCACACGGTAGGTGCTTAATGTTTACTTAATTAAAAAGATAAGTTGTGTAAATATAACATCTTCTCTCTACTTCCAATGTAACCAAATCTGTTACTGAACAAAAGATAGCAAGATTTAATAGGTGTTAAAATAGAAGAGGGAATTGGATTAATAGTCATTAAAGTTCCCATAACTTTGTCTCTTCCCTTCGATTTCAATTTTAAACTTACTGTTTCACTGACAACTGAAAAACTAATACCTTTAGGAGACGAAATAACTTTAACTTTTACACATATCTTATACAGTAAAATGGAGTCCCTACAAAACTAGCAACGTTCAAAAAGTTATGAAAGCAGAGGATGAAGAAAGCTATTTGGGAACCAAGAAACACCCCAAATAGCCAAGAACTTAAAACGCATAGAGAAGGAAGGCAAATCTTCATGCCTTGTTTGTGTCGTTACTTGCTTCCTACTGCAAACTACAAGTCTATGTTGTGTCCTTAACATACAGCTTAGTCCTTGGCTACTTCACACTGAAGGTGTGATCTTTATCACATAAGACACTATTGTATTCCTTTAGCATCTACATGACCCCTGAATCTCTAATCACACTTCAAAAATTCTCCTTCCATATTACTTACGAAAGACACAAAACAGATTCATTTTACATCTTGTCTGACATATATCACCATCAAGTTGTGTGGAAAATGCAGTTCAGTATAAATCTAAATTTGTTATCCAGGTTCATATACTTAAGACACAAGCCATTATGAAATTTTCTTTAAAAAAATTCCCTGGACGAAAAGATCAATGAGCCAGTAAAGAAAGCAAGCCTGACCTCCTATTTGGTCTCAATACACTCTCATGCTAACTGCCAAGATGGTGGAGTAAGAAGCACTCAAGAGCCTCAATCACCCTCCAAATGACCACAAAAGAACAAAAATGCCTCAAAACAAATTCTGTAGTGACAGAACCAATAGAAAATGAGGTGAAGCAGTACACTGGCCCAGAACAGCATGAAGGGAAGGAGGATCCATCTCACTGGGGCAAGGAGAGGAGACACTGACTGAACAAACCTCCATGAAACTGAGATATGATACAGCACAAGCAGCAGGGGAAAGAGCACAGCCAGCTCAGGAAGAATGGAAACCAATATAATATAGATCAGATGGCAGTGGGAGGAACACAGATCCAGTCTCTATGAGAGTGGGTGGAACCCAACTGGACACAAAGCAAACAACATCTGAACTGAACAACTGCAAATCTCGCTAAACAGGTTGCCTCTGCAGAGAACTCAATGTGTCGCTGAGTGGACCTGGAGCACTGGAAGAGATACAAGCTTGGAAGAGTACTTCCTCCATCAAAGGAACAGAGGTAAGTTTCAGTATATAGGCTATGTCAAGGAAAAAATAATTTCAAAAATATTCTAGCAACAGAGATGACCAAAATGCAAACTCAGAAGAGAGCAGCAATACAAAAATGAAAATATGTAAAGCCTCAAAAGGAACTCCTAGGAAAGTTTCAAAAAAGGTTCAAAAAACAAAAAATAAAAGACTTAGATTATCAGAAATGAAAATGACAGAAAAAAACTCCAAATAAAAAATTACAAAAGAAAACAGTTCCCAGAAAAAGAAATACAATATCTCAAATACAAAAATAATTTCTTAAGAAAGGAAGTACAGAGCCTCAAAGAAGAAAAGAAGTCCCTAAAAGGGACAAATGGAAGCTAATGACTCCATACATAAGACATTAGGAAACAATAAAACAAAGGCAAAAGAATTTTAAAATAGATGAAAATCTCAAGTCTTACACTGGAAAAACAATTGACTTGGAAATCAAAAAAAGAAGATGGACACCATATTGCAAGACTACATCAGGGAAAACCACCCTGCTGTTTGTGAAAAAGGGAGGGGGCAGGGGAAGAGAAAGTGAAAGAATCTACCAATCACCTCCTAAAAGAAACCCCAAATGAAAAAATCCTAGGACTATTATAGCCAAATTCCAGAATCCCTAAATCAAAGAGAAAATATTGCAAGCAGCCAGAAAATAATAAAAAAAAAATTAATGATGTGAAACCATTCAGGATTAGGCAGGACCTAGAAGCTTCTATATTAAAGGAATGGAAAATATGGATTATGAGATTCTGAAAGGCAAAGGATCTTGGACTAGAACCAAAAATCATACCCCCAGCAAAACTAAGGATAATATTGCAGGGGAAGAAATGGAAATTTTATGAAATAGAAGAAATACAGCTCTACATAGTCCAGTAATTGCAGAAGCTCAGCCTGATACAATGTGGGTAGCAGAGGGAGGAATTCAGCCCAAATTCCAGCTTCTAAAGGAGTGGGTACTTCCACAGACCACTAATGGAAAAAAACAGAACTTAAAAAAAAGAAATCAATACTTAGAAGAACCATAAAAAGGTAGACAGAAGAAACTCAAGGGAATCAATGGGATTAAATTAATTATATTCCTAAATGGGAAGTTGATAACTAGAATATTTAAGATACTTATAGTATAAGAGATACTTAAGATGCTTTAATGTAATCAAGATAAAACAATGGAGTTAAACAGAATACATACCTAGAAAGGGGATAACTAAGATGCTTAAGATATGATATACTGCCTAAAATTGGAATACATAAGGTATTGAAGATACCCAAGTATATAGACAGAGAACAGAAAGTGAAATAAATATGATGGAACATCTAAAAACAAAAAATCAAAAGGCAAAAGGGATATATTGAGAAAAAAGAAAAGGAGAGGGGGTAAATTATTTTCTGTGGGTGGAGCATATTTAAACCTTATTCTCAACTAGAAATGGCACAAAGTGAGAATAACATCCACACTCAGGTACAGAGCTTTCTAAACCCGGAGGAAAGTGAAAAGAGTAGGGGAAACAAAAAAGGAGGGTACAGACAACTTGAGGAGTCAGCTAGTGAAAAGCAAAAGATTTTGTGAACAGGGAAAGGATGAAAGGAGAGAAAAATAAGATTAAACAAGGGAAAACTAAAATTGAGGAAAAAAGTTATTGTAAACTGTGAATATGAATAGGATGAATTCACCCATAACCAAAGATAGCAGAATGAATTTAAAAGCCAGAATCCTAACAATTTCTTTTCTTTAAACCCTTACCTTCCATCTTGGAATCAATACTGTGTATTGGTTCCAAGGCAGAAGAGTGGTAAAGGCTAGGCAAAGGGGGTCAAGTGACTTGCCCAGGGTCACACAGCTGGGAAGTATTTGAGGTCAAATTTGAACCTAGGACCTCTTGCCTCAAGGCTTGGCTCTCAATCTACTGAGCTACCCAGCTGCCATCAGAATCCTAACATTTTCTATGCACAAGAAACACATTTAAAGTAGGGAGACAACGCAAAATAAAGAGAAAGGACTGGAACTGAATCTATTATGCTTTAGCAAAAGTTTTAAAAAAGCATGCTAAGCAAGTATGATCTTAGACAAAGCAAATGTGAAAAATTACCAAATTCAGAGATAAAGGAGGAAATTACATCCTGATAAAAGGAAACATAAATGGATGTCAATATTAAACATACCTACATCGAATGGAATAGCATTCAAATTTCTAAATGAGAAATTAATGAGTTATAAGAGGAAATAGACAATAAAAACTATAAGTGTAAGAGACATTTACTTTGTCTTCTCAGATTCAGAAAAACAAAAACGAAGAAAGAAATTAAAAAGGTAAAAAGAATTTTAGAAAAGTTGGACTTGCTAGATCTCTGGAGAAAATTGAATGGGAATAGAAAGAAATATACCTATTTCTAAGCAGTATATGGTATTTTCATAAAAACTGATCAAATAATAAGACATAAAAACCTCACTGTCCATGTAGAAAAACAGACAAATTACATCTCTGGGGTTAGGGCCCTTGCAACCACATAAAATATTTTGACCCTCTCGTTTGTACCAGAGAAATCTGAATTTTTTTTCTTTTTCTTTTATGGGGTATTTATAATAGAATAATGCAAAAGCTAGTCTAAGTATTTGATCATGAGTTATATGTAGTTCAATGTAAAGTAAAAGTGAATCTCTAAACTTCCTGTGTCATCCTGTAGCATCTACAAAATCCCCCCAAAATTCTCATTTAATGTTTGGTACCAAATACAATTTATCAAAACCGTGATAGGGACAGTCACAATGTGGAATGGATACCTATCCATCCTTTTCAGTCCACAATGCTATAAAATTTACACTGAACAAAGGGCTTCAAAGGGTTGGAGAAGATTAAAAATTATCTAAAAACTAAATAACCTTATCTTAAAGATTGACAGGTTCAAAGAACATATCATAGAAATAATCATCTCAATAAGAAGAATGACAACAAACCAAAATTTTGGGGATACACTCAAAGCAAATCTTAAGGAAAAATTTTATATCTCAAAATGCAATAAGAGAAAGATTAGATCAATGAATTGGGTATGTAACTAATAAAACTAAAACAAACTAAAAATCTTCAAACACCAAATAAGAAATTCTAAAAAATCAAAGGAGAGATTAGTAAAATTGAAATTAAGAAAACCCTTGAACTAATAAAACAAGACAAGGAGTTAGTTTTATTAGGAAAAACCAATAAAATAATAAATCATTGGCTGATTTTATTTTAAACAAGAAAAAGAAAACCAAATTATCAGTATAAAAATGAAAAGGGCAAAATTACAATCAATCAAAAAGAAATTAAAGCAATAATTAGGAGTTATGTTGCACAATTCTATGTCAATAAATCTGATGATCTAAATGAATTTAATGAGTATTTAAAGAAATATAAATTGCTCAGATGAACAGAAGAGGAAATGTAACATTTAAACAATCCATCTCAGAAAAAGAAATCAAACAATCCTTCAATGAATTACTAAGAAAAAAAGGGTCAGGGCCAAATAAATCCACAAGTGAATTTAAAGAACAATTAATGCCAATACTCTATTAACTACTTGAAAAAATAGCTGAGGAAGGAACTCTACCAAATAAATATTGTATTGATACTAAACTAGAAGAGAAGAAACACAGAAAGAAAACTTCCTCCCTTCCCCGAAACAAATACAGGTACATGAGAGTAGTTCTAGAAATATTTGAGGGACCAGACCATCAGGCAGCATCTTGTCATGATCTCATTCATACACAATGAACTCCCTTCATCAAGTGCCTGACATATACTTTACATACATTACTATCATCTATTCCATGTCAAATACATACAAAACCCCTCCTCTCCATTCACACAATGTGCCATGCATTATTCTGAACTTACAATTCTTGAAACCTTTGTCTATATTTGCTTGGTACTATTTCCCAAGTCTCTTCTCTTAGGTATTTAGGGATTTTGCAAACCCACATTTATGGTTAAAACAATGTTTCAAAGTCAAATTATTTGGAAAACTTGATTCAAAGGTAAGCAAAACAATTAAAAATTTTCTCATTTCAAAGTATTCACCCCTAAAAAATTATGCTGTATTCCCCTCACCTTGATGCTGACCTAGATCTTGACTTTCTGTTTTCAGAGACATGCCGCTTAGATTCCTGAACACAAGGTTGCTCCACTTCCATTTCCTTTAAAGTAAATGAAATCCATTAAAAAATATGGGTAACAAAAATTATAAGAGTAAAAGAATATACACTATCAAGTAGTAGACCAGAGATCTTGGTCCTAGAAGCACTTCTTTTTGAATGAATCATTTAAGGCCAGTAATTTTTTAACAACCCACCAGAAAGAAAATTCTTTTAACCAATTAGAAAATGAAAGATCACCTTTACTAAAACTTAAAATGTTAAAATTATAGCAAAAGTAAAATGATACTTTGATAATATCAAAGATTATTCAAACCATTCCTTTCATACCTCTTTAAAGTATAAGTAAACAAGCAGAATTTGAAATCCTAAACATTTCAAGACACGACAAGTAAAACTGAACCAAATGTGGAAAACTACTCAAAGTCAATTTTAGAATAAAATTTTAGTCATTTCTACCTTGAACTGTAGGACATAGTTTAGTTGATAGCACTACTAATTTCTGTTTTAAACTTTCAAAGCTTTTTAAAAATTGAAATGAATAATGCATGGCTCTAAACAAGTCTTAGCAATTGGTCAGGATGAAATAATATATTCAAATATGGGCAGTATCAAAAAGAAATAAATTTTGCATATTAAACTTAACAGTTATAGTACTCAATCTAAGAATGATTTTTTCACCTGCTGATGTACTTTCTGCATATGTGGCTCATTTTGCGGCTGGAACGAAGTTTGGAAAGGTTGTTGCACTGGTGGTGTTGGAGGAATCACAGGTGGAGCCATAGCAGGAAATGGAGGTGTAGGAAGTAATCCAAATCCTGGCATTTGCCCATTAGGAGGAAGTGGGACCTTTTTAAAAAGAGAAAGAGAGAACAAATTATTTTTTAATGTTTGTTCCACAAATGGCTTACAGAAACCAAGAGTACAAATAACATTAAATCTAGATTACTGAAAACATCACAACTATTTTATATAAAACAACTTATTCTTTTGGTTTAATATGAACATACAAGTAGGCTTTCTATTTGTATTCTGTTCTATAATAAAATATATATGCAAATTTAAACTCATAAACACATGTATATACTAAAAATCAAATGAACATTTAAGGATTTTATATATATACATATATATACACACACACACATATATATGCACATACACACTCAATATACTAAAAATCAAATGAATGTTTAAAGAGTTACGGTAATAATATTCTAATTATAGGTTTATAAAACTTCCTGGCATATAATAGGTGTTTAATAAATATCTATAAATTGATGGTGACTTCTAGGGCTTTAAATATCATAATTACAATCCAATAGAAAATGAGTTATAATAAAATTTGTCATGTATCTGCTTCTGATCTCTAATTAACTGACAATAAAATACATAGAGCCATCATTTCAACCTAAAAACATTTTTATTATTACTCATGAACAATTATATGGGGAAATAGTTAAAAAGAATACTTACTAGTGAATGATAAAAAAAATCACTAAAATTAGTTTTCCCTTGAAATTTTTAGCACTACATTTATAAAAGAGTTTTTTGTGCTATGGACTCCTTTGGAAGTCTGGTGATGGCTGTGGATCCCTTCTCAGAATAATGTTCTTAAATGTATGAAATAAAATGCACAGGAATATTTTTTTTAAACCAACAAAAATGAAACAGGTATTAAAATAGTAAATAGAAACGAAGTCCACAAAGTTCAAGTCAAGAACCACTACTCCAAATTAAGTAAGGCCAGACAAGAACCAGACAAGAAAATTTCCCTAAACACATTTTTTGAAACTTCTCTCAAATGAAGTTCTTTTAAAGCTGGTTAGAAGTGTTTTACTGAGATTGGTATCATAAACTACAGATGTTCCTAATAATTTTCTGAATTATCTTATTTTAAAAATTTTTAAATACAACCATATAGCATAAAGCTTTAGCTTTGGAGATTTAATAACTTTGTTAAAACCTAAAATCTTTCAGCAAAAAAAAAAAAAAAAAAAAATATATATATATATATATATATATATATATATATATTCTAAACCTTATAACTGACACTAAAGTCACTCAAGGCAATAGCTTCTTTTATCCCAATTAGGAAAAAAAATGTATAGCTATCTTATTCCATAAAGGAAAATGCTTGTAAGGTTTCCTAAAAACACCATATTTTATATTAATATATATATATCAATATAATCCATGAAATGGATATATCCACTTTGACTCCTATAAAACCCAAATCTTCCTTATACAAGAATAAAAGGCTCTAAAAGAACCTCTTTACGTTATCAACTAGGAAGTTATCCAAGTCACTTCTGATGATCTCGACAAGGATTAAGTCAACAAAAACTTATTATATAACTACTAGGCCAACAGAAGAGACAACATGCAAACAGCTATGTACAAACAAGATATATTACAGGTCATCTCAGAGCAAAGGGACTAAGATTAAAGAAGACCAGAAAAGAATTCTTGGAGAAGGTGGGGAAAAATCAACCAAGAATTGAAGGAAACACAAAATTAAAAAACACAGAATTTAGGTATAATATTGCATTCAATATTACAACAATTATTACAAATTACAGGAAAAAAGGCAGCCTTCTAATCTTTTTACAAGATACAAATATGGTTTTAGGAACATAAACCAGAGAGAGAAAAATCAGAGACCAACATTCCTAATGAACATAGATGCAAAAAATTCAAATATTTACAAGTAGTACAAAAAAAGTAGAAAGACTATATTATGAAGAAAATGAATTTAGACCAAAAAACCAAAACTAATTCAACATGAAGATTATAAATAAAATGTTCAACATAAAATTTTATAAACAAAATGCTGTTAAGAAAAATCACATGATTATATCAATGAACGCTAAAAATGGCTTCTGAAAAAAAAAATCCATGTTTAGAACTCTGGGAAATGGTCATAAATTAATATTTCCCTAACATAATAAAGAATAACCAACTAAAATCTGAGCAAACATCATATTTAATAGAGAAAAATTAAGAGGGTTTTAAAATAGATCAAAGGAAAAGAAAGAATATCCATTATCACCACTACTAGTCAACATTCTTCTAGAAATACTACAAAGAAATTAATGGAATAAGCATGGACAAAGAAGCAACAAAAATTATTTTTTGTAGATGATAAATTACTTAAAACTAAATTTACTTTTTAAAAGTCTACTAAAAAAATTTAAAAATAAATTCAGCACCATAGTAGATTGAACATATATATATGTGTGTGTATATATATATATATATGTTTTATATATATATATATATCATGTAGCATTCCTGTACATTACTAGCAGTGGGCAGCTAGATGATGAATGGAGAGAACACCAGGCCTAGAATCAGGAATACCTGAGTTAAAATCCAGCCTCAGACTCTCATTAGTTGTGTGACCCTGGGTAAGTCACTTAACCCTGTTTGTCTCAATTTCCTCATCTGCAAAATTA
Organism: Monodelphis domestica; assembly: GCF_027887165.1. Taxonomy (NCBI): domain Eukaryota; kingdom Metazoa; phylum Chordata; class Mammalia; order Didelphimorphia; family Didelphidae; genus Monodelphis; species Monodelphis domestica. The sequence goes on along the minus strand of NC_077230.1, from coordinate 11,041,653 downwards.
GCAGGAGGAAGAAAACCCATCATGGCCAAGAAAACCCCCAAATGGAGTTAAGAAGGATTCGATATGACTGAAACAATTTAACAACAGTATTACAAACAAAACAAATCCCAGCAGGAAAGACACAAAGAAATATTTGAAAATGTTATTAAAGCGGTCACATTCAGAATCTATAAAAATCTTAACTATAAAAACACTTTGGCAAATGAAATATTTTAAGGCTTTGGGATAGGATAGAACTGCAATATATTTATTTTAAAGGTTTGCTTTTTAAACTATTCTGTGAGAGTGAGATAAATGTTTACCTCTCTCCCAAACGTGCAATTTTTTTAAAAAGCAAAAGGTTTAACAATATTTTTGTGTCATAGACTCCTTTGGCAATATGGGGAAGGCAAAAGAACCCTTCTGAGAATGTTTTTTAAACTGCATAAAAATTACAGAGATTGCAAAGGAAACAAGTAATACTGAAAGGTAGTCATTAAAATGATTCAGATAGCCCCAGGTTAAAAATTCCCATTTTAAAGAATTCTGATGTTAGTAGAAGACAACCTTTTTAAAAAAATCTATTTTTAATGACATTCAACATTAAATTTCTCAAAATTTGGCCTCAGAAAAGAATCTGGTTTTCAGTATTTCTAATTCATACTTTGCTACCAAATTAAAATATTTTCGGTAAGCCTAAATTTAAAACGTATGGGGTCATTTATATATATACCTGGTGGTGTATTGGATCTTGCTGTACTCCCAACATTCTCTGCTGATATGGATCTATATTTGGAAGCTGTGAATATGCTGGCTGCTGCATGCCATCTCCTGGAAATCCACTAGAAAGAAAAAGCAGAATGCTATTTAGAACGATCCAAGGAAATTCTAAAGCAGTATTAATATTAAGAGAAAAGGTTTGGATTAATAGCTTCTTAAAATCTTATCTATGGGGTTAGCTGCGTGGCTCAGTCATTTGAGACACAAACCTAGAGACTGGAGGGTCCCAGGTTCAAATCTAGCCTCAGACACCTCCTAGCTGTGTGACTGGGCAATTCCTTACCACTCTTCTGCCTTAGAACCAATACACGGTCCTGATTCTAAGATGGAAGGTAAGGTTTAAAAAAAAAAATCCTATCTACCCGTCAACAGCGATCCATATGAACAATTTCTTAATATTTTTGTATAAAAGCATTTTGGTATAATGGCAAGAGTGCTGAAACTTGGGAGTCAAGAGAGATCATGGGGAAAAGAGACCTGTTCTCCACAGACAGCTCTGTAATCACAAGCAAATCTCTTGAGCTTCAGTTTATAAAACAGAAATAATGATATCCGTAATATGTACCTCTCAGAGCTGCTGAGAGACTCAATTGAGGTAAGGTACGAATGACACTTTGTAAACTTAGACTACGTGGCATCTATTTTTGTTACTCTCTATTAATCTAAATAGCAAGCATGATGTCTATGACATATAACGTTTCTTATGTTAGATTTTACATAATACACTTTAATAATCAACAGAAAAGATAACAAAAATATCTTCCATGGGTAAACGTATAAATTCACCTTTTCTTGGACTTATAAATAATAATTTTCACTTTCATATTCTTTAGTTAGACCTTAAGTCACTTACAATGGAGGCTGAGGAAGAGAAGGAGAAACAGAAGAATCTTCTTTCTTTGATTCTTCAGCAGCTTCTGGCTCATCATCATAATCAAATCTATCTAATAACTTCTGGAAAAAAATAATTATTTTTCAATAATTTCCATTTTCATAACATATACCTTATATTAAGCTTAATACAATACTATACATATTTTACATCTTTTTAGGGGAAAAAAAGCTTACCTTGGAATATTAGAATATAAAACACACACAGATACCAACTCTTCTGATAACAAACCATTTAACTTTAAAATTCAAAATAAATTCAGTGAGTCAATTTTTAAGTATATACACAATAAAATATTAATTTAGTTTAATCTACTTACTTTACATGTCTATAGAAAAGTTCAATTAAAAAGTATGTAAAAGCAACAAAATATATTGACTATGCTGGTTTTTTAAATGGAATTTGTTCACCACAAGGGCATTATATAGGTCAAAGGCAAGAGGAAAAAAAGAAAATTTTCAAAAAATAGATCCAAGGATACTAATATTATATGAATTTTTTGTTTGTTTTAGGGGGATTGGGAGTGGGGGGGGGGGGGATCTTGATAAATGACGGAAATATGCCATAACACTAAAAAGTAAAATAATGTCACTTAATGGTAAGATAACAGTTTGAATACTATTCTTTCCTTATATCACATTCATGTATTTTCTCAAATAAAAACTCTCTCCATAAATTTTGATAAGGCAGCAATGGCATCATGTTGCAGAAACATTTTCTGGTTTAAAAAATGAATCAACATACACTTAATGAAAATCAAAGTAAATTAGAGTAATCCCCTCACAAAGTACATTGCCTTTACATGCCCACCAATATGTGAAACCATTAATACGGTACCATGCATATACCTATACTTAATCAATTGGCTTTTTTTTAAAACTCTTACCTTCATCTTGGAATCAATACTGATTAGTTCCAAGGCAGAAGAATGGTAAGGTCAATGGGAGTTAAGTGACTTATCCAGGGACACACAGCTAGGAAGTAACTGGGGCCAGAATTTAACTCTAGTCTCTAGGCCTGGCTCTCCATCCAGTAAGCCACCTAGCTGACCCCATTCAATTTCCTTTTGGAATGTTTGTAGTTAGCTCATAGACATTGACGATGTAACTTCTTTTAAAAATAACTTATTTTTAGCATTCGTTTTTAAAAAACCTTTTGAGAATTTTCTCCTTCATTCCAGTTCCTCCCTTTCCCATTGAGAAGGCAAGCAACGATACTCATTTTATATGTAAATCATGCAAAACATATTTTCCATTGTTGTGATGCAACTTCTAATACCAACGTGTGCAATAGGATTAATATTTTTCTCTAAAATTTAAGCAATAAAAGAGATTCAATATATTTAGAAGGGAGCACTCATTTCCAAACAGAAGTTGTTAGTTCAGTATTTCTAAATATAGCTATTTATATCAAGTATTAGCTACAACAAAAATACCCAAATTAAATCTGTGATAAAATCTGAGTTATTTATATGCATTTTTGGAATGCACCAATAAGATGTTTTGGGGATGCAAATTAGCCCTTCCAATCAGATTCTGGTTTTAGAACTACTAAGGATCTTGTAATCCTTGTGCATATAGACTGATATATGGGGAAGATGGAACAGAAGGCTGCTGGGTAGTAGAAAGAAACCAGCCTGTGAAAATGATATTCTGGGGGCAATAAAGTGGAGTTCAATAGCTCAAACATTGAGAGCTGATTGAAAAATTAAGGGAAATGGCCTACCTTATCAAATGTAGTTTTTTGCTCAGGTTGGGGAAAGGAAGCTTTTTGTTCAGGTGGTTGTGTCGTTGTAGTCTTCAACTGAGCTGTTATAGCTTGAACCTGAGCCATCACAGAATTATCAATGGCTGGAGACTGGGGTTTTGAAGGTTGTTGGAAAGTTTGAAGAATTTGCTGAAGCTTAACAAATGAGAAATTCAATAAGCTATATTCTGGTAGGTGCATAGTATAAAAAAGCATTATTAAGAAATACAATGAATAATGAGACAAATTAATACAAGTAGGGAAACAAAATATATTCTATGTTTCCTCTTGATAGGTTTTTCGCAGTGTTCTGTTTTGCACGGGAAAAGAGTGTACAGTAAAGGTAGAAAGGCAAACAGCAAAAGGTTTGTGCTCTCTTTAAATCAAATTGTAAGGAAAAAAGTAATAAATGGATTGGTATCCCTTCATCTCTTTTCATACATATTCTATCATCTTATGCGCCTGTAAGCTTGGCTCTCAACAAAACTGTACCACTAGTGACCCTCACCAATGGAAGATGGCTGCTTTTATGTTTTTTCCTAGCCCAGTGCTCTGCACATAGTAGGTATTATTAAATGTTTTTGTTAAATTACAATGGCCTTTCCATGAGATATTCTTTTATGCACTTTAATTGGCTCACCTGTTGTCCTTGAGTTGTCTGAAATAACTGGGCCACTGCTGCAAAAGCATCCGAGCTTGGCAACTGTGGCATAGTTGGTACTGAATTTGTAGTGACTTGAGGTGGTTCAGAAGAAACTTTTATTGGAGGCGGAGGTGAACCTACCCAGGAATGAAATAGAAAACCATAACATCTTAATAACAGTACTTAACATTAATCTTTATTCAAGTACTATACTAGTCTTCAACAAATGCATTCTCTTTTAATCATAACATTTTATTCTCCATTAAAAAGAGCTATTTAATTTAATTAACAAAATTTCTAAGGCATGGAATTTTATGTTTCAGCAAGTATACACAAATAAAACGTAACGTACTAATAATTACTAGCTTTTACTCTGATAAGCCTTTTAGGGTATTAATTATAGTATAGTCAGTTATGTCTGAGTATTAAGAACTCAAGCATTTAAGAATTTCACAAATAGATGAATCCATTCTATAGTAGTAAAACTGCAAAAAAAAAAATTCTAAATGCATTCTTCCACTTGAGTCAAAGATATGCTTCAGAAAAAAATCATTAAGTAAATTTACATATTAATATTTTAGATAATCATACCTTCATTATTAGTAACATTTTCTGGCACCGAGGCAGCACTAGTAGCTCCTGCTGCCATGTCCAAAAGAGGCTGAATAATTTCAATTTTGAACACCCCATTTTTCTGCCAAAGGTTCAAAACACGAACTATTTTACTCTGTTGTATATAAGAGAAAGAAAGACATTCAATAAACATGTCACAGATAATACATTCTTAAATATTTTTATCATGAAAACATTTAAAATAAAAGCAATAATCTTTATCTCAATATGGAAACAAAAGACTCTCTATCCAAAAGGGCTAGATCTAGAGTCAGGAAGACCTGAGTTCAAATCTAACCTAACACACTTAATAGTTCTCTGTGACCCTGGGCAAGTATATTTGCCTATGTTTCTTAAGCTGTAAAATAGGAATGATAATGATAGCACCTACCTCTCAGAGTAGTTGTGAGGATCAAATGAGATAATATTTGTAAAGCACTTTTCATACTTTAAATACTATTATTATTAACTGAAATAATATATGATTATATAAAAATGTGGAGATTTGGGATAACAAAATAAAATATACAAAATCAAGAAAAGGATATATGAAAAATCTTTGTGGCAATATAACTTAATATGGAAAACATTTGTGATTCTTTTAGTGGGGAACTCTACCAAAATAGATATGACTTGGTATCTAAGTCTTAGGATATTAGTTTTTAGTTTAGGACATTAGTTTTTAGTTATCTAAGAAAAACAAAATGACTTGCCCAATGTCAGAGAATTAGTAAGCTGTGGATGTAAAATCAAGTTCAACATTTCCCCATATCAGTCTACTATTTAAAAATCTATCATATACAAAATATGAAAAGTAATATCCACTTCTAACTAGAAATGATCAAGTATCTGAACAATTTTCATAAATGCAAATACAAATTATTAATAAATACACCCCCAAAGCTGTTCAAATTTCTTAATAATCTGAGGAAATGTAAAACACCATGTTATAGACATCAAATTGGTACAAGCAGATAAAAAGAAATGAAATTCAGTTTTGAAAGAGAAATAAGAGAACAGTCTTTAACGTTTCAGGTGGCACTATAAATTGGCACAAGTTCCTTGAAAAAGTCTGGCTATGTTAGTTACAAAAACTTCTGCATCCCAAGAATTACAATGACAAGACTATATCCTAAAGTGTTGGCAGAGGAAAAAAAAATCAATACATACAAACATTGATAGCTAATTTATAATACCAAAACTGAGGATACTTTACATGTTCAATGGTAGGACTTGCAACAAATAAAACTGTGCTTTCTACGTCAATATAATAAAAAACTGAAATTTAAAATGAAGATCAACAAGTCATATAAAATAAGCTAAATTGAAACTCAAAGAATTTTTATATCTATGTCTATACACACATATATATACACACACACAGAACAGTAACATATATATATATATGAAACACCAAGATATTCAAAAACAGAAAAACTTTATACAGGCATAAGTCACGAGGGAAATGTACAAAATTAATTTTATGTAAATATACACTATGTTAAAATATCAAGTAAATTATATTCGGGGTTCAATTCCATATTCGGTCTAGATTTTTAAAGCATGTTAGTGGATACTTCTGAACAAGATGATTCTGAATGGAAACATGCTAATCAGCTAGTTCCCAACTCCAGCAAAATCCTAAAAATTTGCAACAAGTCAAATGATGACAAAGAAATCAATGAGCAACTACAGTAATTTGTTTTATCTCAAAATTGCATTAAAAAGCCAGGCAGAAGCAAAAAGTAGGAAAGAGGGCCTCCAGCAAGGCCAATAACATCAGCACCAGCAAACAAGTTGGAAGCCTGCTAGTGCAGAGAAAGACTAGTCTAGATCTAGACAGAAAGAAGAGAGGGCCCCCTCCAGAAAGCCCCAAAGTATTGGGAATTCCACAATAGGGACCTTGGAAACTACGATAGCAACAAAAAAATGCAGTCATGGTCCCAATCACTAGCACTAAGGTAACATTCAAACAAGGTTCAAAGGTCCCTAGCATTGTCATGAGATATCATAGAAGCTTCCGAATGCCCAGCAATATGAACCTCAAAGGTGGGGAGGAAACCTAAACCTAGGAGGCAGAGGTCAGCATAGGAACCAGGGCAAGATGAAATAGGGTTAAGGGCACCAAGGGGCTGGGCCTAGCCCTGGCAAAAAGCCCCAATGTAAGAAATAAGACTGGAGAGATGAGAAAACAAAAGAAGACACCGACCTCTATAAAGAATTATTGTAGATCCAAAGATGCCCAAAGACCCAACCTAGGAGTGAATAACTCCATAACAACTGCAAGCAGGGATTCAAAGGAAAAAATGGATTTTCCATAAGGACTACATGAATACCTAGAAAAAATGAAGCAAGAGATAAAATATGAAATAAAAGCTATATAGGAAAGAATTAGAAGGAGAATAAATAGCATAGAAGAGAAAATGGTAAAACTTACCCATGTAATGGACTCCCTGGAAATTAGGAAAGATCAACAATAAACCAATGACTTCACAGGACAAGAAGAAATAGTAGAACAAAATCAAAAGATTGGGAAAAAAGGGGAAAATGTTAGGTATCTGATATAAAAAACACCAGGCACAGAAAACAGGCCAAGAGATCATTTATGAACAATTGAACTTGATGAAAAACCATGATATTAAAAACAAGAAAAAGCCAAAGCCTGGACACTATGTTTTAAGAAATCATGAATGAAAAGTACTTCCATCTATTAGAATCTGAGAGCAAAGTCAGTGAATTAACCAGCACTTACTAATTCTAGGCTCTGAGCTAAATGGTGGGGATACAGAGAAAGGCAAAACACAGTTCCACCTTCAAGGAGCTTGCATTTAAATGGGAGAAACAGGCAAAAAACTATGTACAAGATATGTACAATGTAAACTTAATACAAACTTAAAAGAAAAAGGCAACTTGAAAAAGGTAGCATTTGTGAAAGAAGCTAAGACAGATATGAGGAAGAGCACCCCCAACATGTAAACAAGACAGTTAAAAAAAAAAGGCATCAGGAGACATGTTGTCATGTGCAAGAAACAGCACGGATAGGAAACAGACTCAAATATCAAGAACGCTGCTAAGGAAGTAAAATGCCAGGTTCCAATGGCTCCGTATGGGCAGCTGATTACACTGTCTGACTTGTGCTATAAGATCACGCCTGGAAACAATAAGATGGACTAGGCAAGGAAGCCAAACAGAGGGTATCCCAATAATCAAAGTGCGAAATGAGGAGTGTCTACCCCAGGGGGGTGGCTATCCAAGTGGAGAGCAGAGGATATATGAGAACTAAAGGCAGATGAAACGACAAGTCATGGAATTGAATACTGTGCAAACAGAAATGTGCTACACCTGAACGACACTGACCCAGCACCCTTTTAAGCTAGGTCCTCATTTTACGTACGGAGGCTTGGATGATGAATTCGGCTGAGACCCTTGCTGCAGGGTTCTTTTGGAGCTTGGATTTTTTGGCAAAGTGCAGCAGGTGTGTGTCTCTGGCTCTGTGCTCTGCTCACTTGGCTGAATTAACCCCTTTATTACTCACTTTCTCATTTATTAAATCCTATATAATAAATACCTTAAGTATTTATTCATTTTTAATCTCACAATATGTAGAGTGAGATCACGTAAAAGCTGAGGATGGCTCTTATGCTGAAAACCTGCAGTGATCAGCAAGACAGGAGATACCTTCGAGAGTAGAGGAAAAGTTCAAGAAAAGAGAGAGTTGGGTACAAGTTAAATCAGATGTTCAATGGGCATTTTATATTTCAAGAACGGAGATCAGGAAGAAGTTAGGGCTAGATATAGATATGAGAAGCACCGACCTAGGAATAACTGAATCCAAGGGAGCTGATGAGATCAACAAATTAAAAACAATATAAAGGGAAATGAGAAAAGGGTCCAGAACAAAGCCTTGGGAGACACCAACGGTTAGTAAATGTGATCCGGCCAAGCAACCAAAAAATTAGTCAGTCAGACAGAAAAGAGGAAAACCAGCAGACAATGATGTAATGAAAACACAGTATCTGGAGGAAGAAGATGACTGACAGTGTCAAAGTCTGCAGAGGTCAAAATCGCTTTTAGATTCAACAATTAAGAGATCATTGGTAATTATGACGAAAGTTCTAATTTGATGTAGAAATACAATAAACTCAACGGGAAACAACTAGGGGTAAGGCAATGGTCAAGTGGGAGGATAATGCTCAAGGTATAGTCATAAACACAAAAACTACTTGATCCTGAAGGAAACATTAGGAAAAAAGAACTAGAATCTAAGGAGAGAGGTGCCTCTCAATTAGAAGAGGAGATAGCAGAACAAACTATGGTAAATTTACAATAAAACATCATTAAATGAGGAAAAACAATTTCAGAGAATCCTAGCTATTATATTATGTATGAACTAATAATAGAGTGAAGTAGAACAAAGAGAAAAATTTATATATGGGCCACAACCTTAAAAAAAATCTGAAGATGATGAAAGCTTGTGAATATTTCACTTCATGAAAGAGAGGTAATGGACTCAAACTGAAAAAAGATTTATCTTTGGGACATGACCATTGGCCTGTTGTAGATTTGTTTAAAGGATTTGATTCCCATGAAGAGAAGGAATTCCATGTGACTGGAACAACCTCCAGGAAGTGATGCAGAGTGAGAGGAGCAGAACGAGGAGAACATTGTACACAGAGACTACAATCGAACGTAACGGACTTCTCCATTAGTGGCAAGACCCTGAACAACCTGGAGGGATCTGCCAGAAAGAGGCTATTCACATTCAGAGGAAAAATTGTGGGAGTAGAATCACAGAAGAAAAACAACTGCTTGATCACATGGGTCGAAGGGATATGGTTGGGGATGGAGCCTCTAAATGAACATCCTAGTGCAAACAACATCATTGAAATAGGTCCTAATCAAGGACACAAGTAATACCCAATGAAATTGCGCACTGGCTTCAGGAAAGGGTGGGGGGAGGGGAGGGAAAGAATATGATTCTTGTAACTAAGGAACAATCTTCTAAATCGACTAATTAAATAAAATTAAAAATAAATAAAATAAAATAAAAATAAAGGATTTGATTCCCTACCCCCTTTAATGTTTGGCAATGAGAGGGTATGTTAGCAATACTGCTGCCAAAGAATAGTGTACTATATAAGAAAGTATATGAATATATAAATTCACACAAGAAAATAGAGAAATTTTATATTTCTCTATTAAATTTATATTTCAGAAGTTGGATAATTTGGAGTAATGTAGAATTGATTAAATAATTTCTGAAAGAAGTAGTATAAGGTAGAGATTCAATTTTGTAAACAATCTTTTTCAATGTTCTACTATAGATGCCTTTTGATTTGATGTTAAAGGTAAGAATGAAAAAAAGAAAAATTAAAAACTAAATGTTAACCACTTGAGCATTTTAAAAACATAAAAAAATAATTGAATTGACCAATATTTATTAACCACTTGTACAAGGCACTGTGAGCAGCACAAGTGATACAAAAACAGAAAAGTTCCTGCCCTCAAGTTCATGCAATTCTCAGACCAGCGTGTATTTCATATTCACATTAAGAAATGCTCTCTAAAAATAGGAATGGCTAAACAAATTATGATAAGTGAATATGATAGAATTACTTCATTATGAGAAATGGCAAATACAACAGATTAGAAGTAAAAACAGAGAAGAAATTCTAGAAGTTGATTCAGAGTGAGCAAATCCAAAAGAACAATGTATATATATAAAATTTGAAGGGAAATATTTCTGCTAACTTTAGCTTTTGGCAAAGTAGCAACTTCGTATTATGAATCCAAAAACGTTAATAATGAAAGATATTTCCTGCCCAAAAGGTAATGATATAGAGCTAGAAAATGAGTTATATGTTCTCAGACATGGCCAATTTTTCATTTGTTTTGCATGATTATACATATTTTCATTACGAGATGGCTTCTATTGGACAGGGGGGTGGGATAAGCATTGATAAATTTTAAAAATCAATTAAGTCACTTAGAAAACTACATAGAAGAACAAAAAAGGATACAAAAAGAACAATCACACTTATATTGAAACTTTTAAAAACAGAAATTCAGTTTTTAATTAAATCTTTTTTGTTCTACTTCCTCCACTCCTACTTGTTAATTAACCAAAGATGATCAATTACAATAATAAATTTATGCTGTAAAATCACAACTAGATACTTAGGGGGCAATAAGAGAATCACTTTACTCCTAACTCTATTACTAATTCATCAAAATTAAATCTCTTCTATTCACAAGCCTTCTAAAGTAACTCCTTCCCTCTCTATATATTTTTACATTGATCATTAAAATTATCAAACAATACTGTAGAAACAATGACATTTAAATCCCTAAAATACGGCATCTCAGATTTAGTTGCCAAAAAATACACTTAACAATAAACGTGAATGCTTCAATCTTTCATGGAGAAACCAGATAGTTAAAAATGATTTAAAAAAGAAAAGAAAAAAGCATCCTGTGGCCAGTTGAAGTAGAAGATGGGTTTTAAAAAACTGTCTATCCAAGAGAATTCTCCTTTCAGAGTAGAACATAACTATTACAGCACTAAATGGCATCTATTTAGAGAAGAGGCAGAGAAAGAAAAAAAGAATGTATGTAAGGCAATATTTTTTAATATAAGCAAATTAGTGTTCTAGGAACACATGATAAAAATTACACAAGACTAGCTTGGTTTTTACTGAATAAAACAATGGATTAATACTGCGCTTTTTTTCCCCTTCTCTTCAAATTGAATATTCATTGGCTCAGTCCCTACAATATTTGCAATCTCTTGGATAATTACTGTGTCACTCTGTGATATCACCTGGATATTCTGCCTGATAATCACTACCTCCAATTTCAGACTAATTTTTCTCGTTCCTTCGATTCCATCATAACAGGCTGTTTGTGCAGCACAATATTAGCTTTCCTTCATCAAAATGCCTCACTTGTTTTTTGACATATGTGATACCAATGTCAACTGTTTTGTTTTTTTCAACCCTCACCTTCCATCTTGGAGTCAATACTGTGTATTGGTTCCAAGGCAGAGGAGTGGTCAGAGCCAGGCCATGGGGGTCAAGGGACTTGCCCAGGGTCACCCAGCTGGGAAGTGTCTGAGGCCAGAGTTGAACCCAGGACCTCCCATCTCTAGGGCTGGCTCTCCATCCACTGAGCTACCCAGCTGCTCCCTATTCATGTCAGTTGTTGTGTGGAATTCTTTTGTTTTACCCAGACCTGTTAAAGCTACCAGTGTAGTCTGAACTTGGGTCACTTGATTCAAAGATGTCATGTGACTTAATACATTAATACAAGCTTGAATGGCTTTAATAAAGTTACCAATGTTTTCCAACTGAGGCCAGTTTCATGAAGACTCACTAACTTTCTTCACTAAACCTGGCTGTAGCTTGTTTATAAATACAGACTATGATGTCACCTTTCCAGCCCAGCGGAAAGTTTCTATCCAGTTGCAGATCTTCCTCTCAGGCCCCGTGCGTCCGTGTCCACGGCAGTGGGTTCTGCCTCCCCACCTGGGCCAGACAGCAGAGCTCAGGAAGGGAAGATCTCCCCACCTCACCCTAACGACCTTTCTCCAGCATTCCTTTTCTAGTTTGGTCACTAAAGCGGAACAAACTTACCCCTAATTCAGGTTTTGAGGAAATACTGTCCTCTTTGCCTATTAGAATGTTCTAGTACGTCCTTCACAGTCCCTGATTGCTCTGTTCAATGGACTTTTTCGTGCTTTGCTTCATATCACGTTTCAATGTTAAAACGTCCACACAAGCTTTTCATTAGGAATCCTTACTTGGAAGCCCTCCACTTAGATAGAGGTTTATTTTTTGACCCTGTAATTTTAATAGATTACTCTGGGTTGCAAATCAAACACTGAATGCTAAGCTTTCCTCTGGTTTATGGTAGAAGCTGCCAGGTCCTGAGTTATACTGACTGGGTTTTTGTATTGAAAACTCTTGGTGGTGGTTGGCATTATTTTTCCTTTGATCTGGGAGCTCTGGATTTTGGCTCTGACATGTTTTTGAATATTCACGTGAGGGTTTTTTTAGGCACTTTCAACTTTATTCATAGTTCCAAGAGCGATCTAAGCAGTTTTTAATTCATTATTTCTTCAGGCTCTTTTTTTGGTCATGGCTTTCAGGTGGCATAATCACTACATCATCCTCTTTCGTTTTCCAATTAAGTTATTTTTGAAATGAGAGCACTTATATTTTGCCCATTTTTCCAGTCTTTTGATTTGATATAGTCATTATTCTCATGAAAACATTAACTTCCATTTGATCTAATTTTTGAGTAATAACTTGGGGAAGGCTTTCTGCCTCTTGTACTTATCTGCTAATTCTCTTTCCAAGGCTGTTCCAAAGCTCTCACTTAATTTATAGTATTTTCAATTGCCTTTTTGATCACTCTATAGCAAAAATGAATAATATGGGAATAAGTATCATGTGATAACATTTGTACAGCCCAGTGGAATTGCTTGTTGGCTCTGGCTACTCCTTCCATTTCCAACCATATTTCTTGAATTAAGATTTCATATTGGGGCTGAACACTTCTAGAGAAAATGTGGGGGTTATGTATGGTTCTGGTCTAGTCTAATACTAGTCTTTTTATCTGGTCTAATACTGCTACATTCTCCAAGTTAAAGGGAGAAATGGGGGGGGGGGGTTTTGCAGCTGGGTAGCTCAGTGGATTGAGAGCCAGGCCTAGAGACAGGAGGTCCTAGGTTCAAATCTGGCCTCAGACACTTCCCAGCTGGGTGACCCTGGGCAAGTCACTTGACCCCCACTGCCTAGCCCTTATCACTCTTCTGCCTTGGAGCCAATACAAGTATTGATTCCAAGATGGAAGGTGAGGGTTTAAAAAAAGAAAAGTGAAAAAGGCTAAATATTATGTCTAATCTATATTGCAGACTTATTCTCCACCTACCAGCACAGTACTGTCATTAAAACCAGAATTACTTCTCCCTTCTTCCTTCTCCTAGTCCTTCCCTCTTTCTCACCGCTTCATTTTTTGGAGGCCGTTCCAACATAATCAACTCATTCTCATGCTCTCTATCTACATACACTTTGTTAAACTGCCTTAATCATGATAAAGGCCTTAGGAGTAAGAGCGAAGATCATTAATTTGACGCTAGTCTGTAACCAATTTCACTTTACACAAGTACTAACAGTTTGTGTAACTACCGTGGTCACATTTCCTTTGTCTGTGAGCTTTCCTGTGAATCACTCCTCGTCTGCACATTAACTTCAGAAGTGGTTTCATGCGTGTGTCTAGGAAATCGGTTCTCCTTTCCATACTCGTAAGACAGAAGGAGGGGTTGTAGTTGTGCCCCACACCTAAGATGCCGCAGGTTTAGTACACAATTGTATTGTTTCCCCATCTGTGCTATTGCCTTCGCATTTTTGGATGCTCCCTTTGTCTATAAAGATGATGTCACCCTCATTCTCATTCTTAGCTAGCCGAGGAGGCTAAATCCCTGTTTACTGACAAATGTGCACTTTACTAATAAACTGATTCTGCTTGGAATTTTGTGACTCAGTTAACACTAATTTCAATCTTAGTAACAGTCAGCCACAAAGGGGAAGGGGTTGATCTTCCTCAGTTCAAATCTGGCCTCAGTCACTTGCTAGCTTTCGAACCTTAGGCAAGCCACTTAACCCTGTTTGCCTCAGTTTCCTCATCTGTCAAATGAGCTGGAAAAGGAAATGACAAATCACTCCAGTATCTTTGCCAAGAAAACCCTAAATGGAGTCACAAGATTTCAACACAAATAAAAAAACTGAAAAATAAATAAAAGAATCACAAATTAAAAGGGCTTTCAATTTTGAAAGTATACACACACTGACTTCTATTAATGAATTAGGAACTTTGTTAGTAGATCCTTCTGTCTTTCAGGCACATACTTTGGCAGAAAGCCTAGAAAGAGGGACTTTAAAATAGCTCTCCCAACTATCAAGGACACCTTTAGTGAGGATAACGAGGAAGCTTCGTCAGTGTTTTTTGAGTCTGTCTTGTCATGTCATTTATGTAAAATAAACTAACATTTTTCTCTGGGCAAAAGAATGTGAACTTTACTGAGGAATTTTCTAAGTCTTTAGAAAGGCAGTTTTTTCTGACTTATATGCACTGATGCTAAGTGAAGTGAGCAGAAGCAAGAGAACACTGTACATATACAATGTAATAGCAATATTTTATGATAATCAAACGTGAATGACTTGGCTATTCTCAACAATACAATGACCTAAAGCAATTTTGAAGAACTTAGAATGAAAAATGCTATCTACCATCAGAGAATTGATGGAGTCTGAGTGCAGATCAAGTCATATTTTTAAAATCTTTATTTTTCTTGGTTTTTTTTCTGTGTATTTCTTCACAACAAGACACAACTGCACCTGTATAACATACATCAAATTTCATACCTTCAAAATGATGGGAAAGGAAAGGAAAAGAGAATTTGGAATTCAAATCTTTGTTAGGAATTGTTTTTACATGTAATTGGGAAAAATATAAAATGTATTTTTTTAAAAGGTCTTTCCTCTACACAGAAATCCAGGCTAGATTTGAGATTGTAGAAGTAACAGCAGGTAAAAGAGAATCTTTATTCCTTAGTCTGTAGAGACTAAATGGCATTTTAATCTAATTAAAGAAAAAAAATGTCTAAAGTATGGTGAATGTTTTCATAAACACTGAAATATTTTGGGGACTTTTGGGGTAACACTCCATAGAATTTATTTTAAGGAAAAAATAAAACTATGGAAGCCTCATGGAAAGAACAATTAGACCTTTCTTACTCCCTAGAGCAGTGGTTCTCAACCTTTCTAATGCCGTGACCCCGCAATACAGTTCCTCATGTTGCGGTGACCCCAAACCAAAAAATTATTTTGGTGGCTACTTCAAAGCTGTAATTTTTCTAGTTATGATTCGGAATGTAAATACCTGATATGCATTATGTATTCTCATTGCTGCAAATGGAGAGGTTGAGAACCGCTGCCCTAGAGTGTGACAAATTTAGTTTTAGTTATATCTGGATCAACAGAAAAAAATAGACTCATTCAAAGATTTTATTTTGTTTTTGGGACAAATAAGCAATATGCATAGTTGTTAGTCTGGAAGCTCCCAGTTTTAGTATTCTTTTAGAGTTTTTAATTCAACTACAGTGGTACCCTGACACACGAGTTTAATACCATACCATGGCCAGGCTCGTAACTCAATTTGCTCATGTGTCAAATCGAATTTCCCCATTTAAATTAATGGAAATGCAATTAATCTGTTTCAGCTCCGCCTCCCCCCAAAACACACAAATTTCTTTTTTTATATGCTTTAAATACAAAAATGTATTTTATAAATAAAAATATATTTATAGATAATAAGAATGTAAAGAAATAAACTTGCTTATGTTATTTACCTTCAAGATGGTGGCATATTCGTTCACAATGGCTTAACAAAACTTACTCTCTACAAAAGTAACACATTTAAATGCAAAATTGACCTTACACATTACTTAGGATATGTCATTTTATTGCTAAACTTAATTACTACTTTTAAACTTTACTTAATTACCATCATATTCTTCATTGAATTTTGGCTGTTTTGCCACACTTTCCTCTATTTCACTTGGAGGCCATTTCAACAAAATCTTTCCATGGAAGTTTGTTTCTTTCAGAATGTTTCGATAAAGTGGGAAACAAATATCACACAGCTCCAACGTGCGACCTGTTGCAACTTTTTGGGTGTGTCTTTTCAATAAACTGTTTAATTTTTTTGCAAATGCTCAACATTTCCTTAATCTAACTTGTACTGATTGCCTCATCCACCTCAGGCTCTTCCTATGGGTGGAAGCTTGTGATTCAAATATCTGCTCTTGACTTAAAGCAAAAATCCCAATCATGACGGCTTCTATTTCAAATTACTCATGACTTAAGGTGCTCATGTATCAAGGTACCACCGTATCACAGTCACTATATATGTGAAACTCCAGAATGTAATAAATCTTACATTTCTAAATATTTTATTTCTGTTCCAGAATGGATTTAAATTAGCACTTACTGTTGATGGCTATTGCCATGAGTATAAATCATGTCCTAGCTCTACATTCTGATTAGTGAAATTTTGCTCTGAGGTGTATTGTCTTTGGATTTTCATTTGCTTTTGTTTCAAGTCTTGAACTCACATATAAATGCCTAAAGCATTACTGTCAATAATCAACCATTCAAGAGAAATGTCTCAAGTTGCTCACCAGGAGCATGAAGTAAGAATTGCTACAGACAGATGTCTGTGGGAAAGGTTGAAGGGATTACCGAGGCATAGCCAAAGATAGGATCCTTTTAACTTGGTTTCCTCAGTGTTACTTCCTTTTTGAACAGGCCTGTTTCCCGCCTGATTAATCCTGAGCCTGGCTATGAAGATCAGTGAATAATGTGGATCTTTGCTGTAAGATTAGCTATTCCAAGAACTGGAAAGCAAGCAAAAAGGATACTTTACCCTATAATTTCTTAAGTCCTTCTGGGCTTAGACCAAGAGGACCATTCTTGATGTGTTTACAACCATGCCCCTGCTTCTTTTCAAAGCATGTTTCACCATGGGAGGGAGGTAAAGCTATAAGCTTTTAAAATATAATGAATCTTGTTGCAAATACTCTAGCATCTCTGCACTGCTATAATAGATGTGTGTACAAAAGACATTACTGTTTTCAATCTGAATTTTTAGCAAATTCCACATTCTAAGCAAAAGTAAATGAGTTCTTGGGTTTGTCATTTACCTGCTAAACAAAAGTAGTAAACTCAGAGAAGATAGGATATGTATATCTGATTAGCTTCTAGATGTTTCTAATGATAAATTCAAGTTCTGAGAATGTTTTAGTAATGTTTTCAATGATGAGTTAAAGATTTTACATATAAAATTGCACAGCAAATTGTAAAACATTTTAAATTCTCTTTTCCCTATTTGAAGTATCTATATAATTTTAAGAGACAGAGGGGATTGTTTTATAGTTCACACCTTCATAGACTCTTAAAAGATTCTTCCTTTAGGCTCTTACTGGCAGTGCCTATATCAGGTATAGTGGTTAGGTAAAGGTAGTAATATCAAGCAGAAGGTTTAAAAAAAAAAAAACACCCTGAAATTCTCTTAAGCTTCAAGAGAATTATGAGTTTCTAACTTGATGTTCATCTCATATCTTTGCTATTTGTAGGATCAGAACCATAAGGCTTTACCTAGTTTTCACCATATGAGCTCATTATGGGGAAAAGCAAGTTTAGGAGGTTGTACTAAATTGTTTTGAATCTTGCTCTTGGCAGATTTTAGCAAATTCCCCAGGAACTTCTATAAGTGACTTGGAACCAGAAAAGCAAATCTATTTAGGAGCCCCCTTCCGTGTTTTCCTGACAATGAGACCTACTCCAGAACGTTCATAAGAAAATGTTTCCAGGGACCCGATGACTACATGAGACCTCTGGGAATAAAAGATGAAATGGACTAATTAAATGGACAATTGTAGTCGATTACTAGGATACGAGAAGATCTGCCGAGGAGACAATTAAGATTATCATTATTGCATTATTTTGGCCTTTTGTTTCATGGTATCTCTGTCTGCCATGTTTTCTTGGTTACCTTGGTGAAATGTAAATTTCCCCTCTAAAATTAGTCCATGATTTAAAATATTATTAAATGGCTTGTACTATGATTAACCAAACTCACTGTTCTTAAACTGATCAATCAGGGGAAATTCTTACTTTCATTAAATTAAACAAGTGAGAGCAGAAACACAACTGCCCCATTACTGGTGACCCCTGGGGGAATCTCTTCTCTTGGTTCATATGGCTACAGGGAAACGACCCATGAAATACCCTTGGCAAATGGGCCTTTATTGCCCTCTTACTGTTCTCCATTCAGTAATTTCAGTAAAAAAGTACTTTTTACTTGCTATGTTAAAGTCTATTCTACATTTGTGCCAGAAAACTGCATATGAATGTCCATCCAAAGGAGACTTGACTCCCATTGATCAAAAGGAGGAAACTAAAAATGAGAAAATCAAATTGATTTTAATTTGTACCAAAATTTTGTGCAACTACCCAAGTCACATTTCTTTTGGCTTTAAGTTTCAAAGTTTTGCTTTCCTGTAACAATCACTCATCATCTTGTGAGATAATTTCAGAAGTTTAGTTTTCTTGCTAATCACTATTCTATGCTTGTGTCAAGGGAACCTATTGAGTCTGGTCTATTATATTATCTCTGCAATACTGGTTCTATTCTTAAGAAAGGCTAGTCTGTTTTCACTATGCTATTTAGTCACATAGACACTACCAATGAGCTTTGTATACCAGCAAGATGCTAGTCCTCTATTCCAGATTTCCGTCCAATCATATTGTCCCCTATAACTAAGATGATGCAAGTCTTGTAACCAACCATATTGTTTTATCCATCTATGGTGCTGCCTTCTAGTTTCTGGATGCTCCACCTTTTGTGCATAAAAATGTAAGCCTTTGTTCAGGGTCTTAACTAGCTAAAGACTAAAATCTTGCTTAATGGCAAATTTGCACTTTGCTAAAAGACTGTGCTAGGAGCTTTGTGCCTCAGTTTCTATGAATCATATTCCTACCTAATAAATATCAAGTTTAACCTTTTTGAGTTCCTTATAGTCTCTCTCTTATACTGTCAAACCTTGGTTTAAGTCAAAGGTTTTTTACCTCATCGAATTTGGTATTTGACACATTTTGACAAGAAGAAATTGATGCAGTATTCAACACTTGCTTAGCACTCTATGCTTTTGCTAGAACTGATTGGTGTCATGACATCAGGAAGCCCAGTCCAGCCTTAATGAAGGATCATGTGTTAGTTCAGGAGCATAAAGCAGAGCTCAACACTGTGGAACTACAAGAACTGCAAGGGGAGCAGCAACAGCTTTGTGCCTGGGGAATTTTCTTCAGGTGAGGAGGCAAAGGAAGATGTTCCCACTTCACTTATCAAGGAAATGGGTAGAAATGCAAAACTTTGTTGAGAACTATCAACCAAATTGTAAATCTCTTAAATTACCGAACTATTTTCCACTTAAGAGAAATTTTGAAATGCAGACAAAAACAAACATTATCAGATAGATTTCTTGTGAAACTTACACACCTGGTGAATCTCATACAGGGTTCATTGGGGATAGAGAACAGAAAAGAGAAAGCATCCTGGGCATTTGCCCTCAGATACTACGGAAGGGGGCTCCTCTTCCAGACAACAACTTTTCTCCACCCCCACCATGCCCATAAGGCTATGAACTCTTCTCAATAGAAGAAAAGTTAAAATTATTTTATTTAGTCTCATTATTGTTTTTATTTAGGTCTGTGTATTACTGTTTATTAAGTAAAATACAACTCCATTAATATTATGCCTCATGATCTGGGTTTTCTGGATGCCTAGAACAGATGAATTCAATTGACATTATTCCTTACGGGAAAAATTCATTTGGTACTCAATCTGCCTTCTGAAACCAATTAATGACCAATACCAGCATAGCAACGTATTTACTTTTTAAAAATGTTTCTCTTGAATCTTGTGTTTGAAGTTCAAATTTTCCATTCAGTTCTGTTCTTTTCATCAGGAATGCTTGAAAATCCTATATTTAATTAAGTATTTATTCCCCCACCAACCCACCACAGGAAGAATTATTCTCATTTTAGCTGGGTATGTTGTTGTTGGTTGTAATCCTAGCTCCTTTGGCTTCCAGAATATTATATTCCAAGCCCTCTGTTCTTGTATGTTTTTTAAATTTTTACTTTTCATCCTAGAATAAATACTAGATATTGATCCCAAGGTAGAAGAGCAGTAAGGGCTAGGCAATAAGAACGAAGTGACTTGCCCAGCATCACACACCTAGTAAGTGTCCAGACCAGATTTGAACCCAGAATCTCATCTCTAGACTAGGTTCTCTATCCATTGAGACATTTAGCTGCTCTTGTCCTCTGCTCTTTCAACGTGGAAGTCATCAAATTTTGTGTAATCCTGACTTTGGCTCAACAATATTTCCTTTCTGCCTGATTTAAGTATTTTCTATTTGACCCGAGAGTTTTCATTTTGGGACAGGTAATGATCAATAGATTCTCTCAATTTCTACTTTAGCTCCTATTTCTAGGATAACAGGGCAGTTTTCCTTTTAATGTCTTGCAATTATGCTAGGCTCTTTCTTTGATCATAGATTTCAAGGTAATACAATAATTCTGAAATTCTCTCTCCTTGAAAACTATTTTCCCAATGAGATACTTCATACTTTTCCTATATTTTTTATTGTTTTTTGATGACTTATGAATTCCGCTTGCCCAATTCTAATTTTTAAGGAATAATATTCTTTAGTGAGATTTTCTACTCTTTTTTACATTTGGACAATTCTGCTCTTAAAAGCTTTGCTCTTTTCTTCAGTGAATTACTGTGCCTCTTTTATCTTTTTTTAAGATATTTTCTTCAACAATTTCTGTGCCTCTTTTACCAAGCTGTTAATTCTCATTATAATTTTCTTCCATTACTCTCATTTTTTCCCCAATTTTTCCTTTACCTATTATCTCCTTTCTTCTAAGAATTTTTGTTTATCTTTATTCTAATTAGTATTTTTCTTTGAGGCTTTGGTTTTAACTGTTTTCATGTTGTCTTCTGAGTTTGTCTTGGTCTTCCCTGCCACTATTGTAACTTTTTATGGTCAAATTCTTTTTTTTTTATTGTTGGTTGCTTATTTTTCCAGCCTATTTTTTTTTTACTTTGAACTTTATGTTAAAGTTGATCTCTGCTTACCTAGGAGTGGAGAGCCACTGTCCAGAGCTTCAAGAGTTTTTCATGCTACTATTTTCAAAGTTAGTTCTAAGGGCTCTATAAATTGTTGGTGCTTTCAAAATGGTGTGATCCAGAGAAAGGTATGGTCACTATTCTTCTTGTCTTTATCCAAGAAGAATACCTGGTGCCCTGCAGCCATAAACACTAGTGCTCTTTTGGCCCTAGATACTATGAGTGTGAACCCTCCTCTCCCCTATCATGGACTTCTATGTATGGGTAATAGAGATGCCACTCAATACAACTATACCCAATGTCAGCAACAAGACCCCTATAATCTCTTTTACCGGTTGTCAGACCCCCTTATACCTGTGCTGAGAACTCCAGAAGCAGCTGTGGCCACATTTCTGTGCTTTGAATAGGCCTCCACCCCAGGGTCACAGAGCTTTCCTGCTCACCCTCTAATGTTTCGTGATCAAGAAAAAAATGTCTCCCCCTGATCTTTTGTTTGATGCTACTCCAAAATTTGATTTGAAGTGTTATTTTAAAGTTGTTCGGTAGGGGATGTTGAAAAACCAGCTTGCTGCTTTTAACATGCCATCTTAATTCTGTGCCCCATCCCCACCCCTCAATCACTCATCTTTTATAAAAATAAAATCAAAGTACATACAAATAAATTAATCCCCAAAGAAAATTTATAGTTAAGTTGCTACTAATAAATGGCATTTAGACAATTTTAATATTTTTTTAGAAATTTTAATATTTTAGAAAGTGCTTTATAAGACACATACATTGGCACACTGTTGATGGAGCTAGAAATTAGTTCAATCATTCCAAAAATCAACCTAGAATTATAGAGACTAAAAAGTCCCTTATCTTTTGACCCAGAGATTTTATTGCCAGATAAACACCCCAAAGGGGTCAATGACAAGGAAATGATCAAAATAGTTGTGGTACATATGATTATACCTTAAGAAATGGCATGTATAAATATTGAGAAGCAGCATGATTATGATGCCAAACGAAGGAAGCAGAATTTACAAAATAACATATACACCGACTACAAAAATATGAATGGAAAGAATAACAACAAAACATTCAGAACAGAATGCTATGAAGTAATAATTATTAGAGATTAGCTATCAAAGAGAGATATGTAAGAGTACTGTGCCTCCTTCTTTGAAAGGACTGCATATATGAGACAGCAACTGACATGTTTTGCTGAACTGTATAGTTTTCCTCATCTTTGGGTTTTTTGGTCTTAACAGATGGCTTCAAGGTTGAGGATAAATACACTCGGATAATTAATGTTGTAAAAAACAAAAGATCAGGATAGGGATAGAACCCAGAATTGTGATTTCATTGAGTGATCTCCAAGAAGCGCAAACTCTTTCTACAAAAATACATATTGAAACTTTCTCTTAAAACTTTCAAACATAAAAGAATTTTCTAGAGGGGCAACTAAGTGGCTCAGTGGATAAAGTCCCAGGCCTAAAGAATAGAAGTGCCAGATTCAAATCTAGCCTAAGACACTTCATAGCTGTGGGACCTGGGCAAGTCCCTAAACATGCCTAGTCCTTACCACTCTTGTCTTGGAACAGATAGTGTCAATTTAAGACAGAAGATAAGGGGTCTTTAAAAAAAAGTATAATGAAAGGAGAAGTGAAATCGGGGTCATAACACCAGTTTATGTCAGAATTAAAGACTTGAACTTCCTGGTCTCCAAAGCTAAATCAAGCTACCAATAAAGATACCAACGAAAAATTTTATTTAAATATTGCTTTTAAAAAGCTTTATATGCATTGATTTCAGCCTTATAACATTATGAGATATATGTATTCCAGGTGCTATTGTACCCATTTTAAAGATGAAGAAATTAAAGTTCATAAAATATTAAGTGATTTGTTCATAATCACTGTTAATGTCAGGAAGCAAGATTTGAAGTTGTCTTTTTTTTTTATTACAAGGGTGAATGCACTTCATTTCTTCCTGACTAGATTTTAAACTGAAAGCATTGTATTTCCATTTCTTTCTTTCTGTTTAACAACATGGAATATAATGTCCTACAGATTAGAATGCAACAAAATAATATGGCCTGCATGCTAGACAATATACAATTTTAGGACCTTTAGAGAAGTGTACACAAGGCCAAAAACACAAATGATGGAAATCAAACTGGCAAGTCAAGGATTCAGAATTGCCATCATTCGTCATAAGGATATCTAACTTATGCCCATCTGAATCTGATATCTAGAAGACTGCTGAGCAAAATAATTTTGATAGTTGCAACTCTCAATGAATCAAGCCTGTTTTTAATTTATACATGGCAGATATGGAGAAGAGCCATTAGATCATTTTTGGTTCTACAAATTAAAAAAAAAAATTTTTTTTGGTAATCAACAAGCACAAATTAGGAAAGTCAACTTACTATTTTCAGAATGTATAGTACCCTATAGAAATTTGTCAATGAGAGCCCTCTCCTTTGTTATATTGAGAAACAGTCCCATATATCAGTCAAGAGAAATCCAGCTTTAGAATCCTGCCTCAAAAACTTTCTTAGGACATAATTTTCTTATTTTTAGGATGAAAAATTCTTTACAATGTTGGGAGACACAAATGGCATAGTTTATTCATGTCTTTAAAAGTGCTAAAAATTGCTACTAACAGAAATAATACAATCTCTTAAGTAATCACAATGGCCAATGGATTGGCAAAGCATAACCAAGAATAAGCGTGATAATTTACTTCTTCTGGAGTTATGAACTATTCCCAAACAATTATAGAAAACAACTTGGAATAAAGAAAATCACAAACTTTTCCTATCTTTTGACCCAATAATTCCATTCATGGATTTATATTCTGAAGTAGTCACTAACGGCAAAAAGAGACCTAATTGTAAAAAAAAAAAATTATTACCAGCAACATTATTTGTAATAGCAAAAATTTTGAAACAAAATACAGGCCCAATAAATAAGAACTTACTTAAGCAATTATGGTATATAACTAAGAAATATTATTAACCTAAAGGAAAAAAATGATGAATTCCAGAAAATAGTCATATTTTCATAAAATGATTCAGAGACTGAAGACATGATCCAAAGAATAAAAAAGTTTTAGCTATACCTATATAAATGACAACTTTAAATGGCAATAAAATTTAAATTACATTTGTTGGTTCCAACTTTAAAAAGCTAAATTAAGCACACTTCCCTTATGTTAACAAATGTTAACCTACTAAGACATAATTTGTTTCAGTCACAATCAGTATTATATGCTATTCTGCTCAACTACTTTCAAGGACTTTTCACTTTGTTGAGGAGTTATGAATTTATTGTGGTGGAATACAAATTGTATTCACCTACTCCTGATAGAATATAAAATCTTCCAGGTGCCAGAAGCCAATTTCATTTTTTCCTTTCTATCCAAAGTAGTGCCTAACACATCATAGACATAACACTTATCAATAAAAAAAAACATATTGGGAACTAGGGAGCTCAATGGATTGAGAACCAAACATAGATTTGGAAAGTCCTGAGTTCAAATCTGGCCTCAGACACTTCCTAGCTGTGTGACCCTGGGTGAGTTGCCTAGCCCTTACCATTCTTTTTTATTGGAACCAATATACATATTGACTCTAAGATGGAAGGTCAAGATTTTTTTTCTAAAAGTGCTTTGCATATCATAAGAGTGCTAATAACTTAAACTAAAATTGATTACTATTTTATAAATGGTACTCTCAAGTATATAAAATAATTTAAAAAATGTTATAGATGACAAAGTAGATATTTGAGTTCTTGGCTTTTGATACCTTGCCACTTTCCCCCCATTTGATATTCTCTGTCTCTCTGATATCAGGATGATCAATCCTTGAACACCTCCAAAACTATAAAGCTTCCTATGTGTATTTTTCTATACTTATTTATTCAAGGTCCAGGTGCCATTCCCAACTCTATTTTCTGAAATACGATACATAGAATGGTATCACTAATGATACTACCAAACCTGTTTCATTGAGAATTCTTCCAGTTTTATTTACAGATAGACTGAGAATTATCAAAATTTCATAGCAATCTATATTATATAAAATCATTTTCCTTCCCTCTCATTATTTTTCAATTTTATGAGATTTGTTACCTTATAGCAAAGCAACATTAATAACTAGCATTGCTACAGTGCTTTAAAGTTTGCAAAGTACTTTAGATATCATCTCATTTGATCTCCTTTTGTTCTCATTTCAACTTTATGAAATAGGAACTATCACCTGCATTTTACATATAGAAAAACGGGTTAAAACCATATTACTTGGCAATGTTTTGAAAATGAACTTGATATCGAAACACGCACTGATCTTTGCCGTCATGTCTTTTAGTTGTCAACAAGATCAGATATTAGCAAACAAAGGTTATTTGAAGTTGGAGTCCTCAAGTTGCTAACTCTCTTATACCAATTAAATTTCAATTAATTCCTGTTCTTTGATCAATTACCTAGGTTTTGGTCAAAAGCTTGCTGCCTCTGATATAACTACATGTGGTAGCTTCTCAAATTTTGTCTTTTCTTTTAATTTACTGATTTTAATTCTTTGCTGGCTGATAGTTAAGACAACTTGAAATTGACTAGAAATTACCAAATCTTTGAAATATCATCTGGTGCTTACCATATCTAGTTCTTTCTCTCTTCTTTAAAGAAGTATTTAAAATATACAAATGTAAGAATTATGAGGAGTCTTTCTTCTTGAATAGTCTTAGATATTGATAATCATTTTTCAACATCCTCCCTATGCCTACTTTGGCAATGAAGCCATCAAGTTAAACCATGAATTGGTCTGATTAGACTTGGCCAAATATTTGAAGAAATCATACCCGACTAATAGAAAATGAAATTTGTAAAGAATCTGAGAATTTAAAGATTAATAGATAAGACAAGAAAAGAGAGAAGATAACATCTGCTTAATTAAAAAC
The DNA here is from genome assembly GCF_027887165.1 of Monodelphis domestica. Classification (NCBI taxonomy): domain Eukaryota; kingdom Metazoa; phylum Chordata; class Mammalia; order Didelphimorphia; family Didelphidae; genus Monodelphis; species Monodelphis domestica. The sequence continues at coordinate 11,015,297 of NC_077230.1, read as the reverse complement.
CTTTTGGTTTATGATTTTAAGTTATATAAGAATATAGGCAGCATATGATACTGCAGAATAAACAAGAAACAGCTAAATTAGCTATAGTTAATGACAGTATGGAAAATAAAAAAGAAATATGTAGTTAAATTATTTTCAATATAAAAATTTCAATGTAGAAATAAAGCAAATTATAAAATAGCAAGTTGAAAAAATTTAGTGAGCTGGTTCTATTCTAATATGGGAATAAAACTCTTATAATTTTTATGGGAGTATACTGAATTATTTTTACTATTTCAGGGACAATAGGAAAAAGGGTTAGGATACAAAATTCCTTAAGTAAAGAAATTCCTGTTGTAAGGGAGTAAAGTCCTTAATATTCAAGTCAAAGAAATAGGATTCGTAATTAGTATAAAGGGACAACATGGAAGCCATACTTTAGAACAGAGGTTAAATAAAGTCAATTTAGAAAAAACAAAATTATAAGCAGAAATTGGTTTTTGTGAGTACAGTGAATGTAATAGTATAAGATATCACCATACTTCATATCATTATATTTGAGAAAAGGGAAGAATTAAAAAAACAACAAACTCCTGATTATAATTTTGAAATGGTCAGGTAGATCAAAGAATCACATTCATCTAGTACTATCTGAAGTTTCCCTTTCCAATATTCCTTACAAGTAAGTTGTAGGTCTTTTTCAAATAACTTTTCTATGAATAGAGTAATGATAAACTAGTAGCTATTCCTACTGGTTTAATATCATGTGCAAATTTAATAAGTATATACTTTAAGCCCATATCACAATCATCAAAATGTTTGTTTAACAGCATAAAGTTAAATCATATTCCCAGGACACTGCACTAGGGATTTCCTTTTATGTTGGCTTTCATCTATTTATCGTTACATCTACTCAACCACTTCTGAATCTAGTATATCATGAAGCCCACATCCCTCCCTTTTACATTGTCTACAAGAACACAAGAGACTATTAAAGTGATAATGCTAAAGATTTAAGTAAAGGGGGCAGCTGGGTGACTCAGTGGATTGAGAGCCAGGCCTAGAGATGGGAGTCCTAGGTTCAAATCTGGCCTCAGACACTTCCCAGCTGGGTGACCCTGGGCAAGTCACTTGACTCCCATGGCCTAGCCCTTACCACTCTTCTGCCTTGGAGCCAATACACAGTATTGATTCCAAGACGGAAGGTAAGGGTTTGTAAAAAAAAAAGTGATTTAAGTTAAAAAATCTACAGCATTCACTTAATCTACCACTCATGAGAAAAAAAGAAATCAATTATCAAACATTCATTAAGCAAGTATAATGTGCTTTATAGAAATACAAAATTTGTACAAAAGAAGAATACCACGAGTTGGGAGAATCGGGAAAGGTGTTGAACAAATAGAAAGTGGTTCCCGAGTTGTATCTTGAAGAAGAGTAAGAATTTTTGTGAGGTAGAAAATGAGGAGAGTATTCTGTCCAGGCACAGATTGGGGGGTGGGAGGGAGAAGAGAGGAACAGGATGGCACATGAAAATACGAGGATGAACAACTGCTTGTGATAGCCAGTTTGGTTATAACATAGAATTTGGAATAGTAATGAGACTACAATGGTAGGGTGGAGCCAGGTTGAAAAGGTGTTAAAAGCACAAAAGGAGTTCATATTTCATAATAGAGACAACAGAAATTAATTTATTCTAGGAAGGTCTTTGATGAATCCAAGCTGGATTTCTTTGATGACCAGTTCAATTCCGAAATGATCATAAACGAACACTAATTAGTTCTAAAGTTTCCAAAATTCCTATAGTTTGCATACTCCATTTGCCTTCTCTTATGTGAAAATTTGGGACATTTGCTTTTCTCCAAATCTTGTGATGTTTTCCATCATCTTTCAAAATAACATACTTAATAACTGTATCTTCCAGTTATTTCAGTATCTTGGGCTACAGTTCACATAAACTTCCCAACAAAAGCAAAGCTGTATTGGGAAGATCACAATTAATATTTTTCTACCACATTTCTAAAAATAAAAATTATGTAAAAAAATTGACTTTTTTAAAATGAGGGAAAAAACTAACATTTTCAAGTTTCAGAGAGAACTAAACTAGAAGATATGGAATGCCATCCAAAGGGCAGAGACATAACTGTATTTCTTTAACAGATAACCAACAGTATTAAATTTAGATCAACAACATTCAGAATCCATAAGATTTTGAGTTCTAGTTTTTAAGAGTTAAACTATACCTTATCTTCAGATGGACAGAGATATAAATACTGGAATGTGGCTGTTATATTTTTAGAGAATCTTGGCCCAAAAACATCCTTGTCTGTTCCAAACTGATGACGAGACTGTCGCACAATTGAGTCAATTACATATAGTCCTGGAACTTTATATTCTGGTTTACACTGCAAACATAAAAAGGTAGTCAATAATTATTACAAGAAAAATGATTTATAAAGTCTAGTTTAATATTTTTAAGTCTCTCAGTATTGGAAGATTGTATTATAGCCCCTGCTTTGCTACTTACCACCTGTATGATTTTGAATAAGTCATTTAAGTCTCTCTTAATTCAATCACAAACTTTAGTAAAGAAACAAGATTATTATTTTATATTAGCCTTTCTGTGCACTGCCAACAAAACAGCAGTAAAAAAAAAATTCCTTTCAAAATAACTACATAATGCAAAGCTCACCTACCAAGATGCATGGAAATTATATAAATATATAAATGCAGCTATAAAAAACCTTTGATAGGACCTAACAGAATTAACTGTGCGCGGCTGAACCACTCCAATATAAAATGACAATACAACCTAAAATAATCTACATGCTACCCATACTAATTAATACCAAAGATTACTCTATAGACCTAAGAAAAAACAGCAATGAAATTCATCTAGAACACAAGAATCTCAAAAGGAAGTAATGGAAAAAGGGGTGGGAGGAGAAAGTGGACTATCAAATATAATACTACAGGATAATCAATAAAGTTACTTGGTGCTACTTAAAAAACACAAAAGTTGATCTGCAAAACAGGTTAGGTGTCCAAGACCCAGAAGCAACTGAATAATACAACGGCTGATAAATCCAAAGACTGATGTTAGAGAACAGTTTGGCAGAAATTAAGATTTAGATTAAAAACACACAACATATACCACAATATGCTTGAAATAGATCTATGACCTAGCTATAAAACATAGCAAAAACAAACTGGAGGAACAGGGAAGGAGACACAAAGTTCCTGACCAAACAAGATAGAGAGGATCACAGGAAATAAAATGAACGATTTTGATATATAAAAATTGGGAAACTTGTGGGGGAAAAAAACAATGAAGTTGGAATTGGAAAATGAATAATTCAGAAAAAAAATCTTTGCAGTAACCACAAAAACCTTTGTTCATCTCTAAAACTGAGGTATTTAACCTTAATCTACAAGGTTGTAGAAATAATATAAATTAACATATATTGAAGTGTTTTGAAAACTACTAAGTATTTGTAAAATTTGTAAAACATTAGCCTACTCTCACAAACCTGGAACTCTTCTAAACATCCTCATTCAACAAATGTTTATTACATAGCTATTATTTGTAGGGTTCTGTACTGGGTACAACACCAACTGTTAGGATTCCTTCAGCTCCACAGGTCAAACCTAATTGAATAAACTTTCAAAAATACCATTTCTAAATGTTATACCCTTAATCAAGACCCTATAGTAGTTCTGTCGTCTGGTTTAACCAGGTCTTGCAAGGCCTAACAACTGACCTAGCTTTTCTAATTGGATTTGTAAGCTGAGGAGCTAGGATCAAATCCTAACTTTGCCTTTATGATCTTTGGCAAGTCTTTTTCCTTCTCTGTACTTCAGTATTCTCATTTGCAAAATAATTTTTTAAATATTTTTTACAACTATTTCAATATACCTGATTTCCTTTGTAATCTTATTTCTTATTTTCCTGCATTATTTAATAACATTCTGAGGAGGCCATAAGTTTCACTAAAAAGTCAAAGTAGTCCTTAAGACAAAGTTAAGTATTCCTCCTTTAAGAGTCTAAGTTACAGGGGGCAACTGGGTAGCACAGTAGATTGAGAACCAGGCCTAGAGATGGGAGGTCCTAGATTCAAATCTGGCCTCAGACACTTCCCAGCTGTGTGACCCTGGGCAAGTCACTTGACCCCCATTGCCCAGCCCTTACCACTCTTGACTCCAAGACGGAAGGTGAGGGTTAAAAAAAAAAAAAGAGTTTAAGTTACACAGCTGGTGCTGACCAACACTGGTTAGTGGGAGTTTCTTTGCCAAGAAATCACCTATACCTATGAAACCATAGGTCCAGTTCTTATCCTTATCAGACTGAGTGGAAGTATGCAATGCCTTTGACACTGGTGGGAAGTTTAATCAATTAATTGATCAATAAGCATTTATTATTAATTTGTTTGTTTATTTTAAACCCTTACCTTCCGTCTTGGGAGTCAATACTGTGTATTGGCTCCAAGGCAGAAGAGTGGTAAGGGCTGGGCAATGGGAGTTAAGTGACTTGCCCAGGGTCACCCAGCTGGGAAGTGTCTGAGGTCAGATTTGAACCTAGGACCTCCCGTCTCTTCAATAAGCATTTATTAAACACCTATTATATGAGCCAGGCACTATGGCAGGGAATATGAATATAAAATCAAAAGTTGAATAGTGCTTACTCTTATGAAATTCATCTTCAAAGGAAGTGTAAAATCAAAAAAGAAAAAGAGAAAAAAAATTAGAAAAGAGACAGAGATGAATGTGGTAGGGAAAAGGAGAATGAAACCACAGAGGCTACAGCCTATAGGCTATATAACTTTATCTTCTAGAAGTACTGCAGGAACAACTTGAAAGAAAAACTGAATTCCTTGTAAAAATGTACAAGATGGCTACAATGGCTTTAAGGAAATTAACACTGAAGGCCTTTAGAATTCTATTAGAATTCTAGCCAATTACTGATTTTAGAGAAATAACAATGAAGCATACTCAGCCATTAGGAAGAAAGATATACATTTTCATGCATGTCCAACAAGTTGATTTATTTTGCTTGTTTGTACTTATTTGTTATAAAGAAGGTCTTTGGAAGAAAGGTCATTAGGAAATGACAATGATATCCACAAAGAAAAGTTCATCCATAAGACATTTTTAAAAAATAAAAGTATTGTATGTACTCTTATAAAAACAAAATACAACCAAGTTTGCTCTAATTTAAATGAACACTTTTAAAATAGAAAATAGAAAGAAGTTAGCACATTTTTGCTATCAATATTGACAAGAAATGTTAAAGTAATCTCTTTCCTAAAAGAAAAGTACTTCTTTGTATTGAAAACAACATAAAATTGTCAGTTAAATGTGCAATTCCAGGCTCTTTTATAACCACTTTACATTGACTACAAAAAATGCATTATTTTAAAATAACCTTAATTCATAAACTGTGATTGACTGAACATATTAATTACATACAAAACATTGTTTTAACAGTTATTTTGGAAAATAAAGATTTAATTAACCAAGAAAGATTTAATTTCCTCAAAAGACTATCTAAAAGCAACACCACAACTTCTCTAAATATAAAAATTTTTGATAGGATAAAATTTCAGAAATAGGACACTTAAGTAAAGCAAAACCAAAATAAAATGGAAACTGAAAACCCTAAGAGAAAGTTTAGTTACCTTCTTGATGAACTTTTCTACAATCTGGACTACATGCTTGTAAAGCTGAAAAGGAAAAAAAAGAATAGTCACACGTCAATTTTAATATTTTCTTTTTTACAAATAATAAACATAGAAAATGTAATTACATCTTAACAATCATTAGAACTATCTCAAAATGTAAGTGAATAGATTGAGACAAAACCAACCTCTGACAGAAAACAACAGAAAACTAATATATATATATAAAACTTACCACCTTCTGTATTGAAACCAAAACTAAGTATTGATCCCAAGGCAGAAGAGCAGTAAGGGCTGGGCAATTGGGATTAAGTGACTTATCTGGGGTCAGGAAGTATCTGGGGCCAGATTTCAATTCTGGCTCTCAATCCACTAAGTCACCTGGGTGACTGAGAAGAATAATTTTGTAATACAAAAAATTTTTAAAATATTTTAAAAATATTTTAGCCAATAAAATTTAACTACAGCCATATTAATTACCATAAATGACTTTTATAAACTCTATTAAGCTATATAAACAGCAAGAGATATTACACAGTCCTAAATGAAAAGCAAAAGTCTATTCCCCCTACTTGTAAAAAAGGTTTCAAAATCTAAGGTTATCATTTTAATGTTTCAAAATATGTTTATCTTACCTTAATGGCTTTAATGGCAGCTTTAGTAATGAGAATCATCTTAGCCCGAGAAATGGGAGGCTTCATATCCATGAGTGAAAAGAGCTAAATACAAGATAACAAAATATTTAAAACAATTTCTGAAAAAGTCAAGAACCTAAGCATTAACATATCCGAAGTGACTTTATATCAAAACCGAAGGTCAGCGCCCTACTTCTGTGTAAAGTGCTCAAGAATCTGTTGACCAGAGAAATGTTATCACTGTGAAAAGTCATGAAGCAGGAGTTTAGTTATTTAATAGTAATTGAAGATTACAAAGCACAAACCTGGCACAGAAGGATGGTATGTAGGAATAATAATAAACTTCAGTTATTCCTGCTGGAGACTTCTATCTAACCCCTGGTCTGATGGAGATGTGATCCTGCTCAAGGTAAGCTGTTTATCCCACCCACTCCTGCTTTCTCCAGCAAACTGTACTCACAATCAATCATCATTTCCCCACGTCCATGTTCAATCTCTATCTACTGGCTCTTGCCCTCCTGCTTTCAAATAGACCCGGGTCTCTCCCATTTTTAAGAACTCTTTTTTGACTCTAGCATTTCCTCAAGCTATATTCTAAAATTTTCTTCCACTCCCCAGCCAAACTCTTAGAAAAAGCTGTATTTTCTCTTTTCTCAATCCTTTAAAAGTTTGCCTTCTCATCTCTCATCATTCACCTGCAATTGAGCTCTCAAAGTTACCAATGATACCTGAATTTCCAAACCCAAGAACTTTTCCTCAATTTTCTAACTCCTTTACATCTGCTGCCTTTCACACCGTTTACCCACCCTTCTTCCCTCTAGATACCCTTTTCCCTCTGGGTTTTTCTGAATCTGTTCTCCCTCAGTTACCTACCCAAGTGACAGCTTCACTCTTTAGTCTCATTTTGTTCTACCATCATTCATATATCATGCACTCTTTAACTTTGGCTGCTACTTAATGCTCTGCTTGGCCCCCTCTTCTTTTTCCTATATTGTCTCTTTCTGTCAGAAAAGAAATGATCACTTCTATGCACATGAATTCCAGTTCTATTATCTAGCTTTATCCATTGCACACCCTGACCATTTCAAACTAAAAATATATGAAATAGCAATCCTTATCTTCCCTTGCCCTCTCACTCCCAAGCCCATTCTTCCTCTGAACTTCGCTATTTCTATAAAGGGAACCTTCACACAGGTTTATAATGAACATAGAAGTTACCCACAATATCTCCCATGACCCTAAACTTAAGAGACTTGAAAATTGCAGTGTTTCCAATTCAGTGCCCTCAACCTGAGAAATGCTACCTATGGAGGTGCAACTTGGCAGCTGATTCTACGGGTGCTTCAATCACAGCTACCAAAGACATAGAGAAGAAAGGTATTGCCACCAGTCTTTGGCACTGTCAAATGGTTCAGCATCAGAAACTGATATAATTTTCATTAGCAGAAATGACATCATTAAACAAAACATATTAACATATGCTTTGTTAATGAACCCTAAGGACTGTGGGACCTTACCCATATGACTAGCAAAAGAAACTATCATGTGTTGCTGAGAGTATCTTACTTTCCTATCTGTATTCCGAAATACTTTGCCAATATTAAAAGCTTAATAAATGCTTCAATCATTCATTCATGCATGCATTCATATATGACTAATTCTCTCTTACACCACATATTCAAAGTTACCAAGTTTCAGTATTTCCACTTCCACACACTTCTCCCCTCCACACACACAGCTAATTTCAGTTTAAGTGTCAGCTTCTATACAAGACCCATCAACAAAAATTATCTTCTGTATTTATTTTGAATATGTGAAAGCACACATCTACACCCATGTCTCTCCTCATAGGAATTAAACTCCTTGAAAGCAGACAATGTTTTCATTTTTGAGTCTGTGCTCTCTCCTTGCACAACACCTTACTACAGCGTAGGTACTTAATACATACTTTAGATTGTGTTGCTTATCCCATTCCACATATTCAATCAATTGCCAAATCTTGCTCTACCACCACATCTCTTGCATAACATTCTTTTTTTTTTCTCTAGTTATGGCAAAAGCCTAGTTGGTTTCCTTGAATCTTTTCTCGCTTCAATCCATTTCCCAAAATGTTGTAAAAGTGAAAAATCTAGCCATGGTTTGCTACTGTCTACTGAAAAAACAAACTCCTCGTTGGTTTCTGAAGCCCCACACAAAACGGACCCAAACTATCCTTTTTATCCTTATATTACTTTGCCTCCTGTACTCAGTAAGCCAGACAAATTTGGCCTTCTCTCCATTCTTCATATAACACACTTCATTTCTCAACTCCTTGCCTTTGCTCTGACCATCCTTCATGCCTAGAATGTGCTCTTTCCCTTCCTTATCTTCACCTCACTGAGTCCTTCTCTTCTTTTAAGATTGGACTTTTAACCCTATCATTTGCATAAAATGCCTTTCCTAATTCTGCTGACTTAGTGTACTGCCTTGTCCCCCAAACTACCTCCTATTTAACTTTGCATATATTTGTATTTATTACTGTAAATGCCATATATGTTGTTTCCTATTAAAATGTAGGATCCCTTTATCTCCTGAATCTAACACCGCACAATAGGCACTTACAATTATAGACTAATTAATAAAATAAAGAACTTGCCAACTAAATTCAACTTAAATAGAAATATAGACATAGAAGGACCACTCACAGAAGATCTATGTAAGAGTACAGCCCTATAAAAATAATGCTAAAGCTCAGAATGAGCTGAAGCTATTGAGGAAAGAAGGCATCAATGAGAAGGGTTCTGATGCATATAAAAAAGGGAGCAGGAAAACTCCTTAGCATGCCTGCAATGATGATAACAGGGGACAGAAGAAAAGAGAAGGCAGAGATGTTCAGTTCTTATTTTAGCCTGTTTCCTCTGCCAAGAAAAGCTGTATATACACTGGAAGTGTTCAATACAAATGGCTAACTGGGAGTTAATATCCTTAAAATTTGTAAAAGAACATCTAGCTGTCCTTTTTTAACTTAATTCATTGTTCAAATGTGTCAAGTGTCAGCTGCTGAAAATTCACAGATAAAACTAAAGCCACTGTTGGTAATACTTTGAAAAACCATGAAAAATTGAAAATGTTTGGCTAGAAGTTAAATATCTAGACTAGAACAGTTTCCAAACTATAGGCCAGTGAGCTTGACTTCAGTAACTGAGAAAATTTTAGGATGAAACAGAAAAGAAATACTAAAATAGTGATTACAAAGAGCCAAAATGTCTTATCAAGAATAAATCATGCCATTGGGTATATATAGATTCTAAATGATCACCCTAGTGTAAATATCAACAATATGGAAATAGGTCTTAATTAATGACATATGTAAAATCTAGTGGGATTGCATATTGGCTATAGGAGGGGATTTGGGGGAGGGGAGAGAAAGAACATGAATCGTGTAACCATGAAAAACTATTCTAAATTAATTAATTAAATAAAATTTAAAAACAAACAAACAAACAAAAAGACTAGATCGTGGCACCAGTAATACCCCTAACTAGGTCTGTATCCCAAAGAGATTTTTAAAAAATGGAAAAGAACTTGTTTGTACAAAAATATTTATAGCTGTTCTCTGTGGTGGAAAAGAATTGGAAACTAAAGACATGTCACTTGGAGAATGGCTGAACAAAATGTGGTATATGATGATGTGTAATTAGAATTTTCTGTACCTTTGAACTACAATTCCCAGAATCCTACTTTCGTCCTCACATTAAGTCCTTACATTTTGGATTAATTTCTGTAACCATGCCCCTCCACACTCTTCTCCTGCTTTCACAGTTGGTAAACCTGTCTTCACTCAGGCTATACTTTTCCTCTACTTCAAGTGATTATTAATAAATCTTATAAAATATAATTCTTGGAGTTATTGGATATTAATTTTAGTCTTACATGGTGACGGGCTACTGTGGGCAGTGATGGACACCATACGATAGATAGCACAGTGATATGCTATAAAGAATGATGAAGAGGATGATTTCAGAAAGAGGTGAAAAGATCAAAAATGAACTAATGAAGAGTAAAATAAGCAGAACCAGGAAAATACTGTATACAGTAACAGCAATGTTGTGGAACAATCAAACTTTGCTACAAACAGCAATACAACAATTCTGAAGGACTTATGAAAAAGAATGCTATCCACCCCCAGAGAAAGAACTGTTGGAATAAGAATGTAGATGGAAGCATAAGATTTATCACTTGTTTATTTGGGTATGTTTTAGGGTTTGGGTTTTATAAAATTATTCTCTTACAAAAATGAAAAATATGGAAATGTGTTTTTTGTTTTTATTAGAGAATACAAAGTTTTCTTAGCTGGAAAGTATTTATTAAGAAATTTTGTTTTTTTCCTAATCCAACATTTAGCTGGGATGGAAGCCTAATTTTCATAAGAATCAGTTACTAAAATAAGGTCTTCAGGAAGAAGTGACAAAAAGAATCTTCCTTTATTAGGAGCTTCCCTTTGAAGATAAAGGTAAACTCCCAACTAAATGCATGCAGTAAGCCTGGATGGCTGAGCCGAGCCAACTTTCCACTTGTATGTTCCTGCTGCCTGGTGTTGAACCTATTACTTTCTGATTTCATTTGCTCTCCTAAAAGCTTGGATGGGGTGACCAAACAGTGTAAGACGGTAAATTGGGGCTGCCAAGCATTTCCTATGAAATGAAGGTCCCAAGTGTCTGCATTTAAGGATTGTCTTTTAAACTATCCTCAATAAGTAATACCAAAGGAAAAAAAAGGTTAAAAAAAAGTAACTTCACACTGATCATTATAGGATCTCTCTGTCTCAGTCCTGCATAGACAGACCTGGGGAAGAATTCAGGGTGTGTGCTTGTTCCACTCAGGGCCAGTCCTGCCATGTGCCAGCAATAGGCTGAAAACACACATTCTCCACGTATTCTGCCAAGGAGTAATTTCTTCACATTCTCTCAGCCGGCCAATTCTGTCTTATGCTACACCCAATGGGCCCCCCCAAAAAGATTCAAATACAAACCTACATCTCAATTGAAAATTGTCTAAAGCAGGTTTCTTCAGCCAAGCCTCTTCAACATGGCAACTCATTGTATTTTGGGAGGAAAAAAAGTAAAAATTCTTCAGCTCTCAATACTGTGGTCTTCACATCCTGGAACCCCTCTCTTGCAAAATCTTTGCCTTTTCGCTGGGTTCACTGGTTGTGCCATAAGAGATATTATGCAACTCCTTCGAGACAACGCAAAGAAATTCAGCTTGGTCTTCATTTCCATAGTTATAAGATGAACCAATACTGACTAGCTGCTCAAACTTCCAGCCATCAGACATGGCTCACCATTTAGGTGAGCTCTTCCTCTTGACACTGAAGCACTCTGTACGCACCTGTGATGTTTTGCTGTCTTGTTCTCCTCTAATTTTGTCCTTTACAAGTTTTATTAGTGATGTTATAAAATTCAGCTTCCTGCAGCACCCCCTCTTCTGCAAGGTCCTTATTGATGACCAGTTAAAATAGGTAGGATCTCTGTCTATTAAATAGGCACCCGTTTCATCCTTGTCCAAGTCCAAGTCCAGATCTGCCTGGCACAAGCGGTACAGGAAGGATTTTGGGTCCCAGCAGAGTCTGCGGAGTAGTGAGGAAGTAGGTGCCGCCCACATTGACTCAGACCCACTTGGAACCGCCCCTGGTTGCCCGCTCCCCAAGGGGTGCGAGCCTGGAGTCACAGCGTCGACACAAGCCACCACCACCACCCCCGGTCCCACCCCGAGCAGTGGTGCCAGAAAGCCAGGGGCATTTCAGTGATTCTCCACCACGATCCGAGTCCTTCCAACCTGGCTCCGCTCAAGGCGGCTAGGCTTTTTCAGGATATACATGTATATCCCAGATTGAATTGCTTGCCAGCTTGGGGAAGGGGGAGTAAAGGAAGGAAACAATATGGATTATATAACTTCAGAAAACTCATGTGTAAATTTATTATTAAATGAAATGTCTTCTGCCACTTTAAAAAAACTGATCAAGTCAGATGAATCATTTCTTTTTTTGACAAGGTTGTAAAACTAGCTGATTAAGGAAATGCAACAGATAAAAGAGTTGATCTAAATTTTAGCATAGCACATAATAACTTTCTTATACTATTCTTAAGGAAAAGGAGGAGATACATCATCTACAGGAGAACTGGCTTTGGAGTCAAATGACCTAGGTTCAAAAATCCCATCTACGATGATATTGAGGCCCCTTCCACCTCTAGATCCATGATCACCTAAGTAAAGGATTCAGAAATTGTTTTGAACAGCTGGACTAGGGAGTAGTCATTAAAGGTTGAATGTCTACTGGGCAGGAAGGTCCCAATTACTTAAAGGCAAAGATGGCATATCAATAAAATTTAGAGATGACTCAAAGTTAGGAGAAACAGTGAACAGAAGAGATTTCTGAGTTAAGATCCAAAGTTTTTAACAGACTAGACCAGTGATGGTGAACCTATGGCACACAGAGCACTCTCTGAGCACATGCACCTTTCCCCCTCCCCAGAGCTCATTACCAGAAAGGCAGAGGGACTCAAGAGGAGCTGCTCCCCTCCCCCTTTCCACCCTACCTGATAACATATTTTCATATTCCCCACTCCTCTGCCCAGCAGTCCAAGGGGAGCTCACAGCACGTAAGATGAGTGGATCACAGGTGGCAGAGGTGGAGTGGAGTGTTGGGGCCACTCACTTCCCCTTCTCTACACACACTGAGGACATTCCTAACTTCACCCACCCCTCCACCCAGCAGTCCAATGGAAGCACCTTCTCTCTCCCTTCCCTGTAAGGGGTAAAAGGATGGGGGACCCACATGGCACTACTTGGTTTCTGGGAGGGCTGAGCATAGCACTCAGTCTCTAAAAGGTTCACCCATCACTGGACTAGAGTATTGGGCTGAATCCTAATAATTAAAGCTATCCAAAGCTAAACTAGCTGCCTCATGGGTTAATCTTCAAGCACTCTGTCTAAAAGACCACTTTTTGGATATGTACAGTAGATTCCTCTTCAAGTATGAATTAGAATTGATGTTACTAAAATCTCTTAAACTCCTAAGTTTTGTGATTCCATTAGCTATGATTATATATCAGCATTCTACCAAAAGTTAGAACAGGAAAGAATGTTCCAACAATGGTAACAAAAACATGTTGATGTTTGATTTTTTTAATCTAGATGAAATAGACAATTATCTTTCACTTAAAACACTACCTGGAACATAATAAAAACATAATAATTTCTTGCTGAACAAAGCAATAATGAAGTATCCTGGAGTATTTAACTATTTGTCCATCAGTAATTACTTGACCTAGAAGGTAAAGTAAAATGAATTTAATCATAAATGAAAATATATATTTCCTCTGAAATTGTAGATCAAAATGTAATACACTCTGAAAATTAATATTATATGCAATGCAATGTTATAAAACCTACATTGCATAAATTGTTAACACCATTTCCAGACAATATAATCCTTTTTCTGAGTTATGTTTATATCTACTATATTTTATTTATTTTTTCTTTAAACCCTTACCTTTTGCCTTAGAGGCAGAAGAGTAGTAAGGGCTAGGCAATGGGGGTTAAGTGACTTGCCCAGGGTCACAAAGCTAGGAAGTCTGAGGTCAAATTTGAACCCAGGACCTCCCATCTCTAGGCCTGGCTCTCAATCCACTGAGCTACCCAGCTGCCCCCCCACAGCTTAACTTTTAAGAAAAGAGAAAGAAGGAAGCAATGTAGCAAGGACCCCTATCCAAACTCCTCCAAAGAGATCTAGAAAATGCATACAATGGGGCACCTATGTGGTTCAATAGACTGAGAGCCAAACCTAAAGACAAAAGGTCTTGGGCTCAGACATTATCTAGTTATGTGACCTTGGGCAAGTCACTTAACCTCAACCCTGTGTTGGCAAACCTATTGCATGTGCTGGAACAGCCGGAGGGGGCTGTTCCCCTCCCTCTCTCCATGTGGGCCTAAGGACATTTCTCTTGTCACTTGCCCCTCTGCCCAGCAGTCCAATGGAAGTACTTCCTCCCTCTCTTGTCTGGGGTAAGGCAAGGGACTCACATGGGGGTAGGAGGGTTATAGTTTCAGCACTTGGACTCTAAAAGGTTTGCCATCACTGACCTAGCCCATAACACTTTTCTACCTTAGAACCAATCATTAGTATTGATTATAAGAAGAGAGAGGGTTGGGGGGGGGGGGGAGAGGATTAAAGAAAAAGTAGAAAAGAAAGGAAAAGAAAGAAAACGCATCAGATTGAATTCTAATGGACTTTTTTAAAAGTGCCAGTGAGTCACTTCTCAAACCTAACTTTAACTGAACCCTGGGAATAAAGTCAGGTTCCATATGGTTGAACTCCACACCCAGTCACAAAAACAGATACAAACTTGTAGCTTGGTCACTCTGGTCCACAGGCCCCTTTTCTCTCCAGGAAAGTTTCTGTTTTCCAAGTTGGAAAGATCTGAGAAGTATGTCAAAAAAGGAGGTTGTTCAGAAGCCAGCAGCATCAATGGCCTAGGCTGGATCCCAAGATGAGAGTAGTATCTCACTTCCACTATCTAGCCTGGCTGACAGTAGACCAACGAGGGCAGGAATCCCAAACAAAAGAGGATTCACAAACAGCACTGGGTAAAAGGGGCACAGACCAATAGCAATCTACTCTTGCTCAGACCCAGTTCAGAAATTTGCAGAACTCAAACCACCAGGGTAATAGCATTCAGTCTTGGTCTCACATTAGAATGCTCTATAAGCACCAATAACCTGCAGTTTCCTAGTCACTCCCTGAGATCATGGATCAATAGAACATTCAATAACCTAAGAAAACAGCAACAGGACTAATAAGACCTTCCTGAAGTCAGGAAGTAGTCTGGAAGAATGAGCAAACCAAAAAAAAAAAAAAGTGTATTGTGGTGGAAGGAACTCTCAAGACAAATGCTGAAAAGAATGACTCCAAAACATGTATGAGTGATGCCTCTGAGTAAACAGTTTGGAAACAAACTCAATTAGAATAACTGAAAAAGATGAAACAAGGATCTTATTTTTTAAAAGTTACAAACTGTTCCTTTAAAAGGAATGGAAGTCTTCAAGAGGAGAAATGGAAAAGAAATGAGAACTTTGGAAGAAAGGGCTGAAAAGGAATCAATAACTTTGCATAAGAGATACAAAGCCTTGCCCAAGCAATGAGCTTCCTGAAAACTAGAAGGGACAAAACATAAACTAATTATTTCATGAAGCAACAAGAAATATTTAAACAAAACCAAAAGAAAGAAAAGAAAATATAAGGTACTTTCAAAGCAAAAAAAATTACTTGGATCAAGGAGGGGAAGTATCATTAGACACTTAGGCAGCACAATATCATTAGAATGTCAGGCCTGGAGTCAGGAGGGCCTCCATTCAAATCGGGCTTCCAACAAGTTCTTAGTTCTGGGACCCTGACCAAGTCACTTAAGCCCAAATGTCTAGCCCTTAACACTCTTCAGCTTTTGAATTGATACTTGGTATCAATTCTAAGATAGAAGATAAGGGTTACCCAAAAAAAGGGAGTAATATTACTACTGGGTCTATATTCCAAAAAGATAAAAGGAGAAAGGACCTACTTAAATAAAAATATTTATAGCAGCTCTTTTTGTAGTGGCAAAGAATTGGAAATTATGGGGATATCCATCAATTGAGGAATGGCTGAACAAATTGTGGTACCTGTTGGTAATGGAATACTACTGTGCTATAAGAAATAATCAACAAGATAATTTCAGAAAAAGCAGGAACTGATGAAGAACAAAATAAGCGGAACTGGGTGAACAGTGTACATGACAATAGCAATATTGGACAATGATTATTTGGGAAAACTTGGCTATTATTCTCAGCAATGCAATGACCTGGGATAATCCTGAAAGACTTATGACCTGGAGTGCTATTCCTCTCCAGAGAAAGAACTATTAGTCTCACAAAGTCACATGACTTTGCTCTTACAACAATGACCAATATGGAAATGTGTTTTGCATGACAATTAAAAGACAAAATAAATCAATAAAAAAAAATTAAATCATCACTGAACACTGATCATGACCAAAAGAAAAGAGTCCAGACAACTTATTTCATGAAATCTTAAAAAGAAAACATATCCTCTGATAATCAGAGAAATGCAAATCAAAACAACTCTGAGGTATCACCTCATACCTAGCAGAGTGGCTAACATAACAGCTATGGAAAGTAATGAATGCTGGAGGGGATGCGGCAAAGTAGGGACACTAATGCATTGCTGGTGGAGTTGTGAATTGATCCAACCATTCTGGAGGGCAATTTGGAACTATGCCCAAAGGGCGTTAAAAGACTGTCTGCCCTTTGATCCAGCCATAGCACTGCTGGGTTTGTACCCCAAAGAGATAAGAAGGAAAAAGACTTGTACAAGAATATTCATAGCTGCGCTCTTTGTGGTGGCCAAAAATTGGAAAATGAGGGGATGTCCATTGATTGGGGAATGGCTGAACACATTGTGGTACATGTTGGTGATGGAATATTATTGTGCCCAAAGGAATGATGAACTGGAGGGATTCCATGTGAACTGGAACAACCTCCAGGAATTGATGCAGAGTGAGAGGAGCAGAACCAGGAGAACATTGTACAGAAGACACTGTGGTACAATCAAATGTAATGGACTTCTCCGTATCAGCAATGCAGTGATCCTGAACAACTTGGAGGGATCTATGAGAAAAGCCACTATCCACATTCAGAGGAAACACTGTGGGAGTAAAAACACCGAAGAAAAACAACTGCTTGAATACATGGGTCAAAGGGATATGGTTGGGGATGTAGATTCTAAATGAACATCCTAGTATAAACAACAACATGGAAATAGGTCCTGATCAAGGACACAAGTAATACCCAATGAAACTGCGTTTTGGCTGCTGGAAGAGTGGGTGGAGGGGAGGGAGGGAAATAATGTGATTATTGTAACCAAGGAATAATGTTCTAAATTGACTAATTATTCAAATGGGGAAAAAATAAAAATAAAATGTCTTGACCTCAAAATTTGATCTTCCCAGAAAAAAAAACACAAAAAAAGCACAAAAAAACCCCAACACATCTCATATATCTCTTAGAAGAGAACAAAATAGAAAAAGAAATCCACTAGTCACCTCCTGAAAGAACCTTCAGAATGAAACTCCCAGAACATCAAAGCCAAGGTTTGAAGATTCCAGGTCAAACGGAAACTATAATAAGCAATCATAAATAAAGAATTCAAGTATCAAAGAGCCACAATCAAGATTACACTCACTATTTAGTAACCACCAAATGGTCCTTTAATGAGAGAAGAATTCCAAGTATTCCTGATGAAAAGACTAGAGCTGCAGAGAAAATCTGAAGTTCAAACACAGGGGTTAAGAGAAACAGAAAAAGACACACACTAATGATAAATTGCTTGCATTCAAATAAGGGGAGATGACACGTATATCCTCTGAATCAGGGTCCATATAGGGAATCCAATTAGACAAGTTCTGGGAAGGGTTCGGTTGTGTTTTGATGGTTTAAAGAATGGAAAGAGGAAACTAGAGTTGACAGGGTTTGGGAGATTTGGGGAGAAAGAAAAATCAGGGAAATTTTTTCTCACATACACAGAA
Source organism: Monodelphis domestica (assembly GCF_027887165.1). NCBI lineage: Eukaryota > Metazoa > Chordata > Mammalia > Didelphimorphia > Didelphidae > Monodelphis > Monodelphis domestica. The sequence goes on along the minus strand of NC_077230.1, from coordinate 10,997,393 downwards.
TGCACAAGTAAATATCTCTACAAAGAAGAGGGAGTGGCACTGAATAACACTTGAACCTCATTCTCATCTAAACTGATCAAAGGAAAGAATACACATACACATAAAATTTAGTTCAGAAATACATTTAGCTCAACAGGGAAATAGAATAGGAAATGGAAGAGTGATTTAGAGGGAGGGCAGATAAAGAAAGGGATTAATCCTAAGAAAAACAATCTCTAAGGATATACAAAAAAACATTCCTAGATCTTCTTGAAATGGAAAAGAATGGAAATCTGAGGAAGTATCCAAACACTGAAGAATGGGCAAACAAGTTATGATATATAAATGTGAGTCAATACTATTGTGCCAAATTCTTTATCACCATAATGACCAAATAGCATCTCAGAAGATTAATTGTATTATTTACCACTAGATAAAGATAGAAGGACTCAATTTCTGACCTGGCCAGTATGGAAATTTGTTTTGACCAAACATGTTTGGAATGGGTGTTTTGTGTTTCTGTGTTCTCAAATCGGGAGGGGAGGTGGCAGGTGAAAAACATATCTTGGATGATTAAAACAGTAATAAAAAAGACTATGAAAGAATGAGAGCCATAAGTATCCTGTGAACTTCAGTTAAGTGAAAAATACAATGGAACATCATATGACAATCATACTGATCATTGTTGTAAGAGCAAAGTCATATATATCCAAAACCCCCAAATAAAACCATCAATGCATGTTGTGAAAGATCCAACTGGCCTTTAGGAAAGGAAAGATTTTGAAATCAAGCAAGACTTAGAAAAAGTCACAAATTATAAAATAAATAAGTTTGATTTCATCAAATTAAAAAGGTTTTGTACAAACAAAACCAATGTATCCAAAATTAGAAGGGAAGTAACAAATTGAGAAATAATCTTCATAACAAAAACCTCGGACAAAGGTCTAAATTACTCAAATTTACAAAGAGCTAAATCAATTGTACAAAAAAATCAAGCCATTCTCCAATTAATAAATGGGCAAGGGACATGAATAGGCAATTTTCATAGAAATAAAAACTATTAATAAGCACATGAAAAAGTGTTCTAAATCTCTTATAATCAGAGAAATGCAAATCAAAACAACTCTGAGGTATCACTTTGCACCTAGCAGATTGGCTAACATGACAGCAGAGGAAAGCAGTGAATGCTGGAGGGGATGTGGCAAAGATGGGACATTAACTCATTGCTGATGTAGTTGTGAATTGATCCAACCATTCTGGAGGGCAATTTGGGACTATGCCCAAAGGGTGCTAAAAGACTGTCTGCCCTTTGAGCCAGCCATAGCGCTGCTAGGTTTGTACCCCAAAGAGATAATAAGGAAAAAGACTTGTACAAGAATATTCATAGCTGCGCTCTTTGTGGTGGCCAAAAATTGGAAAATGAGGGGATGTCCATTGATTGGGGAATGGCTGAACAAATTGTGGTATATGTTGGTGATGGAATACTATTGAGCAAAGGAATAATAAAGTGGAGGGATTCCATGTGAACTGGAACAACCTCCAGGAAGTGATGCAGAGCGAGAGGAGCAGAACCAGGAGAACATTGTACACAGAGACTGATACACTGTGGTACAATCGAACGTAATGGACTTCTCCATTAGTGGCAATGCAATGATCCTGAACAACTTGGAGGGATCTATGAGAAAAAACACTATCCACATCCAGAGGAAAAACTGTGGGAGTAGAAACACCGAAGAAAGACAACTGATTGATTACATGGACTGAAGGGATATGATTGGGGATGTAGATCCTAAAGGAACATCCTAGCGCAAACATCAACAGCATGGAAATAGGTTCTGATCAAGGACACATGTATTAGCCAGTGGAATTGCGAATCCGCAATGAGAAGGGGAGGGGGAGGGGAAGGAGGAATAGAAAATGATTTTTGTAACCAAGGAATGTTTGAAATTGACCAAATAAAATTAAGAAAAGAAAAGAAAAGAAAGAAAGATCTAAGTGATCTTCTTCCTGAATTAAAAGAATACCTGTAGTAACCTCTTATGATAAGCCAGTGATGATAGTTTTTTTATAGTCTTTAGAACACTTCAGCAGTGTGTCTGCAGATCAATTAATTGTCTTATTATCAAAGTAGGAAAAAACTTAAGTCAAAAGGTTTGATGAGTAGGTTAGATCAAACAGTAAATTAATTTTATCCATTAAATGTCACAATTGATGCAAAAAAAACAAAGCAAAGACATCATGCATAATAAGAGATTAACCTATATATCAACTAGAAAACCTCCAAGAACCTCAATTTGAGAAATACTATTTCTAGGTATCAAGGCTCTAAATTAATACATTTGGATAACAAAAGAAAGTAGTGAAGCTAAAAAATTTAAGCATTTCTGAATTCAAACATATCCTCCCTCCAATTTTTAAAAAATGTCTTAATCTTTAGTATGCCCAAAATACCAAAACCACAACCTAAGTAATCTTCATCTCATTTCAAAATAGCAAGCAAAAATAACAATGGCAGTTATTTCATTATGGGAAGGCCCTTCAACCATGAAATGATCCTTCAACCATGTAATGATAATGTCCAAAGATTTATTTACCTACTACAATATTTGTCAGGCAGTCTCCATAAAGAGATCTATAGAATGAAAACAACAACAAAAAAAATTTTGCCCTACTGCTTATCAAATGAAACGACAACTTTGGCCAGAAAAGGCAAATTTGAGACCAAATAAATGCTCATAAACCACACTTTCAAAGATGGAATGAAATTTGTCGTGTTAACACATTATTATAGTCCCAACTGCAACTAAATTTGGTATCAATATCTGGAAATTAGAGACTTACAATGTTGGAAGGCAAGATGAGAAAGTCACTACTACATCATGGCAAGGTTTAGCAGTAAGGTTTTTCTATTGCTGCCTTGCTTTTTTCCTTTTTCTTCTCTTTTCCTCAATCATCAAATCCTTTCTTTGGGAGAATAAGATTGAGAAGTTACAAACTGGGGAAACCCTGAGCCTCACAAGTAGTAATAAAAAATTACAGGTTCATTTAAATTGAGTGAGTTTTCCCTATTAGATGAGTCTTTCCAATTTTGTCATTTGGCATCACATTTTTAACCTCCAATTTTGAATTTGAAAACTAAATGATACAATTTTTAAACATACAAGTCTCTCAAACTTCAGGTTGCTTAGAACTCTGAATTCATTCTCTTAATAGAAACAATGTTATAAATGCTGTTTAAGTTCCCACAAAAGCTCATTCCATTCTTAAAGTTCTTTAACTTACTTAACTTACTTTAATTAATTTTGATGAATTTTAAAAAGCACCTCTCTTTTAAAGTTTCTGTTGGACAATATGCCCATAATACCACCATGGTATGCCAAGAACATGTTTCCTTAAAAATGAGAAAGAGGGAGAGGAACTTGTGTCATGCCAGCTAGGGAGATGAAACTTGGTTAGGCCCACTTAATTTGATAATCCTAAACCATATCCCATAATTTAGAAGCTACATGTACAGCAACATAAAGTTTTCACAGTATTTTCAAATATTTGCTTTTTTTTTGGTATTACAAAATATCATTTTAACCCGACAGTTATCCTTGCACCATGAGTGGAATAAAGCTATTTCCTAGTTGGCCATGCAAATTGAAATCAGTATCATCATATATTCATATAGCCAACAAATATTTGTTGAAAACCCAGCACGTATAAGGAAAACAAAGAACTTTTTAAAATTTCCAATATATTCAAAATATTGAAAATATCAGTCTGTGCATCTTAAACTTCATCAAATGTGAGAATCCAATCACTTTTAGGGGGAGATGGGAGTTTGGGAACACTAAAAATGTTTTACTCAAAATCTGGAAGGGAGGAAAAGTATTTGTAGCTTCAACAAACAATCTGATATTTAAATACAGGTTAATAATAATATAAGAAAATCAAATATTCCCCAAATACAAAGTACTATACTATAAAAAGATCTTGAGGAATGTGAACTAAAATAGAAAAAAGGGCAAATGGGCATAGAACTTTATGAACATAAATTTTAAGAAATAAAATTCATGAAAAGTAATTGGGATAGGAATTTAGGGAAAATTCTCATCCTTTCCTCAATCCTAAGGGCATTACTTAGCAAAGATTCAAAAGATAAGGTTTTTTTGTGAAAAATTCTTTCTTCAAAAGATGCCAAGTCATTAACATGGTGCTCCTTATCTCTGAGAAGCTATCCCTAACTAGTCACAAAGATTCCATAGGCAAGTACTTAAAACCTCAATTTTCCCTTTCAAAAAAAAAAAAAAGACAGCTAAATTTATCTCTAGGGCCCTTCCTTCCCAACTTTAAAATTTCAAGATTACATTTTGTTTTTCCATTACTGCTCCAAATGGAATGAATTCAGGAGATAAAGAACAAAGAGGAAAAGAAAATACACATGGGATTATTACTAAACCCTGACTCTTGGGATGCTGGTTTTTTTTTTTTAAACTCTTACCTTCAGTCTTAGAATCAATATTGTGTATTGGTTCTAAGGCAGAAGAATAGTAAGGGCTAAGCAATGGGGGTTAAGTGACTTGCCCAAGGTCACACAACTAGGAAATGTCTGAGATTTGAACCCAGGACCTGTGTCTCTGGGCTCTCAATCTACTGAGTCACCCAGCTGCCTCCTTTAACATAGGATATGGTATTTTTGTGGTGGAAAAATTGCTAAGACATGGTATTAGAGGGAATTCTGCCTCTGACATTGGGTGATCCAAGATGTCACAACTTCTCTGGCCTCGGTTTCTTCATCTCTGAAGTTCAGATAACAGTATCCACACTTCACAGTGATTTTGTGAAAAGCAAAGGAGTTAAATTAACTGAAAGAGAGAAACTTCAAAGCATTATATAAATGCTAGCTATTTTTATTGTATTGTTCCTTTCCATAAGACATGAAGAACTCAGCATGATTTGGGGAATTTTTCTCCAAAAAGAGTAAGTCTGTCACTCCCCTTCTCCTAGGCAATAAGCCAGGCCCAAAACTGAATGAGAGGAAAGAGACTAGATTTCATTTGATAAGTTGTATAGCACTTTAAATGTCCTCAAACCATTCCTAGATACAAAAAAATACACCTTTTCTACACCAATATTATTCTCTGAGGTACTTTACCTATAAAGAATCAAAATCGCCCTAAGGGCAATAGAGAAAAATGCCTAGTGGATGCAAATGTATTGTAGCTTATTAGCAATTATAATTTGCACAGAAGAGATTCAATCACTAGATGAGTATACTCTGGGTCTGGTAGCTAGAAGCCTGCAAAGTTCAACACATTTGCAAATATCCTTTCTCCAGGTAAGGAACTACCAAAGCTAGAAAACAAACTCCTCCTCCTACTCACTAGGACTTTTCATGTGAAAATTAAATAAATAAATAAATATTACTGCTAATGATATGAATTACTTTGCAGGACCCCATAAAGAATTCAAAAAAACTTTTTCATGGAAATGTCAGAATGGCAAAGGAAGGGAGCCATTATGTAATGTAGTGAGAGGTTAAAAAAAATGGATAATCTGAATGATGCAATGGTTCTCATAATATGTAAAAAATAAGAATAATGCTCATCAACTCCATCCCAACAGAATTATGTTGCTAGCATTTCTATGAAGTGTTTCTTTCTTTAAATAAATTGTTTCCTTCCTCTAACATATACATGAATCATAGAGGGCTGAGAAAGCATAGAAGAGTTATCTCCACCACTAGGAATATACCCAGAAATAAGATTAGAAATGTGCTGCAGTATCAAAGTAAATATAAAGACTTACATTTGTGTTTTTTTTAAATTATCATCAAAATCATCAAGTGCTAAAACTAAGTTTCTGCACAGACAACACTAATACATCAAGGATAATAAAGGATGTGGTCAAATGAGGGAGAAAAAACTTTGTATCAAATTTTTCTGATAAGGTGTGGTATCTAAGATATATGAACAATTTATAGATATATACTATATCTATATAAACATACACACGACTAATGGCATTCTTCTATAGATAAATGGGCTAAGGATATGAACAAACAGTTCTCAAAAGAATTCCAAAAAATTCCCAGCCACATGAAAAAAATGCTCTAAACTACTAAACTAGAAAACCAAACCATGAAGTTTTACCTACTTTGAAAAAATGGCCCAAATGACCCCAAAGCATCAAGTCAGTGTTGCAGAGAGTTCTAGAAGAATACACAACATTTGGATTTATGCATATCAAATGACTAAAATGTCTATATTCTATGAACCAGAAACTCCATCACTGGGCTTATACTCTAAGGAAGCTAACAATAAGAAGTCCCTATATACGCTAAAATATTCATAGTAGCATTTTTTGATAGCTAAGAATTGGAAACAAAGTAGATACCTATCAACTGAGGAATAACTAAACAAATGATAATATATGAATGTAACAGAATATGACGATGCTAAAATAAATGCTGTGATAAATACAGATAACCATGGAAAGATCTTTTTGAACTGATGCAGAATGAAGTAGCAAAGCCAAAACACATTAACTTACAAAACAAATGAAAAGAATAACTTCATACCAAAAAAAAAAATCAAAAACCATATTTAAGAAAATTAAGCAGGACTTGAATGAAGAGGTATGAGGAGACACCTCCAAACTACCCCTATGAAGACACCTCCAACCTACCCCTATGTGGAAGTGAGAGGTCTACAGACATTACATTATCAGTTGTACTGATATTTTTCCTCTAACAAAATGCTAATTGGCATAAGGGATGGTCCTCTGTGAGGGGAAGGGATACTTGGGATAAAGATGTAAGAAACAGAAAATAGCAACAAAAACTTATTAAAAATAATCAGGTCCACAAATTCAAGCAGGATGTAAATAGATTAGAAGCCCTAGGAAACACACAAGATACAGAAGAGTAAATAAACACTGATATATCCCAAGACTCCACCTACTGGGAAGGATAAGGATTATTTGACAAAACTGTTGGGAAAACTGGAAAGATATCTGGCTTAAACCATCATCTCACTCCTTATACCACAATAAAAATGCAAACAATTCATGGTTTAAACTTGAAAGGTTACCTCATAAACAAATCAGAAGAGAAAATAGGAAGTTTTACTTTTCAAAAGTATGAATTCCAAACAAGGGATAAGAGAGAAATACAAACGAACAATTTTGATTAGATGAAATTGAAAAGTTCTTGCATAAACAAAAAGGTTGTAGGTAAAACCGGAAGGTTAACAGTTAACTAGGGAAAAAATATGCAACAAGTTTTTCTGATAAAGGATTAATATGTCAGATGAATCCTATAAAGACATTAATTCTGCCTACTTTTAAGATTTCTCTCAAAATAGGAATGCAACAGAGTTCAGAAAGGCAATTTAAAATATAGAATTTAAAGTTTAATAGTTGCTTATTTTTTAATTTCGCTGTTGCCTATTTTGTGAATCAATATTTCTTTCACTAAAGGAAAAAGAGATTACTTAAAATACATGAAGGATCATGATCTCTGAACAATAAGCAAAGGACACTATTTTAAGCATAAACTACAAATGAAGAGTTAGTATTATAGTCTTGGCTAAGTTAAATAAATATCAACACCACAGGTATTACATTTTGTCTCACAGAAGAAGTTTCAGATAAAGTTCCAACTTTCATAATGAGGAGTTTCCTCATCTGGGAATGTATTCATAATGTCCTGCCCAGAATCTCTGTCTATGGTTGGAACAAACACCCTTTGTTCAGGGTGAAGGTTGCTTTTGAATATTTATGTATTATTTTGGAAGTATGAACAAATCTCATAATTTCATGTGGTTAAGATAGAATGAGATGGTGCAGATAAAGTTAGGTGGATTCACATTTGTCTGAACTGTAGATAAAAACTAAATTAGTTCTACATCAACTTATGTGGAAGCTGATGGAATGACATGGGGCTGTATTTGAAACTGAGTAAATAAGCACTGCAAGCAAATAAAATTCTCACAGAATTCTTAGGAGTCAACAAAACACTTAGCTGAAACAATAATTTCATCAAAATTATAGGATAAAAAATAAACTTAAATAATCAGCATTCCTGTATGCTACCAACAAAATCCAACCAAAGGAAAAAAAAAGAAATTCCATTAAAGAAACAACAGAATGTATAAAATACTTAGTCATCTTCCTGCCAAGGCACAGGAACTATATGAAATACCCACAAAACATTATTTACAAAACTAACAGCAGCTCTGCCCATGGACAGGCCAACCCAATGTAATAGAAATAACAATACTAATTAAATTAATTTATTTATTCAGTGCCATATCCAAACCATCAAAAGATCTTTAAAGAGCTACAAAAAAAGTAAAATTCATTTGCAGCAATAAAAGGTAGGAAGGAGGGGGATCTTCCTCAAGTACCTTATTTTAAATTATGCTACAAAACAATAAACATCTAAAATATAGGTTCTGGTTAAGAAACAGAAAGTTTGATCAGTGAAACAATACATAGAAACAAAGTAGCCTAGTGATTGATAGACCTAAAGATCCCAGATATTGGATAAGAACTCACAATTTGACAAAAACAATTGTGAAAAATGGAACACAATCTGTAAGAAACTAGGTATTGAACAATATCTCATAGTACAAAATAAGCTTCAAATGAATACTTAGACAATCAAGGGTGATATTATAAACAAATTAGAAGAGTCAGGAAGAAATTACCTTTCAGAAGAGTCAGGAAGAAATTACCTTTCAGAATAATGGATGGGGTAATCTGACCAAGAAAGGAATAGAGGATCACAGATTAAATGGACAATTTTGATTCCATAAGAAACTGGAAAGATTTTGCATGAACCAAGTCAATGCAGATATAATTAGAAAGGAAAGAGATAACTGGGATAGGGAGGGGTAGAGTATCTTTTCAATAAATGTCTCTAATAAGGAGCCCAAGATATATGAGAAAATGATTCAAATGTAAGTCATTCTCCAAATATGTGGTCAAAGTATACGAACAAGCTTCTGAAGGGAAGAAATACAAATTTATCAATAGTCATGTGAAAAAAATCCAAACCAGTTATATTTAGAGAAATGCAAATTAAAGCTAATCTCAGGCTCTACTTTACAACCATAATACTGGCAAGTTGATACCCTACCACCACCACCACCACCAAAAAAAAAAAGAGGAAGACTAGTACATTAATGCACTGTTTTAGACAAACGTTTAAAAAAATATTTACAACAGTGCTTTTTATGGTGGCAAAGTACTGAAATCACAGGTAGAGGGCTCATCAACCAAGGTTTGCCTGAAATAAACTATGATAAATGAATGAATGTAATATAATACTATTGTATTACTATATTGTAAATAGGGGACAGTTTCAGAGAAACCAGAAAGACTTGTAACTGACACAGAATGAAGTGAATAAAACCAGGAGAATAATTTATAGAAAAACAACAATGTAAATGCAAACAACTATAAAAAACTTAGGATTCAGGAGAAGTATTTTAAGACTGGGGCAGGTAGGTGACAGTGGACAGAGCGTCAGGTCTGAACTCAGGAAAATTCATCTTCCTGGGTTCAAATATGGCCTCAGATAATAGCTGTGTAACCCTGGGCTGTTTCCTTATCTGTAAAATGAGCTGGAGAAATCAAACCCCTCCAGTATCTCTGTCAAGAAAACGCCCAAAAGGGGATCACAAAGAGTCAGACCCAACTTAAAAAGAACCGAACACTTTTAGATTAGTCAAGTAAGCAGGTTGAGAGGTAGGAGTTGGTGCAGTTATTATCCAGAGTCATCCATCAAACAGCCTACTAGTCAGATTTCACAAAGCCTCTACAGGGAGGCCAAGTTGTTCCTAAAATCTGCTAAGGCAATGAAGGGACATATTCTGGTATTTCCTTTGTTTATAATCAGTAAATAATAAATAAGCACAATGGGATCTCATCATTTCTACACCTTTTAATCATGAAATAGTAAAGATACTCATATAAAAAAATGCTCTAAATTTCTAATAGAGAAATGCAAATTTAAATGACTCAGATTCCACCTCACAACCATTAGACTGGCAAAGTTGACAAGAAGAATGATAAAGGCTAGATGAGGAGTGGGAAAACAGGAACATGCAGTGTTTGTAGATCTGTGAATTGGCCCATCCATTCTGAAAAGCAATTTGGAACTATGCCCAAAAAGCTATTAAACTGTGTATACTCTTTAACCCAGGAATACCACAACTAGGTCTACACACTAAAGAGATGAAAGAAAAAAGGACAAATATGTATAAAAATAATTATAAGGTCTCTATTGTGGTGACAGAATTACAAGCTAAAGGATTGCCTATCAACTGGAAAATAGCTGAACAAAGTTATGGTAAATGAATGTGATGGAATACTATTATGCTTTAAGAAATGATAAAGGGAATGATTTCAGAGAAACCACTACACTACAACCATTCAGTCATATGAAATGACGCAAAGCAAAGTGAGCAGAACCAGAAGCACAATTTATACAATACTTTTATTTATGTAATTATACAATAACCTATCTTCTAACAAAGTGATGAGCTTGAGGTGCAGATTAAGAGGTTTTTTGGATGTGGCTAATGCAGGAATTTCTTTTGTTTGATAAAGCATATTTGTTAATATGGGTTTTTTCTTTCTTTTTCTATAGTGAACTGGAGAGGTAAGAGGGAGAAATGCTTTTATTAATTTTCTAAAATTTAATTTAAAAAATAAAACTGCCTGTTCATTTATCAATTGGGGAAATGGACAAATCTTATTAGGAGTTAAGATTTTAAGTGTTGTTATTGTTCAGTCCTGTCTGATTCTTCATGATCACATTTGGCATTTTCTTGGCAAAACTATTTTGAGGAGTTTGCCGTTTCCTTTTTAGGTCCATTTCATAGATGAGGAAACTGAGGCACAAACCCAGCTAGTGTGTAAGGTCAGATTTAACCTCAGGTCTCCCTGACTCCAGGCCTGGCACTCTATTCATTTTGCCCTCTAGCTGCCCCAAGATCTTAATACTCCCCTATATTTAACCACTTTATTCCATCAAAGATGCAATGAGAGAATGGGAGAAAGGTCTGAATCTTTACAGGAGATGCTTTCTAAATGGACTAGGCTTAAAGATTTAAACAAAGAGGCAGAATAAAATTGCTTAGCTTCATAATTTTGATGTATTTTCATGATTTTTCCTAAAGTTGAGCCCACAGATTTAGGTATATGAAGGACTAATAAGCACTATATCCACTATTACTGGCCCAGACTGACTCTCCATCTTAAGGAAGGTATAATCAAATTAGTACACAAAAAAAACCACCTGAAAGTTAAATGCTATCAATATTTGGATTATATAGCTCTCTACTAACCTAATAATACTATTAACTCTTTTTGCTGATGGGTTAATATGTTGCAAAAAGTCAGCTTCTGTGTACTTGGTATATGGCACATTATTACACTACTGAGATCTATCCCACCCATGTAAATTTTTAAAGGATCTAAAAAAGTCATATTCTAACAAAGAGAACTAGTTAACTTATTACTTCAGCTTCTTTCACCAGTCAATCCAGAACTATTTACTCCTACTCTATTCTACTAGATGCATTACACTATCCATAACTCAACTAATTTTTTTCATTTTAATACAAGGCATTATATTTATATATTTATATTTTAGATTAAAACATATTCCCATTTACAATTCAACTCTTAGCTTTCATTTCCTATATGGATTTATTTTGTAGGATCTCTTAACTGATTTTGTATTTGTACTGGTTGGAATTTTTTTTTTAAGGCTATAGCTTATTTTTAAAAAGCCCTGCTGAATTTTCCTTTTGTGGTTTTCCTTTAATTATACAGTTAAGTACAAACTGAGCCAAGATGGTAAAGAAGAAAGAAGCAGTTTAGCTCCCTCTACTACTCCAACAATGATCTAGGCTGTGTCTGATGGGAAAATCCAAAGAGAAATTCATTGGGTCATTTTTCCAATCCAAGACTACAAATTTTATCTATAGAGAGGTAACCAGGGCAGGAAAATTTGAACAGCAATCTAGAGATCACAGATTCTATCCAAGGTTTTTTCTTCTCCTATACTAATTTTGGTGATCACATCAGCTTGCATGGATTCATCTATTATCTCTACGCAAATGACTCTCAGATTTATTTATCCAGGCCTGGCCTCTCTACTGATGTCCAGTATCCTGCTGTCTATTGGACATCTAAAACTGCATGTCTCATAGGCATCTTCAGCTCAAAATGCCCAAAACTGAATTCATCATTCTCCCTCAAATTCTCCCTTCTAATTTTCCTTTTACAGCCAAATACCACCATCCTCCCAGGCTACCAACCTAAGTTGTCAACCTCAACTACTCTCTCTCATCCCTATTAATCGCCAAGTGTGGTTGATTCTATCTTCGTAACATTTCATGTATAGCTCTTTTCTGAGAGTGATTGCCATTTGATATAAATCAAACCGGATTACTATGAATGTGTTTCTGTCACAGCCAAGCAATTAACTTTACAATACTAGTTTCCTTCCAATAAAGGAAGAAAAAAAGACTTTTAAAAATGCCCACCACACACAGGTTATCAGGAAGCATGAGAAGCTTAAGAAAAGGAAAATGAAAACAAAAAGAAAAAAAAGCAGAAGAGAATCATAACCTTTAGAAATGACTATCTAAGAAGCACCAATTCTGGAGTCAGAAGGTATGGACTCTTCTACCTGTGTAACCTTGAGAAAGTCACAACTATCCTGGACTTCAATTCCTTCATTTATACAATGAAGAGATTGGATTAAATGTCCTTTGAAACCCCTTCTAGTTCTAGATAGCTCTCACAGCTCTAGCTCTATGATTCTATGAGAAAAAGGACCTCAAATTGAACCTTGGAGCTAAGTTATAGACATGAAACACTACTAAGAGGAAAGGTAAATCATCTGAGAAAGCAGCTGCTTGTTCACTAAGAAATGATGACGTTAGTCAATCTCTGAACAAGAAGAGTAGTAATGAGACAGCTATTTGTTAAGCTATCAAAAAGAAAAAAGTTTACCATCTCCCAAAGAAATGAATCCGCGATTTGACAGAAAATTTCTCAAAACTTGTCAAATCCTATCATTATTATACACTTTGTGTTTAATCACATGGGCACAAATAATAATGCCAAAAGAAAGTACTGCTAAAAAGTTAATAAGAAGACTTGAGTAAGAAACTAATTTTCATAACTGCTGCCCATCAATAATAGGGATCTCTGGAGGAAAAAGGCAGATTAGGGAAGTAAATGATGGTTTTTAAAATGCCATCTTAGGTAAAGGTTTGAATTTCTGAATCACCTCTTAAAAATACAGGAAGGAGTATACAGGACCAGTAGAGAGAATGACTCATCCAAGTCACTTTACCTCAAAGCCTCAGCAGTCCAGGTGAGAGATGATGAGACCCTCAACTAGAATGGTGGTTGTGCAAATGGATGATGGAAAGGGACAAAGTTCAAAGATGCTGTGAGGAAGAGATAACAAGAGCTGGTAAGTAACTGGATATGAGCAATGAGAGTGAGAAGCAAAGGAACACCAAGGTTGAGAACAAGGTTGAGAGTCAGAAAAGATCAGTGGTGCCCTTGATTGTAGTAGAAAATTTTAGAAGAAATAAAGATTTAAGAGAAGACATGAGTTGTCCGTATAATGGATATGTAGTTCAAAATGTCCAACATTCAGTTAAAAATGAGGGACAGAAGTTTACTAGAGAAACCTGAACTGGATACATATCTGGGAGTCATCTGCATAGAGATAAATCAAATGAGGAAGTATAGAGAAAACAGAGTCAGGACAGAACCTTGGAACAATGATGTCAAAGAAGAGGAAGGGGGTACCTGAGCATTATAAAAACCCAAGGAGAAAAAAATCAAAAAGAGGAAATGCTTAACAATGTCAAATGCTGCAGAAAGATGAAGTACAACTAAAAAAAAGAAAACAATCAGATTTGGCAGTTAGGGATCACTAAAGAAAAGGTTCAGGTGAGTGATGAAGACAAACTGCAAGTGGTGGAGAAGAATGAGGTTACAGATCATAGACAACTTTTGTAGATGGCTTTTTCTCTTTGTTTGGCTGTGAAGGGCTAGCTTAGGAAGATGGTAGGATCAGGTGAAAGATTCTTTTTTAAGAATACTAGTGATTTAATTATTTTTGTAAACAATATGGGAAAGACCACTGTAATGAGAAAATTAGAGAGCTAAAGCTCAGAATGAGTTTAAAGGAAATTTTTTAAAAAACATATTGGGGAAAATAAAGAAGATCAAAGAAAAGGATAAAACACTGTAGTACAGTATTTGGGTTTAAATTGGATGATGGAGGAAGACAAAGCTACTCAACTCACATTCTGTTCTTGTTTTCTCTGCCAAAAGAGAATGAACCTTGGAATGAAAAAGAATAAAATGGTTACTAGGTAACTACAAGGTAAGTAGATAGTAAGGGACTCTGGAAGAGTTCAAATTGCCAGGTCTGAAAGAAACTAGGTCCCAAAGTATTCAAGCAACCAACAGATACACTTGTCAATCATTGTTATAATTTAAGATTCTGAAAAACAGGAATATTGGCCCAAGACTGAAGAAAGGCAAATGTCCCAATTTTCAAAAAAAGGTGCTTGGTTTCTGTCCCTGGGGAAAATTTTGAGCATATTATTTATAAATATTTATCTTTAACCATCTTGTTGACTTAATTATCAATTATCAATCATGCTATAACATTTAGCAGTAACCTTTTAAGAGTGGTAAATTGTGCAAGTCCAAAACAAATGATTTATGAACACAGGTGACTACATAATTTACTATATATCAAGTGATTCAAAAACTCCTTATAAACATGAAGTATGTATTTATTTCCTTTGGTATACAGTATTCCTACCTCCAGCAAAGTACCTTAAACACAGAAAGAGGTGAATACTTATTGACTGAAGAAAAAAAAGAGCTTGAAGATCAAGGTTATAAATAAGAAGTTCCTAATCTGAAGTTTATAAATTAATTTTAAAATACTTTGATAACTGTATTTCATTATAAATGGTTTCCTTTATAATCTTATGTTTCATTTTATGCAGTTAAAAAATCCTTGAGAAGTCCATAAACTTTTTTTAAAAAAAATTTTTTTTTAAAGCCCTTACTTTCCCTCTTAGAATGGATACCTGTTCCAAGGTAGAGGAGAAGGACTAGACAACTGGGGTTGTGACTTGCCCAGGGGTCACAAAACTGGGAAGCATCTGAGGTCAAATCTGAATCCTGAACCTCCCATCTCCACATCTGCTCTCTCTATCTACTGAGCCTCGGACTCCATAAAACTTTTACCAGATAGTCAAAGCGGTCCATGATACAAAAAAAAAAAAAGGATAAGAATATTTGTATTATAATGGCAAGTTATAAATAAAATTTACATAGGGCTGAGTACTTTTATCCAGTCTTTTTTCTTAGTCCTAAATTAGCCAGATTCGAAAAGCTAATTCCTTTTAACTTCTATAAATGGAAAAGTTTGGCAACAAGAAATAACGATTGATCTAGCTAGGAATTATAACAGCTGACCTTTATACAGGGCTTTAAGGTTTGCAAAGCTTTGGAGATACAGTACAGGTCCCTTTTCCACTTAGAACTAGCTGGTCCTCTGTACAATAATCCTGGTAATATCGCTCTGTTGAAACCTATTTTACCAGGCACATCACCCCACAGAGAAGCTTTGCTGGACACCTCAAAAGCGTCCGTTCCTACCTTATCATTCTTAAGTCACTAGCTTACCTGGAGATAACTCACTTCTAAAACAATATTTGCTTCCCCGTAGTATTATTAAAGAAAGTGTAACTGAGTATACCGTGCTGACAGTAAAACTCAGAATGGCAACTTTTATGCATCCATTTAACGAATTTTGAGAGGCTGAAATAAATCTAATACTTTCAGTCATCTACAACACTTATTTCTGATCATAAAAGATCTAGATGTTTTTACCCACTGTTTAAGGATGGGAGATGAAGGGAATCCAACTCTCGCCATTACAAAAGTCTTACATTTGTAACTGGGTTTCACAGCAGCAGAATTTTAATTATCCTTCAAACTAAAGTAACTCGTAGCGAGTTAGTAAATTAAAGTATAACTGGGGAGGATTTTTTTTCTTCAGGCTTTTCCACAAGTAAACGTGCCCGATCGAAAAATCCAGAGGCTAACTAATGCACTGAGGCTAATTGCCCTCCCTTCTCCACTCTGGAGTTTTTCAGTGTAATCTCAGGTCCTAAAACCCAGGGGGAAAAGGGGAGACATAGTAACTGCTTCAAGAACAGCTTCCACTCATTTTATTCCCCGCCTATGACCAGACTCTGAACCCCCGGAATTGAGGGTCGCCCTCCTCCTCGCTCCTAGGATCAGAGTCCACACACTAGGCAGGTCCGGCGACCCGCCACACTACCGCGCGGGTACGCACGCACACAGACATATACACATACATACACGTGTGTCCCTCCACCCTCCCCCCCCGCCCCAGGCTCGGCGAGGCTGTTCACTCGGCGGGAGCAGAGAGAACCGCCACACTAGGATAGCAGGGAGAGAAGTTAACAAGAACGGGGAGGGGTGGGGAGGGGAAGGAATAGGCCAAGTCTCCAAGGGGAGAGAGAGGTCGACGCCCCGGGAGTAGGGTGGGGGGAGGGGAGGGGAATGATTGCCGGGGGTGGGGGGGTGACCTCTCTCGGCCTCAGGCCGCCAGAGGCAGCCGGCCCTGCCACTCTCCCTCCGCGAAACTGACACGAAACGACCCCCCAGAGCAGCGCCAAAGCGTCTAAGTCGGGAGGAGCGGGAAAGGGTAGGTCCCGGGGGCGGCCCTGTTTGCTCCGCTGAATGGCAGCTAGGCGCCTCCTCCCTGCCCTCCTCCTCCTCCCCTCCTGGGCAAGCTGGAGGGGAAGATCCCAGCCGCCCAAGCCGCCTCCTCCCCCAGGCCCCTCGGTCCCGCTCACCTCTTGGTTGAAGGCGTTGACGGCGTCCATGTTCGCGCTGCGGCGGCTGCTCCGGGCCCCGCCGGTTTCATAGACCTCGCGTTGCAGGGGGAGCCGGCGGGGGAGCGGGGCGGAGAGGTCGGGCCGGGTCGGGTCGGAGAGAGAGAAGGCTCGCTACGACGCGGAGGTCCAGGTGGAGGAGTCGAGAGACTGGGGGCTAGCGGCGGCTCGCGGAGGCGGTGACGGCCAGGTCCCCTGTTCAGTCCCGTTCAGAGGAAGGAAAAAAAGAGGAGGCGGTGGCGGTGCTGGGCTCCAACATGTCCGTTTGGTGGTGGTGGTGGTGGTGGCGGTGGTGGTGGTGGTGGCGGCGGCGGCGGCGGCGGCGGTGGTGGCGGCGGCTGCGCTTGGCGTCTCGTTGACACGGCCCCCCGCGCACACATACATACAATCACTCACTCATTCACTTACACGCACGCACATACACCTACACTCGGGGTCAGGAAGCCGGCAGGCAGGCGGGCGGGCAGGCCAGCTAAGGTACGGGCCTTCTCCTCCTCCTCCGCTCTCTATCACTCTCTTAGCCTGCGGGATGGCGGCAGCGGCCGACTCCACGCCGCGCGGGGCACCCTGGGATGGCTCAGACCTCCCAGCCGCTTCCTGTTTCTCGGCGGCGTGTACCTCTCCTCCCGCCACTCTTCCCCTCCCCCTCCTCAGTTCCCTTCCGAGATACTTTTCCCCGCCCACTTCCTCTCGAGCTGGAGAACGGAGCTCTGCTATTGCTGTGTGTGGCGGAGGCAGCGGAGGTAGAAGTGCCGGGCGGCGAGAGCGGTAGCACGTGATGACCGAAAGCCCGAGAACCGAGCCGCTTCCGGCCGGCTCCGGGGTGCACGGTGGAGACCTTACTGTACTACTCTCGCGGAAGGGAGAATGGCGGGAGCAGCGGGGAAGATAACCGAGGGGAAGGGTTAGGGGGCGGGAGAACGTGAAATAACCCCCCCCCCCCATTCCCCTCCTGTGGCACAAAAGCCTGTTTGCTGAGGGGGAGGTGTGATTTGTGCTGCTCTTTTTTGCTTGGGCTGGCCTTGTCCTGAAGGGCCCCGCGGCTTCAAACAAAAAGGTCCCTCTCGGAAGTTTAGTTACTTTGCATTTAACTCGCGGCATTGTGCTGTTAGGACATCTTGTTTGGGGTTTAAATGGGGCTCCGCTCTCGTCTCCAGTGAAGTGCCCGAACGCCACAAATGGAAGAACAGATTATGCTTTACTAGAAACATGCAAACAAATCTTTTTTGCATGCTCTTGAGGAGGCTGTTATGGCTCTGGCGCCTGAAAGCAGGTAGAAGTGAGAGCGCAGGCCTGCATCCTCCAGCTTCCAAATGTAAAATATTGGCTTCAGTGAAGTGAAATGCTTGTCTAGAATGGAGTTGGTGCTCCGAAAAGTGAATGAGATCCTGTTTCTATAACGAAATGCCTTTCAAACAGTCACGTGACTGAGATGAAAAAAGCCAAGGTTCAGAGAAGTCTTTTTTTCAATTTAGTAAATGTTTATTGAGCGCCTGCTATGTTCTAGGCATTTTTTTAAGCGCTGAAAAGACAAAACAGAGCAAAAGACAGTCATGGACCCCCAAGGAACTGGGAGTTATATGGATAGTATCCAAGGTAATATATCTTCCAAATTTCAAATATAGGGCTTAATAGAGCTGCCTCTCATCACCAAAGTGCCTATGACTATGGGTCTTTGCCTCAGTTTTCATATCTGCAAGATGAGCATAATGTATGTACATCATTGGTTTGTTGTAAATGCTATATAAATGTTAGTAATTATTATTATCTTTAGACGGCCACTGAAGCCCATTCTAGCTCTCCATTTATGGTACTATTGAAGTCTCAACTATTTCTCCCTTGTAAGCTCCTCAAAGGAAAGAACTATTCTACTTTTGGCATTATCCCCTCTGTACCCTGCTTATAGTAGCCCCTTAATAAATGTTGGTTAAATTGAATTGAATTGTATTTTTCTACGGGGTAATTAAGTTATTGCCTTTACAGTTAAACTTGCCCTAATACAGCCAAACTCAAACTAATGCTTGTGCCTATTGTCATATTGTACCAACCGTTACTTCATACCATATGATGAAGGAAAATTAGAAATTACCAATGGGAGTAAAGTTTTTTTTTTCTTTCGAAGTTTCTGTGTTGTGTGAGTAAAACAATACCAGTGTTATACTGTTCTAGTGCAAGGAATCTCGTGTAGAAAAATTCAATTTGTAAGGTGTTTTTATAGATAAAGCTTTATCTTTTGAGGGGCAACTGGTTTAAACAATAGAGAGTGCTTTTTGGTTATTACTAATATTTTGGATGGGTTTGGCACCATTTTCCAGCATTCCCTACCTCCCCCCTCCCCCCCCAGAACAATACAATCTATTAGCTCTTTCTGCACTCCTATATCATATCACTGTGCAGAAGATTCAGGAGTTTCGATGTGGGTTGGGGGGGGGGGGTGGAGCAGAGAAAGAAGGTATTAACGTGAACTTGGTTAAATGCTTAATCTTTTGGGGTTTCAGTTTCCAGATCTGTACCATAGATTTAGCATTCAGACTAGAGCATCAGAAAGATTTTTTCCATTGTCAAAAGTCTGGATCTAAAAGATAGCCTGGCTTAGAGGGATATTAAATATTATTTGTTCCATCATGTCTGATTCTTTGTAAACCTTCTCATGGTTTTCTTGGCAAAGACACTGGCATGGTTTGCCATTTACTTTTCCAGCTCATGTTACAGATAAGGAAATATCTGAGGCAAATAGAGTTAAGTGACTTGCCCAGTGTCATACAGCTAGTGTCTAAGGCCAAATTTGAATTTGGGAAGATGAGTCTTTCTGACTCCAGGCCTAGCACTCTATCCATGGTGCTATGCAGCTGTCTATATTGCACACTGTGCTTGGAGAGGGGGCAAAAAAACAGCTACTAGAAAGATATCAAAAGATGAAACTGCTTATGTAAATGAACATGCTAACAAGTGTACAGTTTTCTTTCTATCAAAGAGCATCAATGTAACTTGGTTCATTCGTTCCTATAGGACCAAAAGGCATAGATAACTTGTGAACTTTTAGCTTGTGGTCTAAACTATAGATACAGGTCACATCAACAATATTACCGTGACTCTTTTGTTTTCCAAAAAAATGAGGGGGAAAGAAAGAATTCCTAAAATCCATCACAAACAGACCAGTTTTTTTCCCTAATCTAAAAGAATTTAATTCAGGGAAGTAAATTATTTTGAAGAAATCATGTTATTGTTATTTAATATTTTACATCCTTGTGTTTGAAATATTGCCAATGAAACCCAAAGCTTCCCTGTATAAATATTTCTTCACAACTGTCACTTCTTTGGATTCAGTTTTGCGAGCCAATTTCTGCTTAATCAATCAGATATAACATCACAGACAACCTAGGTTTAAGAGGGAAAAAATAATAGAATGCTAATTCAAAAGAAAAAATTCATATACCACAATATCAAAAAATAAAAGGAACATATTAAATGTGTCAACTTGTGGTTGAGTAAATCTATTATGATAGGACCTATGAACTATCAGTCAGGTTTTTCCCTTGTTAGCTTAGGTTGAATGAGTTGCTTATTTTACTGCATTTTTATAGGGCTTTTTAAGACTTAAATTTATTGTCAGAAGGCTTGAAACTAAATTCTTGTTTATAATTAAGTTGATCCTAATCGTTCTCTACAGAGACCTAAAGATGATATTTATGGTACCTGTTTATAACCAATAATCTGCATTTTAATAATAATAAATTTCCTTTCATTTATAAGATTTGTTATTGATTTGTTTGATCACAGGTCCAACAAAAGATGAATTCCAAATGTTACCTGAAGAGTAGAGATCTAAATTTTAAAACCACTTTCTCAAATACATGATTCCCATCTCTAACTTATGATTCCCTCCCCAGGGTATCCTCAATTATCTGGAAGATAAAAGTTAAATGCAATAATATTTGTTTAAATTAATTTTAAAAGTGAACATAGAATACCCAGATCAATGTATATAAAATGTCAGATGTTTTGGATGTGGAGTGGTTTTGCTAGACTTTTCCTCCTTTATTATAAGGGATGAATCTAGAAGGGGAGAGAAAAAAGAGATTCATTGGAAAATGTAGGTAATATAACATTTTTAAAAAACTATTGTAACTTGGAACAGCTGTTCTGAAGCACTCTCTTGCTTAGAACTCAAAAGAACGTTAAAGATTACCTAATCTAACTGCCTCATTGGCATTAGAGTTTTTTAAACTTCCAATGATTCCCTGCTAAGTAAAGCACAAAAGCTTCATCCTGATACATAATCTGACTTCCAATAGCCATCCAAATATATTCCCACTATATGTTAATTTGATCTCCCTTCCTAGCCAGATGGTTTTCTTCCTCTTCTAAAAAGTCATAATACTTATAGGTATACTGAGATAAGTAGTGAATAATGAATAGTGTGTTGGATTTGTAGTCAAGGTGACCAGAATGCGAATTCTGCCTCAATGCCAAAATGTGAGACCTTGGGCAAGTCACTTAACCTCTCAGCCTTGGTTTCCCCATTAATAAAAATGAGATTAGTGATGACATCTAAATTACAGGATTATTTGAGGATCAGAGGAGATAATGTATAATGTGTCTTGCAAATCTTAATGTTAGCTATTCTTCTCACCTTTGTATTCAATTGTTCTGTTACCTACCCTTAAAATATTATTCTTTCCCCTATTCATCTATCCATATCCTACACTAGGGGTTCTTAAACTGTGATCCATTAACATGTTTTAAAAATATTTTGATAACTGCTTCAATAAAATGTTTCCCTTGTAAGCTTGTGGCTTATATGCTCTTAAAAACAACCTGGCCAAGGGTCCCTCCTACATATTTTTCAAGATGAAGTTCAAACCTTACCTGTTCTAGAAGAGATTCTCCCACTCCTTATTGCTCTTCTTTGAATTTTATAGAACTTATTATAACCAATTTGCACTGTCACATTGTGGTATGAGGAAAAAGGTACTGGACTAAAGAAAGAAGAGCTAAGTTCTAGTTTTGACTGCCATTTACTGGCTTTGTGACCTGAGGCACTTAAATCTTTCTAAGATCTAGGTCCCTTATATTTAAAATAGCAATTGGGATAATAACTGCCCTGGATATAATCCCTTATGTTGAATATTGAGATGATGGAATGTGCTATCAGATACTAGATTTCAGTTTTGCTGCTAAAAGTGTCTTTGCTTCTACTTTCTCACTTCTTGCCCACATTTCCACTCCCTGCACTCTGGTCTTCATCCCCATCAATATGATTGAAATTGCTCATTCCAGAGTCTCGAATAATTTGTTTGTTACTAAATTCAGTAATATTTTCTCAATCCTTATCCAGTCAATACCTCAATATTTGTCTCTAATGAATAGGTTTTTGTAACAACTTGTTATTCTCCACCTGTCTACCTAATCCTGTTTCATTTGCAAATTCACTATCAGTGACTCTCCTTTTGCCCAATTCTACTTTGGGGCTCCTTCCTGGATTTTCCTCACTTCTCTGTCTATACTTTAAGTAATTGCTATTAATTCCCTCCAGTTCAGCTCTCATCTCCATACAGGTAGCTCCCAAGTCTGCATTCCCAGCTCCCATCTCTTTTGAGCACCAATCTTGAGTCTTGAACTATTTGTCTCATGGGCACCTCAAACTCCTTTTAAACCCACCCTTCTTTTCCTTCCTTTTCTATTTCCATTGAGGCCACCACCTTTCTTCTAATCCCCCGATTTTGTAACCTTCTGCCTAGAATGCTCTCTTTTCCTCACCTCTATATTTTGGGACTCCTATAGCCCTTCAAAGCTCAGCTCAAACCACCTACTTTAAGAAACTTCTTCTTGTCCTCAATTTCCCCCAATCACTAGTCATTTATTCATATATACATGTGTAAATACATATGTGTGTATATTTATTTATGGGAAGCTGGGTGGTACCGCGTATAGAGTGCCCAGCTTAGAGTCAAGACCTGAATCAAATCTAGCCTCTGACACTTGGGTGAGCTGATTATGAGCATATCACCAAATAAGATTTTATTTGCCTCATTTTCCTCATTTATGAAATGAGGTGGAGAAGGACGTGGCAAACCACTTTGGTATCTTTGCCAAGAAAACCTCAGAAACAGAGTTGGACACAACTGAAATGACTGAATCCCAATAATAATATACATGCATACATGATTTATGTGTATATATATACACACACATGTGCATTTTTGTGAACATGTATCTCCCTATGAAATTTCAGTCATGTCAAAAATGTAGAGGGAGGGAAGAATGATTGTGACCACTTTGAAGTGAGCCCCAAGAGAAACTCGGTACAGGTGGCCCTTAACAGAGGCTTCCTTGTTGGAGCACAGTCAGAGATGCTGAGCCTGTAAGTGAACTCAGAAGCCAAATTGGCAGTAGCAGCAGGGCCTGAGAATCCCCTCACAAGCCAGACCCTTCATTGTTGGGACGATAGTTTTGCCAGACCTTTACCAGCAGAAGTGAAGCTTACCATGGAGAACGTTTCCAAATTCCTTTGCTAAGGATTCGGATAACATTTTTTTAAATTTTGTTCCTTTATCCTCCTAAATAAACCTGTTTTTCTGTTGTATGCCTTTGCTACCTACTTGCACAGGAGCTAAGGGCCCTATGAGATGGTATACTGTGGTTATCAATAGATTCTCAGAATGAGGGCATGAGTCATTGTGAATATTCAAACAAGATCCTTGAGGTTAAATCTATTGCTTTGCATGGGACTTTCAGTCTGATACCCAGGGTGCATTTTGGGGCCTACTCCATGATAAAGATTTGAGGAAGCATCAAGAGGGCCTATACAGGTGCCTATACAAACACCAAGGCAGGTGTGGACCTAATAAGTAGCACTGACCATACTAAGAGTTGAGTGAACACCAAAGGGACATCCCCCTTTCATAATGTTCGATAATTATCTGTTGGTACAAAGTAGTTAAGTGATTTCTCCAGGCTTACCCAATCAATAAAAGTCACTTGAACCCAGGTCTTCATGACTTGGAGACTGCTTAATTATCCACTAATTCTCGTCTATAACATGCCGCAATTAAAGTGCCAGATTATCAAAGAACTATAATGTAGAGAGAGAGGCAGAGAAGAAATCAGAAGAACCAAGGGAAGAACAGGGACAAAAAGCTAGTATGAGTGGCTATGCTATGCCTATATAAAAGGGGTAGAAATGCATTCAAAATGAGTCCCATCACTCCAGACACTATGAATGGCAAAGACCTAGTCCAGTGCTGCTAAAATCCCCCCAAATAGAAAGAGGCTCCACAGCTTTACAGTCCAGGCCAGAGGGTATTACCATCAACAACAAAAACAGCAAAGGAGTCAAAAAATGACAGAGGGATATAGGGGGGAAAACTGAGATACCAAAGGTTTTAAGAAAGGAAGAAGCATTCATAAAAAACAGCACAAACTGATAAATTCACAGATGAGGATCTTAAAACTAGAAGGCTAAGAACTAACTCCTTAAGATTTCAAAGCTCTCAACATATATTAGACAAAGGAAAATAGATCAGTACTTGAAACACACTGACACATGGTATCCTAAAAAAGCATGTAACAATGGGAATTCCAGAATGATTCAAAAGAAATAAAATCCATAAGAAAAGAAATTAGGAATGGATATGTCAAAAGCTACAGCAAGCTCAACTAGCAAATAGGTGTGGGGAAATTTACCTATTATAATTACTCTCATCTTTGCTGGATGTTATTTTTGGTTGTAAGCCTAGTTCTTTTGCTCTACAAAATGCTGTGTTCCGTGTCCTATGTTCTTTTAATGTTGCAGCTGCTAAATCTTGTGTTATTCTGACAGTTGCTCCACAGTAAATTGTTGGGGGAGGAGTGGTTTCTTATTGCTTGTACCTTTTCTTTTTTAGAACCTTTTTCTCATTAACCAAGCTGCTATAGAATTTAGCAGTGATGTTCCTGTTTTTGTCTTTGGGTCTCTGAGATAGTGATCATTGGATTCTTTCAGTTTCTATTTTCCCATCTGATTCTAGAATGTCTGGGCAGTTTTCCTTGATCATTTCTTGGAGTATGATGTCTAGACTTTTTTTGTTCATAATTTTCTGGAAATCCAACTATCCTTATATAGTTTCTCCTTGATCTATTAGTTCATTCTTTTGATTTTGCTTTATTGTCTTATTGTCTCAGGAAATCATTAGCTTCACCTTGTCCAATTCTAATTCTTAATACATTAACTTTCTTCTGTGAATTTCTGGATCTTTTTTTTTCCATTTGGGTG
Source organism: Monodelphis domestica (assembly GCF_027887165.1). Taxonomy (NCBI): domain Eukaryota; kingdom Metazoa; phylum Chordata; class Mammalia; order Didelphimorphia; family Didelphidae; genus Monodelphis; species Monodelphis domestica. Next base: position 10,972,181 of record NC_077230.1, on the reverse strand, counting down.
ATTTTTTAAATAATTTTCTTGATTTTCTTGCATTGCTCTTTTTTCCCCTAATTTTTTCTCCACCTCTTTCATTTGGTTTTGAGGTCTTTTTTAAGCTCTTTCAAAAGCTCTTTTTTTGAACTTGTGACAATTTCTTGTATTTATTTGATGTTTTTTTAATGGAGAAACAAAGACCTTATTTATTACTATATCTATGTATAATGTGTTTACATCTGTATACATATATAAGCAGACTCACTCACACACATATATTCTATATATCCTACAAACAACAGTATTTCATTTGTACTACTCAGAGTAAGGAAAGGAACTTCCAAATTCTAAATAACAAAATTATAAGCTTAGATACACAATAAGGTATCAGAGAAACCAAAAGTCATATACAACAAATAAATCACAGCGATCACAATGCAAAATGCCCTAAAATAACAATAAAAGGGGCATAAGGCTAATACAGTAAGCCCCAACTTCAAGTGCTACTTCCAACATATTAGTTATGTAATGATATTGGGCAAGTATCCCACCTCAAAGAGTCTCGGTTTCTTTACCTATAAAGTGAGGATGAAATGCAGAGAGACTACCTCACAATATTGTTACAAAGTACTCTGTAATTTGTAACCTATTGTGAAAATGTGGGCTAGAATTAATTTTTTTTAAGCCTTTACCTTCCACCTTAGAATCAATACTGTGTTTTGTTCCAAAGCAGTAAGAGTTAGGTAATAGTGGGGTTAAGTGACTTTCCCAGGGTCACACAGTTAGGAAATCTCTGAAGCCAAATTTCAACCCAGGATTTCCATCTCTAGACCTGGCTCTGAAAGCATTGAGCCACTTTGCTGCCCCCAGAATTATTTTTTTTAATGTTGCCAGTTTTCTCACCTATGAAATAAGTCTACCGCATGTCCTGCTGTCTCAGAGGTGGTTGCAATAGTAATAGTAGTTGGCATGTAAATAGTTTTTGATAAAGGCTCATAAAATGCCTTACCACAAAATATTTCATTTATTTTTTGCAGCAGAGATTATCCAGATGTCCATAGATATTATCTCCATTTTTAAAGAAGAAGATGCTGAGCTCAGACAAGTAAAGTAACTTAAGAAGTGGTATTTAAACACAGGTCTCTGCTAATTCTCAAATCTTTTTACATTGCGTGACACTAGTAAGGAACAAATGACATAATCTATGGCCAGGCAGTCAATAAACATTTATTAAGCACCTACTCTATGCTAGGCACTGTGCTAAATGCTGGAAAGACAAAGAGAGGCAAAAAAAGAAATGAATCCAGCTCTAAAGAAACTCATAGTGCATTTTATAAAGAAGAAAATGCCATTGTTATAGTTGTTCAGTTATTTCAGTCACAATGGACTCTTTGTGGCCCTGTTTTGAATTCTCTTGGTAAAGATACTAGAGTTGTTTGCCATTTCCTTTTCTAGTTTATTTTACAAATGGAGAAACTGAGACAGAATTAAATGATTTTTCTAGGGTCATACAGCTAGCGTCTGAGGTCAGATTTGAAATGAGTCTTCCTGACTCTCGATCGCCACTCGGTACACAAGGTGCTACCTACCTACCAATAAAAATGCTACCCAAATCTAAAAAAATTGTCAAGTATGACAAAGTTGAAAAAGAATTTTTTCTCCAAAACCAAATGTTTAATTAGTAACTAAATAAAAACAATTTTAATTGAATTTTAAACAATATCATTAGTCTTGCTAGGTTATTTTTCAAAACTCTAAAAGCATTTGTGCTGTTCAAAAATGCTGTTTATCTTAATTGCTGTTGCCAGGTCAACAAGCATTTCATAAGTACCTTCTAGGTGCCAGGCACTGGGCTAAGAGCTAGGGATACAGAGAAAGGCAAAAGAAAAATCCTGCTTTCAACAAGCTCACAGTTTGAGGGAGAGACAACATGCATATTTTGGACAAACAAGGTATAGACAGGATGAGTTGGGGATAGTCTCAGAGTTTAGATCCAGGCATTAAGGAGGACTGTTAAAGGGTTCTTGCAGAAGGTGGGATTTTAAAGCTAAAGGAAGCCAGGGAGGTCGGAGGATGAGGAGAGAAAGAAATACAGGCACTGGGGACAGTCAGAAAATGCCCCGAGACCAGCAATGGGGTATCTCGTGTGACAAACAGCAAAGATCTGTGTAGTAGAAAAAAACCTGAAATCCAATGACTGATGACTTCTGGGTGACTTTGGGCAGACTTTCCTCAATATTGGCTACACCATCTGAGCATACACGTGTGGGTAAGTGATGCTCACCTCAACAGCATAACAGAAATCAGCCCCAGTAGTAACTGCCATCATTGACAGAAGTCCTGTGCCAGTTCCGATGTCCAGAACTATTGCCGTCTGTCCTTTTTCTTTCACTCCCTTCACAGCGGCCCAAATGCCCTGATAGTACTTCACATTTCTGTCTTTATCATGCAACATGTCTGCATATGATGATCTTGCAATCTCTTGGTGATAATCATAGTGCTCATCCTCCTCCAACCACTCCACAGAGCCTGTTGTTGGATTTGCTCGCCCCAGAAGACCTTCCTGGTGCCAGCCAGACCATCGTATTCTTTTCCCGCCTCAGCCGCCACCACCGCCATCTTCTCCTACCGACCCTCCAGCCTCTTATTTGATGTTTTTGAAGTAGGTGTTTTTACTTCACTGTCTTCTGAGTTTGAGTTGAGGTCTTTTCTGTCCCCATAATAGCTGTTAATAGTTGTGTTCTTTCTCCTTTTCTTGCTCTTCTTTTTTTTTTCAGCAGCCAGGCCAATAGATTTAATTATTGTTTGTTTGTTTTTTTCCAATAATTGCCAACATGTTACTAGTGTTCGGATATGCTACCTCAGGCTTCAAGACTTTCTTGTGTGTGTCTGTTTTTAACTGGAACCTATATAGTTATTCCAACTTTGATAGTCCGGAGTTGGATATACTTCCAGTCTCCCACTCAAATCCCAGGCCATGATTCACCTCAGATGCTCCAACCAAAGCCCACAGGAAGTTCTGCCACTGTAACTGAAAGGAGACTGTCTGCCTCCCCCTGTGGCAGTAGCCAGGTTGGGGCTGATGGGGCCCCAGTACATTAGCCACCATACTCTCTGGTATGCGCTCCTTCCTCACTTCTCCACTCCTATTGTCTGAGCCCGGGATAGAGCAGGTACCTAGTCTGAGTTCCTCAGACTCCAGAGTCCCTCATTTCTGCCCTTAGGGCCTGGCACCCACAGATTCTGTGGTAGTCATTCCTTCACTCCCCATCTGTGGACCACTGATGGCCTCCAGATCTAAGGCCTTGTAGACACAGCTTCTCCCAGAGCCCCCAGCCTATGGATTCCTGTGGTATCCAGAAGGATGTAAGCTTTGGGACTCAGAAACTACGGTGAGACTGCTAGGTATTGATTCTACTCTGTTTGCTCTGGTCCTGCCCCCAGGGCCTGTGGTGATGAGACTGAGGATGGGGAAGTAAGAAACCTTCTTCCCTAGTTATCCCTGGCAGCTCAGGGGCTCTCCAGACTCCTGTCTATTTTTGTAGCTTTTAGCACTGATTCTGTAGAGTGATTTTTGGTTGTTTGTGGGGGGTATTAGGAGGGCAAGGAAGCTTCATATCCTACTCTGCCATTTTCCCACAAGGAATCCAATGCCAGATTTTTTTTTGATGTTTTGATTAGTTTTGCTGATTCCCACCCCCCCCCCTTTCTCTTTTAGGTAGCTGGGTACACAATGCATAGAGCACAAGATGTATAGCCAAGAAAACCTGAGTTCAAATCCTACCTCTGATACTAGCTGTGGGATCTGAGGCAACTTAGTTAATATCTACCTGCCTCGGTTTCCTCATCTGGAAAATAAGGGTGATAATTGCACCTACCTCACAGAGTTCTTATAAAGATCAGATGATTGAAAAAGTAGAAGATGTAAATTATCTACAATAAAAAACAAGTGAGATGGAAAACAGGTCAAGAAAAGATAATTTAATAACCACCAGACTCCCTGAAAACTATGACCAAAAAGAAACCCTATTCAGGAAATCAGAAAAGAAAATAATCTGATCAAGAGGTCAAAGTGAAAAGAGAATCTGTCAATTACATCCTCAAAAATCAGAAAATACCAAAGTCAAAACTTCCAGTAATATCATAGTCAAAATCCAGTGTTTCTTGGTCAAAGAAAACATACTCCAAGAAGCCAGAGCAAAAAAAGAGAGATCGAATATTTAAGGGTCAGAATCAGGATCACACAAGATTTTGGAAGCTACTAGCATAGAGGAGATCAGATTGCGGAATATTATATTCTAAAAGGCAAAATATAAACGTTTACAATAAAGAATGACCTACAAAACCAATTATAATCCTGTAGGGAAAATATGGAAATACAATAGAAAAGAGGACTTTAAACCAATCCTGTTAAATAGCAAAAGGTTGTGTAAAAAATTTAAGATTCAAATAAGAATCAGGAGAGATCTAGAAAAGTAAATACATTTGAGCAAATGAATGGGACTATACAAATGATATAAAGGGTTCGTATTCGTACTGGGGGCCGAGAATAAAATGTCCCTTCAGGACTTTACAGTCTCCAGGGAGGATGTAGGTTTTCATCCACTCTGTTTTGACTATCATAACAGAAGAAAGACAAGAAAGCAAAAGGAGAATAAACTAAGGGAGGGGCAGAACTTAGTATTTCTCACCACGATGGCTCTTTTATACCTTTTCGGGCCTCCTTTTGTTACCCCAAACACCCCATCCCCCATTCTTTCAACTTGGGAACTGTTCGTTCATTCAAAAACGAGGCTGTGTTGAGCGCGCCGTTCCAGCTTCTCTTCAGACCCATCCCCACACCGTGTCCCTGTATGAGGAGGTCCCCTTCTCCGTGCCCCCATTGCTGTTAATCCTATCTTTTTCTGTCTTCTCTATCCCAGGCTCTACAGCGTCGTTGTCTGCTGTCTCCTTTCCTGCAACCTGATCAGTCGGGTTGTTGGTCTTCGGTACAGGACGACAACCAACACGGTATCGGTGTGTTGGGGTTCCCGCACAGCGTATCCGACTCCCATGAGCTCTAGACGGTTCCACCACAGGCGAGACACACGTGACAGAGAAGCGCCGGACCCTCTCCTTGGGAGTCTCTGAATGGTGGCTCTTGTTGCCTTCGAGCTCCTGCTGTTCTGCTTTGTTCGTAGACCACAGAGCCTTCTTGCGTGGGCTTGCCATGCCGGGCGGCCTGGGCCACATATCTGCCGTGGCTCACAGCGGCTGCCAACCTTCTTCAGAGGGACCCCCAGGAGAATACTTGTCTCATGTGAGTTCCGTGTAAAATAGTCTCCAAGGCACGTGTGTTTGGCATTCAAACGAGGTAGCCCTAATAGCGGCAAAGCTTCAAAGAAAAAACACCGTTTGGGCAACAATTCAACTAGAACTCCTGGAAGAGATGAAACAAGAGTTGTTTTGTTTTTCTTTTTAAACCCTGACCTTCCATCTTAGAAGCCATAACTGTGTATTGGCCCCAAGGCAGAAGGGTGGTAAGGGCTAGGCCATGGGGGTTCAGTGACTTGCCCAGGGTCACCCAGCTGGGAAGTGTCTGAGGCCAGATTGGAACCTAGCACCTCCCATCTTTAGGGAAATAAGAGTTTTAAAAGAGTTAAAAATAACTTTATAAGTGAAATAAAAGCACTAGAGGAAAAAATTATAAAATATTCAGTAGTCAATAAGCATTAAGTGTTAACTATGTGCTAAGGCACTGGGGAAACCAAAAAAAGGCAAAAAATAGTCCCTGTCCTTAAGCAGCTCATAATCTAATAGGGGAGACAATAAACAAACAGCTATGTACAAAGTAGGTACAGAATAAATAAGGAAAAAATAAAAGGGAAAAGACATTAAAATGAAGGGCTTTGAGAAAGACTTCCTATAGGAGATGAGATTTTAATTAGGAGATAGTGAGGGGTAGAGTGACCCCATAGTTGAGAGCCTGAAGGACTAGGAAGAGCATGTTGTCCTCAACATTAGTAGCGAGGCTACTCGGTCTGTATTGTAAGAATTAAATTCTTCTTGAAGCTAAATTCCTCCTTAGAGTCGATTTCCTCCTCCTTTAGGCCCAGAAATTCAGGGTCTTTTCTGGTGGGCTCTTGTCTTTTCCCCTCTTCACAGGGACCAGTCACAGCTTCCAATTTGTCTAGCACGGCCCAGGGCCAGTGTTTGTGGAAGCCAGTTCTCACCTTCTGAAGGTCAGTTTCTCACCAAAAAGTTTCACAGTTTCCTGATTGAACAGGATCTAAGAATGTGAACTCTTAAAAGAATTCACAAGTTTCTGACTGAGTTTAAAAAAAAAAAAAGGTGGAGCTCTCCAAGTATCTTGCTGACTTCTCACCCAGCACTAAGTAGGGTGTGAATTCACTAAGTGGTTTGTGCCCTCCTTCACCTAGTTCCAGCTTGTGTTGATTCAATCTAAAGGTAGACAAAGGAGAGTTAATCCTGTCTTCACCATCTAGGAAGGTCCTTAAATTAGTGTTAACTCAGAATAGACAATAGAGTAAAGAATCCTCTCACAATATCCCAAAGAGATTTAAAAAAATGGGAAAGGACCTGCTTGTTCAAAAATATTTATAACTGATCTTTTTGTGGTGGCAAAGAATTAGAAACTAAAGGGATTAATTGGAGAATGGCAGAACAAACTGTGGTACTTGATGGTGATTGTGGAATACTAATGATGAATGAGATGATTTCAGAAACAGCTGGAAAGACTTTCATGTGCTGATACAGAGAACCAGGAAAACACTGTGCACAGTTACAGCAATATTGTGGAATCGTCAACTGTGGTAGACTTAGCTATTTTTGACTATAATGATCCAGGATAATTCTAACAAAGGCACACCATGAAAAAAATAACAAGATTCCAGAATTCCTGAACATGAAAGTGGGTGCTGGCAAGATCAAAGTTATGACCATCTTTATGCAGGCTGAGGTGGTGTGGAGAAATTGATCTTGGAAAGTAAGATTGAGGAATTGAGGGGCTGGGGTCCTGTTGATGAAACTATGGCCCTCGTGTGGGAGGGGACTGCTCACTTCCCCCTCTCTTTCCAAGCCTGAGGACATTTCTGCCCAGCAGCCCAATGGGAGGACTTCCTCCCTCCCCTTTCTGGGGTAAGGAGGGGGGCTCACATGTGGCATGAGGTTGCAGTTTGGGCACTCGGTCTATAAGGTGTCTTAAAGGTTCGCCATCACTGGATTAGGGTGTTGGACAGAGACTCAGTATGTGTGTTCAAGTTCTCAAATAGGAGACCAGGAGCTGGAGAGGAAAGAAAAATTGTGAGCTTCGTGCCAGATCCGTTGAGGGAGGAAGGAGGGAAATGAACTGGAGCTATGCAGACAATTACATCCTGGCGTTTTGGTTGGGTGGTAGGTATGAAAAGCATAAACCTCAAGGGAGTAGAGGTTGCTGCGGGATGGAAGCAGGGTGAGAACCTGGAAGTAGCAGTAGGGAACAAAGACTATTCTCGCTCCTCAACCGAGAGCCGTGAGCCAAGGGGCGTACTGGAGCGGGGTCTGCGGAGGCTGCGTCATGGCAGGGGCCAGATTTCAGTAATAGCTAGAAGACGGAAGGAGTGGGAGAGGAAAAGATTTAGGAGCCAGGGACGTGCCTTGCCTTTGGTATTGGCCTTCTAGAAGGTGAAAGGGGCGAGTGATGTTTGGTTGGAAATTTAGTGTGGGAGGGAGAGGAGGATGGAAAGAAAGAAGTCGGTGCCAAAGGATGGTGAATAGGGTTTGGGGAGGAGGATTTACAAGGAATCAGCATCACTGGGAATGTATAGACTATGAAGAGGTAAGAGAATATTCATTCCTTCACTGCCTGAAAGACGGAAACTGCAGAGGACGCTGGAGGCCTGTGGAGCCCGGAAGGCGAAGGGTAAGAGGAGAGACCTTGATTAACTACTCCTTCCCTTCAATGGCTGAAGATTCGGCAGTCAACAGGAATTGAACAGAGGAGATGGAAGTCTACCCCTACTTCCATCAGCTTTTCTTTTCCTTTTCCCTCAAGGGACACGGAAGGCAGGTGATAGATGACCTGAGGTTAAAGAAAAATTGGCTCCTCTTTGCACTACCGCCTAGCTGAGAGAGGGAGAGAGAGATCACAATGACAGCAGGAGATGCTTATGCTGGCACAAATGGAAGTCACTCCTCTGACCCCCAGAAGCTTTCTTTCAGGGAACACTTACAATAGGAGATAGAAAGGACATGGTCAGAGGAAGTGCTAGTTTCTCTTCTCACCTAAAGCTAGAAACCTGGCAGGTATAGAAGGTAGTCGAAGTCCTGGGTTCAAATTTGACCTCAGGCACTTCACAGCTGTGTGACCCTCATTGCCTAGCCCTTAACCATTCTTCTGCCTTGGAACCAGGACACAGTATTGATTCCAAGATGGAAGATGAGAGTTTTAAAAAAAGAGAAAAGAAAAGAAATGAGAGCTATGAAAGAAATAATTGGAAAAAGAATGAACAGTTTGGTACAAGAGGTACAAAACCTTATCCCAGCAAATAACTCATTGAAAATTAGAATGGACCAAAGAAAAGCCACTGATTCCACAAAACAATAAAAATATTAATGTCAAAAGATATAAAACAATAGAAGGAAGTATGGCGTTTCATTTTTTAAAATTGACCTGAAAAATAGGACAAGGAAGAAAAAAATCATTAAATTTATTGATACACACCTTCTTTCTTTCCTCTGTTTGTATTCTACACAGTTAGCATAGGGTCCTATTCCTAGTATGCACTAAAAAGTTCTTGTTTATTAGTTAACCAGGCCAGTAGGGCTACTGGCATCCAGATTGAAGGAGATTATGGCCACGACCCAAGGACCTAAAAGTTCCAGATCTGAGACCAGTCCTGAAAAAGGAAATAAAGCCTAATTCTAGATAATTTTCTAACCAGAGATTATACTAGGAAAGGACTGACAAAGACCCAAAGACCTCATCAAGAACAGGAACAAGACAGTAACTATAGCAAGAGCAAAATTTAGTCTTATACAGGGGAATGGCATTCTTGAATGCATTGAAACTCTCAACAAGTGGACCTTACCACTCCTTCCAACACTTCATAAAAGAGCCTGGACCTGACACAGCCCAAAAATGCAGAATCTGGGGCCAAGGATGAATAAAAAGAAGAAAACTCCTAATATAAGGAAGAAACACTCTAGATTAAGAAGTTGTCAATGTAACAAGTCAAAAGAAGAAAATACTGGAATAATTAAAAGTAGGACCACAGGGGGAAAAAAGCCAACAATGATAAATGAGTCACAAGAGGTATATAATGAAACAAAAACATTTGGGAAGAGAATAAACAGACTAGAACAAAAAGTTTAAAACCTTACTCAAATAAGGGACACCTAAAAATTGAATTAAACAACTGAATGATTCAATGAGGCAATAAATTAGAATAAATTCAAAAGACTCAGGAAATTAGAGCACATGAGATGTTTGCTAAAAAAAAATGACCTACAAAACTAGTAAAGAGGAATCCTTAGGCTGGGTATGGTGATGAACACTTGTAACTTCCTATTAAGGAGACCAAGACTGGCAGATTGGTTGAGTTTGGCAGTTCCAAGCTTCAGTAGGGCTAAAACTGATGGGCATCTGTACTAAATCCCACATTGATTGGTAAGCTTCTGAGAGAAGAGAAGGGAAATGAAACCAAATTTGCCTAAAAAGTAGTGAACTAACCCAGATCAGATATTGGAGCAGTCAAGTCTCTTGTGACAATAATAGTGGGTTTGGGGCTTTGAGCAACTCTTGTACTTGCAGTGTGAGTGCATGGGTGAGAAAGAGAACTCATTATAAAAACATACACATAAAGTGAAGCTTGAAAAATGTCAGGGGAAGGGAGAAAACACCCATTTAGGGTTATGGAAGAGAACATAAAAAGAGTCAGAACTGGAGCCCAAAGAAGAAAATGGAGGTTCTAGGAGGAACCAACCAATTAGAGGAAGGGGAGGCAAACTTCTAGGGTAAGGAGCCTGCTGTGGCATGTTAGAGAAAGTCCAGAGAGTTGGAACTTTTTAATTGCTTTCTTGGACTAGTCCTGACAGAGCAGATACAGAAAGCTTCTCATGAGATATTTTTTCCTCTTTAGGTCTGTCTCACAGAAAATTGGCTAAAGACTTTTTTTCCCCTTCTCCCTTTAGGCTCTTTTTCCAAAAGATCCTGGCAGGTTAATAATTGTTTTTCTCCTTTTCTCTTTCTTTTCTCCCCTTAGACTTGTCTTTTTATCTTCAAGGACCCCCAGCCTTACAGACCTAGCAGGGCAGTAACACCTGGTGATAGCCAGGAACCTTGTGGTTCATAAAGGTTTTAGTCCTGTTCCTTATCAGTTGAGTTGTAGGCTTTCAATCTCCTGGAGAGGACCACTTCACAGGCGCTGAATACATATGCCATGGCCCTGACTGCCCTGCCATCCCCTGGGAAGTCCAGAGACTTTGATTTCTTCACCAGTTTAGGCTCCCACTGTCAGGTCCCAACCAGAAGGCACGTCAGCTTCCAGTGAAGTCCAGAATAGAAGAGAGGTGTTATTTGAAATTTGACTTTTTAAAATTCTTAACTTTGTGTCCTCTGGAACTCTTCGTTGCTCTTCAAGTCCTGATGGAGGAACTCGTTTTGTCTGGAACCTTTCACGATGCTATCTTTACTATCTGGACCTCTACCTCTTCCCTACACCCTGGTTTCCTACTTCAACAGCTTCCTCAGCTCTCATGACTTTTGTCTCCAGCAAGGGAGCCATCACACCTTAAACCCTGCAGCTAAAATAAGTTTGCCCCAGAAAACTAACTGGGAATTCTTGGTTATATTGCTAACAAAAATGAGGAATAGACAAGACACCCAACTTGCATGCTTATTTGGTATGTGTTTGAATTTACAGAAAGGCCCTTTATATGTAAGATGAGCACTTTGCAGGACTAACATGGACAAGAGTCACACCGAAGTAGGTGGCATAAAAGAAAAGATATCCACACACACACAAACTTTTTAAAAAGTCACAAAGGATAAACAGACATGGATTCTTGTGTTCTGCAACAGTGAAGGGAATACTCTTATCATTGTCAATTACAAACATTCTGAAATATTGAAGTAATTTCAAATGATTCATTATCACTAAAAATAAATATGAAATAGCAATTAATTTTGTTTCTATCATTAATTGTACTTCATTTCACATTTAAGAAATAAGTAAAATGCTGAATTTTCTAAGAAACTACATTGGAATTTTATTAACTATGAAAAAAATTTTACTTTTGAAAATATTACTTTGTTCTTCAAGAAAATAAAGTGCATTTTGAAGTAAAATTTTGATATTATTCAATACTTGTTTCCATTTGTTCCATTTAAAGTTCTTTGCATTCTGAACAGTAGAGGGCACCTAAGTACACAATGAGAAATAACTAGCTAATTTTTTTTTTAATTTCCATAGGATAATATTAAAACTGCAGGTATCTTACAAATAATCTTCTCCAGATCCTTTGTTTGAGAAACAAGGAACCCAAAACTCAAAAAGAAGGAACTGTCTTTATAGCTAGAATTTTAACGTTTCTTCCCATGCCAATGTATGGTAATATAAATACTGTGTGCAAAAAACACTATTAATTGCAAAGGATACAAAGACACAGAACCCAAGAAGGATACATTCTATTTGAAGAATCCAGGAAGCCTGTAATCAAACTGAGAAATTTAGGAGTAAGTGTACCATTTGGAGATCTTGGCCCCAGCTGAAATTAACAACTCCCTCCTTCAATTACTTAGGTTATTATTTGATCCATAACTCTTTATAGGGCTCCCTGGCTGTACAGATACCCCTCCTACCAATTATGATGTCTTGCCGAAGCCTAGCTCCTCCCCTAATTGCCCATGCTCCAAATTTACCTCCACAGTCTCCCCTTTTCTCCATTCTCAAACCAAATCTTTTATCATTCAGTACCACTCATCTCAGCTTAATATTGAGAGGGAAAAAAAAATATTGAGAGGAAAGCAATGTGATTCAGAGAGAGAATGGCTGACTTTGGAATCAGAAAAGTGGGGTTTAAGTCCTGGCTTTGTCACTAACAAACTGTACAACCTTGTTCAAATTGCATAACATCTCAAAGCTTCATTTTACATTTTTTTTTTATTTTTAACCCTTACCTTCTGTCTTGGAGTCAATCTTGACTCCAAGGCAGAAGAGAGGTAAGGGCTAGGCAATGGGGGTCAAGTGACTTGCCCAGGGTCACGCAGCTGGGAAGTATCTGAGGCCAGATTTGAATCTCGGACCTCCCGTCTCTAGGCCTGGCTCTTAATCCACTGAGGCACCCAGCTGCCCCCTTCATTTTACTTTTTGATAAGATTAAGGGTTTGTACTACATCTCTAAGTCCTTTTTGGTTCAATATTTTATGATTCTGACTGATTAAAGTAATTTATATTGTCATATGAGTGGATGATAGCTCTAACCTATGTATTATTTGCATTCAAAAAGAGTAGCTCTAATTAAGAAAATGTGTATAGTAATATTGGGAGTATAAAAACGTTTAAATTCAACACAGGACATTTCTTCTCTCCACTTCAGAAAAATAAGAGCCAGTCGTTCAATATTCCACTTTTGACAGTTCACATACTCTATTTCTGATACTTTGCCTAACTGAATTTATTTTTGTTATAGTTCATCTACTTTTTTTGTTACTGACCTATTTATTATCATCTTAAACTGATTACTAAATGTAATAAAACAACATTTATTAATTGTAAATATGGATCAAGTTTTTCTTAAGAGGAAGTATAATTATTTGTTTTTTTTTTAATTCTATGTCTGCAAAACCTAGACTCAGGAAAAGTATATTCTTCTTGGGGGCAGCTGGGTGGCTCAGTAAATTGAGAGCCAGGCTGAGAAAAAGGAGGTCCTGGGTTCAAATTTGGCCTCAGACACTTTCTAGCTATGTGATTCTGGGCAAGTCACAACCCCCTTTGCTGAGACTGTACCACTCTTCTGACTTAGAACCAATATACAGTATTGATTCCAAGATGGAAGGTAAGGTTTTAAAAATATATATTCTTGGGGGCAGCTGGGTAGCTCAGTGGATTGAGAGCCAGGCCCAGAAAAAGGAGGTCCTAGGTTCAAATGTGGCCTCAGACACTTCCCAGCTGTGTGACCTTGGGCAAGTCACTTGACCCCCATTGCCTAGCCCTTACCACTCTTCTGCCTTGGAGCCCTGTTCTAAGATAGGAGGTAAGGGTTTAAAAAAAAAAAATATATATATATATATATACTTCTTAAAAGGACAGAACATTTAGGAAATCAAGTATTCTAGGTATTTTTAAGAATAGCTTTTTAAATTACAAAAAACAGATGTTGGACTTCTGGGGGTGGAGCCAAGATGGCAGAGTAATCCTTAGTAGCTCTGTGTCACCAAGAGAATCCTCTCCAACCAGTGATTAAAATATCACCATAAAATGAATACAAGAGTGAAAGTACCAACAAGGAGACAAAGTGAAACAACTTCCAAGAAAAGGAAATCTAAACAGTAGGCAACAAACATCCAGGGCACTAGGGTGAGAGGAGAGCAGACCCAGAAAGAAGCTGTAGCAAGGAGAGAAGAGCAAGCCTCACACCCCCACCCCACATCTGCTATCTGATGTTTGGGAACTATGCCCAAGCTAACATCCAGATCCTGAGACCCTGCCTGAGCAACTAGAGGTACAAGCCAACCCATAGCCCTTGACATTTCAAACCTGTGGAAAAGTCTGGATCCCCAGCCTTGGGAATTCTATCCTGGGCTTGGGACAAGGACTATTCACACTTTTGGGTGGATGATAGTACTAAGTACTGATCTTTTTTCCCAAAACTCAGGCCAGTTTCCAAGACAGGACAATCAAGGGTGTGCCTGATTGGATCTAGCACACAGTGAGACCAAAAACTTGAGATTAAGCCTGAGGCTAGGATTTAATCAGTCCCTGACCTGATCAAGATCAGCTCAGGGTGGGCTCCAATACAGGACAATCAAGGGTATGCCTGATTGGATCAAGCACACAGTGAGACTAAAAACTTGAAACTAAGCCTGAGGCAAAAATTTGCTCAGTCCCTGACCAGATCAAGATAAGAGTGAGATCAAAAGCTTATACCTAAGCTTAAGGCAAGCCTTTAAGCTATCACATCACAAGGGTCAATTGAATCAGCAGGGGGAGAGGGCTCTCAGCCCCCAGACCAACACTATACCTATAATTAGGAAAAATGAGCAAACAACAAAAAATCACCTAACTCTAAAGAAATTTTATGGAGACAAAGAGCAAGGTACAGACACAGAAGGAGACAGTGAAAACAAAGGAAACACACCCAGAGACCAAAAGAAAAATATGAATTGGACACAGATTCTGGAAAAACTCAAAAAGAACTTTAAAAAAATTAAGAGAAGCAAAGGAAAAGTGGGAAAGAGAAATAAAAGGGATGCAAGAAGAAAGGAAAGTGATGCAAGAAAATATGGTCCAATTGAAAAAGGAGAAACAAAAACTGATAGAGGAAAATCAGGTCTTAAAAGTCAGAATTGACCATCTAGAGACTCGTGATTTCATGAGAAATAAAAAAACAATAAAGCAGAATCAAAGGAATGAAAAAATAGAGAAAAAATGAAATATCTTATTTAAAAAACACCTAGAAAATAGATCTAGGAAAGACAATTGGAAAATTATTGGACTACCTGAAAACTACAATGCAGAAAAAACCTTGGATATCATATTACAAGAAATTATCAAAGATAACTACCCAGAGATACTCAAGCAAGAAAATAAAATTGAAATTGAAAGAATTCACAGATCACCTCCAGAAAGAAATCCTCAAATGACAACATCCAGGAATATAATAGCTAAATTCAAGAGCCACCAAGCCAAAGAAAAAATACTTCAAACAGCCAGAAAGATACCATTCAAGTGCCAGAAAGCTACAATCAGGATCACATAGGACTTAGTGGCTTCTACATTAAAGTATTGAAAGACATGGAATATGATATTCAGGAAGGCAAAAGATTGGGGTTTACAACCCAGAGTCACCTATCTAGCAAAAACTGAGTATATCCTTGGGGGGGGGGGGGGGGAGGACATTAAATAAGATAGAAGATTTCCAAGCATTCCTAAGGAATAAACCAGATTTAAACAGAAAATCTGAAATCCAAATACGAGACACAAGAGAAGCCCAAAATGGTAAATAAGGAGAAAATTTAAGGGACTCATTAAAGTCAAAATGTTTATATGTATACATGGAAAGAGGATTTCTGTAATTCTCCAACATTATTCTTAGTAGTAGAGAAAATAGAAGGAATTTACTCAAGTTAATTATGATGATATGATGTATATGTAAATGTGATGATATGGAACAATATGTATGTATGATATGATATGTGTGCATATGAATTATATGTAAAAAAATCAATCAAGGGCTGAAAGAGAGGGTTGCACCAAGAGAATAGGGAAGAGAAAGAAAGAATGGGGGTAAATGATATAACATAAAGAGGCATGGGAAGAGGGAGGTAATTGGAAGGAGGGGGATCTGGGGGGATGACAAAAAGCAAAACACTGGTGAAGAAGAACAGAGAGAAAGGGAATAGAGCAAGGTTTAAAAATGATAATATGATGGAGGACAATACACAGTAATCATAATCCTGAATCCAAATGGGATGAATTCACCCATTAAACAGAAGTGGATAGCAGAGTGGATTAAAAACCAGAATCCAACTTTATGTTGTTTACAAGAAACACATTTGAGTCAGGGTGACACATACAGATTCAAGGTAAAAGGCTGGAGCAGAATTTATTATCATGATACCAGACAAAGCTAAAGTAGAAATTGATTGGATTAAAAGAGATAAGGAAAGAAATTACATTCGGTTAAAGGGTACTATAAACAATGAAGTAATATCATTACTAAACATTTATGCACCAAATGGTATAGTATCTAGATTTCTAAAGGAAAAATTAAAGGAGCTCAAGGAAGAAATAGATGGTAAGACCATATTAGTGGAAGATCCCAACCTTCCCCTTTCATAATTAGATAAATTAAACCAAAAATTAAATAAGAAAGAAGTAATGGAAGTGAATGAAATGCTAGGGAAAAAATAGAGTTAATAGATACCTGGAGAAAACTGAATACGAATAAAAAGAAATATACCTTCTTCTCAGCATTACATGGTACATACTGTACAAATAATAAACAATGAATTGATTATTGATTATAAACTGATTTGACACTCTGGTTGCTGTGCTTACAAAGTATCTTCAGTTTATATCAGTGAAGTGAAGCTCATAAGTGAACTTCTCTTCAGGGCCAGACACAAGGATGCTAAGGAGACTCTTGTTTTTTAAAAAAAAAAAAACATTTATTAAGAATATAAGAATAAAAAAGTATTTCTAACTCTAAGGAGTTCTAATTCTACAGAAATAAAACTTCCTGGTTCCACAAGGAACTGCTTCTCCTGTTTCCACAGGCTACATTCATCCTTCCTGATCTGACTAACCCAAATTTTTCCTATTTCTACAATAAACTAAACACTATTATCCTTATACAAAGTATATAATTCTTAACTTTGTCTCCAAGTTATAAAAATAGAAAAGGCTAGATGGCTGAGCCTCAGCAAGATGCAAGTTGGGACTCTGAGCCTTAACAGACTTAGAGCCTTAACAGAGACCAGGTCTTTCTTTGGTCTTCTCAGATATAAAAACAATTTTGTAACAGCAATAGATAGTCACTAGTGTTTCCCAAGTTGGAAAAGGAAAATCACTTAGTTTCTTCAGGTTTTTCCCTCCTTTGCTTCTACCTCAGACAGTGAGGAGAAAGAGAAATGATGTCACTTGTTCCCAGCACTCTGAGAGAGCAACTGTCACTCTCTCAGAGTCACAGCCACACCCAGAGAGAGTAACTGTCACTCCCAAAGATCAACGGCCACAGAAAAACCATTATCCCTCCCACACATACTGTCAACATTTGAAACTGACACTGTCTCAGCTCTGCTTCAAACTCCAATTCTTTCCCAAGCCAGTTTCTTCACTTCTTATTTCTAAACTACTATAACAAGACTTAATTTCTAATATCATCCTAACAATATACAGAGATCAGCCACATACTAAGGCATAGAAATATTGCAAATAAATGCAGAAAAGCAGAAATAATAAATACAACTTTCTCAGATAATAATGTGATAAAAATTATACTTAACAAGGGTCCATGGAAAGGCTAATTTAAAATTAATTGGAAACTAAATAATCTAATCCTTTAAAACTGGTGGGTCAAAAAGGAAATAATAGAAACAATTGAAAACTTCATTAAAGAGAATGACAATGAGGGTACATCATACCAAAATTTATAGAATACAGCCAAAGCAGTACTCAGGGGAAATTTTATATCTCTGAGTGTGTATAGCAACAAAATCAAGAGGGATGAGATCAAAGATTTGGATTTGCAGCTTAAAAATTTATAAAAAGAATGAATTAAAAATACCCAGATAAAAACCAAATTGGAAATGCTAAAAATTAAAGGAGAAATTAAGCAAATTGAAAGAAAAAGAACTATTGAACTAATAAATAAGATTAGGAGCTGGTACTTTGAAAAAAACAAATAAAATAGATAAAATATTGGTTAATCTAATAGAAAAAAAGAAGATTATCAAATCAATAGTATGAAAGATGAAAAGGGTGATTCACCTCTAAGGAAGAGTAATTTAAGGCAATTATTAAGAAATATTTTGCCCAATTATATGGCAATAAATATGACAATCTAGGTGAAATAGGTGAATATTTACAAATATATAAATTGCCTAGATTAACAAAAGAGAAAACAGAATACTTAAATAATCCCATCTCAGAAAAAGAAATTGAACAAGCCAACAAGGAACTTCTTAAGAAAAAATTCCCAGGGCCAGATGGATTCCCAAGTGAATTCTATTAGACATTTAAAGAACAACTAATCCTAATATTATACAAATTATTTGAGAAAATAAGCAAAGAAGAAGTCTTACCAAATTCTTTTTATAACACAAATATGGTATTGATTCCAAAGCCAGGCAGATCAAAAACAGAAAAATAAAACTACAGACCAATGAACATAGAATAAAAAAATCTTAAATAAAATAGTAGCAGAAAGAGTACAACAAGTTATCACAAGGATTATCCACTATGACCAAGTGGGATTTATACCAGGAATTCAAGGATGGTTTAATATTAGGAAACCCATCCACATAATTGACCATACCAATAATCAAACCTACAGAGATCACATGATTATCTCAATAGATGCGCAGAAACACCCTTTGACAAAATATAATACCCATTTCTATTAAAAACGCTAGAAAGTATAGGAATAGAAGGACCATCATAAACAGTACATATTTAAAAACCATCAGCAGTATCATCTGCAATGGGGACAAGTTAGAAGCCTTTCCAATAAGATAAGTATAACCCAGTGGAATTGTCAGCTCTGGGGGAGGGGAGGGAAAAAGAAGGGGAATCATGAATCATGGAATCATGGAAAAATATTCTAAATAAAAAAAATTTTAATGGATGTTAGAGGTCCTTTTTGAGAAAAAAAAAACAGGTATTGAGGAGAGGTCATAGGTAAAAATAATAAGTAAGCTCTCTTCTCAAATATTTCTACAAGATAAAGGTGAAAACAGCTTCATCAGAAGAAATCTTTTCATCTTTTTCCTTTTTGTTTTCTCCAGTTCCTCTCTTGCTTTGACAGAAAACCATTTCATCAGCTTCTTCTGTGTCCTTCCACAGTTCTTTCTTTGGATGTGGATAGCATTCTTTCTTCCAAATTCCTATGGATTGTCCTGGATCTTTGCATTGCTGCTAGTAGAAAATTTGATTGTGCCATAATGTCTCTGTGTACAATGTTATCCTGGTTCTGCTCCTTTGGCTCTGTATATTGTTTTAACATTTAAAACATTTTGGGGTTCCAAATTCTCTCCTTTCCTTTAGTCCCTCCCCTATTCACCGAGAAACTAAGCAAAATGAAATCAACTATAGGTGTGAAATTATGTATAATGTATTTCCAAATTAGCATTATTGGAAAAAAGAGAAAGAAAAAATGAAGTGAAAAGGGTATATTTCAATCTGTACTCTGACTTCATTCTCCCTCTGAAGGTAGACAACATTTTTTATCATGATCCCTTTGGAATTGTTTTGAATCAGTTTTGATCAGAGTAGCTAAGTCTTTCACAGTTGAACATCTTTTCTGTGTTGTTACTCTGAACAGTGTTCTCAGTTCACTTTGCAACAATTTATAGAAATATCAGGGTTTTTTTTTTTTCTGAAAAGGTCTCATTCATCATTTCTTATGGTACAATAGTAATTCATCACAATCATATGCCATATGCCACAACTTGTCCAGCCATTCTCCAGTTGATGGGCATTCCCTCAATTTCCAATTCTTTGCCTCCACAAAAAGAGCTGCTATAAATATAGTTTTATATATGTCTTTTCCCTTTGTCTTTGATCTTTTTGGGATAAAGACATATTAGTAGTATTGCTGGATCAAATGTATGCAGTTTTGTTGCTCTTCAGATATAATTCCAAATTGTACTCCAGATTAGTTGGACCAATTCACAAATCCACTAATAGGGCATCAGGGTCCCAATTTTTATATGTCTCCTCCAGCATTTGTCATTTTCCTTTTTTAATAAATTAGCCAGTCTGATTGGTGAGTCAAAGTTGCATTTTTCTAATCAATAGTAATTTAGTGTATTTCTTCATGCCACTATTGATAACTTTGGTTTGTTTTTCTGAAAACTGCCTATTCATATGCTTTGACCATTTGTCAATTGGAGAATTATACTTACTTTTGTAAATTTGATTCAATTTCTAATATATTTGAGAAATTAAACCTTTATGAGAGAAAATAACATAAAAACAATTTCCTTAGTTTCCTGTTTTCATTCTAATTTTAGCTAGATTAGTTTTGTTTATGCAAAAAATTTAAAATTTAATATAATAAACCCAGTGGAATTGCATGTTGGCTATGGGAGGGGTTGGGGAGGGGAGGGAGGAATAGAAAATGATTTCTGTAACCAAGGAATAATGTTTGAAATTGACCAAATAAAAAAATGTCAAAAAAATTTAATATAATAAAAATGTTCCATTTTACTTCCTGTGATCCATTTTATCTCTTGTTTGATCATAAATTCTTCCCTTATCTATAGATCTGTCAGGTAAAATTTTCCATACTTGTCCAATTTTCTTATGTCTAAATCCTGTACCTGTTTTGGTGTACAGTATGAGATATGGGTCTATACTGAGCTTTTCTCTGACTGTTTTCCAGTTGGAAAAAAAAACAAAAAACAATTTTTATGGGAAAAAAAGAGTTTTTACTCCAAAACCTTGGATCTTTAGGTTTATCAAACACTAGGTTACATCATTTACATTTTGCACCTGATCTGTTCCACTAATCTACCAGTCTAGTTCTTAGCCAGTACCAGATTATTTTGCTAACTACTTTGTGATAAAATTTAAAAACTTATGTATTCTCTAAATGCCCTAAGGCAAATACCAATAACATGGAAACGGGTTCGGATCAAGGACACATGTGATACTGTAAACCTTAAAATTTCTTAGACTTATAAATGTTGGAAATTTCACCATTGGGAAATTTCATACTTGAAAAATTTCCTATTGATAGTGGATCTTGGCTATTGGAATGTGAACCCCATTGGCATGGGAGGTTCCTCCTCCTCCCTTCTTAAGATTACTTTAGGACAGAAACCTTTTGCTGAACAATGGAAAGGACTTTGACCTATGCTTAAGCATAGAACAGGATTTCTTTGAGTCATGATTGATTTTAGAATTGATACAATGGAGATACTTGGAATGACAGAACCAAGTCTTGGAAATTGCAATCCCCACCCTACTCAGTCCTAACAGGATTTAGGAAGGGCTGCAGCATAGATCAAAATTTAATTATTCCAATCTCTACCCTACTCAGGGTAACAGGATTTAGGAAGGGCTGTAGCAAAAGATCAAGATTTAATTATTTGAGAATATGACCTTCAACAGACATGTGCAAAGCCACAGACCTCTGGGCGGTCCTGGGTTAAGCTAGAGCCACCATTGGCACAGGGAAAATGATGGACAGTGATTGGTAGATGTGAGAACTGAGGGGAGGCAACTTGGATGGTTTCCTTAAAGATAGAGGGGTCTGAGGACTGGGGGGGGGTTGGAGAGTTTGGGCTCTGAGTGGTTGGAGAGGTGCTCTGAGAAGCTTGCTCTGAAGGAAGCTGAAGGTGGGGGCCGCTGAGACAGTTTCTCCATTTTGGTCACGTGAGTAATAGGGACTGATCTCCTTTCTTTGCCTCAGCTATCTAAGGGCTTGGGCCTTTTGGCCCAGCCTAAACAGAAGGGGTATTTAAGCCCTATTCCCTTCTCTCCCCTTTCTCTCTCCCTCTCTCTCTCTATCTCTAATTCCTTTCTTCCTCCTGTTTGTAATTAAACTCTATAAAAGGCTGATGGCTGACTTGAGTTTTCATTTAGGAATTACATAGCTGAATTCCTTGGCGACCTTAAATTAATATATATCAATCTTTTAAAGTGATTTCCTTGTCACAATACCCAGTGGAATCACGTGTCAGCTATGGGAGGGGTGGCAGGAGGGGGGAATGAAAAGAAAATGATCCTTTTTTTCCAATGAATAATGTTTGAAAATGACCAAATAAAATAATGTTTAAAAAAATTGCTAGTCTGCCTTCCTTCATATTTTCTCATTAATTCCCTTGATATTCTTGACCTTTTGTTCTTCCTGATAAATTTAATTATTTTTTTCTAATTTTATAAAATAATTCTTTGACAGTTTGATTAGTATGATACTGAATAAGTAAATTAAGTTAGGTAGAATTGCCATTTTAATTATATTAACTCAGCCTACCCATAAGCAACTAATATTTCTTCAGTTGTTTAGATCTGTCTTTATTTGTGTGAAAAGTATTTTGTAATTGTGTTCATATAATTCCTGGGTTTGCCTTAGCAGATAAACTCCCAAATATTTTATACTGTCTTCAATTATTTTAAATGGAGTTTCTCTTTCTATCTCTCCCTGTTGGACTTTGTCTGGCATGTAGTAGAAATATTCAGCAATGATATTCAGTAAGGAAGTCATGTTGATTCTGCTAAAAAGAGCTCACCCACCTCTCTATTGTCTTTCCTGGTTCTCCCATTTGCTAATAAGGTAGTCCTCTTAAAACAACGTTGTGTTTATACACATATACACATAGGTACATATACATATTGTATCCTTCATACGAATATAATTTCCTTGAGGGCAGTGACTTTTTTTACTTTTCCCTTTGTGTCCTCAATGTAAATAATTATCAAAATTCTTGTTGATTGACTGAAACAAATTAAGGGAAAGAGACAAGTCCTCTAACTGTAGATAGGGGAAGAGTTCTTATTTAAACAAAGTAGAGATGATCACAAGAGAAAAAAATTTTTTGTATTATATAAAATTTAAAAGTTTTTGCACAAACAAAAACAATTTAATTAGAATTAAAAGGGAAACTGTTAACTGGGGGGGAAATCTTTGCACTGAATTTGATAAAGGCCTACTATATATAGGAAGCTTATTCAAATACATAGATATAAATGGTCAAAGGTTATAATACAGAAATGTGTCCAAAGATATAAAGGGAAAAACTATCAATAATTATATGAAAAAGTTCCAGATCACTAATAATTAGAAAAATGCAAATTAAAGCAACTTTGAAATCCTACCTCACACCCTTCATATTGGCAAAGAAGACCAAAAAGATAAAATTTCCCTTGTTAAGGGGGTCTGCAGAGAAATAGGTACACTAATGCTCTATTGGTTGAGCTGTGAAATTGCATGTCCTTTGAATCAGTGATGTTGCTACTAGGCTTGAACCCATGGTAATGTTGGTCAATGCTTATAACCCATTTTCAGGGGGTGGGGAGAATACCCACAATATATTTTCAGATTTGATCTACATTATTAATATTTTCTCTACCTATTCCTGAAATCAACAAAACAATAAGTCAAAGCTACGATTTGTAGCCCTTGCCAATTTCCAGGTATAACTACTCACACCGAAAATTAAGCAATCTGCCCTCCTGAGACACAACCAGCTTCAGCACACTACTGCTTGTATCCTAAAGAAGCATAGTAAAAGGAGAAAAAAAACAGATATTTTAAAAATGTGCGTGGCATATGAATGGGATGGAATTACTATTGTGCCATTTTTTTAATGGAAAGAAACTGTATCAGAAAGATTTGTCTAATACAAAGTTAAGTGAGCAGAACAATTTATACAATTGCTTACATTATACAATTTATACATTGTAAAAAAAAAACTCAAGACTTAAGAATGCCAATGAATGCATTGACCAGTTCTACTAAAGACCAATACATGCGGCTGCCCACCTCCTGACACATAAATGATAAAGTAAAAATGTTATCAAAAGGCCATCATAGGAATTTGTTTTGCTTGACCATGCATATTCCTTATGATTTTTTTTTCTTTCTTCCCTATTGGAACAGTAGAAGAAAAGAATTAAGGGACAAGGTAGTCAAGAAAAAAAAGAAGAAAGGATGATAGCAATTTTTAAAAATTAATACAAGAAGGTCAAAAAAACCATGCACAAGTTTTGAAAGTTACATTTTTGGGGCAGCTGGGTGGCTCAGTGGATTGAGAGCCAGGTCTAGAGATAGGAGGTCCTGGGTTCAAATTTGAATTCAGATACTTCCTAGGCAAGTCACTTAACCCCCATTGCCTAGCCCTTATTGCTCTTCTGCCTTGGAACCAATACCAAGTATTGATTCTAAGATGGAAGGAAAAGGTTAAAAAAAATAAGAAAAAAAGGAAAAGAAAGTTACATGTTGAATTTATTATGGATTTTTAAAAGGAAAGCAAGTTATTTGTAATAGAGTTTTGCAGTTTTAGGTACAGTTCTCTATTTCTTTTCTACTCTATAAATGTCCATTTTGGGGTGTTTGGTTCAGAATATAAGTAAACATATAAATAAATATTTAAACATACAAATGAAAAAGCAAACACAAACAAGACATCGTTCTGAAAAGGTGCTTATTTCTTTTCCATTATTAAATTATAAGTACTTCATCCAACACCTTCCCATTGCACAAATGTTTTTACATTTCTTGGGTTCTCCTGTCTCCTGTGTTTGCATTTCAAAGTTTAATACTCAAATCTATTAGGAATGCTTGAAAGACTGTGCTGTTAAAAGTGCATTTTCTCCCTGTGGCAATATTTTGCAGGATACATTATGCTTAGTTGTAAGTTTCTATCTTTTGCCTTTTAGAGTATCCTATTCCAAGATGTTTTCATATTTACCTTATTTGCAGCATAGTTTTATGTGATCTCCATGGTGATTCATCAGTACTTAACACTTTTTTCTCTGGCCTCTTTTAGTACTTTTTCTTGGACTTGGAAACTCTAGATTTAAAATTTGACGTTCCTGAGTATTTACAGTTTTCAGTTTCTTTCAGAGGGTGATTGGTAGATTGTGTCTACTTTTATTTTCCCCTAAAACTCTAATAGATTTGAGTAGTTTTCTTTTATTATTTCTTGAAACGTGGTTTAACATATACTTAAAGATGAAGTTTCCAGGGACTAATTTTGGATTTTGTAGTCCTGAGTATTGGAGGAGACACTAAACATGAATCAAGTGCCTTTTTTTTTTTAAAGAGCTAGAAGATTTAGTAAGAGAAGCAGAGCAGAGGAGAAGAAAGAAAGAAGCTGGTCACAGAAGTACTGCATATTATGTGCCAGGCCATGATTATTGATCAGGCCCCTGGGGCTATTTTACAATGTGGTCTAGGACTAAAGACTGGACTTGGAAGGCTGGTTAGAAGGGGAGCTTCCATGCTGGGAATCAAGATGATTTCAGACTAAGCTTAAAAACTGTAAAGCAGCCAAAAGTTTTGTTGCTGTTGTTTTTATATATTTCCTTACCACCTCTTTTCTTCTTCCTGCCTTTGGCAGATATTTATTGTTTGCTTCTTTGTAATGTTTTAATATGTTTCTTATTCTGATAACATTTTCTTTCACCTAAATTTATGAATAATCATGAACTGTTGTTTATGGCTGGTTGTATGTGGATGGAGATAAGTAAGGGGAGCTCATATGTGGCAATATAAAAGAGGCCAGAGAAACCAGTCTTCCCAGGGGTTAGAGAGAAGGGAAAAAATTATTTATTAACCTGAGGGCTCTGAGCTTTTTATCACTATATCTAATTAATCACTCACATTAAGAATCCATTCTTTTAAGAACTTTAAGCCAGGCTAGGAAAGAATTTTTATGTGTATTCTAAACCTTGTCCCTGTAAAAACAAAGAAACAAATAAATAGATAAATGAAGGAAGGATAGAATAAACAAATGAGTATTTTTTTGTTTATAAACCCTTACCTTCCATCTTAAAGTCAATACTATGTATTGGCTCCAAGGCAGAAGAGTGGTAAGGGCTAGGCAATAGGGGTCAAGTGACTTGCCCAGGGTCACACAGCTGGGAAGTGTCTGAGGCCAGATTTGAACCTAGGACCTCCCATCTCTAGGCCTGGCTCTCAATCCACTGAGCTACCCAAAAACAAATGAGTATTAAACAAACAAATAAACAAATAAAAGTAAATCCCAAGTTTCTTTGTGATCTTTGGAAATACCTAGAGATTTCAATAGTATCCAGATTTTTTATTTGGTTATGGGTTGTAGAGAGTCCAAGAATTCTTAACTGATTTTTCCATTTGTTTTCTGTCAGTTGCTTTTGATAGTAGTTCCTTTATTTTTTCAATCTTTTGACTTTCTTGTTTTTATTTTTATTTTATTTCTTGTTTTCTCAGTGACATTATTGAATTCTTGTTGCTTCATTTTTTCCCCCAAAGAATCTACTATGTTGGTTAAGCTTTTCCACCTTGTGTTCTAATCTATTTTCCTTCCATTTTCCTCCCTCAAGAGCCCTAATTTCATTTTTTAAAAAATCTCATATTTTATCTTTCAGCCATTCTTGTCATGCTCATGGCTAAACCATTAAAAAAATTAGTTATCTCCTGCACTTAATTGTGCGTTGGGTTATGAGTTCAGTCTTAAGGTTTAGGTTTTTCTGTTAGGGCTGTCTTCTGTTGCCTTTGACTCTCTTTCATGGAGATGGACAGAATCCTGTTTGATTTGATTTGATCCTAGTTAATCCGGATGCCACTGTATGATAGTTCTGAACTGGGTGGATAGGACTAGGCTTCCCCCTCCACAGGAATTCTTGGGGTTTTAGCCTGTCTTCTGGTAGCCCAATGAAGCTCTCCTCTGTCTCCTCACACAATCTCCAACCAGGAGTTCCTTCTGTCCCTTAGTTTGACTTTGACAGACTCCCACAGAATGTCATAGACTGTGCTGGCTGTTTGCCTCCTGCAAGGGCCTCCATGAAATTCCCAGGCCTGGGTCTTCACAAGGGCTGTAATGAACACAGCTCTTAGTTTTAGGTCTCTTTCCTCTGCCTTTGAGCTCTTTGGGGAATAGGCCTCATAGTTCTAGCCTCTGTCTTAAACTTCACTTCTTCATTTTCCCGACCCCTATCTATTTCTCTATTAGCTTCAATATAGATCTGCACTAACATCTTGTAAACCTTATCCTGGTTCAGATGAGAGTAAACTTCATTAGATTCCATCTCAATTTACTTCTCTCTTCATGTTTGATATCTTCTTGATATCATCCAATTAGGATAAACAGTAATTTCCTCTCCTTTCTTCATTTCTTCTATAGTGATTTATTTTTCACTCCTTGAGCTTTACTTTCTTAAGTCAAAGAAAACTCCATAAAACTGTGCATAACTCCTGAATTTGTTTTTGCTCCCTTTTGGTCTCATAAAAATAGGATTTTGAAGTGAGAAGGTTCTCTTTCCTACAAAAAGATGTTCTGGTTATAATTTTGTTGTTTAGTTTTCAGTTGTGTTCGACTACCTTTAAAAAAATAATACATTTTTATTTTTCCCAGGTTACATGTCAATACAATTTTTAAAATATTTGTTTTCTCACATTTTGCAATCCATGCTCTCTCTCTTTCTCCTTCATATCACTCTGCCCTCCTCAAGAAGGCACGTAATATGATCTAGGTTGTACATATATTATCATACAGTACATATTTCCATGTCCATTATGTTGTCAAAGGAAACGCATATTACTTACACTGAAGAAAAATTCATTGAGGAAATAAAGAATGGCGTGTTTCAGTTTGATTTGAGACTGTTCCTTCTATCGTGGTGGATAGACTTTTTTTGGTCCTGAGTCTCTTAGAATTGTCCTGAATCCTTGTCTTGTTTATAATAGTTGTCATTCACAGTTGATCATCATACATTATTTTTGTTACTGTGTACAAGGTTCTCCTGCTTCTCTGCTCACTTCACTTTGCATCACTTCATAGAAGTCTTTTCAAGTTTTTTGGTGATGATTTTTTGTGGTCATTTCTTATATATACCACAACTTGTTCAGTCATTCCCCAATTAATGGATACCCCTTCAGTTTCCAGTTCTTTACCACCACAAAAAGAGCTGCTTTAAATATTTGGTACAGGTAGGTTCTTTCCCCTTATCTATAGCTTTTGGGGATACAAATCTGGTAGTAGTATTGCTAGGTCAAAGGATATGCACAATTTGACAGCCCTCTGGGAATGGATTCGTTTTCTATAATCCCTCCAACAGTTATCATTTTCCCTTTTTGTCACGTTAGCCAGTCTGATGGGTCTGAGGTGGTACGTCTGAATTGTTTTAATTGGCATTTCTCTAATCAATAGTGATTTGGAGCATTTTTTTCAAGGGACTAAAAGATAGTTTAAATTTCTTCATCTGAAAATTGCCTGTTCACCACCTTTGGCCATTTGTTAATTGGGAAATGCTTTCTATTCTTATAAATTTGACTCATTTTTCTATATATATTTGACAAATGAAGCCCTAGTCAAAGAAACTTGCTATAAATACTTTTTTTTTGCCCAGTTTGTTGTAAGATAGATTTCTGTACCTGAGTGTGAATGTTATTTCCTCTTTGTGCCAATTCAGATGAGAGTAGGGTATAAACATTTCCTGCTACCCCACTCCCTGTCTTCCTGTATGAGACAGAGTTGAGTGCTATTCTCTTAGGAAGGCTGGTTTGTTGCCTTTTGTTGATTGAATTATATGATGAATATTTAGGTAAGACTTTTGCAGAATAACTATACTCTTTCTAAGCCATTGTTGTCCCACCAGAAAATATGTTTGGATTATGTGCATACCCAGGCTTAGACCTACTTCTAATCTCATGTGGGTGGGGCTGGGGAGGCATGGAATCTCTCCAGATTTCTATCTTATCGTATCTAAGATTCTCTTTATCTGTTCTTATTTATTTATTTTGGTTAGATTTATCTATTTCTGAGAGGGAAAAATTAATGTCCACCACTATTATTTTGTCTATTTCTATATGTATCTCATTTAGTTTTTCCTTTAAAATTCTGGGTGCTATAACACTTGACACATACAGGCCAAATATTGATAATGCTTCCTTATCCATAGTAAACCCCACATCCAACATAATATAATTACCCTCTTCATCTCCTCCAATATATCCATTATAGCCCTGACTCTGTCAGGATCATGACTGCTACCCCTACCTTCTGTGGATTAACTAAAGCATATTATGCTCCAGTCCTTCACCTTCATTCTCTGTGTGTGTGTCTCACCTTCAGTATGTTTCTTATGAACACATTGTCGGGTCCTGGTTTTTGATCCTTTCTGCTATCAATTTTCTTCCCATGGGTGAATTCATCCCATTACACTCAATGTCATAGTTACTAGTTGTGCATTTCCAACTGCTCTGTTCCTCTTCACTGTTTGTCCCCATCTTCCTTTCTTTCTATTATATCCCCCCTCAGATGCCCAAATTCCTTTGAGCAATACCTCTCCTATTTACAGCTCTATGCCCAAAATATTCCTTTATCTTCTGTCCTTGCCCTCCTACTTCTAAACTTATCCACCTTTCCAAAGGTCACTCCTTTATCCCTTGCCCCTTATCTTTTATTTATTATTCTATCCACCTTTTCTAAAATTCTTTCCTTATTCCTGTTACATCTAAAATTAATATACCTAGCAGTTATTATTTTTCATAAAGTTTTTTAATAGAAAGGGTAAATCAATATAGTTTTAAATCTAATCCTTTACTCTAAGTTCTCAGACCACATTTAGCCTAGCCTCCATTTTCTTCCTCTTCTCCTTTATCTGCCTGCTCTCTCCCCACATTTGTCTAAGAAGACTCCAAAAGGACCCGCCTCCTTTCTTTTATTGACACAAACTCCGGCATTTAGGAAATATGGATCAACCAGGTCAGCCACCAAGGAGGGGGAGGGAATGAACTACCCTTGACACAATTCCTTCTGTGATCCTTTGAGAGACCAGTCTCCCCAATGGATCATTTAAACATAATTATTTTATACCTCTAAATATCTTCTAGCTAAAAGTACATATAATATTGCATTTTCTAAGAGGAAGTTACAATAGTTAGAGATGAAAGGGAACAATGAGAAGAAAAATACAAAAATTGATTGATAGATGCATTGACAAAATGCCCGTTAGTGAGCAGTACCTTTTGACATAAGAGTTTACATTCAGAATAGGTATGTTCAACCCCCTTCAGTTCAGTTCAGTTCATTATATCCCAAAGTTTATTCTGGATCATTTGATGCAGTGTGTGGCTTCTGCAGGCGCCCTTACAGCATCCTCTCCAAAAAGATCTGCTTTCTTGATTTGGGATATTGACAAGTTTCTTTTCCTGAAATTTCTCAAAATTTTTTTAATTATTGGATTTTAGGATATTTACACAATCCCCCCTGAGGAGGATATTGACAAACACCAGAATCACCCTGGGATACATGGCTGAGTTATGAGGGATATGAAACAATTGTCAAAAGAAAAAACAACCCTCCTAAAAAAATTCCAGATAAAAGAGCAAAAATTAAATTCTGTATAAAAATAATAAGAAGTACAGCAATGATAAAAAATAAAAATCTCATGTGCATAAAATTCTGAGTAAAAAATAAACCTATAACAGGTCCTTGAATCAGTAACAAGGTCCAATTTAAGTGACTTATGTCCCACAAACCTGTAGGATAATAGCAGCAGTACAGCACTTTACCCATTTGCACCCAGGACTACAGAAAATTCCCAAACTATAAGAGAGAAAGGTTTATATTTTAGCAGCAAATGGGAAAATCATTCCCTGTTCTGATTGTACTTTCACTGTCAGAGATAGGGAGAGCCAGGATGATAGCCAAAATGAGGTTCTTAACTCAGAATATTGCACAAGGAGTGTGGTGCATCTTAACATATGTCAAGCACTGCAACCTTGATTCTCACACTAGGTGTAAGTCCTTTCATATTGGCATAGAAGTTCAACAATCCTCCCTGGATTGGTTTAGTCCTTTTTGACCTTGTGCTACTTGGCACTGTATAGTGGCTCTTTTGTTCCCTCCTCCTGGAATCAGACACAATCATTAAACAAAGTCCCATAACATTTGTCAATAAATGGCAGGTTTCCATAGTCTGAAGCTTTTGGGAATGCATAATTATTGGGGCCAATAGATACTGTAAACTTATATTATAAATTTTATCCTTCAAGTCAAAAACACTAATACTAATCTCATGTATTTCAAGTACTATCAAGGATAGGAAAAAAGAAAGAAAAAATCAAATATCCTATTGCAATATAAAGAAAAAAATCATGATTTCACAGTTCACATTCCATGTGACAATGTATTAGTCAAGCAGAGGCACAACACAAAGGTTGCTCACTCAAAAATGAGATCTAATTCCTCCTTAACTTGGCCAGGGTCCACAGTGTGAGTGTACATAATTTTTCTTACCAGTTAAAAGTTTTTTAAAAACAGTAGTACAACAACTAAAACAGATTCTAAGAAGTACCAAAATCCCCAAAATATAGGAACCCATTACTGACAATTGCAAACAAACCCACTATCATTAGGATTCACATGACTTGCTATGTGACATTTAAAAAATCTTTGAAGCTCATGGATATTTGTCACAAGTTCTCCAGATTTAGCCAATCTTTCAACCTTGGATGAAATATTTTTAACAAAGTCTATTATTATCATTCCAATATTTGATAGGAGAAAACCCAGAAAACTTCTGTACCATTGATGAAAACCTTGTGGGTCCAAAAGTGTCACCAAGAGTTTGGATTATTCTGGTGGAAGGGTAGAATAAGCTGAAGAGTTACAAATATAATAAACCCATTTTGAAGCTACTAGGCTTCACAAGAAAAATCATTCCCACCTTCCAGATGAGATTATGACACATCACAGGGTAACTAAGCCACATGGGCACCTCCCTCCCTCTTGTTATGAGACTGCAACAGTGTAACAGAGCTGTCTCCAATATGTCCCAACCATTTTCACATGGAGCCGAGGACTAAAAAGAGAAAATCACTTCAGATGTGTCATCCATTACATTTTCAATAAATGCAGAGATGGGAAAATACAACAGTGCCATTGCACTTTACTTGTTATTTACTTAACTACAAATGGACCCTTACCTCTTGTTACAAACAACTCAGAGACAGGCAAATAATCAGTCAGAGGTAGGGATGCTCCCAGATATATGAAAACCACATCTTAATACCATAAAAAAAATTGGAGAGCTACATAAAATATTGATGGAAAACTGTTCAAAACTGTTCAAAAACTGTTTGGATATTTTTGATAAATATAATCAAAAGTATCCTCAGTGATGAAGTAAAGCTCAAATTTGAACTTCCCTTCAGGGCCAGGCACAGGGACACTAAAGAGACTCTTATTATAAAAATAAAATGTTTATTGAAATATATAAGAATAAATAAAAGATTTCTAATTCTAAGGGATTCCTAATTCACCCAAATAAATTCCTATGTTCCTCAAGGAACCACGTCTCCTGTGTTTCACAGGCTACACTAATCCTCCCTGATCTGACTAACCCAAATTTATACTATCCAAATAAAAACTACTGCTATCATCCTTATAAATCTTAACTTCACCTTCAAATTATAAAATAGCAAAGACTAGCTGGTTGAGTCTCAACAGGAATCAAGTTAGGACTTTAAGACTCAGATTCTAAAAGAAAGACCAGGTTTTTCTTTGGTCTTCTCAGAGTTAAACAATGTATAAAAACCACAATAGATATCCAATAGTGTTTCCCAAGTTGGGAAAGGAAAACACTGAGCTGCTTTAGATCTTTCACTCAGACACAGAGAGAGGCAAAGATGTTACCTCCTCTAGCCTTGAGAGAGAGAGTCTCTGAGAGTGTGTCTCTTCCAACTGCCAGAGACCAACAACCAACTGCCAGAGAGAGTAATTGACATAGAAAAATGGTTATAAATGTCACATCTGAAATTAACACTCTCTCACATACATCCCTTCTCTAACCTCCGTGGATCCTCTTTCCTCCAACTCTTAGTGGAGAACCTTGCCTCATATTTTACAGAAAAATCTGAGACTTTGAGATCTCTCTTTTCCCCTCTTACTCATTTCATATCAGATGCTTTCTGCCATTATTTCCTCAACTTGCCACAACTTATGTCATTACATCCTTGCTTTTCCAACAGATTGATCCTTTTCTTAACACTTTCATTTATTTTCAGTCACTCCCTTTCTACTAACTCCTTCCCTACTGTCTTTAAACATCCATTGTCTTCCTCATTCTCAAAAAAACCCTTACTTGATCCTTCCATCCTTTTTCTTAGACCTTTGTAGCTAAACTCCTTAAGAAGGTTATCTATAGCAGGTGCCTCTACTTCCTCTCTTCTTTCTTCTTAATCCTTTACAATCCAGCTTTTGACCTCATCATTCTACTGAAACTGCTCTCTTCAAAGATACCAATGATCTCCTAATTTCCAAATCCAATAGTCTTTTCTTACTTCTAATTTTTCTTGACTTCTTTACAGCTTTGGACATTGTCAGTCACCTTCTCCTTGATACTCCCTTCACTGTAGTTTTTTGGGTTATCACTCTCTCCTGGTTCTCCTCCTACCTATCAAACCTGACTATCAAACTATCCCTTTCCAGTCTCCTTTATTGATTTCTCATCCAGATCATACCCACTGACTATGAAATCACAGGTTTAACTTTACTCCCTTTAGACATCTTTAAAGACCTTATATTTTTGTTGGAATGGAAACCAAATGCAAGTAAATTATATATTCTTTAGACCATATATTGTATTGGAGGAATCTATAAGATTTTTAAGATATATTTTGGGTTTCTTCTGAAGGGATTTCATCATTCCATCTTGCTACCACATGAACTAAACT
The DNA here is from genome assembly GCF_027887165.1 of Monodelphis domestica. Lineage (NCBI taxonomy): Eukaryota > Metazoa > Chordata > Mammalia > Didelphimorphia > Didelphidae > Monodelphis > Monodelphis domestica. The sequence continues at coordinate 10,938,899 of NC_077230.1, read as the reverse complement.
CTGAAGTTGATAGTAGATCAATGCTTTTGTGCAAATGTATTGTATTTAAATATACTGTTTCCTAATAATAAGCATTCATCACCCTATGGTAAAATTGAACTATCCTTTTAAAAAGAGCAATGGAACTCAAATGAAGGTAAAGTAAGTCTTGAGATAATATTGTACACTAAAGCAATATACTAAATTAGTTCTTATATCTCTAGATCCCTCCCTTTTATTTTTGCTTTCTCAAAACTGAAGGGTTTTGGTTTTTTTTTTTGCTTGTTTGTTTGCTTTTAGCATCCAAAAATTCTAAAACAAAAAACTGTCTCGCACAAAGTAAATGTCTTTATTGGATTTTGGATCAATGTCCTTATCTAAGAGAATATAAACCTTAGTTTTTAGGAGAAAGTGTTCATCATGTTGGCCTGTAATAGAGCTACTCTAATGATTAAAAGCAATACAAATCAAGTGAAAGTAAATGAGTTTTTCCACTCCATAGGAATGGAGCAGAGATATCTAATACATATTTTGGTTCTAAAAGATTATGTTGGGTTTCTTCTTCAGAGTTTTCAGAATTCCAACTTTTGACAGTAGTTTATCCATTCAACTGGATATTGACATCTTGTTCTTAAATGAGTATTCGATTTCAATATCTTGGTTCCTAGAAGAAAACTTTCATTGCCTTCACTTGAAATAATGAAGGCCATCTATTGATGGAGAGCATTGGCAACCAAGTGAGTATATAAATGGTCTTTAGACTATGTATTATACTTTAAAAAATCACCAGATGTCTAGTTATGTATCTTTTTTCTAAAGGTTTTTTGTTCAGTGTTTTCAGGATTAGAGTGCTGGCAATGACTTGGATAAGTAGATCACTATTTATTGGTTTTACATATCTTGATTTATAATTTTAACATTTCATTATCTTAGCTTGAAAAAAGGACTTTTTTTCTCAATTGAGAGCCTTTCAAACAAAATGGGAATAAAGTAATTGATCTTAGTTCATGTATTTTACTCTAGGAATGAATAGCATATATAGGCTCCTAAAGGATATATTGGGTTTCTTCCAAACGGTTTTCAGTATTCCAGTTTTTGATACTAATATAAAGAGAATGATGTTATGGACCAGAATACTGGGGAGCAGTCCTTGGGTACTTAGTTCAAGTTAACTTTGATTCAGTGTGGATGGATCTAAAATCCAGTTATAGGCTTTTGTACAAGAAGAATATGAGGACGATTCTGTGGTTTCAATAGGGAGTTTCTGCAAGTCCTGTGGAATTTCACTGGGGAGACTTCTTTTATATCCTTGTAAATTGTTTGTACCTGGAGGTTATTGAGTATATTTTTGAAAAATTAAAGTGCAGGTTATGAGGAGTCCATTGCACAGGATATTGAAAACACAAGCAAAAAAGAAGACATGCAAAGGGTAGTAATTTTGCTTCTTCTTTTCTTATACTTATTCTTCCATTTCTTTTCTTATCTTGCTGTCATAGGTAGGAATTCTAGCATTGTATCAATGGACATTCTTCTTTTAAATCATTCCTTACTGAAAAGGCTTTTCTTCATTATATCTAGACTGACTCTTGGTTGCAGTCAAACAAGTATTTATTAAACATTTACTTTGTGACAGGCACAAAAATTAGCCTTCATCATCTTGGGGTGAAATTGAACCATAAGAGAGAGCAATGGAAATCAAATAAGGGCAAAGTAGGTCTTAGACAATACATGAGGACACCAAGAAAGGGAAAAATAATCATACTTGCCCTCAAAGAACTCATACCCTAATAAAAGAAACAATTTGCAAACAATTATGTACTTAAAAGATCTACACAGATGTGTCAAGGAAGTTCTTCCCTTCCCCTCCTGAGTAGCTTGACCTGTCCATCAACATTCCTCACATAACACTGTTGTGCCAGGTTTTGAGTCCATGTATGCGCTGTACATCAATAAGAGTGAGGGGGCAGGTCCTTAAGGGGCTTTAGGCTTTTGGTTTTGGAGCTTGAACAAAGAAGAGGGAACAGAACAGGCAGGTAAGGAGGGAAGGAGGAAGGGACTGGCAGGCTAGACAACTCATGGTCAGATTACTTAGAGGAATGATGAGATTTAAAACTATGTTTGTCTACCCTTTCTAATAAACTTTTATAAAATATCTGGTAGAAATACTAATTCAATTCTTACACAGAGTAGATGAAAGGTAATCTCAGAGAGAAGCACTAGTAATCAGGGTGAGAAGGAAGAAAGGGAAAGTTCTGCAGTAGATGGGGTTTGAATCAAATCTTGGAGGAAGCCAAGAGATGAAGGTGATGAGGGAGAGCATTCAGTTAGTAGATAGATATTTACCAAGTTGAGACAGCCAAGTGGTACAGTTGATAAAGCTTGAAGACAGGAAGATCTGAGTTATACCCAGTCCTAGATACTTGCTGCATAAACAGTGAAATTGGGATAAAAATAGCACCTACTTCCCAAGGTTGTTGTGAGGATCAAATAAGATAATATGTGTAACGGGCTTAGTATAGTGCCTGTCTCATAGGAAGCACTTTATAAATGTTATTGTTATGAAATAATTTTTTTCTATGAAATTAATAGCTTTCATTATTTTGTTCCTCACTGGCTTAGTTATCAAGACAAAATTCGTATCATGGAATGAATTTGGTAGAATCACCTTCTCCCTGATTTTAGCAATGAATATGCAATATTGTAATCAAATTTCTTTTAAAATATTTGGCAGAATTTGTAAATTCATCTGGTCCTGGATTTGTTTTCTTGAGCATCTAATTTGTACTTGTTTATTTTCCCCACTGAGATTGGTTTACTTAAATTTCATATTCCTATTTCTCTTAAAACTAAATGTTTTATTTTTTAAAATATTTGTTTTGTTCAAGCTGTCAGTCTTGTTGGCATATAATTGGGCAAAATGATATCTAATAGTTTCCTTATATCTTTCTTTGTTGTGAATTGTTAGTTTTTATTTTTAATACTGATAATTTGGCTTTCTTTTTTTAAATTAGACTTTTAAACCTATTTTGTTTGTCTGTCTCCCCTGCACCCCAAAACAGGTCCCAGGTTAGTAAATTCAGTTTCTAAAATATTCTTTTAAAATTGTTCATCATGTCAGTATGTCCATTTTTGTATTATTGTGGAATTAAAAATTTTTATTATTTTTCTAATTTTTTTAGTTGTATGACCAATTTATTGATCTTATGTTGTTCTTATGTTGATGTTTCCTCTTGGTTGAGTTATTGAATATTATTTTAATAATATTTGGTATTGTTATGTATTGTGTTGTGGTTAGCATAGGACATATTTCTACTTTTCTCCAATTCTTTATGAAGTTTTTTATGTCCATGTAAGTGGTTAATTTTAGTAAAAATTTCATGAACAATTAATAAGTATACTTATTTTTATTCCCATTCAGTTATCTCCAGAATCTGTCATATTTTTCGTTTCTAAAATTTTGTTCAGGTCCTTTTTTCTTGTCTAGCATTTTGTTAAATCTGTCTAGATCTGAAAGGGGTATATTGATAGTTTTACTACTTTTTCTTGTAATGTATTATTATTTTCTTTAAGTGTAAGGGATAAAGATAACATGGACTCCTCTCAGGGAAATACATCTGGCTGGCAGAGATAAACAAACCAGACTTTACCTCCTCTGATTGGTTGAAAGGTTACAGGATATGTAGAAAGAGAAAACTGAACTAGGATTGAAACAACCCTTTCTCTGGTTGGTTAAAGGGATAGAGGGTGAATGCAGATAACTAGGATTGAAACAGTCCCTAGTCTGATTGGATGACTCACTTGAATAATTAGGATAATTGGGTATGTGAATTGCATGTTTTGATTGGTTAACTTTTGGGATAAGATTGTAACTTTCAGTTAGCTGACCAATGGTAAATAAGGGGAGAGCCACTTCTGCATCAGGGATTAGTATAAAAGAAAGGACTGTGGGCCATAATTTTTGTACTCATTCTTGACTGTAACACTTGAAACACTGGCCTGTGAGTGTCCATTCTCTTGGGAATGAAATTAAAGAGGCTTTGTCACACTGACTCCGAATTCAAGATTACTTTGAATAGGAGGATTTCCTCTCATTAAGTATTTAATCTACCATTTAGTGAATACATGTTAAATATTGATATTAGTTAGTTGTCTATGGTACTTTTAAGAATAATATAGTTTCCCTGTTTGTCTTTTAATTTTCTGTTTTTAGTGTTGCCTTGTCTGAGATTATATTTGTTCCCTTAGTTCACTAGAAGCACAACAGATTTTGTTCCAGGACCACTCTTAAAATAAACAAGAGTATAAATTTTTTTCATTTAAGTGTCTTTCTCATAAGAAATATACTTTTGTGTTTTCTTTTCCATTTTGCTATCTTCCATTTTATAAGGTAAGTTAACCCATTTCATGTACATATTTGTGACTGTTAACTAGATATTTTATTTCCTGCTATACTTTTTCCTTCTTTTTATCTTTTGATACTCTTAAAGAAGAAAGGGTGGCAAGAGAGGATTATACTTGGATTTCTTGCAAAAATAGTGACCTCAAAAGGAGGAGACCACTCAGCTCCCACATATCTAAAGTTTGGGTCAGACTGAATAAGGATCAAGAAAGCCAATGAACAACTATATTAAGTAACTTCCTCCAACCTGAATTTGAACAGGAGGTTGGTTCTTCCTATTGCCTCAGGGCAATAGGAAATGGGCCTGCCAGGAAATGACAGTGGTAGTGTACCTTCCCAGTATGACAAGAAAAAAGCTGGGCATATATAGCCTGAAAGGCTGTTTTGTGGAAGCAAGAACAGAAGATGCTCAAAAACATGAGGGTAGAGATATTGGAAGCCCCAGAAAGACAATAACCAAAGAGATGTTACAGCAATCAGACTGGTACATCACAGGCCTACTATGAGATTCCTAACATTCATTCCTGAGACACCAGAAAAGGTTCTGAAGATCTATATAAAAAATGCAGAGCAGTTTAACCTTGGGAGACAGAGGTCAGTGCAAGAATCCAGGGGAACCGTGTTAATGAGCCAAGCAATGTCATCTACCCCATTCAAAAGCACATCAGGGGAGCAGAACCTGATCCTGACACAAAACTCAGATTCAGGAAGCACAAATGGAAAGTTGATTAAGTCAGGCAAAATAGTGACTAGTATTAAAAAAATTGTAAATCTACATATCTTCCAAAATAAGGAGCATGCAACTTCATAACAACTGAAGTTTTTTTTTTAAATGCTAATGAATGTACAGCAGACATAAAGCAAGAGATCCTGAAGATGAAGTAAAAATTCTGGAGGAAAGAATTAAAGTAGAATGAGAGAAACTTAGCGCAAAAAGTGCTCTTAAATTTAGAGTAGATGAAATAGAAATGAATATTTCATGACAATAAATAAAATAATAAATTTTATAATAGATATAATAAATAATAATAAAAGCAAAGTCTTAAATAAAAGCAAAAGTCTTAAAATATAGACATTGTCCGATTTCAAAGATAACTAGAAAATAAGTTCTCAAAAAATATTGATCAGAATCCCTGAAAAACCACAAAAAATCTGACTTAGATATTACATTTCAAAAAACCATAAATGAAAATTGTCTATATCTATTCGATCCATAGGGCAAAGTAAAGACACAAACAATCCACTGATCACTTTATGAAAAGTCTCAGCAATGTCATAAATAAAATATAGAATTCTCAGGTCAAAGAAAATATACTGTGAGATACAAAAGAATATATTCATGAACTTAAGGAAACAGGTTCTCACAAGACTTAGAAGGTTTACTATAAATGAGAGAAGTTACTGGAAAACAATATTTCAAAATACAAAAGAGGTGAAGGTTAAAACCAAGATTAATTTACCCATGATGATCTTATTTTATGGTATAAAATCAAAATTAATATATAATAATGTCAATTTTATATGTTATATGTGTGTAAATAATCACTAGAAGTAATAAAAAAGGTAACAAAATAAAACCACGTGCCCATGGCCAATCTACCTGTTCAAAAACTCCACTGCACCACAGTTGCCAACAGGAAGCAAAGAGAGCTAGCCACGGAAGACCACCTTATTTATCCCCCTGTCTATGTCAGCATGTAACTACAGGAAGTCAGTGGACTCCTGAGAAATGTAGTATAAAGGGACAAGATTTCCAATTACACAATGGAACCTCCATATTTTCCCTTGTCTCTTGGGAATTTACCTTCAGGGAAGTCCCAGACTGGTCCTTGTCTTAGACCCCTTAGTAGGGGGCAGGTAGGTGACTCAGTGGATTGAGAGCCAGGCCTAGAGACAGGAAGTCCTGGGTTGAAATATGAACTCAGAGCTTGTTTCTGTGGGGTATTGTGCACATGACTCTGTATGGAGGCCTTTGGAGCATTGTATTCCTTGTCCTGATTAAAGATTTGTTTTTTCTAATTACATTGGTGGTCTGTGTATTCCAAGGTTGACACCTTGAAAAGTTGAATATAAAAAAAAAACAAAACACATTTTTAATGGAAGGCCAAAGATGACTCACAGCTTTGAAATACAAACATCTGAGCCAAGAAAAATCTAAAATCTAGAAATATTTCTATTTGAGTAGCTGAGATGTATAATTATGTGATTATAACACAGGGAGAAGAAACAAGTATCTCTTCAGAAGTTTAAGGTCTTCAAAAGGTAGCAAGGGAAATTAGAAAAGCAGGTACTAGATTGGTTCCATTCTGAGGGTCTGAAGAAGGGAAAGGTTAAAAAGGACACATTAGTCCAGAAAGAAGGAAGAAGAGGATGGAACTTGCCAGTTCTCATAATTGGGATGTATGAGAAGAGACTCTAAATATGGAGAAATGAATGGGCATCAAATGAACTTCTTATATGAAATGAACCATGTAAAAATGGAGATTTGAACCCCAGATTTCAATTCCCAGCAGTCCTTGGTAGTTCCCAGAATTCCCTAAAATCTCACCAGAGTCCTCACCTGGGCCGAGAACAAAATGGGATTTTAAACTGACTCTCCGCCTACTTCGGCTCTCTCTGCTTCCACTTCTAAGCACATGCATCTCTCAAGATGTAGTAAGTGAAATTGAATGGGCTATTCAGCCCTCCTAGATACATGCTTTTCTTATTTTGTATTTTCTTTATTTCTTAATTCTAATAATCTTTTATAAACCTCATAAAATATAATACTTTTAGTAGAGAAAAACTAATTTTAACTGTTACAACCACAACGTGTTGGTGGATGATGTAGAAACACAAGAAATTTAATAAGGAAACAAGTGGGAAGAGGAGCGGGGATTAGAGGGAGGATAGTCCTGGGGAAAGAATAGTTCCAACAAAAACAAATATGATTTCAAAGAGAGGATAGCAGTGAACTAGAATTTAAAGGGGAAGAGGGTTGCCTTGAATTAAATGGCCTAATTGGGGAATTCATGAACAAAGTAATATATTTTAATGTGATAGAGTATTACTGAGGTGGGAGAAATGACAAAAGAATCTATTGCAGAGAACTTTGAATAGTATGAACTGATATAGAAGGATGTGAGCAGAACCAGCAGAACAATTTATACAAGGACAGCAACATTGTATTGACAGGCTTAAGAACTCTGAACAATGCAATGAACAACTATGTATCCAGAGTACCTATAATAACATTTTACCAACCTCCTCACAGAATGTAGTGACATACATTTTTTGATTGGCCACTTTGTGGATTTATTTTGCTTGACTATGATTGTTAAAGACTTGTTTTTTCTTTGTATAGGTTAGGGTGGGTAAGGGATTTACCAATAATTGTGCAAAAAAAAAGAGACAGATATTGAACATTCAAAAAGAGTACAAAGAAGTTCAGAAGGAAGTACATTTAAGCAGTTTTGAAAGAAATGTGTAGAGTTTATGATATATTTTTTAAAAAGTGATTGGTATGAAATGGGAGATTCCAGTGTTCTTGGGGAATTCATTTTTTGTTCTGTATGGATTGACCATTTGGGGTGTTTAGGTTCACAGAAAAGGGAGAATAAAGGGGAGTGGGGCTTAATTACTGGAGATCTATAATTGATGAGATCTAGTTTTGCTCAACTCTTCATTTTCTTCCTTTCACTCAGAACAATCACAGATACTTACCTTCCACCCTTTCCCTCTTCTGATTCTCTTTTTCACTATTCATCCTTTGAAACTATAATTTATTTTTCTTATGACTAATACTCCCTCAGGCAGCTAGGTAAAACAGTCAGTAGAGAGCTTGAACTTTTGATGAAGACTCATCTTCTTGAGTTCAAATCTGACTCAGAGACTTACCAAATGACCCTCGACAAGTTGTTAAACCCTGCTCACCTCTTTTTTCATTTGTAAAATGAGCTGGCAAACCACTCCAGTATCTTTGCCAGGAAAACTCAAAATGGGGTAATGAAGAAGTTGGGCATAACCCAAAAGACAAAAGAACAAAATAATTCCTCTCTCCAGGTACCTTCCCTTTATTATGCCTTTCTTTGTTGAGTTTAATATATCTCCATAACAAACTATGTACAAATATGTTAGTACCTTCAATATTCCTTTGTCCAGTTCAGATGAAATCAAGATTCCTGGAAAGCTTATCTCAATTCCTTCCTGCATCTAGTATTTACCTACTTCAAATTCCCCTCTCTTTTCTTCAGTTAATCAAACTGTCCTGAGGCACATAGTTTCATTTAATTTCCTCCAGGACCCTTGAAGAACTTAGTTTTGAGAGGATCCTTCTTTCCCTTTATTTTATTTATTTCCTAAAAAACAAACAAAAAAACCCTTACACTTAATAAATTAATTCAAAAAAATGAAAAAAAAAGCATTAATTAAAACAACAACAACAAAACCCTTACATCTTAGAATCAATACTGTGTATTGGTTCCAAGGCAGTAAGAGCTAGGCAACAGGGGTTAAGTGACTGTGTGATCCTGATTATAGCTTCCTGGTATTTGAATGATTTCTTTTTGGCAGTTTGAAGTATTTCTTCTTTGGCTTAGTGGTGGCTCTTGAATTTAACTACTATATTCTTGGAAGTTGTCATTTGAGGATTTCTTTCTGCAGGTGATCTATGAATTCTTTCAATTTTAATTTTATTTTCTTGTTTGAGGATCTCTGGGCAGTTATTTTTGATAATTTCTTGTAATATGATATTGTAGCAAGGGAAGTTGCAAAGAAGTTGCAAAATTTGATTGACAGCCCTAAAGCCTAGATTCTTAAGAGCTGGCTGGGTAAAGATTCTAAGTTGTTGGGTAGCTTTTCAACTGTCTGTCTCTGAAGCTGGATTCAACACAGAAGCTGTGAATCTGAGAGGCTCCCTGAATGAACCATCTCTTAAACTACCTGCCTTGGATTATCACCAAGAAAAGATTGAGTGGGACTTCCCCATTTATTCTGGTGGACAGAATGATTTGGGTGAGGATTCCTCTACTTCCTGGATCTTTTAAGGACCTTCAACTGAATTCTTCAGTCTGACCCACCAAGGACTCTGTAGCGTATGAGAATCTGGGCTTCCTGTTTGGACTTTATCCTTTATTTAACTTGTAGATTAGTTTAGTTTAGTTATATTAAGATTAGTGTAGAAACTTTATTGGGTTAAGAATCTGGGTGGGAAATAGTAAGATGGTCCATCCTTCCATACCATTGCCTTCCCTTTGTTAATAAAATTATTTGTTTACTTGTGTGTGTATGTTCCCTTTCCGAAACCTTTTCCCCTTTCCCTTAAAATCCCCTTATAACAATATCCAAGGTTTTTTCCTCAGTGTGGCTTTCAGGTAGGCCAATAATTCTCAAACTGTGTCTTCTAGATCTATTTTCTAGGTCAATTGTTTTTTTTAAATAAGATATTTCATGTTTTCCTCTACCTTTGATTCTGCTTTATTGTTTCTTGATTTCTCATGAAATCATGCGTCTCTAGATGGTAAATGCTGATTTTAAAGGCCTCATTTTCCTCTGTCAGTTTTGGTTCTACTTTTTCAATTGGTCCATTTCATCTTCATCATTTTTCTTTCTCCTTGCATCACTTTCATTTCTATTTCCCACATTTCCTCTGCCTCTCTTAATTGCTTTTTTGAAGTCCTTTTTGAGTTTTTCCAGAATCTCTGTCCAATTCATATTTTTCCTTTGGACTCTGGGTGTGTTTCCTTTGTTTTCACTGTCCCCTTCTTTGTCTGTACCTTGCTCTTTGTCTCTATAAAAAAATTCTTTAATGTTAGGTGCTTTTTTTTGTTTGCTTATTTTTCCTATATAATTACAGGTAGACTTGGGGAATATGATGTGATGGTCTGAAGGCTTAGATATACGAGAGTCCACTCCCTCTGCTGATTCAATTAGCCCTTGTGATGCTCATAGCTTAAAGACTTACCTTAGGCTTAAGGTGTAAGCTTTTGATCTCTCATCTTGATCAGGTCAGGGACTGATCAAATTCTAACCTCAGACTTAGTCTCAAGTTTTTGGTCTCACTGTGTGCTTGATCCAATTAGGCACACCCTTGATTGTCCTGTCTTGGAGCCCACCCTAAGCTTTAGACAAAAAGATCAGTATTTATTATTTAGTGTAAGGGCCAGAATGTAAGGAGTTAAATTAAAGTGTTGGCTTAGATATTTAAGAGTGTGGTCACCAGTAATTATTACTCAATTCCAAATTATTTTTATGGTAATATATTTATAAAAGGAGAAAGAATGAAAGTAAGAAAATCAGAGAGTAAATATTTGCTCTGGGCTGGTCCAAACCAGGAAGAGTTTAAGAGGCCCAGCAAAGGGGGCCCAGAGGTAAATTAAACAAGGTTTCTAGCCAGAGGGGGCCTCTCCAAGACAAGGTCCTCTCTGGAGGCTAGTATCTCCAGAATAAGCCAAGGAAAAGAGTCAGCCTTTTTCACTCACCCACGGGATAGTTATAATAGAATGTAGAAAAAGCAGTCTGAGGTCCTCAGAGAGTACTCCTCCAGCTTCAAGTTGAAGGTGCAAGACCTCATCACAGAAAGTTCTTGCAACTTTTAAAGATTCTTTCTTTTTTTACTTCCTGTGCCTTCCTTCCACTTTTACGTGGATCAATTATAGTTACAGTTTTGCTTACGACTGCCCAGGGGGCATTCAGTGAATTCTGATTTGTCACCCATTTTCATACACATGGGACACAGACCTCTCCCACTTAAGGATAAGTGGGCTGTATATGCTTTTGGTGATTAAACCTAAAAATGGGCAGGGGAGAGTAAATCCCATCTTCACATTAATACTATCATCCACCTCAAAGTGTGAATTAAATCCTTGTCCCAAACTCAGACTAGAATTTCCAATGTTGGGGCTCCAGCCTTCTCCACAGGTTTGAAATTTTAAGGGGTATTGGTTAGCTTGTACCTCTATTTGCTCAAGCAGGGTCTCAGGGTCTGGATGTTGGCTTGAGCATAGTTCCCAAACCTTGGGTAGCAGATGTGGGGTGGGTGGGTGTGGCTTGCTTTTCCCGCCTTGCCGCAGCTTCTTGCTGGGTCTGCTCTCTTCTCACCCCAGTACCCCAGATGTTTGTTGCCTACTGTTTGGATGTTTCTTTTCTTGAAAGTTGTTTCACTCTGTCTCCTGTTGGTTCTTTCACTCCTGTATTCATTTTGTGGTGATATTTTAATCATTGATTGGAGATGATTCTCTTGTGACACAGCTGATAAGGATTATCCACCACGTTGGCTCCTCCCCTGGAAGTCTGTGTATCAGTTTCAAGGCAGAAGAGAAGTTAGGGCTAGGAAATGGGAGTTAATGACTTCCATGGGGTCACATAGCTAGGAAGTGGCTGATTCCAGATTTGAACCCAGAACCTTCAGTCTCTAGGCCTGGTTCTCAATCGACTGAGCCACCTAGCTGCATCTCCTTCATTCCCTTTAGAACACTTTATTATCATTTAGCCATATCCAATTGGTCAAATATACCTGCCTATTACCCCTTTGTATGAATTTTCTACTAAACCCTGGTCTTCATCAGGAAAGCTCAATAGTTCTTTATTCCATTAAAGATTTCTTTCCCTCCCTAGAAGATTATATTCAATTTTGATCAAAAGTTATTTACAAGTGTTAAGTCAGCAAAGAGTTCTAGTATCAGATGGATTCACAAGTAAATTCTATTGAAAATCTAAAGAATAATTCATCCCAATATTACATAACCTAATTTAATTTTTTAAAAAAGCACTCTTTTAATCTTTTTTCAGGATACAAACATGGTCTTAAAACACAAGTCAGATAGAGACAAGGAAATAAAATTATAATCTCAAGGCTCTAATGAACAATAAGTCATATAATATTAGGGAGATTACATACTGTGACCAGGTTGGGCTTTGCTGGAAATGCAGGGTTAATTCAACATAACCAAAAAAATAAATATAATATAACAAGCAATAAAACCATAAGATTTTTATCAAAAGATGTTGGGAAGACTTTTGTTAAAATCTAACAACCATTTCTATTTTTTTTAAATCAGATGAATGAATGAACTTTCCTTAGAGTAACAAATTGTTCCTATCCAAATCCACAAGCTAACATTATTACATGTAATGAATAAAAAGCTAGAAGCATTTCCAACAAGATCAAGGGTAAAGTATGACCATTATCATCACTACTATTTAACCTAGTCCTAGAAATGCTAGTTGTATCAATAAGACACTGAAAAAGAAGGAATAATTATAGGCAAAGAGGAGCAAAAATTATCTATTTTTGAAGATGTCATAATGATTTACTCAGAAAACACTAACAAATGGACCACAAATTAATGGAAACAATAAATTTGACCAAGTTGCGGGACATAAATTGCACAAATCATCAACATATCCATATTCCACTCAGCAAAACCTAATAAGCAACAATATCTATAAAGAGACATTCTATTAAAAATTATAAAAGTTGTAAAATATTTGTAACTGCATTGGCTAAAAAACACTCAGGAGCCCTCTGAATCCTATGAAATACTCTACGGAAAAATATATACTTAATGACAATACTACCTAAATGAATCTATGAGAGGACTGATCACCTACTCAAAAGAATCTTGAACTTGTTAGTGTGTATTTTATCCTCACAAGAATGGGTTCTCACAAGCCAGTGTTACAAGTGTTACAGTCAGCAAATCACAAGTATGGGAGCAGACAGTCTTCTTGCCTTCTTTTAGCCCAGTCCCTGACACAGATAGTCTTTCCTCTCCGTCCCCATTGGCTGTTACTATTGGCTGTTGCAAGTTATAATCTTATCTTGAACCCTAGCTAAACTGAACACACAATGTACAAAACCAATTATCCTAATTATTCAAGTGGGTCTTAACCAATCAAAACAAGAACTATTTCAATCCTATCTACCTGAACTGAAAACTTATTTTGATGGAAAAGCTCCCTGATGCCACCTTAGTGATTCATTGAGAGGAGTCCACCATCTTTCTGAACTTTATCTCTCACACTCATCCAGTACTGTACCAAACTACTAAAGTAAAATTTTATAGAGCTACAGAGAATAATAAAATTCATATGTATAATTTAAACATAAAGAATCTCAAGGATAGTAAAGAAAGTAGGAAGAAGGGTATTCATATTGCTAAATCTCACACTGTACTATAGAGCAGCAAATCTTAAAATAATTTGAAGACACATTTTAAAAAATAAAATCAATTACACAATTTGTTTTTTAAATTTTTGCATATGTTTTACAAGGTTTCCCCCACTCCCACCCCTATTTATTGGGGAAGAATGGGGAAATATGTAGGAAGAAGAGAAAATAGATGTGTTATCTTAAAAAGAAATTTTAAAATTATTTTTCCTGGGTAAAAAAAAAAAGAGTAGTGCAGCATACTTGGGTAAACAATATATAGAAGAAAGCACAGCAGCATAATGTTTGATAAATCCATTTTGTTCTCCCAGATATTGGGGGAAGGCCTCACTATTTGGCAAAAAATATGATTATAGAACTGGAAAGTAGTATGGCAGAAATTAGGTGTAGATAACGCCTCACACTAAAAGCCATGAAAAGCTCCAAACTGTTATATAATTTAACTATCAAAAGTAGCATATCAAACATATGTTATCATATCATATATCAAACAAAGAGGGGCAGCTGGGTGGCTCAGTGAATTGAGAGTTAGGCCTAGAGATGGGAGGTCCTAGGTTCAAATCTGGCCTCAGACACTTCCCAGCTGGGTGACCCTGGGCAAGTCACTTGACCCCCATTGCCTAGCCTTTACCACTCTTCTGCCATTGACTCCAAGATTGAAAGTAAGGGTTTAAAAACAGAAAAAAGAAGAAGAAAAGGAAACAGGGAAAGAGTTCATGATTAAAGAAGTAACAGACACATGATAAAATGGATAATTTTAATTACATAAAATTAAGAAGTTTTGTCAAAAAAATTAATGTAGTAAATATTTGAAGGGAAATAGGTAACTGAGAAAGAATCTTTGAAACGGATACCTCTAACAAAGATCTCGTTTCCAACATATATAATGTTATAATTATAAATGATCAAATGTTGGTATTGAGTATTGATAGCCAAATGGTAATGTCCAGCTGTTATAATAAAGGAAGGAAAACCCCTCAGTAAGTAGACTCTTAACTAAAAGTAGTAAGTCTCTCCTTCTTCAACCTCCTTAAGCCTGTTCTTCTCAACTCCAACCGCCACCAACAAAATGTCAGAGCCCAAACAGCCACTCTTGTTCTCTGAGATTGCCAGAGAAGAGGGAGCCCAGAACTCCTTCCCTTCCCTGCTTTTATATTTTATTTTTTTTATTTTGAAAACTTTTATTTAATTAATTAATTTAGAATATTTTCCCATGATTCATGTTCTTTCCCTCCCCTCCTCTCACCCCCTTCCTGTAGCCAACAAGCAAATCCACTGGGTTTAAATGTGTCATTGATCAAGACCTAGTTTCATATTATTAATATTTGCATTAGAGTGATATCCCCATCAACCCCACGTGTAGATTTTAAAACTAATATCCAATACTCCAACTATTATATTTATAAGATTTATTAAGAGTAAACTTGAAGCAAGGGAGGAAAAACCTCAGTAAAGAAAACCCACTTTTCCAACCTCACATGGGAAATATGAGAAAGAGGGAGGAGTTACCATAACTTATATACAAACATGAAAATGCAATGGTGGTGAAGGGAAAAGAATTCTGGGAAATACAAAAGGAATTCTGGGGAACGTAGTTCAAAAGTAGAAAATTTCCACTTATATACATGCCTTCACTGCTTTTATAGTCAGCCTCTTAAAGAACCAGCAACAAGCTCTGTCTGTTCTTTCTCTTAAAGGGGACTGCATGATATTAATAAAACTTCTGCTCTTAATGAAACAGAATAGACCTACTAAAACTCATTATAACTATAAGAAGCTCATTTAAATGTAAAAAACTAAGAGCCATTCCCCATAATAATAGTAGTAATAACAATAAGCATCATTTATATGACAATTAAAGTTTGCACGTATTTTATATGCATTATTTTATTTTATCCTCACAACTGTGGGAGGTAGACACCATTATTGTCCTTACTTTATAGATGAGGAAACTGAGGTAGAAAGTAAGTATCTATAAAGTTGGATTTAAACCAAGGTCTTCCCAACTCCAGATATGGTACTCTATCTAGTGCAATAATGAATAGATAAATGTTTAAAAGCTATGAATAAGTAAGGAAGAAATCCAAACAATCAACAATGTGTCAAGGAAGCTCATCCCCTTCCCCTCCTGAGTAACTTTACCTCTCTATCAAACATTCCTGATATACCACATCTAAACAATTGGAAAAACATTAACTGCTCATGGGTAGGATGAGCTAACATAATAAAAATGACCATTCTACCTGAACTTATGTACTTATTTAGTGCCATATCCATTGAACTACAAAAAAAACTTTTTTACTGAATTAGAAAAAACCATAACAAAGTTCATTTGGAAGAACAAAAGAGCAAGGATATCCAGAGAAATAATGGAATATTTGGATGGAATGGAATAAAGGAAAAAAATGCAAAGGAAGGTGGCCTTGCAATCCTAGATCTCAAACTATACTATAAAGCAGTGATTATCAAAACAATATGGTACTGGCTAAGAGACAGAAAGGAGGATCAGTAGAATCGACTTGCAGAAAGGAAAGATTTTAAAACCAAGGAAGACATAGAAAAAGTCACAAAATGTAAAATAAATAATTTATATTACATCAAATTAAAAATATTTTGTACAAACAAAACCAATGTAACCAAAATTAGAAGGTAAGTAACAAATTGGGAAACAATCCTCATAACAAACACCTCTGACAAAGGTCTAATTACTAAATTTACAAAGAGCTAAATCAATTGTACAAAAAATCAAGCCATTCTCCAGTTGATAAATGGGCAAGGGACATGAATAGGCAATTTTCAGACAAAAAAATCAAAACCATTAATAAACACATGAAAAGTGCTCTAAATCTCTTATAATCAGAGAGATGCAAATCAAAACAACTCTGAGGTATCACCTCACACCTAGCAGATGGGCTAAAATGACAACAGAAAGTAATGAATGCTGGAGGGGATGTGGCAAAGTCTGGACATTCATGCATTGCTGGTGGAGTTGTGAATTGATCCAACCATTCTGGAGGGCAATTTGGAAATATGCCCAAAGGGCACTAAAAGACTGTCTGCCCTTTGATCCAGCCACAGCACTGCTGGGTTTGTATCCCAAAGAAATAATAAGGAAAAATACATGTACAAGAATATTCATAGCTGCACTCTTTGTGGTGGCAAAAAAATTGGAAAATGAGGAGGGGATGCCCTTCAATTGGGGAATGGCTGAACAAATTGTGGTATATGTTGGTGATGGAATACTATTGTGTTCAAAGGAATAATGAACTGGAGGAATTCCATGGGAACTGGAACAACCTCTAGGAAGTGATGCAGAGCAAAAGGAGCAGAACAGGAGAACTTTGTATACAGAGACTGATACACTGTGGTACAATCGAATGTAATGGACTTCTCTATTAGTGGAAATGCAATGACCCTGAACAACTCAGAGGAATACTATGGGAGTAAAAACACCAAAGAAAAACACCTGCTTGAATACATGGGTTGAAGGCATATTATTGGGGATGTAGACTCTAAATGAACATCCTAGTGTAAACAACAACATGGAAATGGGTTCTGATCAAGGACACAAGTAATACCCAATGAAATTGAGTGTTGGCGGCGTGAAGAGTGGGTGGAGAGGAAGGAGGGAAATGTGATTATTGTAACCAAAGAATAATGTTCTAAATTGACTAAATAAACTTATTCAAATGGGAAAAAAAATTAAAAAAAATTAGAATTGGGCAAATAGTTATGAGACATCAAGAAACAATGAAACAAAATCAAAAGAATGAAAAAATAGGAGAAAATATGAAATATTTCATTAAAAAAACCTGAACTGGAAAATAGATCCAGGAGAGACAATTTAAGAAATGCTGGACTACCTGAATGTCATGAAATAACAATATTATTTTGGAGGGATTTAGGATGGAAAACACATAGGGAATAACATATAAATATTTTGGTTTTATTCAACAGAGAGGTTTGTGAAAGGAGGGGAGGGAGAAGGAGGTCTTACAACTCAATCCCTTAGTTTAAAACTCCTAACTAATAATCCTATCTTATCTTATCTTAAACTGCTAAGGGTCAGTCCAACAGAAAGCTCAGAGATATAGAGTCTTTTGGCAAGGAGAGGCTGGAGTCCAGATGAGGAATCCTAGATAGTCCAGAGAATGCCTGGAGCTCCCAATATTGTCCCTTAGTCCACCTACGGAAAAACTCCTATCCACTCCTGTTTCAGAGGGCTGCTTGTAGGATGATCCAAAGGTGTCCATGAGAGCTTCCCTTTCAGCTTCAGACTCCCAAGTGAAGTAAACTGTCACCCCAACAGTTTGAACTTTTCCCCTGCCAGCTCTGAAGGTTCTCTGGGATTCTGTGTCTCATGACCTGCCTGTTAAATCCTTGTGGTTCTACAGTCCCCCTCCCCCCTTTGCACAAAGCCTAAATTGGATTGAAAACACTATTTTGGTATTTGTGCACAAACTAAATTACTTACAAATTTAAGTTATCACCCTAAACAACAACCTACATTCAACTATCTTAATCTATCTAATACTAATGTATTTTAGGGATTTTATCAAGGAAAGGGAAAAAAAGAATTAAATAATGGACAAATACAAATTTCAAACATATGCAAAAGCACAACAAGCAAATAACATCAAAAGCAAAAGATGAACACAACTTCCATGCAAACATCAAACTCATAAATACTTCTCTTATCAACTAATACAGAACATTCTACTGCTGTTGTAATACATTAACATCAAACTTAGAGAAAACTTTTTGAAAATTACAACAAACACAACATTGTATAAGTTTCACAAAGAAAATTAAATGAAAATATTAAACTTACTTATGCAAACTACATGTAATAATAGTTAAAATTATACATAATTGATCTATTTACATAATTTACATATAATACATGCATACAATATATGTGTGTGCTATATATATACACACTTCCTATGTATACATATGACACATAATATGTTACATATATACATATATTATAATACAATTAATTTACTATCCTAACTATTATACACACTGTTCACATATATTTACATTTTCATTTACAATTTTGTTTGATATGTGATGTTATATATTATTTGTATTATATAATGTATGTTGTTATGTAATGCAAGTCAGTATCTAATCTTATTTATCTTATCTAACTAAATCCCTATTTTCAAACTTGTCTAACCAAATTTCTATACTAAACTGAGTACCTAAGTAGCTAACTAAGTTTTGTTAGTAACTAACTAACTTATAACTAATTATAGCAATGTTAATATCCTAACTATACACTGTTTCACTCATTCCAATACTAGTTCAATGTAACCTAACCATGTTTATGTATTTGTGTTTATGTTTTGTTATGTTGTTACTTTTGCTGTGTCATGTTGTTTTGCTAGTGTAATGTTAGTGTCACTGTTATGTTATTGTTGCATTATGTTATGTTATGTTATGGTATACTTACCACTACTTCAGATCTTTCCTTCTATTCTCATCTTATTTTGATTGAATAATTCTTCTTCTCCAACTCCATGGTAGTAAATATATTTGTTTGTGAATGTATTATGTTGTTTTGTGTTATAATACATTACCCCAAGTCATTAGTCCATCAATCCTGTGATCCTCTTCATTGCAAATTTCTCAAAGTCTTTACATTTATGTTTTCATTCTTTAACAATACCCAGTAATTCCTTAGAACTCCTCTTGATCTGCATTGTCCTCTTCTATCCTCTTCCACTGGAATGATCCTCTTTACTGATCTTTTTTACTACGGACCCTATTTGCCTGATGATTCTAACTTTCTACAATCTCTTCTTTGTTGATTTGTACATTTTCATTATTTATACCATGTGCTAATTTTATATGTGAACGATGATACCTTGAATCTCTATCCAAAACTTTTACTGAATATGGAGAAAGTAACACAGTGGTATAAGGATCTACCCAACTCCCTTGCGTTTCTGATGTTTTAGCAAAATTTTTCACATATACCATATCTCCTGGTTTGAAATTATGGAGAGAGTAATCCAATGGACCAGTTTGAATTAATACTCCCATATTATGTAATTTTTAAAGTCATTGTAAAGCACTTAAATAGGAAGCAAGTTGACAATCCCCTCCTAAGAGTGATGTATATAGACTGTCTTACAAGACTTTGCCTGTAGTGGAGCATTTCATAGGATGATACATGTAAATCTGCTCTTGGTTTCATATGTAGGTAAAACAAAGCTATGGGAAGAATATCTGGCCATTTGAGATGAGTTTCAGCATAGATCTTCCCCACCATTGTCTTCAGTTCCCTATTTACACGTGAGACCTCAGACTGTTTCCCTTAGACTGTCATGTGGTGAGTGATAAGACTGACTCCCCTTTCCTTGACTTTTCTGGAGGCACCAGCCTCTGAAGAGTCCCATCTCTTGGAACTCCCTTTCCCTTGGCTTTCTGGAGTCACTAGCCTCTAGAGAGACCCCTCATCTTGGAGGAGGCCTTGAGGCTGGAAACCATGTTAGATTCAATCCTCTGTCCCCACCTTGGTTGAGGCATCTGAACTCCTGCCTGGTTCAGACCAGGCCAGAACAGCCATCTCTCTCTCTTTCCCTCTCTCATTCTCTTAATTTCTTCCCTCTATTGCAAATAAAGCACCAGAGATTCCATTCTTACATGAGTATTTTAATTGGGATTTAGAATTTAAATCCCTGGCAACCAACTAAAATATATATCCAGTCCAACCCTAAATTTTACCCCTTACATTTCAGGTATTCATTGCTTATAGAAACCAGTTGTTCCAAGAACAGCTCTGGTTTTCTTTTTGTTCTTAGGTGCACTCAGTCTCTGAATGTCTGGTATTTTTTTCTGTGTGATACTTCTAGAACCTTATGATAACACAAATCCAAGATATTGCACTCAAGGCAAAACCCACTGTAATTTTGCCTTGGAGATTTTATGCCCACACTTATATAATTCAATCAAAAGAATCTAGTTATCTCTTAAACACACTTTAGCTCTTGGGGATGCTAAGAGGATATCATCAACAAAATGAACTATTTTACTTTCTTTGATTGTTATGATTTTAAAGTCTCTATTCAAAATTTGTGAGAACTGGCTTGGGATTCTGTGAATTCGCTGGGGTAGATGAGTCCAAGTCCACTAGGTTTTCTCCCAGGTAAAAGCAAAGATCTTTTGAGAATCCTCGTGGATTGGTATCAAGAAAAACACTGAGCATAAATTTACCACAGTGATATATCTTGCCTGACTTGAATGGAAGAGATTATATAGCAGCTGGGCTTGGTACAATAGCATGTGTCTTTATTACATGATTATTTACAGCTCTCAAATACTGGATTAATCTGTAGACTATTTTGCCATTATGATCTAGCTTTGGCTTTTTGATTGGGAGAATAGGTGTATTATATTCTGAGAAGCAAGGTATTATTATTATCCCTTTTTGGATTAAGGATTCAATGATTGGCCTGATACCTTCTATTGCTTCTTTACTTAAGGGATATTGAGGTACACAAGGATCTGGTCCTTCCTTAGTCCTCACCCTTAGAGGAATAGCTGATTTCAATAGACCTACATCTGCTGAAGAATTTGACCATAAATCTTCAGGGATATCCTCAGGAATAGGATAGATGGAATCCAACTCATCCTCTGTATTGACTGAATCTAAGAACAGCAATGGAAAAACTTTCAGAGATTCTTCTGGTAGATGTAATGATATATCCCTGGTATCAGTACATTGGATTGATGCTCATAATTGACACAATAAATCCCTACCAAGAAGATTCATGGGACAATCTGGCATACAAAGAAATGCATGCTCCACAGATAAAGGACCTAAATTAATCGTTTTAGGTTGTAATTTTGCTACTCTCTCTGGTTTTCCAGTTGTTCCTATTACTTTCATGGTACCAACAGCTTTACAATCCTTAGGAAGACTTTGCAAAACTGATTTACTGGATCTAGTATCAAAGAAAAGATCATATATCTGATCACCTATTGCAACAGATACATATGATTCTGAGCTGTTAGGAGGTTGAAATGTTTCTGATACTGGTACTAGCACAGTAACATCAGTACAAAGCTCAGACATTTCCTGCCCATCCAAATTTACATATGCTTGAACTACATGATATTCCCAGGATTTTGCATCATCAGCTTTTACACTACTCTTATTGGTCCTTATATTCTTCACCTTCGTATCATTGTTATTATTTATAATTTCATTATTATTCAGTTTATATTTTTCACTAATTTCCCTTATTTTACATTCATTAGGATTTTCTACTTAATTTATATTACAATTTTCTTTTTCCTTACAAGTATTTACACTAATTATTCTTTGATTCATTTAATTCATTTATATCTTTATCAACCTTATTATCATTACACTCATTTTTATTTATACTCAACTCATTATTCCTTAATTCAATTACAGATGTATTCTGGGTAAACCTTCATAATGAACACACACCCTTGCTTTGGTCTCCTTTGACAACCTGGCTATACTTTGGCCTACCTCCATACTTTAACCACTCCTGCATAGTGGTGAGATCTGGGGCTTGAACTCCTTGGCAACAGGCATTTTGGCACTGATTTACATTTCTCATTTGATTATTATTCCACTGGTTATTATTATCTCAATTGTTGTAGCTATTATTGTTCCAATTATTATTGCTATATTATCTATTAAATCCTCCATTTCTATTTATCTGTTTATTAAATTGGCCTCTATATCTACATTCTCTGACAAAATATCCAACCTGATTACAATATTTGGGACCTGATCTGCTTTTCCTGGGCCTATAGTTATTCTTTGGCTGCATGGATCTCAAAGCAGCCCCTGCCTTGACCTCTTTTATCTCACTGTCTTTAGCTTTTAATTCTGCTTCCCTAAGCTTTCTTTTTAGGTCTTCCACCACAATATCTTTCCTCAGTGTTAGTGGTCAAGTATGTCGCCTTACATCTGAGGTCTTCCAGGACCATCTCTTCCCAATCAGGGTAGTTATTTTTAAAGAATAACTTGATTTTAGGGATTGCATTCTTAACAAAGATCCTCTTTATGTGTGCTATTGTCCCTTCCTCGAGCACATCCATGTATAGGAATGTCTCAGCCTCTTCCATGATTCTATCTAAAAAGGTTGCAGGTTTTTCTATGATCTTTGGCTTTATGGACTCAAAGTTTGACCAGGCATTTGGTCTTTTGGTGCATCTCCCCATGACGTCAAGAATTGCTTGCCTGCACTCCTTCTTTCTTTCATATTGTACTTTGCTATTCATATCCTCAGGGCAGTTATCTGGCCATGATGGTAGAATGTGCTGCTCCCTAGTCTCATCAATAAATCTGTTTCTCTCTCTCTTTGTCAATAGCTCCTTCATCAATAATGCAAAGTCATTGTAATCTGGGTCAAATAAATCTATTGCCCTCTTCATCTCTTTTATTACATGGTTGGATTTTTCCACAAAGCTAGGGGTTCTTCTTTTTATGGACTCCAAGTACTCTGGCGTGAATCTCTTGTGTGTTTTGACTTGAAATATCTCATTCTTTGAAACTAGTGGGAGATCTCTTAGTGAACACAGAGTAACCCTCCTTGCAGCCGCTTCCTGTTGTAACCTGTTGAGATTTTTCATTTCCCCAGAGTTTACATTATTCTCACACCCATATTCCATGTTTATCATTTTGTGTTCTCTTATACATAATTCCATCTGATCAAGTTCCTATTTCATTTATGTCACCATCAATTTAAGTTCTGAACCCTTAGTTACCCCAATGACCACAGCCTTTAAGCATCTGCTGATTAGAAAGAATGCTAGTCGAGACTTGTACATGGCATACAAGCAGATATATGACAAGTTTTCATCTTAATTTCCATAACCAGTTCCATTCATTGATATTCCAAACCTAATGAATGTATATTAGGGAACAGTACACAGAAAATGTAAGGGATATGCAGAATGCACTCCCACAACACCATTAAAACATCCATTATTACATTTCCAGACATATTTACATTCATGGCTAATACAGTGTATACAAGTGAATTGGTGCTATAATCCACTGTGAACAGTTTTTTAACAAACACTTTCTAACAGGAAAATTTTGAAAAGGAAAGAAAAAATGTTTTTGCACTATGGCCACCCAAGATGGCCACCCATAGCACGTGGTAAGAGGTATTTAATAGTTAAATACCCCTACCAGCTCAGCTGGAGTCTTAGAATTCCGCTGACCCCCACCCTTGGGCTGTACTACTTTCAGAGTGGAAATGGAATGTTCCACTCTTAATTGGCTGACTTTTCTATATAAACACTGTTTTTTCTATAAATCCACTTAATTTTCTAAAGTTAAGGGTTTTAACCTAGCCTGGCTTCGCCAATGGAAATAACAATATTAATTTGGAGGGATTTAGGATGGAAAACACATAGGGATTAACATATAAATATTTTGGTTTTATTCAACAGAGAGGAGAAGTTTGTGAAAGGAGGGGAGGGAGAAGGAGGTCTTACAACTCAATCCCTTAGTTTAAAACTCCTAACTAATAATCCTATCTTATCTTATCTTAAACTGCTAAGGGTCAGTCCAACAGAAAGTTCAGAGATCTTACATATAGAGTCTTTTGGCAAGGAGAGGCTGGAGTCCAGATGAGGAATCCTAGATAGTCCAGAGAATGCCTGGAGCTCCCAATATTGTCCCTTAGTCCACCTAAGGGTATTGCAAAACTCCCATCCACTCCTGCTTCAGAGGGCTGCTTGTAGGATGATCCAAAGGTGTCCATGAGGGCTCAGATATGCTTCCCTTTCAGCTTCAGACTCCCAAGTGAAGTAAACTGTCTCCCCAACAGTTTGAACTTTTCCCCTGCCAGCTCTGAAGGTTCTCTGGGATTCTGTGTCTCATGGCCTGCCTGTCAAATCCTTGTAACTCATCTCTACAGTCATGGCCAAAAAAAAAATCATATTATAAGAAATCATTCAAAACAACTGCCTTGATATTCTTGAACAAGAAGGCAAAATGGATATTGAAACTACAGATCACTTCCTGCAATAAGTCCCCAAATGGGAACAACCTCCAGGAAGTGATGCAGAGTGAGAGGAGCAGAGCCAGGAGAACATTGTACACAGAGTCTGATACACTGTGGTACAATCCAATGTAATGGACTTCTCCATTAGTGGCAATGCAGTGATCCTGAAGAACTTGGAGGGATCTATGAGAAAAACCACTGTCCACATCCAGAGGAAACACTGGGGGAGTAAAAACACTGAAGGAAAACAACTGCTTGAATACATGGGTCGAAGGGGATATGGTTGGGGATGGAGACTCTAAGTGAACATCCTAGTGCAAACAGCAACATGGAAATAGGTTCTGATCAAGGACACACGTAATACCCAATGAAATTGCGTGTTGGCTGCGGGAAGAGCTGGTGGAGGGAAGGGAGGGAAATAATGTGATTATTGTAACCAAGGAATAATGTTCTAAATCGACTAAATAAACTTATTAAAAAAAATAAGTCCCCAAATGAGAACTCCCAGGAATCTTATAGCCAAGTTCAAGACCTCCCAGGCCAAGAAGAAAATACTGCAAGTGGCCAGGAAAATACAATTCAGATATCATGGAGCTCCAGTCAGGATTACACAGGATCTGGCAACTTCCACACTGAATGACTTGGAAGGCTTAGAATACGATATTTTGGAAGGCAAAAGAACTTGGTTTATAACCAAGAATCACCTATCCATCAAAACTAAGTATATTTTTGCAGAGGAAAGTATGATCATTTAATGAAATAGAAGATTTCTAAGCATTCCAAAGAAAAGAACAAACTATAAAAGAAAATTTGATGTCCAAATACAAAATTCAAGAGAACCATTTAAAGGTAAATAAGAGAAAAAAATTTAAGGGCTTCAACAAGGTCAAATTGTTTATATTCCTATATGGAAAGATGGTATCTGTAACTCTTAAAAATTGTTATCGTTATCATAGTGGTTAGAAAAAGTATACATAGACAGAGGGTGTGGTATTAAGCTGTTTAGGGTGATATGTAAAAAAAACTAGGGTTAAAAAAAGAATTGTACTAAGAGAAATGGAAAAGAAGTAAAATGGGATAAATCATCACATAAAAAGGTGCAGGGGAGGCATAGAATACCACTACAAGGAGGAGAGGATAAGGGCTGGTGATGGTGGATACTTAAACCTTACTGCCATTGGAATTGGCTCAAAGAGGGAAGAACAGCCTGATTCATCAGGGTATAGAATCCTTTATTACCCGATAGAGAAGTAAAAGAAGAGTAAGAAATGGGGTGGTGGGGAAGGAGAGTAATATAAGGGAGGCAGAAGTTGGGGGAGGGTGATTAAAAGATGCTATAGAGAATTAAGAGGGGAATATGAAGGGAGGTGGGGGGAAGGAGAGTAATATAAGGGAGGGAAAGGGGGGACTGATTAAAAGCAAAACACTGGTGTGGAGAGAAAAAGTGAAAGAAGGGCAAGATTAAAAGAGGAAATCAAGATGGAGGAGAATACACAGATGGCAATCCTAATTGTGAATGGAGTGAATTCACCCATAAAACAGAAGTGGATAGCAGAGTGGATTAAAAAACCACAATCCTACCATATATTGTTTATAAGAAACATATTTGAGGCAGGTTACACACACAGGGTAAAGGTAAAAGGCTGGAGGAGAATCTATTGGGCTTCAACTGAGAAAAAGAAGGCAGGAGTAGCAATCATAATCTCAGGTAAAGTTAAAGTAAAAATAGATTTTATTAAAAGAGATAAGGAAGGTAATTACATCGTGATAAAAGGCTGTATAGACAATGAAGACATATCAGTACTTGACATGTATGCATCAAATGCAACTAGATTTTTAAAGGAGAAACTAAAGTAGCACCAGGAGGAAATAAATAGTAAAACTATACTAGTGGGGACCTCAACCTCCCCCTATCAGAATGAGATAAATCTAAACAAAAAATAAATTAGTAAGGGAAGTGAATATAATTTTGGGAAAATTGATTATTAAATCTCTGGGGAAATTGAATAGGGATAAAAAGGAATATACCTTCTTTTCAGCAGCACATGTGACATATACAAAGGTTGACTATGTGCTAGGGCATAAAAACATCACCACCAAGGAATCCCCCAATGGAATCTGAATCTGCAGATGGTGGGCCCTGGGTGCGTCTGTCTTTTACTGCCTAGGCTCTGGAGACCCCGGCTGGCCCCCACTGGGGATGATAAGGAGTGGCTACCACAGAGTCTACAGGCTCCAGGCCCAAAGGGCAGAAACTCAAGTCTCATTGCTGACAAATGAGGGCCTTTGGAGGTCTGAGAAACTCAGAGTGGACACTTGTTTTATATGAGGACTGCAGCAGCAGGAGAGGAGTAAGGAAGATTACACAGGTGATGTTACCTCCTGGAGTTACATATTAAAGTTCTTGTGGTAGGCACCTGAGAAGGAGATTGGATACTGAGGGAAAATGGAGATAGGAAAGAGAGACAAAGGAATAAAGACTCAGAGACAAGGAATTAAAAAATAGGGGCTCCATCGTGCATGTCCCTCTGATGGAATTGAGAGAGCTCCACACCACGTGCCCTCAACCTTTCATGGGAGAGTTTAGGAATGTGGAGTGGGAGGTAGCTAATGAACATGTGACATGGCATTGACAATCACATGATCAAAGAGGAGGAGGTTAATCAAACATGTGACTTGGTAAGCAATGGGGTGGGAACTAACAAGGTGGGTGCTAGGACCCTGTGGCAAAGAGCATCCTGCTCAGGAATACTTTTGTCCTTTGGAATGAAGATGTGGAAATATAATAATCAATAAGTAACGTGACCAAGAGTCTGGTATATGAACACATAAGATATAATATCAATACACCAATCATACTTTCAAGATGCTAAAAGGCCTGGTATGCTACAGGTGAGTATGTTTGTGGAGGGACTGGGGCCCATCAGCTGTAGTCCATCCCAAAGGGTGGAGTCCCTGGTTATTGCCTTAGGGGAGGCCGACTGGCTGCCTGTAATTACAGAGGCAGAACTGCCCCAGGCTCTGGTTGGAGCACTTAAGGTCAGTCACAAACTAGGGCTTCAGCAGAAGACCAGGAGTACATCTGACTGAAAATTGTAAGACCCAGGAAAAAAAAAATCACACAATCTCCCCCCCACCCCCCCGAAACCTGAGATAGCCAACATCAACGTGAGAGGAACCCTTGAATGCCAGAAAAAAGCCAGTGATTAAATCTATTGGCCTGGCCACTAAAATTTGATAAACGAAACAAAATAATGAAGTATTAACAATATTGGGCCATTATCGATCTATCCATCCATCTATCCATCTATCCATCCATCTATCCACCCATCTTTCCATCCATCCATCTATCCATCCATCTTTCCATCC
The DNA here is from genome assembly GCF_027887165.1 of Monodelphis domestica. Classification (NCBI taxonomy): domain Eukaryota; kingdom Metazoa; phylum Chordata; class Mammalia; order Didelphimorphia; family Didelphidae; genus Monodelphis; species Monodelphis domestica. The sequence goes on along the minus strand of NC_077230.1, from coordinate 10,910,992 downwards.
ATCCATCCATCCATCTTTCCATCCATCCATCCATCCATCCATCCATCTTTCCATCCATCCATCCATCCATCTTTCCATCCATCCATCCATCCATCTATATTTTTAAAGGAAAAACTAAATGAAATAGATAACAAAATAATAATACTGGTGGACATTAATTTTCCCCTTTCAGAACTCGATAAATCTAAAAACTAAGTAAGAAAAAAGTGAAGGAGATGAATAGAAACTTAGATAAGATAGATAGCTGGAAAGCCCAGACACCTGCGTGAGATTAGTAGTAGATTAAAGCCCAAGCATACACGTCATCCAAATAGTTTTTGGTGGGATGATGGCTGAGAGCATAAATATTCTGCAGAAGTCTTACTTCAACATTCATAATATTATGGAGGTAATACTGCAAGCCTGAAGGATTGTGGCACTGGAACAAACGCTGCACTGAGTTGGAAAGACTTGTTTTGGAAAGTGTATGGTCCTGTCAACAAATTGGGTCTGCTGCCTAAGGACCAATCTAGGCAAATATGGTCTTGGTAATATATGTTAACTGAGAACCAGATGGGCTAAAGTAGTCAAATTATATGCTGATAGGAAAATGGAGAAACTGGCCCAATATTACCTTGCGAGAGCAGCTGTGAAGTTTTTTTTGTTTTTTTTTTTTTAGAAAACAAGATGGAATTATACTGTAAAGTGAGGGATCCCATTACTAGGGGTAGACTCTAAGGCAGGGAAGAGTCATGTATGAAAATATTCTTGGAAGCTTTGTTATGATAAAAATAACTGGAAATGACACAAATGCAATGAATGGGGAAATGGCTGAATAGATTATATCTAAATGGATTGTATTATAATATTGAAATAACAAATATTAGAAATATAAAGAAAATAAGGTAAATATATGGAGAGATGAGAAGAGAGAAGAGAATAAGAATACATACTATGATTATGTTAAAAAAATAATAGTCACAAAAATCAGGAGAAAAATATCTAAATAAAACAAATCCAAGGGGAAATCAAAAAAGCAGAGGATGTTTATTTGCATACATATATAATTTTCATATTTTTACATAAATTATAAACAAATGGAGTTTGTGATTTTGTACATAATCTTTTTTATACATTTGTTTAGTTAAATTCTTTTGGTGATGGTCACTAAGCACATAATGAATAAATAAATGGAATCATGGCTCTAATTAGGTGATGAATTCAAGCTGCAGGATGGGGTATTCATTTGAACGTAGTCAATGAGGAGATCTATTTTGCTTGACTGAGCATATCTTATACTGGGTTTCATTATTCTTTCTTCAGTTTGAGGAGTTGGGGGATATGGAAATGTGTTTACCAAAATAGAAATAAAGAGAACAAAATAGAAGATCCAAAAAAAAATATGAGATGAGAAAGTTCAGAAAAAAATTGGAAAGATCTCTATGAACTGATGAACAGTGAAGTGAGCAGAACTAGAACAGCTCATACACAGTAATATTATAGAGTAAAACAACTTTGAAGCGTTTAGACCTGATTAATGCAATGATTCAAAAGAATGAAGATGAACTATATCATTCACCTCCTGTCTTAAAATGCAGAGGGAGGCATACATTATTTGACATCGCTAATGTGGGAATGTTTTAGATAGGCACTTATCTTTTTTTTTTTAACTGCTTAATGGAGGAAAGAGTTGTGGGAGGGAAAAATAAACATACTACAGGGGAATATAATTGTCTTGTGGTAAAATATCAAAATAAAATATCTTGAATGCTGAAATGACTAAATCTTTTTTAAAATTTAATTTCCTACCAATTACAAGTAACAAGTTTCCAACATTTTTCAGAGAATATTGAGTCTCAAATTCTCTCCCTTCCTCACTTTTTCCATCCTCAGCCATCTTCAGATGGTAAGCAATATTATATATATTTTACATGTGTGAGCCTATAAAACATTTCCCCAAATTAATACTTTTGTGGGAGGAAACTTAAAAAAAAAAAGTTAAACGTTTGCTTGGGTCGGGATTTAGACTTCATCAGTTCTTTTTCTCTGGAAGCAGATGGTATTTTTATTTTATTTGACCATGAGTCAATGGGGATCCTTGTATTACTGATAACAGCTGATAACGGCCAATAATCATAGTTGCTCATTGTATGGCATTCCTTTTCCTAAGTTTAATGTTCTCCTGGTTCTGCTTATTTTACTCTACTTCAGTTCGTGTAAGACTTTCCAGTTTTTTCTGAGTTCCTCCTGCTTGTCATTTCTCACAGCACAATAATATTCTATTACAATTTTATACTCTAGTTTACTCAGCTATTCCCCAATTGATGGGTATCCCCTTGCTTTCCAATGCTTTGTCCCCACCCCAAAAAGCTGTTTAAAATCTTTTTGCATGTATATATCTCTCCCCTTTGTTTTTCACCTCTCTGGGATGTAAATCTAGTAATGATAGCCCTTTGGGCATAGATAAAAATTGCTCTTGAGAATGGCCAAATCAATTCTAACTAAAGCCCTAAAAGGGCATTAGTGTCTCAACTTTCCCGTATCCCCTCTAAGTCTTGCCATTTTTCTTTTGTCATAATAGCCAATCTGACAGGTGTGAGATAGTACCACTGAGCTGTTTCAAATTGCACTTCTCTAATTAGTAGTGATTTATAGCATTGTTTCCATGACTATAGAGCACTTTAATTACTTTGTCTGAATACTGCCTGTTTCACATCCTTTGGCCATTTATCAGGGGGGAATGAATTGTATTTATATATTAAACTCATTTCTCTATGTATTTGAGAAATGATGTCTTTATTAGAGAGATTTGTAAACATTTTTTGCAATATTATGACTCTGTATTACACTTCTTCCCATTTACCCGTTTAGGTTCTGACTGCCACCTTGTCCAATTTTCCTTCTTTTCTATCAGCCCTACCCTGCTTTCCTTACACACTCTTACTTTCCTGCAGGGTAAGAGAGTTTTCTCTATACCTGATTGTGATGTTCTGCCTTCTTTGAACAAATTATGATGAGAATATGGTCCACACACTCTCTTCCCCCGCCATCTTCCCCATCAATGTAAAAGCTCTTCCATGCCTCTTATGTGAAATAATTTAGGCCATCTTTTTCTCTCCCCCTTCCTTCCAATAATATTCTTTCTCATGCCTTAATTTATTTTAATATCATCCATCATAGTCAACTCACACCCTTGCCCTTTGGTCTTTGTATATTCCTTCTAATAATGACAAAGTTTTTTGGAGTTACAAGAATCATCTTACCATGTAGGGATGTGCAGTTTAATATTATTAATGTCTTTTGATTTCTTTCCTATTTACATTTTTGTACTTCCCCTGAATCATGTATTTGAGAATCAAAATTTCCATTCAGTTCTGGTCCTCTCATCAGGAATATTTGGAAGTCCTCTATTTATTGAATACCCATTTTCTCCCTGAAGGGATTATGCTCAGGTTGGCTGGTTAGGTGATTGTTGGTTGAAGTCCTTACTTCCTATGCCTTCTGGAATGTCATATTCCAGGCCCTCTGATCCGTCAATGTCTAAATTGCTAAATCTTGTGTTTTCCTGATTGTGATTCCATGATTTTTTTTTTTTTTGCTGCTTGTAATATTTTCTCCTTGACTTGGGAACTTGTGAAATTTGACTATAATATTCCTGGGAGTTATCTTTTTGGCATATCTTTCTTGGGATATCTAGGTGTATTCTTTCCATTTCTCTTCTGTCCTCTGGTTCTAGACTATCAGGGTAGTTTTCCTTGATGCTTTCTTGAAAGATAATGCCCAAGTTATTTTTCTGATCATGTCTTTCAAGTAGTCCAAAAATTCTTAAATGATCTTCCCTGGATTTATTTTCCAGGTCAGTTGTTTTTCCAATGAGATATTTCACATGTCTTCCTATTTTTTCATTCTGACTTTGTTTCTTGATGTCACATGGAGTAAATTATCTTTCATCTGCCCAATTCTAATTTTTAGGAAATGCTTTTCTTGAGTAAACTTCTATGCCTCTTTTTCCATTTGGCCAATTCTGCTTTTTAAAAAGTTCTTTTCTTCATTGGATTTTTGTGCCTCCTTTACAAGCTTTTCCCATAATTTTCCTATATCATTCTCATTTCTTTTCCCAATTTTTCTGCTACCTTACTTGATTTTTTAAATCCTTTTTGAGCTCTTCTATTAATTCCTTTTGGGCTTGAGAGCAATTCCTATTTTTCTTTGAGACTTTGATGCAGCAGTATTGGTTTTGTTGTCTTCTTCTGAGTTTGGGTTTTGGCAGTTGGCCTTCTGGCACCAAAATAACTTTCTCTGTTGAGTTTCCTTTTTTTGTTGTTTGGTTATTTTCCAGCTTTTTCTTTTAATGTAAAGAAATTGTTAAAGTTGGGCTCTATACCTTTCAAAAAGGGAATAGTTATAAGCTTCCAGTTCTTTGTACAGCTGCTCTCAGAGCTAGCTTTTTCTGCTTTTCATTCTTCCTGACAGAAGGAGGGGTGTGTTTAATACTCTCCTGGATCGAGCTCCGTGCTCCCTGAGTAACCCCAAGAACTCTTTTTCCCCTTGGAACTATGACCAGGGTCCCCTGCTCCCCTGTAGCTGCAAGTGCTAGTGTCCATTAGTGCTTCTTCTTACCCTGAGATCACACCCCGAGTCTGGCTCTTAGTATAGGCAATGCAACAAAAGTCATGCTCTCAGTGCCAGCAAAGGGACCTTGTAATATCCTTCTGAGTGATGGTCTGAAGCTCCTTTACTGTCTGTGGCTCAGAGCTTCAGAAGCCTTTACTGCTTCTCCAGCTTCGCCCAAGGCCTGTTACTATGATGGAGCCTGCTCTAGCTCATTGTTCCAGCACCTCCACACCAGTGCACATCTGTTGTGCCATCCTTCTAAGTTGTTATGTGCCACAAAATTACTTTGTTTTGTCTATTTGTGAGTTATGTTGCTCCAGGATTCATTCTAAGGCATTATATCATAGTTTTTTGGAGGGTAATTTGGTAGAGATGAGATGAAGATCTGTACCTTCTCCGACATCTTAATACTGATAATCACTTCTTTCTTCTTCTAGTCAAGACACTTCCAATATCTGTATTATACTTTAGGATTTACCCTGATTTTAGGAGAAAAGCATTCCTTCACAAAAACATAATCAAGTAAAAAGACTAGTATAAGAATATGGCTCATTTTCTAAATGAGGATGACTTATTTAGACTAGCAGTTTACTGTTTTTCATCCTTACATTTCTATTACACAAGCAACATAATTTGTAATTTAATTACATTTAAAATATCACCTTAAAGACAAAGTGAAAAGTAAATATTATGGACTTTCTTTCCATAACAATTGGATGTTAGGGAAATATGGGGTTAAAAAAGGTCATTTTCAGACTAAATAGAACATAACTATTAGATGGAATACTTTTTCCTTTGAAATGAAGGCAATCATAACTTTAAAACTCTTATTGACATTTTAAACAGAAATAAGTCTAAGTATCAATATCACATTCTATAATTTTAAACTTTACAACAAAACCAGGCTTGTCTTGTGCCTAAATCTCATTTTTCAGCAGCAATAATAATTTCAAATATTTATAGATGACTTTATGATTTGTGTTTAAAATGCCGACTACAGAATTTTTGAGCACTATATTTAAATACTTTTGTTTTAAAAGTAAAGCAGAGGGGGCAGCTTGGTAGCTCAGTGGACTGAGAACCAGGTCTAGGGACCTGAGGTCCTGGGTTCAACTCTGGCCTCAGACACTTCCCAGCTGTGTGACCCTGGGCAAGTCACTTGATACCTATTGCCTAGCCCTTACCACTCTTGAGCCCTGGAGCCAATACACAGTATTAACTCCACAACGTAAGGTAAGTAAAGCAGAGAACACATTTAAATTCTAGTAAAATCTTTCAGGTAGTTAGAAAAATGTATGACAAATTTGGTTCAATTTATTTCCCAGAGAATTTTAAGAAACATCAACATTTGGCTTACTTAACTTTCTTTTCCCTCTAGTCCATTATTTTAAAATACTAAAGTAAGATTTCCCTAAAGGAATAAAAATTAGGTATTAACAAGTCAAAATGAATAAAGCTTCAATCATAATTGGGAGCCTCAAAGACTGTGGATAATGCTAAATTTGATCTGGTAAAAATACACTCTTCTTATAGAAGAATGCATACTACAATGATGTATAGATCTCCCGTTGTAAATGTTTCTATTCAGTGGATCTCTTGTTAAATGTTATATATTCCATTTGTCAGCTACAAGTCATTTATTTGTTCGGCAATTATCTAATTTCCATAAAAAGAAACAGTGAGAAACAAAATGCAACTATTAGGCTTTAAAATTCTCTCTTGGTAAAAAAGTTGGCTAATTAATTAGCTAATTAAAAATTATAATTTTATATCTATATATATGTATATATTTATATCTATATATATAAAATAATAAAAAAACTAATTATTAGTTTTAGGTTGCATGTAATCAAAGTACAATTATTTGGGCAGATGTGTGAACAACTAAATGTTTATTATCTCGACATCCTACTCCAGTCAAATACAAATGAGAAGAACATGAAAAAAAATCACACCTTTATTTCTTTGAATAACTTGAACACAACATACAGAATACTGAAAACCAAGTTGAAATTTTATAGTAATTTTTTTCTGTGCTTCCCTACATCGAAGAATACTAATCAGCTTTTGTCAGATATCATTAACGACCTGTTGAAATAGCTGCAGCTATGAGGATTCTTTTTTCCTCTTTTTAAGGCTCATACCTTTGAGGTTATTCAGAAGAGGCCCCACAATCTGCTTTAACTGACTATCAGTTTGCATGGATTTTTAAAATAAAATCCCAACCAAAAGCATTCCCAGTGAATTTGAGAGTACTTCATATGTACAAAAATACATAGCTTTTGAGAGCTGGAAAAGGTTTAAAACATATAGCACTTATTTACAAGCTCTGATTTTGATACCAATAAAAATTAATACACATTTACTTTGTTGTTGATTTTTTGGTGTAACTCAGACATTATTTCAGTTAGTTTGAACGTTTTCCTTTTTAAAATAACAATCAACTATATATACAAGCAAATTTACAACTGAGAACAAAATAATTAGTTGGTGGTACTGTATGACTGTGGTTTACTTGATCAGAAGTTTACTTTCAGGATCTTCATTTTTGCCCATAACCAAAGAAAAAAGTCTCTGCAAAAACCTCCATTGTTAATTAAACTCATTAATTTCTACACTTAAAAGTGTGAAAAAATGGTTAAATACTCCACAATTAAAAGAAACGTAAAAATTTTAATTGAGGTTAAGAGTTGGGAAGAAACCAACACAAATCAAAATAATCCCAAAGAACATAAATTGTCATAAGCAAATATAACAAAGATAGACCTAAAACCAAGAAGATATGAATCTTAATCAACATTCTGGGTGGAAAACAGGTTTCAGAAACATCGTAACTAGTTAAGTGCCAATTTGTTTTTCGTGGCCAGGCCCACCTTGTTGAAAGTACCTCTAAAATGGCTCAAACACTTGATAGTGTGGTTAGCAGACCTCAACATTGTGTAATCCAGACATCCCAAGGCACAGAGGGGTTACGCTATTGCCCCTCTTTACTCCCCACCCCTCGAGTGTTTACGAAAAGGTCCTAAGAGATGATACGGGGTCAAAGGGCCTCCTTTTCTTCTCAGGCGATTTAGGAAGCTACCTCGGTCCAGAAATGAGGCAGCGGGGTGGCCACAGAGGCACACACAGACCAGCGAGGAAGGATTACAAGGTTTTGTTATAGGTTTACCTGAAAGACAGATTGACATACAAAAAAGGAATCTGCAGACGTCAAGGCTGCTCAGTGTAGGTGGCCCAATGACAAGCACTTTTATTTTATCAGCAGCATATGATGAAGTTAGGAAAGTCGGACATCGGGGAGGGCACTGCAGGAACACCACGGAGGAAGGCTGGGAGACGGGAAGTGACATAAATAATACACAGCACGGAGAACATTTGCTAAAAGTAACATCAGGAACTATTAGATACAAGCTGCATCGCACAATGACGCCTGTACAATTGTCAATGCTTCCACGGTCAGAAAATGCAGCCTCACCACAGTCGAGTCAGGGCAGAAGAGTACAACGAGGAACAATCAGCTTATGATCCTTAAAGTGCATCATCTCCAGTCCGAGCACCTGCCTGGTACGCCCACGGAGCGGTCATGTGACACTGACTTCCAGAATGTGGTCATCCTTGCTGGGGATGACCAGGATCTGCATGCCGCTGCTTGAATTGAAGACCTGCCCGGAGGGAAACGGCTGCAGCCGGGGCATCGGCAAGCCTTTATGCTCCACACTGGCCGCTGAATGGGAGCTGCTTTTGCTCTTTAGACTGCTGCTGTCAGTCTGATCATCCATATTCTTGTCCACTGACAGATTATCATTTTCAATCCAACTGTCTGAAGAAGAAGACACAAAAGGTTGTTATCTTCATTCTCAAATAATTCCAAATAAAGCTCCTAATATATTTATAAGAATAACTTTAAGTCTTCATAAATTATCTCAATTTCTATTTTAGTGGCATATTACTCAGAAGAGCTAACAAGATTGCATTCGAGGGATCCAGAATGGTAATTAATTACCAGGAATTTTTTTTACATTCTGATGATTGATTTTGATATTGTTGCTTTATCCTTTTCACCTTCGAATCCTTCCCCATAGAAACAGAACCCTCCCTTAAACAAAAAGACAAGAAAAGCAAAATAAACGCATTTGTCATGGCCAAAAATGTAGCTTCATTCCACTGCAATCCCGCATCTCACTCTGAAGACACAGAATGCATCTTTCTTCAGCCCCAATCCTTTGCTGTCTGCATTTGTTTCCAATTATTATTTTATATTGCATGAACTGAGGTCATTCTATGAATGGAAGTCACATTACATAATTAAGGTCAAATTTTTATCCGGGTTCTGATCATTTTTCATCAGTTCATACAAGTCTTCGCCATGTTTGTCATTTTTTATAGTGTGATAACATTCTGGTATACTGATATGCCAGTTTCTTCGAAAATGTCTCTAACCAAAAGGGCACCTATTTTGAAGTTCTTTGCTACAAGTGGTGTTGCAATAAAGATTTGTTATACAACGGGGGGCGTTCCCTGTCTCTGATCTTGTTGAGGATTAGCAGGAGGATCGCTGGGTTTTAAAAGGGTATATACATATAAACATTACTGATTTTTTTCAGTATAACTGCAAACTATTTTCTGCAATGGCTGGGCAAAGTCACAGTTCCAATAGTACGTTAGTAGGCTTGTCTTTTCATCTCTCTCCAGCATTTACTATTTTCATCTTTGTTAATCAGATGGTGGCGTGATGAAAACTCAAGAGTTGTCTCTCATGTAATTTCAACCTCAATGTTTTTATTCAAATGCTTTTCAATTTTATGTAATCAAATGATTTATTTTTAATAATTAAGTTATTATATCCTTTGTTAAGGTAAATACTTTCCCCTCTAATTACAATTATGTCCTTACATTTTCCTGGGGTTTTTTTTAGCCCTTACCTTCCACCTTAGAATCAATACTGTGTATTGGTTCCAAGGCAGAAGAACGATAAGTACTAGGCACAGGGATTAAGTGATTTGCCCAGGGTCACATAGCTAGGAAGTGTCTGAGGCCAGATTTGAATCCAGGACCTCCCATCTCTAGGCCTGGCTGTTAATCCACTGAGCCATCCAGTTGCTCCCTCTCTTTTTTTAAAAATCTCTTAAATTTGGAAATGTGTGACATGCTAGTGTAAACTTTTTTTCCTAGTGTTCAAGTGAAAAATAAAGTGTATATTCCCTCAAACACAAAGCAAAAAGATCACATTTTTAAAATGTCTTCAGAGTATGTCAGAAATCTCATTAAATATTTGTTAATCCAATCAAATAATTTACACAACCACTAATAGGAAGCCTCCCCATTTAAAAGAAATTTCATACCAGCATCAAGTTGAGTGGAATGAGCAGAATGATGAGGGAGGTATTTAAACAACCTGACATCGGGAAAGGGGAGATATCCAGCAAAGAGAGGCATCACTTCCATGTGGACTTTATGAGTTGCTCGCGCTGTCACAGGCATTGAGATGACTCCGGAACTTTTCCCACATACTGCCCAATTACTACTATTGTCAACAACTGGGGAAAAAAAGGGAAATGTTAATTTTGTTTATAAAAGCAAATACTTTTGTTATGCAGGTTGTCCTTTATGCTAGGAATACTTTAGCCCCATTTCTTGGAAAACCCAGTTTCCTTCATGGCTCCCATCACGTACCACCTTTCCTGATTCGTTGTTAGTAGTCTTTCCTTTCTCAAACTGTCATGCACTTACTTGTTTACCCTTGACTATCCAGTACAATAGAACAAGAACTGCCAGATGGCAAGGATTATTCTCATTTGGTTTTTGTTATCCCTGCACACTCAGGCAAAGCCTACCCTAAGGAATATTAAGATTTATTGTATATTTAGTTAAGAATTAAAGATTATGAAAAAATTAAGGTATTTTAATAACTTCTCATTTAACTTCCTAATTTCTTAATTATTTTAAAAGTCTCTTTCAATTTCTCATATTCCAGGCTAATCAACATCTCTAAAGCACCTATCCTTATCAGGCACTGTGCTAAGCCCTGTGGACATAATTTATGAAAAGACAGTCCCTGCCTTCAAAGTTATAATCTAAAGTGGGTGACCAAACTCAAGAAGAGGCTGGAAAAAGAGGGAAGGAAGAGTAAGGGGGGGAGGGTAGCGCAACAGAGGCTGGACACTGGATACCTGGGATACTACGTCCCAGGCATTTTGTTCCATGGAGTTGAAACTAGGTAGATCAGTGGATGCAAAGGGTAGGGAGGCAGAGCCTAGTTTGGGGCAGAACAGGGAGGAATTCTGTATTTTGCGCTCGGGCCTCCAATCAGAGGGGAGAGGAGGTGGTGTGGGTCAAGGCTAGAATTAGCAGTATGGCAGGGAAGGGTATCTTGGAGGTAAAACTAATCCGTGCAGCTGATGCAAAGGGGAAAGGCTCAGCCTTCTATCCATTCTGAGGTGGTAGTTGTAGAGCCTGGGTCTGATCCAATTTTATTTTAAGAGGGAGGAAATTACAGCCCAGGAGTGCTCCTATTAAGGTCACGCCCTACTTAATGGGCAAAAGCAAGATTTAAATTCAAGCCTTCTGAGTTGAAGCACTTTGTAATGCTGTAATGCGCTGTGTAAGCTGCTTTCCCAAGATAAAGAATAAATTTTATTGGTATCTTTTGTCCTTATATTATCTACATTTCTCACTCTTATTTTTTCTTCTTTTTGCTCTCTACCATGGTCTAAGGGGAGGAAATCCACCTTCATTAAGTACTTACAGTACCTCAGACTCGGTGTTAAGTGCTTAGTAAATATGATCTCATTTGAGCCTCACAACAACACTGGGAAATAGGTGCTATTAGTATCATCCCTATCTTACCAGTGAGGAAATGGAGACAAAGGTCATGTGACTTGTCCCTGGTCACACGACTATTAAAGGTCTGACGTCATATCTCAGCTCTTCCAGGCCCAGAGTTCTAGCTACTATACTACCTTGGTAGGTAAAGCAGTGTGTATTTAACATGAGTAATTTATAATTACCTGCTTCATGGTTAGCGAGAACAAACTCTTTTCAACCAACCATTCTGCTGGGGGAAATTTTCATATGCTTGGTATAGACGTCCCATTAATTCACTGATGGGCTTGAGACCTGGTTTATCCCATCTGCTGAGTCAGTTTGACCAGGGTATGACAGCCCAGTGTGCTATGGCTTCTTGGAGCCATAGGTGAGAGCTGGGTGACAGCTAGACACTAAAGGGGGAGGAGCAGCCGGGAAAAGGGCTTTATAGGTCCTTGAACCAGGGGTGCTCATCCTCTCCGTACACTCACTTAATAAGCCATTTAACTTCTGCCTCAGTTTTATCATTTATAAAATGGGGATAAGAATAGCATCTAACTCCTAGGGTTTATGAACATTACTGATCCTATATCTTACATTTTATTTCACTCTGTAATCGATTCTATTCATAAGTCTCTTCTTTGCCTCTGAGTGAAACTCATGAGTTCCAAAGTTCAGTTCTCTCACATTAGATATCAGTTCAGTTTTCTTATTAATAATTTTCAATTAAAGAAAAAGTCTAGGCTAATGTTTCAATACTCTCATAAAAGTCTTCAAAAAGGAACTGTTTCCCTAGCAAATCCTTTGGTGCCAAGGAAGCTTGTAATTACTTTTAGCTCTGTGACACGTATGTGTTATGCTTGAGAGCACACAAGCTGCCCATATGTATCCTAGCTTAGCCTTGGCCTTGCCCAATTCTTCTCAGGCACCAGAAAGTCTGCTATCCATGGCCTAGGGATGGAGCCACGTGCCATAAATCATCAAGTGTTCCAGAGAGGTGTGGCCCTGGTCACACCACCAGAATGCCGTTAACCTCATAACCAGTGGCATTACTTCCTCACTTACCCACAGCTGTTCTTTGTTCTAGGTTTATAAGAATGAGTGGCATCTCACTGAGGCAGTCATCAGACTCCTCCCATGGGCAGCAGAGCCTTTTAATACAATGTTCTCCTGCTCAAAGAAAATGTCCCTCAGTTGACCTTTGTTGAATTTCACCCACAATAGATTGTTGTGAGGACCAATTGATTAAACAGATCCATGAGGCCACTACTTTGGGGGGCTGGAAGGGTGGTTAATCTTCCCTCAGAGATTGTTGTTGTTGCTGATATTCGGTTGTATCCAATTTCATGATCCCATTTGGAGTTTTCTTAGCAAAAATACTGGAATGTTTTGCCATTTCTTTCTCCAGCTCATTTTATAGATGAGGAAACTGAGGCAAACAGGCTTAAATAGCTTGCCCAGTCACAGTAAGTGATTAAAGCTGGATTTGAACTTGGATCTTCCTGAATCTAAGCCCAGCACTCTATCCACTATGCTACCAACTCTCAACATTCAACCTGCCACACAACTGGCACATATTATCCAATAAGCATTAATATTATTTCAAAGATAGAGATAATTTCATTTCCAAAAATATGCTTTTTTATTACTTCCTTAAAGGTTTGAATAACCAGTATTTCCCCAAAGATCAGGAATTAAAAAAATAAATAATATGTTATGGGCCTTTTTTTAAACTAAATTTTCTGTCACTTATTTTGAAGTTAAAATTTTGAGACATCAGTGGATTAAGAGCCAAGTCTAGAGACGGGAGGTCCAAGGTTCAAATCTGGCCTCAGACACTTCCTAGCTGTGTGATCCTGGGCAAGTCACTTAAGCCCCATTGCCCAGCCCTTACCACTCTTCTGCCTTGGAACCAATACACAGTATTGCTTCTAAGGTAGAAGGCAAGGGTTTAAAAAAATACAAAAATGAAAACTTTGAGACGAAGTCAAAACCAGGGACTTTGAACAAAGATCAAATACAAGGTAAAATTCTGATGCCTCTCTGAAGAGGATTCTCTTCCATAAATTTTTCACAATTTAAAATCAAACTTGCTCAAGTGTCATGATGTAAAAACAAGAATGGTTTGTGAGGGGTTTCTCCTATTTTAGCCTTGTTATTCAGAAGAAAAAGAAGTTTTTTGCTTCAAATCTGTCATAGCTGCTTCTATGCCATTAGCCTCTGTGTAGACATGATGCATTCTTCTAACCATGCTTTTCTGAGGAGAATCTTCAACTGTATTTTCTCAAGTAGACACAACAGTCACAACTTGCCATTTCTCAGTTCCACGAATGCAGTAGAGAAAAGGAACCCTCACTTACCTACGGCTCTTGCAGATCCTTATAAAAAGACCTGGCCAATTTCCAATCAGGTACTACAATTGTTATACGAGTTAGTCTACTTAGATTTCACAAAGTGACTTTAACATTGGAAATAAAAGTTCTCGTTGTTGGAATGAAAACATGCAGTCTGGTGGAAACCTACTGTGCCTTTAGAGATGACAATGCCTGAATTAAGATTCCAAAATTAATTTAGTTTCCAACTTCGGTCTCCCTTAGCTGGATTCTGTTTAGCCCAGGACGTTCATGTTGCTCTTCTTGCAACCACAGCTGAGAACTCCTGGCCCATCTTCTGTACATGCTCCATCTTGAAGGAGTAGAGGAGGTAGCTTCTATTAGACATTCTTTAGGAATTGGAATGATAAAAAATGTATCATCTAGTGGCAAACCTTCTGATAAGGCGCCTCTCCAACGTTTAGATGGGTTAGCTTTGAGATGACAGGCACAGTCACAAAAAGTTGGGTTACCAGATGAATTAGAGTGACAGCTGATGAATTTTTTCATTTGCCAATGACTAGAATCTACCGAGGTAAAGAAGGGTTTCCGTCTGAATTGTTGAAGGGACTAGGGACACAAATGAAATGACGTCTTTTTGAAGAAGTCTTTTGTTCACAAGAATATATGGAGCAAGTAAGTAGAAGGAAATTACTCAAAAAGTGATAGTCCTATTCATTTATTTGACATCAAATATCTTTTATTATGACCACTGTTCTGTATAAGATACAATGAGAGATATGAAAAAAATTCCTATGTAGGTTACTTACAATCTAGTTAGATTCAAAAATAAAAAGTTTCTACAGATCACAGTGATATTTTAAGAGTCTATGGTGAGTCAGCATAATAAGAGTTCAGAGGACAGAAAGATCACTCTAAAGGGCACCGTTCATAACAGATTTAATGCAGGAGACAAGAGTCTGGTATTGAAGAATGAGTAGGACTAAAATAATCAGGGAAGCCAGGAATGCGACTTGGATGTAGGATCAAGAGGAATTAATTTCTAGATGTAACAAATCTGAATTGGTGGAAGCATCCAGTACATAAAACTGGGATGCAGACCAGAGATTTAAAGGAGAGATCATAGCTGAAAGTAAAGAGGTATGTCATTCACAAAAGGAAAAAGGTGATCCAAAATCTCCAAGAGAACTTTAGTAACTTGTTTACTAATTTCACTTATATGATGAAATGCAACTGTGTATTCCAATATGAAAGGGAAGCACGTTATTTTAGAATAAAAACATTTTAAGTTTTAGTTAGATATATGCTTTGTGATACGTAAGAACAAAACTAGTTCATATCCTATTAAGTAAGCCATTTAATTATACACAGAATTTCAATGAGAAATAGTCTATAGACTCACCTTCATACATAAGTTTTGTTGTACAATAGTCATCAGATTCTGTTAATGCCTCATCCTTATCCACCTCCAAGAGGTCAGAAAGTCGTGTGATGGACACTTCCAAAGAACAGAGTGAACCTGTTTTACAATACTCTGTTCCTAAAGGAGGGAATATTTCAGCTTTCACATTATATAATGTCTAGGTGAGGGAGAAAGATACAGAGGAAAATTAATAAGCTATTGTTAAGAATGACTTATATTAAGACAGGTCAACTTAGATAATGAGTTATATACTACAATTGAATGCTACCAATCCTTTTTAAAAAAGGAGCATTAATGAGGCTATCAAGTGATAAATTAACATCTTAGAGCTAGTTTTCTTATGTCTTTAATTACAAATGAAATAGCTTTATGATACCATTACTACTGAAGAACCAATTCTAAATTAGCTCCTCACATATGATTAGTGTATAAGCATTTTCATCATATCTCACTGATAACTAGAGAATGAACATTTATTTTAAGATTATATAATAGGTTCAAACTCTAACATTCCCTTTGGGGAGTAGGTATGCTCAGAGGAAAAAGGGGAAGCCCTTTGAAAAAGAAAATCAGCATCTAGACAGAAGTCTTAAGCCAGGTTCCAAAAATTTGATAGGATTTGTAAGGATAACTAAATCTAATCTTTCAGAAATGGATGTACAACTTTTATAGATTAAGTCTAAGATATTAACTTTAGATCTGTGATAGTGAACCTATGGCACAGGTGCCAAACACTGTTGTCTGCCAGAGTTAGTTACTAAAAAGGCAGAGAGACTGGGATGGAGCTGTTCCCTTCCTACTCTCAACATGCACCTCTCCCTCCCCTGAGTGGAGTGCTTGGGCTACCCTTTCTCTCTCCCCTGTCTGCATATGTGTGTGGGGGGGGGGGGGAAGGAGCAGGCATAGCACTTGGTCTCTGGGTATAGTGGGGCATGGCATGCAGTGGGGGGTGGGGCATGGCACACAGTCTCTAAACAGTTCACCATCACTGGTTTAGATCATTGGGGGAAGATCAAAAGAATGACTTGTTTGCCAAGGAAATTTTCTTCTAACACAAAAAGAGCTTGTCACAAAGATTTACTGTCTTTTGCCTACACGTTGGGAATAAGGGGGAATGAAAATATGGACTTTTTGCTGCCTAAAATAAGCACATACAGCTAGACTGTGTAGTAAAGAAAACAATTACATAAAAAAATAAATATAAGAAAGGTAATTCAAATTAAGAATATTTGGATAAGAATGGCAACGAAGTAATTAATATGTTCTCTTTGGTAACTTATTAGGAAGTTATCTGAAATCAAATTTATGCTTTCTAATTAAAATGAAGAAAAGAAAGCTTGGATTCTATGAAGTTCTCAAAGCTAGAATAAGTATAGTCTAGGAAGTTCTGACTCTAAGATGAACAAATTAAGAAAACAAGGCTAAAATGCTATTCTCTTGTTTACTAAGCATTTAATAATTATGAACTCTTGGACTATCAAAATATCTGTTGAGACTAAAAAGTTGTGAATCATACACTAAATTTTCCAAAATCACTTTCAACCTGATATGTATGTGGACACTTACTAGTCCAGCAATTCAAACAAAATTTAGTTTCTCCAGCATTTTCCGGCTTAAAGACTGAATACTAATAACTGAAGTCCACTCATACACTAATATTGAGTAGGCTTTTGGGTAGAAGAGGAAAATCTGGTAACAGAACCATTTATATACAACTAACTCCTCACATTAAAAGCATGCTTTTGGCAACTGGAAGATATGGAAAAAAACTTAAGCTACCATGGCCTTGGGTGTATATATTATATGCATACACTCATATAATAAGTGTATATAAGTATGTATGCTGACATAATTTAGAAAAGTTGGTTCTTACTGGCATGGATCGATATTAAGAATAAACAAAATAAATGCACAGAGTTCAATTACAACATTTTTGGCCACTGTCACTTTACCTTAGAGCATTCTGCAAATCCTATATGAATATGTATAAACTGGATCCTTAGTTTCTTTTAGCATGACAAAAATACATTTAAAGTTCTTAAACTCTGTAAAAATTTCAATTTTCCTCTGTGTTCATATTTTCCTTTTCTGTTTCAGGAAATATATTCAAGTTAGTGTCTAAAAATAGGGCTGTTTGTATGTACATGTATGTGTACACGTACACACACACACATAAGTAATCAGTCAACCTATTAAACTTCTTTTGGGGGAAAAGTAATTATAAATGAGTTTAATATTATTTGGGCCACTAAGTACAAGTTCATTTAAGGGCAAATGACTTGATAAAATAACATTTGTAAATATCTTAAACAGAGCCTGAGTTTTAACTTAAAAATAAAAAAGATCTTCATGATTTTAAAAGCTCTTTAAGGTCTCTGAGAATTACACTACCACTATTTATATGAAAAAGTTATATATTTAATAATTTGCAGATATGGGAGGTCTAATGAGTGTGGAGTCTTTTATAAATTTACTTATTTTTTCAATATTGATTGACTTTGCTGACTTCTTTTTCTTTAAAAAAATTCTTTGTTACATGTATCTCTAGGAAAAGGAGAGAAAGAAGGAAATTTAGGTGATGTAAAAACAAAGGATACCCATAAATTTTGTTAAAAAGTTATTTAGGGGGCAGCTGGGTGGCTCAGTGGATTGAGAACCAGGTCTAGAGACGGGAGGTCTTAGGTTCAAATCTGGCCTCAGACACTTCCCAGCTGTGTGGCCCTGGACAAGTCACTTGACCTCCATTGCCTAGCCCTTACCACTCTTCTGCCTTGGAGCCAATACACAGTATTGACTCCAAGATGGAAGGTAAGGGTTTAAAAAAAAAAAGTTATTTAAGTTTTTAAAGAAGCACTAAAGATTGCTTTTAAATAAATGTGACAAATAGGAGCCGACGACAGTTAATTGTTAGGACTACCATTGTACAGTACTTGGATGTATTAGAGGAAAAGTGTCTGGGAATGCAAATCTAAAGTCAGTGATAATATATTCTAAATCAATAATAATCACTTGTCTTATAATGCTTTTTGAATAAAACTTATTTATAGAATAAAGAATGCAAATAGCTTATATAAAGAATTTATATTCTAACCTAGATACTTTGAAAAAGTGATTCCTTTGCATATGTTTTTATTTCATGATTCATATTCTCTCTCCCTAAACTCTTCTTTATAAAATACAGTAAAATATGTAATATAATACCTACAAAAAAATTTTCCACTTGGAACTCGTAACTGTACGGCTTTAAGGAAATGGACCGAACTTCAGAGGCTGGATAAAAGTCAAGTGAAAAGTGACAGTTCAGAGAAGGTGGAAGTTCCTTTGTCCAAATCAGCTCCCATACAAAGAACACTGATTGTTTGCTGCAGATGTGCTGAAAAAGTGATAATTTTTATGAGCAGTGCCAGAAGAATCACATTTCACAAAGTTAGCCATTCCCGTTTAAATTACTTTGTGCATAGAAAATACGATGTGTCTTTTTAAAAAGACAGACCCTCTTTTATGATATACCTGTATATGTACATGCTGTTCTTTGGTCCTGCATCACCCACCACTTCCCTTGGATCCTCCTGCCTGGCTTTGCTTCCCTGCAGAATACTGCACAAACTGGCAAAAATGGGCTTAGTTTTTTATGATTCCATAAGCTACATAGCATAAGGGATCACAAAAAAGAAAAGGAAAAAAGATAATTTACTAATGTGTGGCAGTTCACTGTACAATTCCACAAAAGGGTAAAAGTGATCATTTTAAACAAGGTTGACTTTAAAGAAACTTCACAAAATATAAGCCTATATTTATGCCAATTACTTGATGTGCAACATCAAGCTACAGAAAGAATGAATACAACTTAATGAATGAACTGTGGAATAACTTTGCACAGAGCCACAATTAAAGGCAGGAAGGTAAAACTGCAAAGTCTGGTGTCCAGAAAGAAGAGGGAAAAGCTTTTCAAAACACTAAAAAGATAACTGGTTTCTTTTTTAAAGACACAAGAAATCCTTTGATTTCCCTAAACAAATACTCTATGCTCTAGAAACATGGAGAAATGACCCGCAAAAGCAGGGTTAGACACAGCCAGGCAGGGGGGACAAACACGAGTTTCTCCTGACCAGACTACCCTACCAGGACTTTTCTCCTTATTATGGGCCACTTATTCTAAGGCCAGCCTCCCGGCAGTCCAAGCAGGGGCAGACGAGGGCCTTCACTGCGCCGGTCCAGGTGGCCTGGGTATGGTTTTCAAACTCTCCCTAATGCCACCACGTTGGTCAGACCCCGAGAGCTGAAGCGCGCTCTCTTCACTCCCCAGTAAGGCGTGCTGCTTCCGTCTCACGGTTCCACTCAGGGCGCCTGCCGTGGATCTGGCACGTCCCTAGCCAAGGGCAGCGCAGCGAGAGAAGGCCGGAGGCTCGCACGGATGTACTCGGGGCTCGACCCCTGACAACGCACTCTGCTGACCACAAGTGGCCAAAGTCTGGACGTTCCCGGTCAAGGAAGGAGGAAACCAGAGACAAAATGACTGGTGTGAAGTCGCCCAGCCACACGGCCTGGCAAACAGGTGCAACTGTGGGCAGTTCTGTAAGCTCCAGGCCACTCCAACGCGGCACTGTGTGGCGGACTTCCCCGGTAGGTGGAAGGACCCCTTCAGAGCGAGCTGACTGAACCCCCCGCTAGCACCTATGCCAGTCCCTCGATAGCCAACGTCAGGCAGAGGACGGGCCTTCTCGTGCTTCGGCCTCACGCTGGCGAGTTCGCCGAGGAACAAAAGGGAGCGAGAGAAATATTACCTGCGGGCTCTTAGCATTTAATGGGACTAGTTGCAGATCTGGGCTACTTCCAGCATCTATGAGGCTATTGTCTGATAGCTGGAAGCCAAGCTCTGATAAATTCTGGACGCAAACTTGAATGTATTTCCTGAAACAGAAAAGGGCGAGGTGAGAACACGGGCAAAGCAGACGCGCCCCAAGTCTACGCCTGTCTTGCTAACGGCCCTGCTCCGAGGAGCTAGCACCGAGGCTTACGGAGCGCCCCGAGGATGCCTGGGGCGTCTGCACGCATTCACTCGGGTGGCTCCGGACTGCTCCTCTCTCCCTGCTTCCTCTGCCACGGCACGCTGTCGGGGTGAGCAAATGTCCCAACGAACGATGCCGGAAAGAAGGCAGCCGGGGACATCGGGGATTAAGGATTCAAGGGCAGACTGATGCCCCTTTAGTTTCCGTGATGAACACGACATTCATTAGGTCCCTCCTGTGTGAACGGAGCACCGGGCAGACAATAAGGCGTGGCTAAAGCCAGGCCTGGCCTCGCACCCCACACAGTTTACCGTAGGAGGGCTTTAAGACAAAGTCTGCGTGAAAGAGGAAGCCATTTTCAACTGGAGAGCAGGAAAGTCTTCCTGGAGGTGGCATTCGGTTTAGGGCTTTGAGGAAGAGGAAGAATTCAAGAGGTGGGGGGCGGGGGGGGGGGTTGGAGTAGTTCAGAGAATGACTTGAACAAAGGCAAGAGACAAAGGAGCCCCTCTTAGGTTAAGATGGAGGATAGAGGATATGTGTGGAAGGTAATGAGAAGAGGCTAGAAGGGCACAGTGGTGGTTGCTATGATAAGCAAGAACTATGAAAGGTAAAACAAAAACTTCAACATTTCTTTTAAAATGTTTAGTAGCAAGGTCTATTCTATGGAATTAGCAATTTAATTCACGAGGTCTTTAAAAGAAGTTTCTACTTTTTTATTTTTAAACCCTGACCTTCCCTCTCGGAATCAATACTGTGTATTGGCCCCAAGGCAGAAGAGCGGTCAGGGCTAGGCCATGGGGGTCACGTGACTTGCCCAGGGTCACACAGCTGGGAAGTGTCTGAGGGCAGATTGGAACCCAGGACCTCCCCTCTCTAGGCCTGGCTCTCCATCCACTGAGCCACCCCGCTGCCCCCAAGCAGCTGGGCGTGGAGTCAGAGGGCTGTGCCTTTACCACTCGCAGTGTGCTGCCTCCGACAATCCACCCCTCTGCCCTTCAGGATGCTCCGTGACCTGTAAGGGTCCTTTAAGGTCAAGCTGAAATAGCCATAATAAGGTCTAACTCGGGGAGAAAACGTCCCACTAGTTCAGGTTCCTACAAGGACCCAGGCATGGCGTATACATTTTTTGGGTGTGTGACCTTCATGCACTGGGTAAATGGAAGAGCTCTCAGTTATCTCGGCATCACAAAAAACACAAGAAATTAATAGATCTTCTACTGGGGACCTCTTCAGTTCTCTCGTTAACAAGGCAAGCCGTCTGGGTTTCTAAGGCGACCCAGGGGTGGCTAAAGAGATTTGGGGGCCCGTGTTCACCAGCTGATAGGACATGGTTTGAACAGCCTCGGTTAATTGATTTTACAAGATCTTTCAGGAAGAGTACACAGAAATGTGGTCTCTTCCTTTACAATTCATGACTTTCACCTGAACTTTTTTGAGATAATAGAACTAGTAGTACCTATCATTACCACTTTTCCAAAAAGTGAACAAAACAGAGCAAAAATATGACAAATATAAGGAGGTGATTATGTGGCATTATAAAACGAATGAAGGAATTTTGCCTGAAATAAATACCTGACAAATCTAAAATATTATGTTCAGTTGAAGCACCACATTTTAAGAGACATTTAAAAAACAAATTTGTGTAGAAAATGGTGGCTATGATGAAAAAAAGCTCAAGTAATAGAAAGAATGGAGAAGCAGGGGACATCAATTCAAATCCCTGGTTTATCGGGAGTGACTTTACCTCTCTGGGCCTTAAGTTTCATCCTTTGTAAAAAAAAGTGACCTCTGAAATCCTCATCACACCTACATCTTTGAGCCTATGATTTTTTTCTTCATATTTAATGGAAGCTTTATTTTACTTTGGAATTTTATTTTTTATTTAAACACAAAATGAAAGTACTTTGTGAATGAAAAATATGTGTAATAAAAGCTTCCAAATTCAAGGAAATATCAAAATTAAAATGCAAAGAAATCAAAATACCTTTTGATACAAACAAAAATATTAGCTAATAACAACTTTCCAAGTCACTTCCTACACACATAAAGAAACTGAATACCCTCTGGTGTTTTTCTCAGCAGATTCAAAGATGACTAAGATTCTATAAAGTTATCCTTCTTTATTTGTGATTGTTTTTAAAAAGGCCCCCTTCCTCCCTTCCCTCTTCATCATAGTTAAGCCTGGAAAAGTAGGGTCTCCACTTCAGACATTTTGGGAAAAGAAACAAATCATTAATATTTAATTACCGTTTTCCGGCTGACAGCAAAGAATGGGTGGCCTTAAAAGGTATACTGAATGTTAATGCAATAATAGTGGAGTAAATTGACCATGGACAATCAATAGACACCTAAAAGGGGGAAAAAATTACATTCATGGTACTCATGTGACTTTAAAGAACACCCCCCCTATTCTCCATCCCCACTTAGTTTTCATGACTGCAAGCATCATCTTTATGAATGATGGATAAAATTAGGTAAACAAAGCCACCAAAAACGGGAGCCCACAGTCAGATTCATATACAAGTAAAATACATAATGAAATTTGCCAAAACAATGAGAATCTGTTGTAGCCTCCTAGTAGCAGCAAGGATTCTTGCAATCACACAAAAACGTTGAGTAAATGTGAATATTCGGCTTCAAGGAACTATTTCTTTTTGTGGTCACCACTGGAGTAACCATAGTTTGTGACTTATATTTATGTATGGCCAGTGAAAGGGACCTTGCTGCTACTACTAGGTGACTACAGCAAACCGTTAGCAATCACGGCTTGTGAATACAGAATACAAAAATCATTTTTAAAAAATGTGCAGGAGATTACAATCAAAGGTCATTTTGTTAGATTGGGCCCAAATCATACCAAGTCAATCTGAAAATCAGACTATCAGCCAGCTGTGGAGTCTGTGTGACACCAAACAGCTGCACTCACTGAACCTCTAATTATCCTGGAACCTTGGCGCAAATAGCCCATATATATTAAGCTTGAATCCTATTTTGCAAAGTGCTGGTGAGATCTAAAAGATATGAGAAAAGATCTCCTTTAACCACATTTCTTTCAAGTAACAAAATGTATCTGGGAGAAAATTACTACATCTGGCATGAGACAGTTATAGATGTGCATGTATATGTCAAGTGATGTAATAATATATAAAGAACACATTTTAAAAGATCATAACTCTTATCTTTCTCTTATATTGCTTTACTGTCTGCATTTCAGTGTTGGAATTGTGCCAAAGAGTGACCGTCTACAAATAGCATACTTATGGGAAGATGGACAATTCTAGAACAAAAATTATAATCCAGAAAAAGACTTATTGTAAGAAAAAAATGTATATGTACACCCTGAAAAATACCACTAACTTACAGGCCAAAGTCAGTGATGATACCGGGCATTTTTAAGATCTAAAAACTTTGAACCCTCTGCTATATTCAGAAGACTTTACATCACATCAAACTTTGTTTACAGTTTTAGAGATTACATAGGATCACAGATCTAGGGCTGAAGAAACCTCAGAGGCTCATTTTACTGATGAAGAAAGTGAGGCCCAGGGAGGTTAAGTGACTGGCCTAAGGTCACACAGGCAGTAGCAGAAGCCAGATTTAAGCCTAGGTTCTCTGACAGTGATCAAAAGTGCTTGATTAAAAAGTTACTAATAAATAACAAGGAAAAACGATGTCCTGATGTAGATTTTCTCATCAAATTTTCAGTAGAGAAAACGAGAACTCGCCAGGCCACATTGTCTGCCTGTCATTTTAATAGACTATCTCGGCACTTTCACGGTCGTGTAAGTAACTTGAAAGCAACACTTCTGGGTAGGCATGAGCTACCTCCCTAGCCAACACTCTTAGAATCCTCTGCAACTGCTATTCCTCCGGAGCTGGGTCTCTCTCTCCAGGTGGCTCCTATGTATCCCTTAGACTAAGGGTTGGAGATGAACAGAAATAAGTGCAGAAGCACATCTGATGTTCTTCGGCTTTTATCAGTCTTTTGGACTTTGGGTACTTAAGCAATCGAATTGCTTGATGGGAAGGGCACGTATCATTGTCATTTCTAATACTCTCAAGCCTATATTTAAATATAAAAAAGGGTGTTTACAAACGCCACGTCTTACTTTTTGGTCTAGAGTAACCATGCAGTTGCCAGCTTTCGGTTTCTCCTTATTTTTCCTATGAGATTCTTTATTGCCCAGTTTGTCGCTCTCCCCTGAAGCTGTTGGAGCAGAAGGTAAGGAAAGAACCTCCAGTTCAAATTCAATCATGTGGTAGGCAGGAGCCATGGGCAAGCTCACACTGGTGACCTTCTCTGAGGACTGAATCCTGAGCGACGCTTCTGAAGACTTCTCTACAAGAGACACCAAAGGCAGCTTCAGAATCATTCCCGTCCCCTCGTTTCTTCTCTCAGAAACTGGTAAGACTCTTAGCTAAGCAAGCCAAGAACTTAAACCACTTAGTGGGCAGCTAAGCATTCGGTAAGAGAGCGTCCTCTAGTGGGGACGCTACCTGAACGTGGACGGGGAGGGGGAGCTCGTGCTCTCTCCACATCAGACAATGCAGTGGGGACAGAATTCATGTCCTTCCAGGGGGGGCAAGTCTGCACAGGAGAATTGAGGGAAGCCTGAAAATGGAGGGAAGACGATGAGGCAGGCAGTAGGCAGGTGGCATGGACAAGAGCTAGCTGGGGGCTAAGGGGAGTTGGGAAATGGAGAGCCCAATGTCTCGGGCTTCAGTTTTCATCAGGCCAGAGTCAAGAGAACCAACTAAGGTCTAAGAGAATTCTGCGAAGCCTAAAGGTACTTCATCATAAAGTGGCATTATTGGTTTTTCCCACGTTACCAAGTAAGCATGTAGGAAAGGATGGCCAGGGTGTCCACTCAGCTCCTGGGCAGCACTGGCAGTGATGTCTTAGCTATTGCATACACTTTTCTACTCCATACTCCAATCAATAGCAAAAAGCAATCTCATGCCTTCCTCCCCCCGTCAGTGCCCTTTGACCTCAACAGTGGCGAGGGGTCTCTTCCAGATATTCACCTGGTAAGCACAAGGCCACACACAGCACTGGCTACAAAGCTGATTCTGTAGCATCTTTTGTATGTATTTTTGGAGGGGCAGAAAAAAGTCGTCGTATCGTTCTAGTCTATGGAAGCTCCAGCACACTGACTGATCTAGCTTAATCGGGTTTATAAATGTATACACTGCAGTACAAGACCACCATCTCATGATGGGAAGGGGAAGGCAACACGACATCTGTTAACCAACAGCTAGAATAGACTTACGCTGCTTCCTTTGAAGGCCAAACCCCATATTTTCTCTACGACATGATGCTGGATGAATGGTGAATGCTTACCTCTGGTATTAGAATAGATTATGGCTCTGTTTTCTGCATGGAATAGAATCAGCATAGCATCTGCGTTGCTAAGCTGTAGACTGTCCCCATTTTTTATTGTATAATAGCCAGTAGTGACAGTAAACTTGACTTTTTGAGGAATACCAGCCAAAAGACTTTCTGGAAAGGAAAACAACAATTGTTTTATACTCATTTGAATGGGTCCCTCCATCTAGGTCATACCTATTTAACGTTTATTTTCTTTGAAAATTTGTGTTCCAAATTCTCTCCCTCCTTCCCACCCCCACCCCGAGGCAGGCAAGCAATCTGATATAGATTTTACAAGCATATGTAAGCATGTAAAATATGTAATCATGTAACACATTTTTCCATATTAGTCATTTTGTGGAAAAGATCTCGAATAAAGAAAACAAAAGAAGAAAGTGGAAATAGAGTATGTTTCAGTTCGCATTCTGACTCGCTTAGAGGGCAAATGAATTTTTTTATCATGAGTTTCTGGGATTGTCTTGGATTGCTGAAAATAATTCACAATTGTTCAACAAAAAATACTGCTGTCACTTTGTACAATGTTTTTCTGATTCTTTTCACTTCACTTTGTGCATCAGTTCACTTAAGTCTTTCCAGATTTTTCTGAAATCATTCTTCTCAACATTTCTTATAGCACAACAGTATTCCATTATAATCATATAATACAATTTGTCTGGCCATTCTCCAATTGATAGATAGCTCCTCGATTTCCAATTCTTTGCCCCCACAAGACATGCAACAAATCCTTTTTTACAAAGAGGTCCTTTTCCCTTTAGGCCATACCTTTAAAATGAAATTTCTATGAAAGGGATAACAACACTGATTATAGTTTTTATGTGAAATAGATTTGAGGACAAAATTTAGGTCTGTATTTGTAAGGCTATATTTATTTCTATATTAAAATGTAAGCAGATTAACAAGTATTAATTTCATATGCAACAACTTATTTATTCACATAATTCTACTCGTCCCTCCCCAACTCTGCCCACCCACTCCTCCCCCCCATTTCTGTGACTGGGATAAAGGAGGACTATAGGTTGTCAGTCAATGTAAGCATCAGATAGCTAGCACCACCTTTTGCTTAGAATGGAAAAATTCTGAAATGAAGAATTTTACTGGAAACTAAGGCGACATTGCTGGTGTAGGTAAGCCAATAACATCCTATGACAGAGAAACTTTGAGAGGAAAAGAAAAAATGGGAATATAAAGTAACTAAAAAAGTGTTTATGTTTAGGATTTCCTTTCAAGTGTCAGCCTTAAATAGATTTGAGAAGCAACCAATGGAAGAGCTCTATAATGGGTTCTTCTCAAGAGGTTAAAAAAGCACTGGGGGGGGGGGGGGGGGATTCTACCTCAAAGAAAGTAGAAGATATTTGGTGGAAAGTGACATGAACAGTATCTATACAAGAGCAAAGAAGGGACTATTTACTCGGTACAATTTCTAGAATGGTTAGATATCATTATAACTAGAAAGGAACTTAAAAAGTGTCTCATCCAATTCCTGTTTCACAAGTGATGAAACAGAAGCTCAAAGGAAATGCCATGATTTGTATAAGGTTGGAGGTACTTAGTGACATATCTGATACTGGAACCTAGACCTCTTAATCCTAAATCTCAAACGATAACACTGTTGTTTTATACTGAAACCTGTGGTAAGCCACAGTAATATATCAGTATATTAAATATTTGTCAATGCAACAATAGGGAGAACTTTGGTCTAAAGCTCTCATGATTACAGGCAATTCTGCTTTAAATGGGTGGAGAGTTCAAGAGGCATGTACATAAAGTGATTTTTATGTAATGTGAATTTATCTGTGGATGCAGAAAAGGCAGGAGAAAGGAGTGAACATATGGTTCAAGGACACAGAGAGCCTGGGAAGAGAATTGAGAGCAGAAGGAGGAACGTTTGAGGGGACTGGGTAGAAGCCACTTCCAGGCTAGACAGATGACGTACAGTGGCCAGGGAAAGACACCCATTACTGCAGCACAAAAGGATGGAAGACAGACCTGCAAGGGCTGACCATGTGGATGGATTGAGGCAAAGTCTCTTCTCTGTTCCAGAGGTCCACGCCAGTCCCTAGATCTTATCTTCCCTTTCTACTTTCATATTAAAGGGTTTTTTGTTTGTTTGTTAGGATTTTTTTTTGGTGGGGATGAGGAGTTAGAGGTCATGAAGTGAGCAGCTGAGAGGCAGGGTCAGGGACAGAATACAATATTCTACAGTGTAGTTAATGTAGGTGTTTTGGGGGAATGCAGACTTCTTTCAGATTTTATATAAAGTCAAATTTGCATGATGCAAATGTATATAAAGTGAGAACGATCTATATTAACATACCAAACGAGGCATAAAAAGAGGGAAATATGTTCACCATGGTGTTTTTCAATGTCAATTAGAATTGTTTGGCACAGGGTCCAAATGGAAAAGGGATTTCTAAAAGGGATTCCTTTTGGAGTGCTCCTGTTTATGCATGGCATTGTGCTAATTGCATCATGCCCTGAACACTGCAAAATATCCAACATGTGATGCAGAAACACTCAAAAGACTTTTACCTAGTCATTCAACTGGATAAAGAATGTCTATTATTCAGACTATGATATTCAATTGAATCAACCCTACCCACTGGCAAAAAAATGGGCTCAGGAGAAATAGCCTCAATTGCATTTGGCAAACTAAAGTGTGGTTAATGATGCCAAACTTGTTGAAACAATGTCCCTCTTTTTTTTTAACAACCAAACTTTTCTACTAATGTCTGCATAAGACCATGCAGGCGACACTGAGCCAAATTCTGGAATACCACAATCTCTAAAGGAAAAAATTGTATATGATTTGAAGACAACTGAGAGCTATAGGATGAAAATAAATATGCTATAGTATATTACCAATTGTAAATTGCATTTAAGCCGCAGCATAAATATGGACTGGAATGGGAGATTGATTTGGTTCTAAAGATGATTAGAAAAAAATAGCTCAAATACTGCAATTGTATATATATGATGACATGACATAGATGGCGCCCAGTATATTGAGCGTAATCCTTTTGAGGATTTATGTGATGACATATCCAAGAATTACCTGGGAGGAAAAGGTATTGATGCAATGCAACCTGCATCATTCAAGAAAATACCACATGGATAAGATCACAGAAGTAAGCATTACATAGTTTACCCAATCTAATATGAATAAATGGCACAACTCTTCATGATAATTCTGATTTCGAGTTTCTGTGACATTTTAGTTGTTTTTCTTTTAAATATAAAACTTTTAGTTGATGTTACTAAATCAAAATTCATCAAATTTCTTCACAGTCCATTTTATGTGTACATGTATGTATATGCATGTACATGTATGTACAGATATGTGCATATACACAAATATGTTTTGTCGCTAATTACCAGTCAAATGCGAGTAAATATCCCGTGAAGGACACAGAAAAATTACGCAAATAATTTCTCTTTATGGTTTAAGTATGTTAAGAGTCACTAATGGAGATAAGAAAATAATTTAAGCGTGTTCATTGTAAAGGGGGAATTCACCAATCTGTTTACTGACACTTTGGCCTAGATGCAGACAACATCGTCTTGGACTGTAATGTGCAAAAAGTTTATGTAAGCAGACCGTAGGCATGTACTCATTCATCTATGCATATCATAATTCATACCCAATGCCGTTTACCACTCATCGACATTAAGATGGGAAAGACATGAGGTTTTTGGTCAACCTGTGCTTCAAACTGCCAGCTATACTGTGGAAAGCAGAGATAAGAGTAAAAAAAAGGAAAGCCAAAGACCCAAACCACCCAATGTTAGGCTTATTTTCTAATCTGTTCTCCTCATTTCTTCTATCACCGTACTAGAAATGATTAAGCTCTATGCTTACCAGTCAGTGGTTCCACTTTGAGCTGAGGGTCCTGAGAGTAGACGTCATACTGTACTATGGGATAGATATGAGGAAGAACAAATTGCACTTGGCCCACTGAGGTGCACATCTGCCTGAGAGTATATGTTCCAGGTTCTTTTGCCTAGCACAGAAACAATGCATGAGTTGATAGGCCATTCACAATTCTAAATTTATATTACAAATATAACTTGGTCTAGATTTTGATATGTTACATGTGTGTACGTGCATGCAGACACATATATATGCTCAGATTCTGAGCACGAAGGTATCTCAGAGGTCGAGTCCACTCCGGGAGGAGCAGCTCTGGACCAGGCTCCTTTTCAGCAGTCACCGAGTCTCTCCTTAAAGATCTCAGGGGAGGGGGAGACTACTGTCGATGAAACCTATATTCTTTGGCTTGTTAGGACATCAGCCTCTCTGCAATCTCTCATTAAGTCTAGTTCTGTCCTTTGGGGTTAAGTATAATAAGAATAATCGTCCTATGTCCAAATACTTGATGGTAGTTCTATATCCATGCAAATTTCTCAAGCTCACACAAGTATCTAGTGGCACAGCCAGAATTTACGGATATCAGCTTGTTTGCTCTCCTAAACAAAAGCACGTATATGGTGGCAAGGATTTAAGTAGTGCATTACAGTTTATGAAGTACGTTATTTAAAACAACCCACTGAGATAAGTGTATTATCTTAATTCCTTTTATAGGTTAGGAAAAGGAGGCTCATTAGTTTACAAAGTTAAATGATTTGCTCATGGGTCACATGACTAAAAAATGTTCATTCACTTGAACTCTAGTATCAGCTCCAATTCTAGTACCCCATGATGCCTGAGAATTCCCTAGATTTAAAGTTTAATAATTCCAGAAGTTATATTTTTAATTTCTATGAATCCACGACAGAATTATTCTCAAAGAACATATAGACATTCAGTAAAGATACTGAAATCCCACTTTAAAATGGAAAAACAAATTGAGACTCAATAAACAAATACCTATCCTTTCTTTCTGAAGATTGGCCTAACTATTACATTTAATATATGCTAATAAACTGGGCAATTTATATCCAAATGAGTCAGAGGAGTATGTCGTATGTACAACATCTGATGAGTAGTAGGTGCTTAACGAAAGCTCACTGACTGATTGTTGACAAGTAATTTGGGTGTTTTTTTTGGTGACTTGTTAGCAAAACACTTATTTCCCCCCTTTTAGAGAATTTAGCATTATTCTGTTTTGGGGTTTCACTTAAGTGCTGTATCACATACTAAAACAATAGAAATTAATTTAAATTTTGTTTTAAAATGTAGTAACACCCTAGGAATAACTGGAAGACATAGTAAGGAATAGCAAAAGTAGAGTGGGGAGTTGCAAGTGGTTGCATAGCTCAATGGAACAAAGATCTGGAAGTGGAAGATGAGTCTTCAACATTCAGGCTCTGCCACGGGCCATCTGTGAGGCAACTGCCCTGGATCTATGTTTTTCCATCTGTAAAATGAAGGGGCTGGGCCTCAAGAGTCCCTTCTACCTTGAAATTTAAATTTCTGAAGTCCATCATCCAGTTTTAGAATCTACGATTTCTATGTATATTCATACAACTATTTCACAAATTTCTCAATTCACAGGAACCTGGATATTGAACTATACTGCAGTATTATAGGTAATTTAGACAAAGTTATCAAATCTTCTAATTTGGCCAACAAATAATACAAATCTTTTGAGATAAATGCCAGTTATCAATAAACATGATCTAAAAGGACAAAACCAAAACTCCAGCAGAATTAGGCCTTTATTGTTGAACTGGATCTGTGTATCCATTATTTAGGATATAATTTATTTTATTTTTTTAACTCTTACCTTCTGTCTTAGAACCAATATTAAGAACTGGTTCTAAGGCAAAAAGTAGTAAAGTCTAACCAACTGGGGTTAAGTGACTTGCCCAGAGTCATATAGCTAGGATGTGTCTGAAGACAGATTTGAACCCAGGGTCTCCAGACCTGGCTCTTTAACCACTGTGAATCTTAAAATTTCTCAGACTTGTGAATGTTAAAGATTCTCAGACTCTACCTTAGAATATTTGGTTAAGACTATTCCCCATTTTAAACAATGAAGGTACTTGATCAGGAATGTGAGAACTCTAACCTTACTCCACCCATACTTAAGCATACTTTAGGGGAAGATAAAGTTGTAAACTCCTTACTGAACAATGGAAAAGTACTTAACTCATACTTATAGTGAGGCAAAAGCTCTTAAGCCAAGTCAATTTTTAGATCTAATACAAAAAGGTGCTAAGTACCTATGAAGGTCAAATTAATCACTAAAAGGTCAGGCAACTTGCAAACTTGCAAGGGACAAGCTTAACAAAAGAGGTGTGAAGTTTTAGTCTACCCAGAGAAGTTGAGAACTAAAGAAGGTGTGAATTAAGAATGGTCAGTCTACTGTGGTTGTGGTAGATGTGAAAACTTAGGGGAGGTGACATAGGAGAAAATTCTCTTTAAAAGGAGGTCAGAAAGGCCTCTGAGTAGTTCAGCCTGCCAAAGCTGAATTGGAGGGCTCGGTGACTGAACTTAGTGGAGCTGAGGAGCTAAACTGGAGGGTCTCTCTGAATACTAGAATCTTGCTTGGGACAAATCTTGTGGTGAGTGGATTAAAGACTGACTATCTCTCTCTTAAGGCTTAAGCCTATGCTGGCCTAGCCCTTTTCTCATTATTTCCTTATTCTCTCTCTCCCTTTCTTTAATTCCTTAATAAAACCCAGCTGACTTGGGTATTTCATATTTGGGAATTTTCCCCATGGCGATCACTTTATTTTTAATATAAAATTAAGACACTGTCTTGAAACCATATTTTTGAGGTCAC
This sequence comes from Monodelphis domestica, assembly GCF_027887165.1. Classification (NCBI taxonomy): domain Eukaryota; kingdom Metazoa; phylum Chordata; class Mammalia; order Didelphimorphia; family Didelphidae; genus Monodelphis; species Monodelphis domestica. The sequence continues at coordinate 10,878,716 of NC_077230.1, read as the reverse complement.
AGTTTTAGGCTAACGCTCTTTTATCTGTAACACCACTGAGTTACCAGCTGCCCTGTGAAGGGTATAGTCTTAAGAGAGTTACCCTACCACAGGGAGAAGTTAAGTACTTTGTATTACTTATACTTATTACAGTATGTGACAGAAACAGGATTTGAACCCAAGTAATTCTCAAGGCTAGTCACTATTTCCAATAGGCCATGCTTTCTCTTAGCAGTCATGTATTAGCAGTATTAAATAAAACTTACCAATTTAAAAACATACCTGAGTTCTGAATATTATTTTATTGACCCCTGGTTCCAGAGTTACATTGCTACATTTTAATATGTGTGCCCCATCCTCTAGAGTCACCCCTGAAGGAATTTCCAGAGAGGAGCTGCTTTCTTGCCTTCGTAGTAGCATGTGAACATTTTTACAAATGATTCCAGTTGTGTTCAAGGAGTTATCGGAGGGGCTCCTCTCATACATCTCATATAATTCCAGTGCAGGTGAATTACTTCGGGAGAAAGGAGCACTTGAATTCTCACTTGGAAAACTGATAATGCCATTGGATGTCTTGTGCTTGGTAAGCCATTCAGCAGTCTTACGGTAGCTGTTTTTCTCAATGCTAAAGTGAACACTGATGGCAATCTGCTCTACTTGAACTGAGATAGGCATTTGGCTTAACAAAGTAATCTCAATAAACAAAGTTCCTCCCACGTGGACAAGAGCATTTGAAGGATCAAAGTGGAGATGTTTCAGTTGTGCAAAGGAATGCATAGACAACGTTACTTTGAGGCCTGCAAATTACAAATAAAATTGTTATATTTCGAAGTAGCACAAGAACAGAAGCGGCTTTTTAAAGACAGTGCTAATGTAATCTATGAAGCTAGAGCCTCTGAAGTCAAAGTATTCTTTTTAATGAAATGAATTTAGATTCCAGCCCAACCTCATACCCTAGAATATATGAAGTGAAGTGCCATTTTTGTCTTTGTATTCCTGACATCTACAGTGCTCAGAAGACAATGAGCACATAATAAATGCTTACTGATTATTTAAAGCTAATTTGAAGTCATGTCAACTACTTGAAGTCATATACTTGGAAGTACATGGCTTCCAAGCTAACCTCAGCCTTGAACATAAAATAAATAAATGATCCTTTTCCTCAAATGCATTCACAAACAGAATCGCTCATAGAACTAGATTTCAGGCAATGCTGGAAAAATGAACAAGTCTCTGTCATAACGATGAAATGTACAAACCTAGAGAGGACAAAAACAGAAGCAAAGATTTCCCCACTTTGGTTGCGACAATGATTTTATGCTCTTCCATGGTCTTTTCCCCTCAATCAAAACTTCAATTTCATTTCTATGATTACCTGACATCGTGAAGGAAAATCCAGTCCTATGCATTCAAAAGGCATTTTGTATTGAAAGCCCTTTACATCGCCTCCTCTTATCCTGCACGTCTCCATATGCTATACTCTCTTACACATATGCTATGATCCAGCAAAACCAATCTTCTTTGCTGTTCCTTGAATCCAACACTCCATGTCCATGTCATTTCATTAGCTGTCCTCTGAGCCTTTCATCGTTGCATATTGGCTTCCTTAGCTCCCTCCCCAAAAGTCCCTTCCCAGTGCCCCAATACTAGGTAAGTTCCCTCTGAGATTATCTTTTGTCTACTTTGTATTTAACTTGGATTTATGAACTCAGTTAACAGGCTTGTGTCTCCCATGTGAGCTCCTAAAGGAAATGGATTGTGCTTTTTGCCTTTTTTTGGTAAGTTTAGTACTGAGTGGAGTTCCTCTCATGTACTATTCACTGACTGACAAAAACACTCAATAAACTTCAACTTAACTGAAAAGCGCCCAACTGTATTTTGGCAAGAGAATTACAGTTCAACAAAGAGCACGCACACTATATAGCTAATATGACCTTTGCATATAATAAAAGAAACAAAAAATTCAGAGTAAATTGTGTTATTCTCAGAATTTCATCCTAATAAGATCTGACCAAATACTGGCAGGTTTAGTTACCATGCAAATGAGAATTCTAGACTATTTGAAAGAGGTAATTTTCCTTTTAAAAGGTTTTAAAATCCATTACTACCTGATTTTTACAATTTAATCTGCCTTTACTTACCTGGATTTTCTTTCTGCTGGTTGGCAAAGTTAAGTATTTCTTGGCAAAAATGTTTACGTTCATCTTCTGTTAAGTGACTATCACTGGCTAAAAGGCTGCTTGTCTGAAGATAGCTGGAAAATAGAGCTAAGGAGAATGAAAAGAAGTCCACAGCTATTTCCAAGAATTTTTTAAAAGCATAAATCTATTTTCTGAATGCTTTGGCATTAAGTTTAGCTAAGATAAGCTCTTTCAGGAAGCCAATGCTTTATTTTTTTAAAGTGAAGTAAAAAAAAGATATATTTAAAAGCATTTCTTCCAAAAGAGTATCAGTACAAAAATAACGAGGATGTTGGTCTTATTATCATAAAAAAGCATTTGTTTCACACCTGAATATCTAAGACAAAACCATTATGTATTGAATCAATACATCTTTATACTGCAGAAATTGATGCTAATTTTTTAAAGGATACTTTTCAATCTGGCCAAGATGTTTTTGACATTCTGCTAACTGCTTTCTTGTATGTGTGATGGGCAATGCCCACCCCTCAGCCACATAATTCTTTAATGCACCTTGAAGGTAGACCTCTGCTTTTTGTGGAGACTTTTTCCTCCTTGCAAAGCAAACAAAGAGGAAGCTTAATCAAAATTTTGAGTAAAAACAAGTTTGAAAACTCAATTTTAATACTACTTTCACATTACCCATTTCACTGTAAATGCATGCTTCTCTTTACTGCTTTCCTAAATTGAAGTGGAGCAGCATAAACAAATAGTCAATTTGCCAAAATCCAAGGTGGGTATGTCACAGGATCAAATATGATAATAACCCACCTTACATTTGCATACCACCTTATAAATGTCAAAGTCTTCATATTCATTATCCCACAATAAGTTAGTGAAAAAAATAAAATATTCATTGTTATCTAAACTTGACTGAGAGGGAAAATAAAGATCAGATTGTTTAAGTTAACAAACTATTTGTCTAAAATTAAATAGGGAGCTAGGTCTATAATAAATGTTTTCTGACTTCGAATTCAGGTTTTTTTTCCCAGTATTCCAAATAGACCCTTCATGTGAAGGGGGGGATCAATATCAACAAAGGAGATAAGATTCAGCAAACACTGGATTGCTAATCTCAACGAATAAAGGACAAGCTCATCTAAAGTATTTAATATTTCTAGCGGATTTTGGCAGGTAGCAAAGTCTCAATTCCCTAATTTTATCAAACAATCAGAAAATATTTCCAACCTGAGTAATTTTTAAAGTTTCTCAAATCACCATTAACTATGTTTTTCCTATATGCTAAGTACCAATACAGCTATGTTAACTGAACCCTAAAATGGAGTAAGTTTTTCAACGATGACTATTTGCAGTAAATAGTAGGAACAGAATAATTTCAGCTTTTCAATTTGAGCTAAATTCTTCAACAACAATTTAAAGACACTACGTTATGACTTTACATTGGGTAATCATGAACCAAGAAGCAGAGCAAAAGGATAGAACAGTCATGTGACTACTAGGTCCTAGTCCCAGCTCTGATGTAAACCAGCTTTGTTCCATTGGGAAGTTAAAATCTCCCAGTGTTCTCTCTCTTCCTTGTCCACAAAACAAAGGGGCCTAATTATTTCTAAAGTCTTTTTCTAGCTCTAAAATTTTATTCTAATCTGATCATACTAGTTAAATGAAGCACATACTATGAAATTAAATGCTTTTGATATTATTTAAAATGCGTGACTAAAATATGCATTCCCTTTGAACCAGGGCTATATGGCCAAGTCTTACCCCCAGGGAAGGTCAATGAAAAAATGAAAGGTTCCATAAATACAGGTTATCTCAAATATCTTAATATAGTTTTAAATGTCAAGTTTAAATGGCTTTAACAGCTCAAAACTGCACTTAAACATTTGGACCACTATATACGAAGATATTTATAGCAGCGCTTTTTGTAACAACAAAGAACTGAAAATGAAGTAAATGCCAGTCTATTAGAGAATGGCAAATTAATCATGGTTCTCAAATGTAATGGAATATTAGAATATTAAGAGAAACAAGGAATATAATAAACAGTGAAACAGATTCACAGATTTGTGTTAATTGATGAGAAGGGAGGGAAAAGGAATTGGGAAAAATATGCCCAATGATTATAATAATGTAAATAATTAGATCAAAACAACTGAAATGAAATTCTATTAAATTATAATGAGGCTACAATTAGCCTCTCAAAAGAGATTTTGGAAGATACCTCCCTTGAATCTTTGTGGAAAAAGGGGACTATGGGTGAATCTGTGATATTTGAAGTTATATAGATTTAAAATAATTAGTTCCAATCTGGTGAAAATATGCAATACAAATCTGAATAATGTGACCATTTCAGGGGATTCATTAAATGATTAACATTAACTAAAATCTAGTGCTGAATATCTAGTAAGGCTTTCTTATTGGTTAGTTTTGTTCTGTTTTATTTTTTCGTCTCTTCATTGAAATACTCTTTGAGGGGATAGCAAGTAGGAATAAAATTCTGATATTAAAAAAAGGTCAATGAAAATTTATTTTTAAAAAAAGTAAATATCAGATTTACTCTTGCATTTCATGCATGCATAAATGACCTAAACAGGTATTTTTAAGAAAATGAAGAAATTTATTTTCATTTATTATTAGTTTATGCTGAAAAAACTATTTATGATAGGTGGGATAAACATTTCTTTTTTGCCTCTTAATTTTTCAACTAAATCCATATTTTTCAAGGCACTTTTCACCATCCTCCCTATGGCCATTGATTTAAGTATAAAAATATATTTTGATTTCTTTTGGAGAATCTAGTGAATAATTCTTTGTAGCATTTTTTACTTTGTTTAAGGTAGGTTGTTAGTACATAAGAAGCAGTCATGTTCACGTTGGTCTTTTTTTGCTTATGTTCTAAGCATCCCATGAAATGATGTTTCTTACTGAATAAATGATGAAACCTCCTCTACAAACTCCTCTGCTTCTTTCATTGGGAAGAACCTGTGAAGCATCCCTCCATTTAGCTGCAACTTCCTTGTCTTCCAGTTACCCTATGAATCTTAGTAGTGGTGTATTTCAGTTCTTTTGAATAAAGTCATTTGGTGATCATTGGACAAAAGTCTCAACTTTATAATATTAAGTGGCATGTGCATGTTTATAGATTGTCTGAAAATTATAAAATTCTTAGCACCCAACACCTTTTGCCTTCTTTTCAGCCAGTCTACTATGGTTACCAGGGAGGTGGGATGGAAACACATGAGACTGAAAGCCACTTGCATTTCTTTTGCTTGTTTCATGCACTGCCATGGTGAAAGAATTAATTGGCTAGGGGGAATAAGCTTCCTTGTACTGAGTTGGTCTATAGACACCAAACGAGCCTGTCTCCAGACCACAGCTGAAGCATTTTATTTTTAGCTGAAACTTTTCTAGCTTAGCAGGACGTGTCAGAGTGTACCCTTATTTGGCAGAACTGTTGAAAATCCAGAGGTAGATCCAGAGGTCAGAAGACTCTGGGGAAGGAAAGGAGTAGGAAAATGAAAACATGGGGAAAAAATGAAAGTAACTTTTCAGCCTTTTTTTGCATAGGTAACAGCCTATGGTTGTGAAGTATTGCATAAACTGTCAGAAATGAATGATGTGTTATGTTTTTGTTTTTTTTAAAACCCTCACCTTCTGTCTTGGAATCAATAATATGTATTGGCTCCAAGGCAGAAGAGTGGTCCAGGGCTAGGCAATGGGGGTGACTTGCCCAGGGTCACACAGCTGGGAAGTATCTGAGGCCAAATTTGAACCTGGGACCTCCCATCTCTAGGCCTGGCCCCCAATCCACTGAGCTACCCAGCTGCCCCCTAATGTGTTGTTTTTGATGATTTTTTTTTTTGCTCTTTTCTTTAGTTGTTTAAAAAGGCTATATTGCTAGGGGTGGAAGAAAGGGCGATATATCCAGATGGTGATATAAAAACAAAGGGTATCAACTAAAAAAGGTAAATATTAAAAAATAAGTCAAAACAATAAGCTACTTGTAAGATGACTAGAAAAGTCAATTCAGGATTTATTCTCCTTCTCTAGTTTCTCTGAATATATTCCCTTCTTTTCCTTGTCTTTCCTTCTATTTCCTCTTCATTGATGGGCTACTTCTAAACTCTGAAGAAAAACTACCGTACTGACCTGGTATTTCTGCCCAAGAATCAAAAGTATTTATCTTCAAACCAGAAATGACATACTCTTGCTCTCTTGGGTATCTCTTGAGATACCAGGAGTGACAGTCCTATTTTGTACAAGAATTTTTTAAGAGATCCTAAATGGTGAATAAATTAATATATACACACATACATAAACACAACCTAAGTATAACTGTACATGCCCAGGTATTGTCAAAGTTGAAAAAAAGGATTAAAATGAATTACATATAAAACTCTGCCAAATCTTTTCCCACGAGTTTAGCTGATCGAATTCTTCCAATACTTGTATACATTTCAATGGTAGCATGAGAGAGATCCTATGTAAAAGGGGGGGAAAATTCCACAATTATTTACTTGAATTGTTTTGCCACTTTACATTTATAGAGCACATCACATTTTTTAAAGGTTTCTGCACAAGTATTCCTCTAAGTTTTTGTATAATGGTTCTGACAGATTTTCTTCTATAGTGACCAGTACTCAATAGGAGTGTATATGAAAAAAAATTAGGTAAAAAAATTTACAATTTCATGTAAAATGTTAGGTTGTCAAAGAAACTAAACTAAAAATGATTTTAGTGTTTGCTAGTTTTTTACGATGCATTTGAATTTACTCATAATTTAATTGCACATTTTTAATTTAAGAGAAAATTTCAAAACGATGAGAAAGATCTTTTTCTCATAGCAATATGGATTATTCATACAAAGTATTGTGGAAAAGCTAGCTATGATAAAAGTTGGCCTAGATGTCTAACCAGATTAAATCTCTTCTTTAGGTAACACCATTGCAGGAAATAACAGTAAAAATTTTCATTACTTTATATTTTATTAGGGCCAAATTATTTCATTTTAATATAAAAAAATCATACATCTATTCACACTATTACAAATCTATGCAATGGGCAATTCTCTTTAATAAAATTTAAAATGCTTATAATTGTTTCTGGGAAAACCATGGCATCCTTAAATTGTGAAGATAGGATTAACTCTCCCCTTGCCTATTTCAAATCAAGAATTTAAAGTACCCCTACTTACCATCAAGTACGAGAGTTCACAAGTCACTAGAATAAGGTCACACCTCCAAAGTCCAGTCCCCCCAACCCCTGACCCCCCGGTAGTGCTAGGCAAATTGAAAGACTGCAAATGGTTTCTGTGAAGAAAGGGAAGCGACGTGGAAAAAGGAACATAAAAGAAGAGACCAGCATGGTCTAGGACAATTCCTTTCCTGGCTTTTGGAATGAATGACTGAGATTCCTACCTTGGCTTTGGAGACTTTTCCCCTGGATCCTGTGTCGACTTGCTGGGTAAGTGGTTGAGATTCCTGCCTTGGCTTTGGAGAAGGTTGCATTGATGTAACTCAGCCAGAAGAGGTGTCTTCAGCCAGAGTTCCACCAATGCAGCTTCCTCCAAATCCAAGGCAGGAATCTCAGCCACTAAATGGTAAGTAGGGGTACTTTAAGTTTTTGATTTGATTAGCTAAAAATAGACAGGGGAGAATTAGTCCTATCTTCACAATATTTATGAAAAGACACAAGAATAATTCATGTGTCTTCACCATAGCTTTTTAGGGCACTAAAAAAGATGAGCATAGTTAGCATCAAGTAGCTCTCTGATTACTTAAGTTATTCACAATTCAAAAGGCATGTGGCACATTTCCCCAGGAATATTAGTGCCCTGAGAGATTATTTTCTCTATATCACATAGATTTCCACAATGTAATACTTACTAAGTAATGTTTCTCGAAAGCTTCTACTGAAGATAAAGCCTCCTTGAGTTTCTTATATGGACTCTGTGCAGTTTTGGCTTAAACAAAGAGAAATGACTACTTATTCATCTTCATTATTTATGTTCAGCTACATCTATGATTACTCACAAAGAAGGAAATAAGGAAATAAAAATTAAATTCCTTCAGGTTACAGATAGCCTTAAAACTAAGAGCTACATTAAGCCATCCAACTTTATCCAAAATAACTTAATGATGCTACAGCAATTTCAGTGAATGTTTTAGCAGTACTTAAAACAGAAGTATAACATTACTGATGCTTCCAATTAAAATACTAAAAATTATTACCTAAGTCATTTATACGGTGCTTTATTTTCAGCAAAACAATAACATGGTCTGATTTAGGATGCTTAGCAGCAGGATCAAAACATTGTTATTTTTCAAAAGTAGCTAAGTATATATATATATATATAAACAGTTTTAAACACATGCTCTCCCAATTAGGGCAAAATTTCACCCTGTCACTGGATGATCTGTAATAGACATCTTAGTTGTTTGTCAAACTTGATGATAGGCAGCTAGGTGGCACAGTGGAGAAGAGTGCAATTCAGCCTCAGACCCTTACAAGTTGTGTAACCAGGCAACCAAAGATGTGGACACAACTGAAATGACTGAACCACAACAGGCACATGATGATAACGAACATGTTTGCTGTTATCAACCCAAAGTACAAAACTTAAGTATTTGATTATTATTGATAATAGTATCTATTAAAATAATATCCTTTCCTTTGGGGACAAGGGGCAGAGAATGAAGACAATGTGGGGATCTGATGGCCTGTGATTGCATCACTACGTGGCACTTTATATTTAGAAATTCCCTGCACCAAATGCAAATCAGTAATTCATATGTAACTGGGGTCTCAGAGTTGCTTGGGATCCTGGGAGGTTAAGTGACTTGACCCCATAGTTAAAAAGATGTGTCATAGGTAGGATTTGGTCCTTGTAGTCTTCCTGACTCGAAAGCTGGCCCTCTATTTCTTCTAGGGTAGCATGGTTTACTGAATTACAATTAAGGGAAGTTTATTATTAGTTACTTTATAAGAATTAAGTAACTTAAGAAAGGCAATTCTAGGTTAGTGGGTATTTTTATTATATTGTGGAAAGAAAATGGTAAAGCAATACACTATCAGCTGCTAAAAATCTACTCCAAGACATAGCACTCTCCAAGAAATGTCCTACTACTCCTTGGAACATAGCATAATCAAATGAGTTATCTGATGATGTCATTAGGGAAAGCTTATCTATACTTCAGAAAAAAAGGGGATGTAAAAGATTCACACCAGTTAATCTAGCTCCAGAACAACTAAACAAATCATTCTAAGTTCTCATAATATTGGTAATGATAATTGTCATAATTAAGCTTATATAGGAGGTTGAAAAGAAAATTTTAATGAACTGCTTGAAAGTATGCTTTCAGCAATAAGTTTTAACATTCCAAATTACATCTAAAAACTGGCACTTAATCATCTTCATATACATCTCCAATAGTACCTGTTTCAGGTCGTTCAGCTCCCAAACCTGCCAAGAGATCAACTGTCCTATTAAGATCTTCTGAATTGGGTCCATTTTCTGACACAAGTCCACAGAGATATCCCAAGGATTTGAGCTGTTGAGAAAAACTCAAATTGTAAATTTATACTTCAAAAGTATTATTAAAAGTACAGAGCTGAACAATTTTAATATAAAAATCTAGCATGTAATTAGTAATACTTTACAAGGTATACTGATATCAATCTCTTTTGCAAGAGTCCTGCAAGGAAGGCTATTATGGAAATGAAAGGGCTAATGCTAAAAATACTGTAGTCACCATCTATCAGCCTCTGAAGACTTCCTGGACAACTAAAACAATCACCAAAAATTGCTCAGTATATCACTGACACTATGCAAATACACAGAAACCTATTAATGATTTCTTTACTAATTTTCTAAAAGGCTATCTAACATTTCTAACACTTTTACAGGATTATGAGACCATTCTCTAACATGTAGTTTCATATAGAGAACCTATGGTAATGTTGCTATCAACTCCAGGAACCCATAACTGATTCTACTGACATACTCCCTAAATACCACCCATTACCCCATTTTTTTTCCTGTTTCTAAATGAACAGAAAAAGGATATATAATTCTTTTAATGCTACCCCTTACAAAATAAAATCATCTCTAAGCTGAAGTTTTGGGAGTGCTAACTAAATACTAAATCTCCACAGTAAAGAAATTATACTAGAGCACATAGTCCTCTCTTTATTTCTGTCCTTGGAACATTTAAAATGCAGGACAAGGAATGAACTTCATTTCCTATGAGTTCATGGATAAACAGAACACAGAATTTCTTTCTAGACATCAGAATGATCAAAAGACATTACTAAATGAAAGGAGATTTTATAGAGTAACTAAACTGTAAATAGAGGTATCACTACTAACCTACCAATCCCTCCCAAAAGATTATCCACTTAGATGAGTTCCTTCCTACTTAATTTACTAAAAGACTTAAAGATCTTTGGAAAGACCTATCTTTGGTATGTAACTTGGTATCACTGGCATCAGTCTCTCCTTTATTCCATCTATTCTGCATATTGAAACCAGATTAATCTTTTTTAAGAAAACCTACTTTTTATTATATACTTTCCTATTTTAAAAGCTTCAATGGTTTCCCTATTGCATAAAAAGTCCATACATCTTAGGGTAACATATTCAGGTCTTTTTATAATCTGGTCCCAGAATACTTTCCCAACTTTATGACCTACCATGGACCTCATCAAACCATCTAGACAAGTGATGGTGAACCTAATGCACAGGTGCCAAAGATGGCACACAGAGTACTCTCTGTGGCACTTGGATGTCCCCTTGCAAACTCGCCCTCCCCCAGTTTGTTACCAGAAAGGCACAGGTACTCAGGCAGAGCAGCTGCTCCCTTCTCCCTCTCCACTGTGCCTGATGACACTTTTTCACATCCCTCACCCCTCTGCCCAGTAGCCCAAGCACATGGGGATAAGGTGGTTGGCTCATAGGCAGCAGGGCTGAAGGGGAATGCTTGTGCCAGTCTCCTTCCCGCCCTCTATATTCACTGAAGACATTTCACACTTCACCCACCCAGTAGCCCAATGGTAGTGCTTTCTCCCTCCCAGTGTGAAGTAAGGAAGTGGTGGGGGTGGTGGGCCACATCCTGTACCTGGTAAGGGGGAGGGGCAAAGCACAAGGTCTCTGGGGAGGTAGATACCTTATTCTGTGGGGTGGGGGCAGGGCCCAGCACTCCAATTCTTTTTTTTTTTTTTTTAAGATTCCAACATGTTGAAGTCTTTATTCACATCTAACAGAGTACTGAGAAGAATTGCCCGTCTTACCTATTTAATAAGCACTAAGGTTTAATTTATCCTTACTTGTACCTCTTGGAAACTAGGCATTTTTCCTTTTTTTTTAATTTTATAAATTTTATTTGATTATTTTCAAGCATTATTCATTAAAGACAAAGATCATTTTCTTTTCCTCCCCCTACCCCACATTGCCGATGCGTGATTCCACTGGGTATCACATGTGTTTTTGATTCAAACCCATCGCCATGTTGTTAATATTTGCATTAGTGTTCGTTTAGAGTCTCTCCTCTGTCATGTCCCCTCAACCGCTGTGCTCAGGCAGTTGCTCTTCCTCGGTGTTTCTACTCCCAGAGTTTGTCCTCTGCTTATGGATAGTGTTTTTTCTCCTAGATCCCTGCAGATTGTTCAGGGACAAAAACACCGCCACTAATGGAGAAGTCCATTATGTTCGATTGTACCACAGTATATCAGTCTCTGTGTACAAAGTTCTCCTGGTTCTGCTCCTCTCACTCTGCATCACTTCCTGGAGGTCATTCCAGTCTCCATGGAATTCCTCCACTTTATTATTCCTTTTAGCACAATAGTATTCCATCACCAACATATACAACAATTTGCTCAGCCATTCCTCAATTGAAGGGCATCCCCTCATTTTCCAATTTCTGGCCACCACAAAGAGCGCAGCTATGAATATTCTTGTACAAGTCTTTTTGTCCATTATCTCTTTGGGGTACAGACCCAGCAGTGCTATGGCTGGATCAAAGGGTAGACATTCTTTTGTCGCCCTTTGGGCATAGTTCCAAATTGCCCTCCAGAATGGTTGGATCAATTCACAACTCCACCAGCAATGAATTAATGTCCCTACTTTGCCACATCCCCTCCAGCATTCATTACTTTCCTTTGCTGTCATGTTAGCCAATCTGCTAGGTGTGAGGTGGTACCTCAGAGTTGTTTTGATTTGCATCTCTCTGATTATAAGAGATTTAGAACACTTCTTCATGTGCTTATTAATAGTTTTGATTTCTTTATCTGAAAACTGCCTATCCATGTCCCTTGCCCATTTATCAATTGGAGAATGGCTTGATTTTTTGTACAATTGATTTAGCTCTTTATAAATTTGAGTAATTAAACCTTTGTCAGAGGTTTCTATGAAGATTTTTTCCCAGTTTGTTGTTTCCCTTCTGATTTTAGTTACATTGGTTTTGTTTGTACAAAAGCTTTTTAATTTGATGTAGTCAAAATTATTTATTTTATATTTTGTGACTCTTTCCATGTTTTGCTTGGTTTTAAAGTCTTTCCCCTCCCAAAGGTCTGATATGTATACTATTCTGTGTTTACCTAATTTACTTATGGTTTCCTTCTTTATGTTTAAGTCACTCACCCATTTTGAATTTATCTTGGTGTAGGGTGTGAGGTGTTGATCTATTCCTACTCTCTCCCACACTGTCTTCCAATTTTCCCAGCAGTTTTTATCGAATAGTGGATTTTTGTCCCAAAAGCTGGGATCTTTGGGTTTATCGTATACTGTCTTGCTGAGATCGCTTTCCCCCAGTCTATTCCACTGATCCTCCTTTCTGTCTCTTAGCCAGTACCAAATTGTTTTGATGACTGCTGCTTTGTAATATAGTTTGAGGTCTGGGACTGCAAGGCCTCCATCATTTGTGTTTTTTTTTATTATTTCCCTGGATATCCTTGATCTTTTGTTATTCCAAATGAACTTTGTTATGGTTTTTTCTAAATCAGTAAAGAAATTTTTTGGGAGTTCAATGGGTATGGCACTAAATAGATAAATAAGTTTGGGTAGGATGCTCATTTTTATTATATTGGCTCATCCTATCCACGAGCAGTTAATGTTTCTCCAATTGCTCAAGTCTAGTTTTAGTTGTGTGGAGAGTGTTTTGTAGTTGTGTTCATATAGATCCTGTGTTTCTCTTGGGAGATAGATTCCTAGGTATTTTATTTTGTCTAAGGTGATTTTGAATGGGATTTCTCTTTCTAGTTTTTGCTGCTGAGCTGTGTTGGAGATATATAGAAAAGCTGATGATTTATGTGGGTTTATTTTGTATCCTGCAACTTTGCTAAAGTTGTTGATTATTTCAATTAGCTTTTTGGTTGAATCTCTAGGATTCTTTAAGTAGACCATCATGTCATCTGCAAAGAGCGATAACTTGGTCTCCTCCTTGCCTATTTTGATGCCTTCAATTTCTTTTTCTTCTCTAATTGCTACTGCTAGTGTTTCTAGTACAATGTCAAATAGTAGAGGTGATAATGGGCATCCTTGTTTCACTCCTGATCTTATTGGGAATGCATCTAGTTAATCCCCATTGCAGATGATATTAGCTGATGGTTTTAGATATATACTGTTTATTATTTTTAGGAATGACCCTTCTATTCCTATGCTTTCTAGTGTTTTTAATAGGAATGGGTGTTGTATTTTATCAAAGGCTTTTTCTGCATTTATTGAGATAATCATGTGGTTCTTGCTGGTTTGCTTGCTGATGTGGTCAATTATGTGGATGGTTTTCCTAATATTGAACCAGCCCTGAATCCCTGGTATAAATCCTACTTGATCATGGTGAATGACCCTTCTGATCACTTGCTGGAGTCTTTTTGCTAGTATCCTATTTAAGATTTTTGCATCTATATTCATTAGGGAGATTGGTCTATACTTTTCTTTCTCTTATTGTTGACCTGCCTGGTTTTGGAATCAGTACCATGTTTGTGTCATAAAAGGAGTTTGGTAGAACTCCCTCTTTGCTTATTATATCAAATAGTTTGTATAGTATTGGCATTAACTGTTCTCTGAATGTTTGCTAGAATTCACTGGTGAATCCATCAGGCCCCGGGGATTTTTTCTTAGGAAGTTCTTTGATGGCTTGTTGCATTTCATTTTCTGATATGGGATTATTTAAGAATTCTATTTCCTCTTCTGTTAGTCTGGGCAGTTTGTATTTTTGAATATAGTCATCCATATCACCTAAATTGGTGTATTTATTGCCATATAATTGGGCAAAGTAATTTTTAATGATTGCCTTAATTTCCTCTTCATCGGAGGTGATGTCCCCTTTTTCATCTTTGATGCTGTTAATTTGCTTTTCTTCCTTCCTTTTTAAAATTAGATTGACCAGTACTTTGTCTATTTTGTTTGTTTTTTCAAAGTACCAGCTTCTTGTCTTATTTATTAAATCAACAGTTCTATCACTTTAGATTTTATTAATTTCTCCCTTAATTTTTAGGATTTCTAGTTTGGTTTTCTGCTGGGGTTTTTTTAATTTGATCGCTTTTGAGTTTTTTTATTTGCATTTCCAATTGATTGTTCTCTGCTCTCCCTAGTTTGTATATATGCACTCAGGGATATGAAGTTATCTCTGATTACCGCTTTGGTTGCATCCCAAAAAGTTTGAAAGGATGTCTCGCCATTGTCATTTTCCTCGAAAAAATTATTAATTGTTTCTATGATTTCTTCTCTAACTAAACGATTTTGGAGTATCAGATTGTTTAATTTCCAATTAGTTTTTTATTTGGTTTTCCATATACCATTACTGATCATTATTTTTATTGCCTTGTGATCTGAAAAGGCTGCATTCATTATTTCTGCTTTTCTGCACTTGTGTGCCATGTTTCTGTGACCTAATGTATGGTCAATCTTTGTGAATGTGCCATGTGGTGCTGAGAAGAAGGTGTATTCCTTTTTATCCCTATTTATTTTTCTCCATATGTCTATTAATTCTAATTTTTCTAAGATTTCATTCACTTCTTTTACCTCTTTCTTATTTATTTTTTGATTTGATTTATCTAAATTTGATAATGGTTGGTTTAAGTCTCCCACTAATATGGTTTTACTGTCTATTTCTTCCTTCAATTCTCCTAGCATACAGGTTGATTAGTGATATTTCCTCATTATCTAAAGTCCCTTTTAACAAAATATAATTACCTTCCCTATCCCTTTTGATCAGGTCTATTTTTGCTTTGGCTTTATCAGATATCATGATTGCCACTCCTGCCTTCTTTCTGTCAGTTGAGGCCCAGAAGGTCTTACTCCATCCTTTAATTCTGACCTTGTGGGTGTCTACCCGCCTCATGTGTGTTTCTTGAAGACAACAAATGGTAGGGTTTTGGATTCTAATCCATTCTGCTATTCGTCTACGTTTTATGGGCGAGTTCATCCCATTCACATTCAAAGTTATGACTGTCACTTGTGGACTCCCTGGCATTTTGATATCCTTCCCTAATTCTAACCTTTCTTCTTCGGCTCTACCTTTTAGTCCAGTGATTTACTTTAAATCAGTCCCCTTGTCCCCTCCCTTGATATGTTTCCCTTTCTAGTCCCTCCCTTTTTGTTCCCTCCCACTCCCCCCTCTTCTTCCCTTCCTTTTTTGTGTTCCCTCTCCCCTACCCCCCTTGGTTTTCCCTTCTCCCTTCCCTTGTTGGGTAAGATAGACTTCAAGTTCCCAATGGATCTGGATGTTCTTCTCTCTCAGAGTTGATTTCCCTGAGAGTAAGGTTTAAGTAAAAACTCTCTTTCTCTCCTTCTTATAGGAGTTTTCTTCCCCTCCCCTTCCCATGTGAATCTTTGTGTGAGAAAGATTATTCTATTTGGTCTTTCTTTTCCCCCTATTAACACATTACATTTTCCCCACATGTTAGTATACATAGATTGATATAAATGTAGTCCTTATAGAAGAGAGTTTGAGTAAAAGAAAAAGATAACATTTTTCTCCCTTTCCCTTTCCTTCATATTTACCTTTTCAGGTATTCCATGCTCTTTGTTTTTTGATATTGAACTTTCCACAGAGCTCTGGTCTTTTCTTTGCAAAAAGTTGGAAATCTTCTATTTTGTTGAATGCCCATACTTTCCCTTGGAAGTATATAGTCAGTTTTGATGGGTAGCTGAGTCTTGGTTGAAGGCCCAGCTCTCTTGCCTTTCTGAAAATCATGTTCCATGCCTTACGGTCATTCAGAATGGAACTTGCAAGGTCTTGTGTGACCCTGATTGGCATTCCTTTATATCTAAATTGTCTTTTTCTGGCTTCTTGTAGGATTTTTTCTTTTGTTTGAAAGCTTTGGAATTTGGCAATTACATTCCTGGGAGTTGTCTTTTGGGGATTTAGTGTAAAGTATGTTCTGTAAGCTCTGTCAGTGGTTGTAGTGCCCCCTTGTAATAGAATCTCTGGGCAATTTTCTTTGATTATATCTTGTATTACGATGTCGAGTTTGCTGTTTATTTCTGGCTTTTCTGGAAGTCCAATCAGTCTTAAATTATCTCTTCTTCCTCTATTTTCCAAGTCTGTCACCTTGTCAGTGAGATATTTTATGTTCTCTTCTAATTTCTTGGTCTTTTTGGCTTTGCTTTATTAATTCTTGCTCGTTGTCTTCGAGTTGCCTGATTCTGACTTTTAAAGCCTGGTTTTCCTTTTCACTTTGGTCAAACTGGTTTTGTAGATGTATGAATTTCTTTTGCATTATTTCCCCCTTTTCCTCCCAGAAGGCTTCTATCTTTTTGATCCTTTCTGATTCAAATTCTTCATGGGTTTGTGGAGAGTTTCCATTTCCTTTGGAAGGTTTCGGAGCATTTGCTAGTGTTTCCTCTTCTATCTCCTCTTTATTTTGTATTTTTTCTCCATAAAATGTGTCCAAAGTCGCCCCCTTCTTCTTGTTTTTCTTGGAATTTTGGGACTTTTGTGCTTCTGTGGAGTTTGCCATCTCTGAGTGGGGAGGACTAGCTTTTCTTATCTGCCTGGTGTTCAGAGGTTTTAGCCCTAGGCAGATTGTCCGTTCTATGCAGTTGTTGTTCTGTCTTCCCGGGGAAGCCAGGAATTGCTGGTATTTCTGTGTTACTGCCCTCCTCGTTTCCCTCCCGATGCTTCTCCATTGCCTTACTTCCATGCTCTGAGCCTGGCTTGGTCCTTTCCTCGGGATGTTTGTTACTGTGCCTTAGCTGGCCAGGAGAGCCAGCACTCTGAGGGGGGAGGGGCTGCGGCTTCTTGGAGCTCCAAGGGCTCCTGATAGGATTAGCTTTCCCTGGGTTGAACTGAGTATGCCCTGAGGCAGGGACCTTCTGTGAGACTGGGATGGAAGGATCCAGCCAGGGGGTTACAAGCTTCCCCTGTCTCTCTGTTTCCCTGCTGTCTGAGTCACGTTGTTTTCAGGAAGCAGCCTTCAGAATAGCCAGCCCTGAGGCTCTGAGGTTCCCTCTGCTGCCTTGGACTCGGCGCTCTGGGTTGGGGGGGATGGGTCCTGGGACCTTCCTTCTGCCTACCCCTTAGGTCCGACTGATCTTGGGTTCTGGCTTTTGGGGGGGGGGGGGCGAATACCTTTTGATCCAGGTCCAGGAGGAGGATTCCCGGGGTCTATGCTGTTGATCGTTTTGAATTTTGGTGCCCTAGGAGCATATAGTTTCAGTTCGGTAGGGAAGGGTTTCCGGAGATCTGAACTTTAGCTTTCTCTAAGCCGCCATCTTGACCAGAAGACCCCAGCACTCCAATTCTAAAAGGTTCACCATCGCTGATGTTATTACTGCCTAAAAACATCCCTTGCATTTTGCCCTGCTTAACTGTCTTCATATTGAGATTCTCTTCACTGCTCTCCACAGAATGTCTTTCCATCAACAAACCCATCTATCTTTCAAAATTCCACTCAAAAGTTCACTTCTTTCATGGATTTCCTGACCTCGCCAGCTTACTACTCTTTTACTTATCTGTACCACTCATTTCTGTCTTATTATTATAATGCAATTTTTCATGTGTATGGTACTGTCATTCCCAACTAGATCAAAGTTACTTTGAAAGCAAAAGCCATGAATTATATATATATATATTTAATTTTTTAAAATTTTATTTAGATGATTTAGAATATTATTCCATGGTTACAAGATTCATGCTATTTCCCTCCCCTCCCCCAACCCCTTCCTGTATCTGACACACAATTCCACTGGGTTTAACATGTGTCACTTTTCCATTTCCATATTATTAATATTTGCACTAGGGTGATCATTTAGAATCTACTTTCCCAGTCACAGCCCTATCAACTCATGTGATCAAGCAGTTGTTTTTCTTCTGTTTCTTTTCTCACAGTTCTTCCTCTGAATGTGGATAGCGTTCTTTTTCATATGTCCCTCTGAACAGTTCTGGATCATTGCATTGCTGCTAGTAGAGAAGTCTGTTACATTTGATTGTACCACAGTGTATTGGTCTCTGTGTACAATATTCTCCTGGTTTTTGCTCCTCTCACTCTGCATCACTTCCTGGAGGTTGTTCCAGTTCCCATGGAATTCCTTCACTTTATTATTCTTTTGAGCACAATAGTATTCCATCACCAACAGATACCACAATTTGTTCAGCCGTTCCCCAATTGAAGGGCATCCCCTCATTTTCCAATTTTTTTGCCACGACAAATAGCGTGGCTATGAATATTCTTGTATAGGTGTTTTTCCTTATTATTCCTTTGAGGTATAAACCCAGCAGTGCTATGGCTGGATCAAAGGGCAGGCAAGTCTTTGAAAGTCCCTTGGGCATAGTTCCAAATTGCCCTCCAGAATGGTTGGATCAATAAACAACTCCATGCATGAATGTCCCAATTTTGCCACATCCCCTCCAGTACTCATTACTTTCTGTTGCTGTCATGTTGGCCAATCTGCTAGGTGTGAGGTGATACCTCAGAGTTGTTTTGATTTGCATTTCTCTGATTAGAAGAGATTTAGAACATTTTTTCATGTACTTCTTAGTAGTTTTGATTTGTTTGATTTGCCTATTCATGTCTCTTGCCCATTTATCAATTGGGGAATGGCTTGATTTTTTTGTACAATTGATTTAGTTCCTTATAAATTTGAGTGATTAGTCCTTTGTAGAGGTTTTTGTTATAAAGATTGTTTCCCAATTTATTGCTTTCCTTCTAATTTTGACTGCATTGGTTTTCTTTGTACAAAACCTTTTTAATTTAATGTAATCAAAATTATTTTGCATTCTGTAATTTTTTATAACTCTTGCTTGGACTTAAAATCTTTCCTTTCCCAAAGGTCTGACATGTATACTATTCTGTGTTCATCTAATTTACTTATTGTTTCCTTCTTTATGTTCAAGTCGTTTACCCATTCTGAGTTTATCTTGGTGTAGGGTATGAGATTTTGATCTAAACCTAATCTCTCCCATACTATCTTCCAATTTTCCCAGCAGTTTTTTCCAAATAGTGCATTTTTGTCCCAAAAGCTGGGATCTTTGGGGTTATCACAGACTCTCTTACTGAGGTCACTTACTCCAAGTCTATTCCACTGATCCTCCCTTCTGTCTTTTAGCCAGTATCAAATTGCTTTGATGATCACTAAAATGTCATGAATTACATACTTTTTTGTATAACTCCAAAATTTTTAGTATAGCATTAATACATATATCGAATATACAAAATCTCTAACATCTCATCAGCCTAACAAACTCTGAAGAGTGATAACTTCACCCTCAATTTGGAAGATAAATCCTAGAGATTTGCCAGAACTTAAGGGACTTTCCCTAGGTCGTGTATAAAAAAGAAGTCAGAGAAATAATCTGAATGTATGTCTCACTGGTTTCAAGCCAATTATGCTATTCTAGACTATGCAATGCTGCCTCTGATCCACACATAGTAGGTGTTTGGAAAATATTTGTTGAATGAATGGATGAACAATTTCTATATCTAATGTTTAGCAGTAAAGTAATTAGACCTACTTATTGTCATTTCAAATGAATAATATGGCAATCAGTTTGCATATTATTTTTCACATACAGGCAGAATCTAGAGAAAATGTCAAACATTATGCATTATATCTTATTTACCTTTTCTGTGGCATAGCTCCATAAGCCAACAGTGTGGGAAATATTGGAATCAATTTGAGCACGATCACAGCAACCTTCTATCCTCTGCAAGACTTCTAAACAGCTCAAAAAGACCCAGCAGTCCAAAGCTCCAGGAGGAACAGAAACCTGAAAAATCAAGTAAATTCATTACAATGAAAAAAGTAATATAAATGGTGCAGCTAGGTAGCTCAGTGGAGAATTAGGCCTAGAAATGGGAGGCCCTGTGTTAGAATCTTGTCTTAATCACTTCCAAGACTTGTGCCCTGAGAAAGTCTCTTAACTCCAAATGCCAGGCCTTACCATTCTTTTGCCTTGAAGTGATATTTAGTATTGATTTTATGATAGAAGTTAAGGGTTTAAAAAAATACTACAAATTAAGAAACAATGATGAAACTATTCAGTCACTCAGTCTTCTAACTATGTTGTAATACATTATGCTAAGCACCAATATAAAGAAAGGCAATATCAGAGTTGCTACACCCTTATGAAGCTCACATTCTAATGAAGGAGGCAATATTCAAACAACTTTATACCTATAAGATAAGTATGGAAGATAACCTCAGAAGGAAAGTGCAATCAGTAGGGGAAACAAGAAAAGGCCTCCTATAAAACTTGGGATCAATCTTGCAGGAAGCCAGGAGGTAGAGGAAGGAAATGGTTCCAAACATGGAAGAAAGTCATTGAAAATGAATGTAGTTGGGAGTTGGACTGTCATATACAAGGGAATAGCAAGAAGGCAGGCATAGAGTCATGTATAGAGATCATAAAGTATATGCAGCAGGTAGTAAAGTGTAGGAAAACTGAAAAGTGAGGAAGGACAAAGTTGTGAAGGGCTTTAAATGCCAAACAGAATTTTATATTTGATCCTAGAAATGGTGAGGGCAACCCTGGATTTCAGAGAATAGTGAAGTAACACGTCAGAGCTTTGTCGCAGGAAAATCCCTTTGGCAACCAAGTGAAGGATGGATTGGAGTAAGGGCAGACCAACTAGAACTCTACTGCAATAATCCCAGGGATTGGGTACTGAGTAGTTGCTCAGATGGCTGAGTGGAAATAAAAGGATGTCCACATATAAGAGAGATGTGAAGGTAAGAACAAGACTTAGCAACAGTTTGGTTACATGGAATGAGTGTGAAAGAAAACTCAAAGATGATGGTGGAGTTGAGAGCCTGAGTGGAAGAATAGTGATGTTTTTCACAATAGCAGGGGATTTTGGAAGATGAGAGAGTTTGAGGGAAAAGATGAGTTCAGTTTTAGCCATGTTTAATTTTTGAAATACTCATGGGATTTCCACTTAAAGATGGACAACAGGCACTTATAGTCATGAAACTACAACTCAGAAGTTAGGGTTGGATATGTAAATCTGAGAATCATCTATATAGTGATAACTGAGAAAATCCTCAAGTGAAATAATAGAGGGGAGAAGAGAAGAACTTCCAGGACAGAGCCTTAGAGACACCGCTAGTTAGTGGATGTGACCAGCATTAAAAACTAGAAATGGAGACTAAGGAGCCAACAAGTAAGAATACCAGGAGGTCAGCATCACAAAAGCCTAAAAAGGGAGAAAGAATCTAGGTCAAAAGGGTGATTAATACAGTTAATGCCTAAGAGAAATTTGGAAGAATGAGAATAGACAGGGCCATTAAATGTGGCAATTAAGAAATTGCTGATTTAGGGTCATCTAGGTAGCTCAGTGGAGAGAGCACCAGGTCTAATGTTGAGAAGCCCTCAGTTCAAATCTCGCCTCAAAACTTCCTAGCTATGTGACCCTAAACAACTCACTTAACCTTGTTTGTCTAGTCCTCCTTGCTCTTCTATCTTAAGAGTTGTTACTAACAAAGTATAGGTTAAAGAAAAAGAAAGAAATCACTGATTTGGAGAGAGCAGTTTCAGGTAAATGAATAATGTCATAATCCAGATGTGGAGAGCCATCACTTCTGCTGTCTGACAGTCACAGTCTGGGGAAATGGAGACTGCAAAGCAGCCCCCAGAAAATAAGGCACCCACTGAACCCCCTTCTGTGTGACTCCTCCCTCTAACTTCCTTTACTAATGAAATTGTTATGATTATTGTTCTCTCCCCAATACAGGAGAAATACTATGAGAGCATGTACTTATAGGGTTAACACATATATCCCACCTTAATCCCTCCAGATTATTACCCTAAAAGATTACATTAATAGAGTTAAAACCTAAAGATTATTACTCATTACCCCTCTCCTTTCCCTCTCCACAGAGTTAATTCACTCCCATTACAAGCCAGGCAAGCCAAGAACATCAATCACCTTCAAGCTCAGGTCTACAGGACACACTCCACTGAATCTGTTTGTGGACTTAAGAAACCAGGCAATGTTGCAAGGTGCTTTAAAATAACACAAGAAAAATAGAATTTGTGAATTGAGGAAAACCCCAAATCTGGTCTGTCATTAAATTACCCTCTAACCCTGTACCTAGCTACAAAATGTTTTGTTACCCATCTCCTAAGTAATTGTGATTGATTGTGACCATAAGTAACAATGATTCCCCTAACTGGTCATCCCTTAGGTCAAGAGGGACTAACGTCCAGATCACCCTGTTTTTGTCATTCATCCATCTCTGTTATAGCAACAATGCTTCATTGACTATCTCCTTAGGCTTAGCTTCAGTTATTAGGTTCTATGAAAACATGTATGAAGAAAAATGATTGTATGCCAAGGAAGTATGTACTCACTGAACCAAAAAAAAAAAAACCATAAAACCAAGCCCTGTGCCATGGCAGAACACTGGGTGATGCCTAAACACAGATTGAGCATCCAGTGTCTCTAATCATTTATCTCACTGAATTGTCACACTTAGACAGAAGGATCCTCCCCTCTGAGAGATCACTGGATTGGCTCTCAAAGTCCAGGCACAATCAGTGAAGATGAAGAACAAGGTTAGGGTATTAAAAGGCATATGGGAAAGAAGGAATGAAAGGCTATGTTTAAATAAAGGAATTTCAGTTTATAAACATGGATGACAGGTAATGGTAAGATCAAAGATAAATTCATCTCTTCTGTGCAGAGGAGGTGCAAAGGATAAGAAGGAGGTCATAGAAATTGAGCAGATTTAAGAACTGGGAAATTAGGGTCTTAAGAATGTGTGAAGGAAATTTTCTTTTCCTCCCTCCTATGCTGCACACTTTACTTCATCTCCTTTTGACCTGGAAACCAGGACTATGTGCCAGGAAATCATTGGGTGAATTGAGTCATGAGGATAGAGCAGTAGTCAGAAAAATGAAGCAACATAGTCAAGAGATCACAAGACAGTACGATTTCCCCTGCACTGCCCCCCTGGATGGGCCATGGTAAAATAGAAAGCCACGTTTGGCTCCTGAGACGTGACATGTGAGAGTTAGGGGGTGGAGAATAGTTTGATAAACTGAGGTAAGAACGGATTTTGCTCTCTTCTCTTCCATGTTTGTTGCTGACTGGACTTGCCTGTGTAGTGAGTAGGGGACCCTAACGGTGGCTGTAAGCTAAATGGAACAAGTACCTTGTATATTTCTCTCTTATTCTTCCACCCTTTTCCCCTACTACTTTTGATTAATAAAATCATTAATTCATATCCAGTCTCAAAATTTTTATTCTTACAAGAAGGAGTATTAATATGTAGTATCCAAATATTAGAAGCAGAAGTTGAGGAACAAAAAAACTGATTTCAATAAATAACATCCACTAGGATTTGGCTAACAAATTTAGAGTCTTTAAAAAAAAGAATAATTGGAATTTCAATTGTCTATTCTGTATTTTTCAATCTGCAAATTAATTCATTACCTTTGAACATTTTTAGCCCATCTGAGTCCATTTTTGGCATGCTAGCCAATTTTGGGGGTGTATGTAATGTGGAAAAAAAAGAGAAAGCAGGAGGCAGTTTGCAGGAAAAAAAAATCCAATGTAAATTCAAGTATAAGTAAAAGAGACTAATTTGCATGCTCTCGTACTTTCATGGTTATGAAAAAGTTTTAAATTATGTATTGTGAATTTTAGATTTACTCCACCCTGCTTAGTCTAGTAACCAGGAATGTCTACACCCCTACTTAAGGGATAAGTGTTGAGGAGAATGGCCTATGACAGACATGTTCTAGCAAGTAACAAAGAAGAAACAACTGACAGACCCCCTGGGCTGTCCTAAGTCAAGCTTAAGCTACCACTGGTACATGTGAGATGGAGGAAGTGATTTTAAAAGTCTATATATTAGCGTCACTTCCTCATGCTGGTCACTTGGGCAGTGGTGATATTGAGCGCTGACTCCTTTTTTCACAGAGACAGGGCTCTGGCTCTTTGTGCTGGGCAGCGTTTTGGCATTTTAGCCTCTTACTATAAGTCAAATAAGGTGTCTTCCCTGAGCTCTCTCAGAGTTTAGGTTGATTTCCTTTTTTTCTTCCTTTACCTCCTAAAAGCACTATCTTTTTAGGAGGTCCCTCATCTCAGAGTAGACCTCGTGGCTGGAAGCAAAGCTAGTTTTAATCTTGGAGGAGGCCTCATGGCTGAGGTCTCTGAACTTACCTTGGTTTAGACTAGGCTGGAGAAATCTTATACCTCTTTCTCTCTTCTTCTTCTTCTTAATTCCTTCCTTCTATATTAATTAAACCACCATAAAATTCCAAAACTGACTTGACTATTTTTACTGGGATTTGAATTAATCCCTGGTGACCATTAGTATAATATATTAGTCAAAAAACCCTAAATTTACCCCTAACAGTATCTTTATGGGGGGTGAGAGTTGGGTAGGGCTAGAGTTATGCCTTTATTGATGGAGAAACTTTTCTTTATGGAAACTCCTTTAACTGTTTTTTTGAGTGAATTTCCGGGGGAGGAGGGGGGGGGAGCGGCACTGAGACATTAAGTGGCATGCCAATGCACACATAACTGGAATGTGTTATGAGCAGAACTTAACCTCGGTCTTCTTGAATCTAAGGCTGACCTTTGGATACAATATACCATGCTACCTCTCCACTGTTGGTAAAGTTTAGTTCCAGTGTTTTGCAAAATAACAAAGTTTTTGTTCATATCCTTGGTCCTAGCAATACAACTATGGGATTTACTGACAGCAAAAAGAGGCCCAACCAGATAACAGCCAGATGAACATTCATTTGTAATAGGAAGAAGCTGGAAGCAGATCATAGCATATGAAAAAATGTGGTTTCATATGGTAAAAGAACAGTACTGTGTTATAAAGGATGGCCAGGAAGGATTTAAAGAAAAGTGAGAAAATTTATTTGCAGTAATGTGGAGTAAATGAGAATTATATATATGATGTATCCATATGTAAATGAAGATAACTTTGAATAGCAACTTAATAAGCCAAAAACAAGAGTGACATGTTGAATGCCAGGCAAAACAAAATGAATGTCTAATGGATGGCAGGAACTGGTCACTGAAACATGTACAAAAACAAAGGCAGGAGACGGTGGGAATGTTCCAAGGTTGAGTCTTGAAAGAATGCTTTTAAGTGACATAATAGAGTGGCTGAGGACCTAAGAGGACAGTGAGGAGTTAAACTGGTTCACCAAGGGGTCAAGATGGGGAAAAGAAAATAGCAGCTGGTGCAGGAATAAAGGCATGTGAGAAAACTTAGGGGTGAAGGGATTGAAGGTCACTCTAGAAAACAATATTGTTTTGTAAGGGAAGACAGAGTGAGAAATAGAAACCAAACAGATAGAAACCAAACAGACTATAGTCAAATAAGGGGATTATAGAATTCTTAAAACATGAAGGTGATATATTTGTAGGTGATGGCCAGATCAAAGCTATGAGTATCGATTTTTGTGTGTGATGGGATAGAGGAGTTGGTCAAAGGAAATGATTAACTTAAGGAACTGGGAGGTTAGAGTGTTTGAGTAAGTATTAATATGTACGTTAAAAACTCCTAGTATGACCAGGGAAGGAGTTGGAGAGGAAAAATTGTAAGCCAGTATTGAATTTCCCGAGGAAGGAAAGTTAATATCCTGGAAGTTTGTAGAAAACAGTTTCAAGATTCTGATTGAGGAGAAGTTACTGAGCAATGGAAACAGGGAAGAATCTGGAAGTGGCGAACGAGAAACAAGGAATATTCCAACTCCCCTACTGTGATAGTGACTTGAGGGGAATGAGTATGTGGCTAGTACTAGAAAAGGTGGCCAGAGAGACTGTGTTATTAGCAGGGAACAGGGCTTCAGTAATGGCCAGAAGACAGGAGTGGAAGAAGAAAAGATCTGGAATGAAGTAAAGTCTGTTGACTATGGAACACACATTCCAGGGGGAAGAGTGAAAGGTGTGATTGACTTTCATGGCATTTTTATTGACAGTTGAGGGGAAAGATTTCTTATAATAGTCCTTAGTTTTTATTTATTGTGAATTATCCCTTTTCTTGATACTTGTAAATCAATTTTCTTCTTTCCTTGTTTTAAATGAATTAGCTAATATTTTATTTTATTAAAACATGTCCTAAATTTTGATTGCATTAAACTAAAAAGGTTTTATATACATAAAACTAATCTATCCAAGACAGAAGGAAAGAAAAAAATTAGGGAAAAATTCTAGACATTTTCTTGGATAGAGGTCTCATACCTCAAATATGTAGAGAACTTTGTCAAATTTATGAGTATGATCTATTTCCCAATTGATAAATGGGAAAAAGATATGAACAGTTTTGGGATGTCAAGTCAAGAAATCAGTCATATATACAGTTATGTGGAAAAATGTTCTAAATAATTACTGTTAAGAGAGAAATGCAAATGAAAACAATTCTGAGATATCATCTCACATCTATTAGACTGGATAAAATAATAAAAAGCTATGAAGATTAAATTAACTCTCTCATGCCCATTTTTAGATTTAAACACCAGAAACATATATATCCCACTTACACTTGAGTAGGGAAGGTCTGTGACCCATGTGTGCAATAATGGGTGATGAAGCAAATTGACTGACTGCCCCCTGGGCAGTCCTAAGCAAAGCTTTAGCTATGATTGGTATATATAAAATGGAAGGAAGTAACAGGAAATGATGAAAAGAAATGATCTTTAAAAATGCCAAGAACTTCCTGCGAAAAGTCTTTAGGTCTTTGGAGGTCTGGACTTTGGAGGATCTCTGAATAAGGATCTCATACTGCTTCTACTTACTTTAAAACTACCACGTGGGGTGAGTGAAAAAGGCAGACTCCTTTCCTGGATTTTCTGAAGGGACCAGCCTCAGAAGAGACCTACCCTATTAAGAGAGGCTTCCTGCATCTCCATGTGCTCGGTTCAAGGCTGAGGCCCTAGGCTAAGGGCTAATTAACTCTGCCTGGGTTGATCCAGGGGTGAGCAAAATACTTAGTGTGTAGGCTAGATATCTTACCCTATTCTCTCTCTGATTTTCTTACTTTGACTCTTTCTAATTTTATAAATAAATTGTTAAAATAAATCTCTCTGGAATTTTGACTAAATTCCTGGCGACCCTACTCCTAAATAATCTAGTCCAACCTTTTATACTAACCTCTCACATTTCTACCCCTTACAAGGCCAAAATGACAAATGCGTGAGGGGATGTAGAAAAATGGGGACATCAATACACTGTTGGTGGAACTGTGAATTGACCCAACCATTTTAGAGAGCAATCTGGAATCATGCCCATGGAGATAAAAAACTATGTATGTTTCCCAAGATGAGCAGAGAAAAAAGGAAAAGAACTGGTACATTCTAAAACATTTACAGCAGCTGTGGTATGTGATTGTAAGAGCTACATGGAATTATGAAAAACAGAACAAGTAGAATCAAGATAACATGTACTGCTATAGAATTAATGTTTGAAGAATAACCTATGAATGTCCACCTCCAGAAAAAGAATAAATAGAAAAATGAAAAACATACATGCATATATAAAATAGTAAAAGTGTCAGGCTAGCTGGAATATAGAGCATATGGAGAAAATATCAATCAGTTGTAAAAATGGAGACTTGAATCCAGGATTTCAATCCCCAGAAGTCCTTGCTCCACTTCCCCAGAATGCTTTGTAATCTCACTAAATTCTCACCTGGGCCAAGAGCAAATGATTATTATTATTTAAAGGGTCTCTGCCTACGGTGGGGTCTCTCTGCTTTCTTGTTGCTGCTTCCAAGCAGACGTGCCTTTTTCATAATGTAGGTGAGGTTGTCTAGGCCTCTCTGGGCCTAGACACGTGCTTTCTTATTCTGTATTTTCTTTAATCCTTAACCTTTAATTAACCTCTAAAAAATATAACTCCTTCCAGAGAGAAACTAATTTCTACCTGCCTCAGTTTCCCCAAAATTTAATCATTACAATTTGGCAACCACAAAGGAACAATGAAATATCTCAATCTTCTGATTCTTTTCTCTACTAAGTTCATAGCTAGTGCCTAGAAAATTTTTTTAAGCCACATTTCTCCAAGATGGTTTTTTAGAAAACCATCTTGATCAGGTCCTGCCAGCAGCCATCCTCTTCAGACTTTCTTGATTCAATATGGATCACCTGGTCACAGCCCTTCCCACCCAGCTACTGTCACCTGTAATCTGGACCTATTTGATTGATATCACTCACCTGGTCCCAGCCCTGCCCACCCCGGATGATAGTTCCGGCTCCCAGCCCTGCTTTCCTGAGTTCCTGCCTCCTCTCCAGTCCGGTTTGCTGTTTGACCCAGATTGCAGCTCACCTGTCCACCCCAGCTGCCTGCTCCAGCTGTTGCTCCTGGTCTTTCTCTCACTCACCTGGTCCCTGTTTGACCTAGATGGTGACCACCTGGTGACCTGCTTGCCCAACAAACTCTAGCCTTGGAGTAGATAGTTTATCACCCAGGACTAGCTGGTAAAAAACAGGGGTATTGATCACGTGGGTGGATGGTAGGAGGGGAGAGAGATAAGAGGGAAAGAAGAAAGGTTTCTTCAAGCAGGAACTTAGAAACATGGCTATTTTAAAAGGATATCTTTTAAATGCATTGATCCTTTTATTGACTTTACCTGCATGTCAGGAAAAAAATTCAGCTCTGTACAACCTTTTAGCTAACTTTGGGTAGGCAGCTTGGTGTCTCAATGGACTGAGGCCTAAAGACAGGAGGCCCTGGGTTGGAATATGGCCTAAGTCACTTCATGGCAGCTTGGCCCTGAGCAGATCGCTTGGACCTCATTGCTTACCCCATATCAATTTGCCTTTGGACAATAGACATCTAAATGGATAATAACCCAAGGAACTTTAAAGAGACTGGAGGTTATTTTTAAGGCATTTCAGACTCCAATGGTTTATACAAATCTCTGTATTCTATTGCATTGTACTGATTGCTTTGTTTAAGGTTTAACTTTGTGATTTTAAATTCATACATTAAGGCATTCAATATTATTCTGTTACACTGAATCATTTTAATGTACTAAGTTTTAACTACTGTTATATTCTGTGGCTTTTCCCCTATAACTGTGCTGAACAAATATTATTGAATAAGCCCATATATAAAAACAGCTTTTCTATTTTGCCTTTGTAAATTGTTACATAGAGGATAGATGGACTTCATCAGAACTGGTTACAATTGTATAACAACCTTTGGAAAATTTAATGTGCTACATATATCAATTGATTTTAAGGGTTTTTTAAACATGATTTTTGGATTTTTTAACAATCTCTGGTTATTTTGCCTGCCCCTAACACGAGGTATAAGGCCTATTCTAGTAGCTGAAGTGAAATACAATTATAACCCCCAACCTTCCCCCATTTCTAAATATGTGAATGGAAGTTGGGGCAGTTAATCTCGGGGCATTTGTATCCCTAAAAAACCTCCAAAAAAGGGAGCACCTCTCATTTATAACTCTTCAGCTCACTACTTTACTTCCACCAGAATGATATATAGATTTCTTGATGTTCTAAACCCAAAATAAGTTTTACTTTGTTTAAAAATATGTTCACCAAGGTTGAAAGATTGCTGTTTGTAAAAACTTGTGACAAATATACATTGGTTTATAGGCTTTTAAACACCATACAGCAACTCGTGTAAAAAAGATTGTGTGTTTGTTTGTTATTGTAAATTAATTGGGCTATTGAGAATTTTGGGGATATTGATATCTACATATTTGTACTACTGCTCAATTCATTTGCTTTCTACTCATAGTGGAAAATGGCCAGATATGATGAGGAAATGGATCTCATTTTTGGTGAGAAATCCTTGCATTCTATATTTTCTTAGCTGACACAGAGTGCCGATGATTATAAGCTACATTTTTTAATTTTTTTAAAGCTCTTTTATTATTATATTTTTCTTGCATGTGCAATATGCTATTTCAGTTTTTAAATTTTTTTCTCTCCTTTTTATATTTGAAGCACATGTCGCCAGTATTAAGATTTTCTTTTTAACTTTTTGATTTTTCAGTAATATAAGTTTAAAATACACTTGCTAATGCAAGCCCCCAAAGCTTGGGACTATAAAAATGATGCCACTAATTATTTAAAATAAATTATGGGACTTTGTTTAATGATTCTGTCTGATTCCAGGACAAGATATACACAAAAGAGCCATTGCACAGTGCCAAAGAAGCACAAAGCTAAACTGCATAGTGCCAATCGAGCACAATGTCAAAGAGACCAACCAATCCTGGTGGGATTGATATAATTTTGAGCCTAGACAAAGAGGACTTGAACGTGTTTGGGGTTCGAGGTTGCAGCTGTTTAACATGTGTTAAAGGCAGGTCTTCCTTGTTCCACATTCTACCAAGTATCTCAATCTTGGCTCCTATAATCTGGTCCCTTTTCTGTCTTTCATAGTGTGGTAACTTTCTGTAGTCCTGGCTATTGACTTGATAAATGCATCATTGCTTAGATCATTTTAATCAGGCCCTGATTCAAGGACCTGTCACAGATTTAGTTTTCTTTTACTTAGAATTTTTACACATAAGACTTTGATAGTCTATATTTTCATTCAGTATTTTCTTGTTTATTTGGATTTTTCTGATATCTTTTTAATTTCTCTTGCCAATTGATTCATATACCTCATAACTCAGCCATGCATCCCTAAGTGATCCTGTATTTTTCTATCACCCACAACACGAGGAAATGTAAAAAAAAAACATATTATTTTAAGTTGCAAAGTTTAAATTCCTTTTAAGAAGAATTTTAGGTAAAGAAAGATGCTACTTCCCTGAATCCAGAAACTGAACTGTTGGAGAAGACACCATGAAGAATCCTCCAGACCACAAGATGCACAAGAATGAACTTTGGATATAGTTGATTGAACATTTATTTGTATGTATACTTTTATGCCAAAGGGGACTGCCCCCAAATGGCTTTTTGGCAATGAGTCCAGCAATTATTGGTTTTGTTCTTTTTTTTTCTCTTATCCTAGAATTATTGTAATCCTTGAGTTGATTAGGTTTTCATGATCCTTTTGGGGAAAAAAATTTCTTTTTTCCAAAAATGATCACACAAGGAAATGTAAAAATGGAGATTTGAATCCAGGATTTCAATCCCCAGAAGTCCTTGCTCCACTTCCCCAGAATGCTTTGTAATCTCACTGAATTCTCACCTGGGCTGAGAGCAAATGATTATTTAAAGGGTCTCCGCCTACGGCGGGGTCTCTCTGCTTTCCTGTTGCTGCTTCCAAGCAGACGTGTCTTTTTCATAATGTAGGTGAGGTGTTCTAGGCCTCTCTGGGCCTAGACACGTGCTTTCTTATTCTGTATTTTCTTTAATCCTTAACCTTTAATAAACCTCTAAAAAATATAACTCCTTCCAGTGAGAAATTAATTTCTACCTGCCTCAATTTCCCCCAAATTTAATCATTACATAGTGTAGGGGAAAAAAAAGCTAGAGCTTTATTATGAAAGGCTTTAAATTATAGGGACTCATTTATGCAATATGCAGCCACTATAAGCTTACAGAGCAGGGAAGTAAAATGGCTAGATTTAATAAAGCTAATTATGGAGCAGAATGGAGTGAAATTGTGTCAAGGAAGTTTATCCCTTCCCCCTCCTGAGTAACTTTTCCTGTCTATCAAACATTCCTGACATACCATAGTTGCGCCAGGATTGCCTTGGTGTAAGTTCTGTAGTCAATAAAAGTTAAGATTTGGGGCAGAACCAGGAAGAGAGCCATGAGAGAACCACAGAATTGACAGGGAGAACGGAGAAGATGCAGAGCAGGCATGTGAGGGGGAATGAGGAAGAGCCTGGCAGGGAAGGTACCACATGGTCAGGATACTTATAGGAACATTGTCTACCCTTTCAATAAACTTTATAAAATATATACATATATCAGGGTAGAAATATTCATTTAATTATTACAAAATACAACGACCTTTTTTGTGTCATGAAAGCTCTCTAGCAGTACAACGAACCCACTGGATCCCTTCCCAGTATAATGTATTTAAATACATAAAATACATAGTATTACAAAGGAAACCAATCACATTGAAATACAGTTATCAAAATATCTCAAAACAATGATAAAAACATAAGTTTGTAAACCTATGTTAAGAACCTCTGATAAAAAGATACCCAATGAAAAGTCTGGCTTTAAATGTCATTTGTGAACATCATCACACCAAAAGATGAAAAAAATAACACCCCTCTCATTTAAAATATAGACCTGTGGAACAACATGTCTCTGACAAGCACAAGTAGTTTAATATCTTGGATGTAACAGTACAAAACTGTTTATTATTCACCAAGAAATTGTAAAAAATTTGACTTGAAGAATATGGAAATATGTGTTGCATGATAGCAGTGACCTACATCAGACTATTCACTACCTCAGGTGGGGGTGGGAGTTGGGGAATCTAAATCACAGAATGTCAAGATAATAATTGTCAAAAATTGTTTCTATAATGTAATTTTAAAAATTAAAAAAAGAAATGACTAAAATAGAAAATTGGATATTATACTCACTTCTAGTAGTTTGAGCTCCTGCACACAATTGTGAAGGAGTTCTAGTGCACGCTGAGATACCTCCCATGGTCTCTGTAAAAAGATGAGCAATGTACATTGTCGAGAAAACAAATAACTTCGAAGATCTAACAGTGTAGCTTCTTGAGTCTGTATCAATTCCCGTTTCTCCATATCTATTGGCTTTCGGAGAATCAATCCATTCCAGCTCTTCACTGACTGACAGAAAAAAGTCAGCCAGTTTGCACCATCTAAATAAACATAAGGAACCAATTATGGGTTAGTTTGTCTTACTGGACAGCAAAGACAGCAGAGGAGGAAGAAGCAATGTGGCAGCTATCCCCCATAATTACTCTACTAAAGACCTACAAAGAACCACATCAGGAATAAGAAACCCAAGAAAATACTACAAGTCATTTTTCTAAAACATGTCAGCATAAGAATAGAGATAGAGTATTGGGGACCTGACCAGGAAAAGGAGGTGCAAGGCCTTAAGTTAGGTGACTCAATTTACTATGGCAAGAAGCAGTTACAGGAGGAATGCAGGAATGAGGCCTGATGTACAGAGAAGAGGAACAAAAGGGAGCTTTGTAGCTCTGACCCCAGAACTACACTTTGTAGGCCAAGTGGGGACTTAGGAGTGTGGAAAGGAAACTAAAACAAGTTCTGGACTTTCTGCCACTTACTCTATAAATATTACAGGAGAGGGATGTGTTTAGGGGCAGCAATATGCAGCTGAAAAGCAAATAGACAGAACCGAATCATGTAGCAGTTGTGTGGTTCTAATACTTGGGCAAGTGCTGGGAATTAGCTGCGAGACTAGTCTTAGGCCTGTTGCTGAGGGAAGGAAACAGGGAAGGAAGCTCAAACCAAGGGGAAGCGTGTAGTTCTATCATTTAAAACCTAAAGAAAGGTTTCCTGAAAGAGGCTGAGGGCAGCCAAAGTCT
The DNA here is from genome assembly GCF_027887165.1 of Monodelphis domestica. Classification (NCBI taxonomy): domain Eukaryota; kingdom Metazoa; phylum Chordata; class Mammalia; order Didelphimorphia; family Didelphidae; genus Monodelphis; species Monodelphis domestica. The sequence goes on along the minus strand of NC_077230.1, from coordinate 10,844,715 downwards.
ACAGGATTCCTACCAGAGCCAAGTCTATCATTGTGTCACCCAGACCCAAAATGGATCTTACAAAACGCAAACCAGCAATCAGATTTCAGACTAGATTAAATTGCTTTGGAGGCACTAAAACTTTGCCAGATCCTGGATTGAGCCATCCCTGATACTATGAATATAAATTGTGATCAAATAAGGCCCAGACATTCCCTCCAAAAGGTCACAGACTCTGGTTCAATACTATATCATAATTCAAGAAGGGTAAGAGAATGATTTAAAGAATTTCTCTCACTTTATACACATACCCAAATGGATTTTTAACCATAAGTATGATTTTATAATTTCTAGTGAAAGAAAATGAAAATTAATCTACCATATGTACTTGCATAATTGCATTTTTTACTCTTGGTTTTTCCAGTACAGATAAAAGGGTACAACTATTACTCACTACTTACCACCTGCACCAAAGTTAACAACATATTGAGAGAAAAGGGCATCCAATTCATCATATTGCACCAAGGCATCTTCAAATTGCTGTAGCATCTCAAAGACAAAGGCAAGTTCTTCCTGTTTATAAAGGAAAAAAATAAAAAATATACATGATACACACATAGCTATTTATATGTACAACATATAAAGTCACTTCTAACAAAAACAATCATTTAGAGGAAAACTGTTTGCCTATGGTAAAGACCTGCACTATCTGGGTGTCACCACAGACTTATGGACATTAAAATGGACAAGTATTTCCCCATATGATAGATGATTAATCTCATAAGACTTGGTCTAATGATTCCTTTATGCCCTAAAATCGATGTGGATACTTATTCTGGTTTGCTGATTATTCCATGCCATTATTAAGCAACAAAGACTAAAGTTAGATAAGAAATAGTTAAATTAAGGTTTTTGTATATTTATGAAATGTTTTTAAAGTTTTAAGACTGAAAATATTGTACTATGCCCGTCAAATTACCAAGGAGTCATTTAATAGACCTAAACAAACCAGAATTATTCTCAAGGAACAAAAGTTCAAACATCTCAAGGGAAATATAAAAAAAAAAGGGAGGAGGAAGGGGATCTACCTACCAGTACCAGTTCTCAAATTCTATTACAGAGCAGTTATCATCAAACTACCTGATACATGTTGAAAAGTACGAATACAGAGAAGCATGGAAATCTGTGCAGAGTGAAGAAACTAATATAAACAAGATACAACATAAATGGAAAGAACCACACACATACAACAAAAAAGACAAGTGAAAGGCATAAAATTGTAAATAAAAGAATGGCCCTAAAGAAAAGCTGTAAGAGAACAATGGGTCTCATTCCTTTTCACAGGGAAGAGGTCCACAGGTATGGAATACTGTATACATCTATTTTCAGACTGTTTTCAAGGTATTTATCAGATTTGTTATTGTTTTTTCTTTTTAAAAAAATCAGTTGTAGGAAATGTATCTGGGAGATAGGATATGGGAAATGGGAAGCATTTTTGCAATGTAAAAACAAAACATATCAATAAAATTCACTTTCTTTAAATGTGGTAAATATAGAAGTACAGTAGATTAAGGGTTAATCTTAATTAATCACACTACTCTGGTAATATCGATAGACTGTATGCAGATTCCCAGCATGAACAGAGTGGTAAGGTGCCCCTGAGATACAGGAATATCAAAACTCAATACCTCAGGTAAAACAACAATAGAAACAGCTCAGAATTCCCCTAAAGAAGTATGCAGAGCCCAGAGTAAACATCAAGTCTAAAGTCAAGAAATGGATTACAAAAATAAGGTTTTAAAAAAGAAAGAATTAGTTAAAAAAAAAATCCCACCATAAAGAGCTATTTTGGTGACAAGACAAACTCAGAAGAACAGAATGTCTCCAAAATACCTATAAGTAAAGACACAAAAGAAAACATAGCCTGGGTATAAACTCGAGAAATTTTAAGATGGAAAAACTGTCGTGTGTGTGTGTGTGTGTGTGTGTGTGTGTGTGTGTGTGTGTGTATGTGTGTGTGTGTGTGTGTACATATTAAAATAAAAATATAAATAGGGTTAAGTGACTTGTCCAGAGTCACATAGCTAGTAAGTGTCTGAGGTCAGCTTTGAATTCATAAAGATGAGTCTTCTTGACTCCAGTCTTTAGTCCCAGCACTCTATCCACTGGGCCTCCTAATTGTCCCCTCTCTTCCGCTTCCAAACAATACATACATTTAAGATATGAGGTAACCTTAGAGCTAAGGCTCTTATAAAGTCACATCATCAATGTGTGGAATGAGAAATTAATGTGTTATTCTCAAATATATCAGCAATGTTAATATCTCCAAAATGTATATGTCCAGGAACTCAGAAAGAGCTAGGTAAAGCTGGTCTCTCTAAAACAGAATCCCTTGCAGGACAACATTGTCCCATTCTATTTAGAATACAACAGCCTATATGGGATGGAGATGGGAGGAAGGGAGGGAAAGAACATGAATCATGTAACCACGGAAAAATAACCTAAATTAATTAATTAAACTTAATTAAAAAAGAATACAACAGCCTCTTAATTACCTTTGGTCTGAGTGAGACAAACAACTTATGTGTTTTGGAATGTCTTTTGAGTTTGTACTTTAGAAATGTTCAAAACTGTAGTCTAGTAATGTAGGAATAGGTTTTATGGACCAGAGGCCAGGCTAGTGGCCTCTTCCCTGTTCTAGAACACCGTTCCTCAGTTTAACCCTTGGTCACTTTAATTTGCACTCTTGGCCCCCCCTTACCTCTTGCTGACCCTGCCGGTGCAATTTGCATTGGGGGTGGGAGATGCCTGCCCAGGAGACCAGGTGGGCAGGAGGCTCTGGATGGCACTCCCAATCAGTCCTGCACCCTGAATGTTTGTATGCAGACTGGGGTCTGATTCTGACCCTTGACCATTAGCTAGAGGAGGTTGATTTGGAGGATACCTCCGTCAGGACCTGACAAGGGTGAATGTGCCAGAAGGCTGCATTTTCCTATAAATAAGGATGTTTCTGTAAGTTGGAGGTTTTTTGCTTTTGGAGCTTTTTATATTTGGGCCTGGCTTTTCCCTCTCAATAAAATGTTTCATTTGAAAAGGCTTCCCAGGTTTTCTTGAATAGTGGCTAAAGAGGGTAAATCTTGCAATTTTCAAACTCCCCTCAATTTCCACTCCATACAATAAAGAAAATATCTGGAAATATCTTTAACAACCATGACAAGAATTCTTAATTAAAAAAATAAAAGATCAAAAAGATAAAGTAAGTGATTTCATGAAACAATAATTTTTACAGGAGTAAAACAATGATATATATATACAGATAGTTAATATTTAAGACAAAGCGCTATTCTGCAATAGTTGAATTTTGAAAGGCTATGAACAACAGAAATATTATAAATTATTAACAATCATATGAAAGACGGCTCCAAATAACAAAGATGAGAAATGTAAAAATAGTTTTATGTTCATATCAAATCAAGTAAACCTGAAAAGAAGGAAATGATAAATGTTGGAAAAAGACAGGCATATTGATATATCATTGGTGGATCTAAGAAAGAATCCAACTATTCTGTAAAGTAATTATGTTTAAAAAAGGCTAAAATGACTCAAGAGATTCTAATGCTAAGCATATATTCTGAGGAAATTGAAGACAAAGAAAGATCTTGCATGTGACAAGTGTTCACAGTATATTTCTTGTGGTAGTAAAGTAAATAAAATAGCTACCCATCAATCTGAGGAATGGCTAAACAAAAGGTAATATGTGTCAAGAAATAATACTGTGACATGACGAAGTAACTGAAACTAGGAAATAATATATACAAGAACTACAACATAAACAGAAGAATAAAATGTAATTGACACATTGTAATTATCAAGTGTGACCCCAGAAGAGAAAATAAAATGTGCCTTGCTGATTTTATTTGAACATGAGAGTAATGTAATTATTACTTTTAAGTTTTTTAAACCAGAGATTAGTAGTAATTTTTCTTATAATTTATGTCTTACAAAAGATTTGTCAACTGGCTAGACTTAAAATTTTTTAAATTTTGTATACTGAGTAGGGGAAACTAGGGAAAAGGCACAGTCATAAATGGTGATATGAAAACAAAAGGCATACATTTACATAAAAATTGATTACTGCAAGTAAACATAATGAAACTTAAAAGAGGAAGAAGAAAATCAACCTAAGAGGTCTTCAATAGAATGAGCAATAAGCAATATATTCATAAAATAACAGATAAGAGTTAGAAGGGACACCTCAGAGCTCACCTAAATCAATGCTTTCATTTTACAAAAGACAGACATTGAGGTGAGCAAGAACATGTATATGACTCATCTTTGTGCCTATGAAAAGTCACCAAGACAGTAAATGGCAGAAGCAGAATTCAGATACAGGTCATCCAGTTTCAAATCTTATGCATGTTCTTTCCAAAGTATCACACTGCTTCCCACTATAAAGATATTCCAGTTCTCTTAAAACGTCATATCAACCACGGTACCACTAAAATGTGGACAGTGTGAAATTGAGATGAACTCTACCCTATTTCTTCTTTAGAATTTCAGTCACCAGGAATGTAAACACCCCCAATTAAGGATTTGGCTGGGGGAGGAGGGGGGTCTATGACCCACGTGTGCTAGCAAGTAACAAATCAGAAACAACTGACTACCCCCTGGGAAGGCCAAAGCCAAGTTTAAGCCACCACTGGTACATGAAAGGTACAGGAAGTGACCCAAAGAAGTGCCTTTAAATTTCGTGGTCACTTCCTGTGAGAGTGTCTTCGCCTTGGAACTTGATGGTGGAGGAGCTCAGGCTTGAGATTAGACTTAGACTGTCACATGGTGAGTGAAAAGGTCAACTCCCTTTCCTTGGCTTTCTGGAGACACCAGCCTCTGGAGAGGCCCCTCATCTTGGAGGAGGCCTCGGTGGCTGGAAGTCATGTTAAATTTAATCCTCTGTTCGTCCCTCCCCCCCCCCCCCCCACACACACACAAACCTTGCTGGGGCCTCTGAATTCCTGCCTGGTTCAGACCAGGCTGGAGCAGCTATCTCTCTCTCTTATTTCCTTAATTTCTTCTCTCTATTTGTAAATAAACTACCATAAAAGTCATTCTGACTTGAGTAATTTATTGGGATTTAGTAATTAAATCCCTGGCGACCAACTCTCAAATATTCAGTCCAGCCATAATTAGTCCTTGCAACATAGGATTAAGAAATTATAAAGTTCCCTATCAGAATCAGTTTTAAATGAATTAAAATCTATTTTCCACTTCCAGGAATTGATGTGACTCAAAAGCAAGTTGAGCCAAGTAGTAAATTGACCTTTTCAATTGAGACATAGTGGGGAGAATATATATAATTTTTCTTCATGAGTGATCAAAAAGCTCATCATTCTTCAAATCTAATTCTAGGTCTCTTCTAAATCCAAATCCTAGAACACTATGAATGTCTTTCAAACTAAAACCCAACAAATATTATCCTTCTCCTGTCTTTATGAGATAATAAGTATTTAAGTCAAAACATTTGTTGAAATTAACAAAAGACAATGAACTGTGCTGGAGCAACATGATTTAAATCCAAAGCAACTAGTTTAACTCTAAAATCAACAAGCATTAATGGAAGAAAAATAATGTGATAATGATAATAGCAGTTAGTACTTATATAACATTTGCATTTGAGTCACAGGACAGCAATATATTATTAATTATGGGAAATGGAAAGTTGGCTTTAATTCATTTTAGGCTGATTCTGACAGGAAATTTTCTAATTTCTTAATCCGCTGTCTACATTTTACTAGTACCATGACTAATATATTTTAAAAGAACTGAAATATCTTAATAGTAGGAAGCAGTTTAGTACTTTGCAAAGAACATGCCTAAGATTTGAAACAAGATAATCTGGATTCCCATAAGTGTATTAATAACCAAAAGGCCCCTGAGAATCAAAAACTATATAACAAAATCCCAAGGTTACTCTGAGTTCAAAGTATTTCAAAGTAAATTTAGGATGCAAGTAGTAAAGCAACAGAGAAACTAAGGATATAGCTCCCTAAGATATTACCTCTAATCTTGCTTTACAAGCAAGAAATAAGGATGTCTACTATTCTTGCTACTCTTACTACAAATCTCTGGTTTAAAAAACAAATAAAAAACTAATAAAAGTAATAATTACCAGGGAACCAAACAAGAAAAAGTTGATTCAGTGTTTGGTCAAGTACCTGAACCATGAAATATTCACAAAAGCTCCATCCTGGTTCAGTCCTCTTCTCTCTTAAAGTCCTCATGTCATCTTCAAACTTGCCTAAGTTTTTGGTAAAAGACATAAGAAGCAAAGTCCTGAGTTTGGTCAGGAAGGCATTCCAGGATTCCTGAGTACGGGAAGAATCCTTCAAAGGGTCACAGAGTACCACACACCTGCAAAGATATGAAGAGATCATTTTAGAGAAAGAATAACAATGTTTGAGAATCATTTTTCCTTAAATTTGGCAGAATTTATCATATTTTCCAAACAATTTAATTTTTTTGAATGTTATAGAAAAAAATAACTTGGCTCAAGTAAGACAATAACTTTTCCCTCCAGCATGGTGACAGCCTATTACATATAATAGAACAAAAACCAAATTTTGATAATTAATGCTTAATTTACGATCTTAAATAAAAGTTCAAAATGTGTTATATATGACCAATGTGTTAAGTCCTTTCCTCTATCTACAGGGCATGTTTGGTGACAGCTTGGTTTTATGAAACTCCAAATTGACCCTTGTCCCTGAGAGGCAGTCTTCAAGAAACTCCTTTTATCCCAGACTCAAGCACATTTTGATTGCTTTAGAAAGGATTGGCAGATGAGGTCAAGCCAAAAAAGTACCCTTTGTACTCTGGTTTTCCTAGTTTTTATATTAGATCTAGGCTTCTCCTAATTCCAATCTCTGGCTAGAATCCTGTAGCCGATCAGTTGGCCTTCCTTTCCTATAATCCCTAATGCGTATATATAAGACCTCAAGTTCTTTAGTTCAATAGAAATTCCCAAGACGGAAAATCCCATATGAGGTGCATTTCCCCAGAGACACTGTTCCCAGAGTCTCAGAGCTTAGTTCAGTGTGGTGGTGTTGGGTGTGTGCACATAACTCTGTGTGGTGGTCACAAGAGCACTGTCTCCCTTGTCCTGATCAAAGATGTGTTCTTTCTAATTGCTTTGGTGGTTCTGTGTTTTTCCAGGTTAAAACAGATAAAATTCCTTTCCAAATTATTCCTAAATCAAATTGACAGGGAGTACAGTAGAAGAGGTGTGGTAGAGATTAACTTGGAAAATCACAAATTAACATCATGTTGTATTTTTAAAATTTTATTTTGTTAAATATTTCTCAGTAAGATTTTTTCTTTTCCTTTTTAAAAAAAGACATTTATTTTTTAAATTCGCCTTTACAAATTTTTGAATTCTGAATTCTTTCCTTCCTTTTGCACTCCCCCATCCATTGAAAAAGCAATGTGATACCAATGATACATGTAAAATCATGAAAAACAAATTTACATATTAGGCATGTTGCAAAAAGAAAAGCAAGAAAAACAAAGTGAAAAAAATATGCTTCAATCTGCACTCAAGATTTTACCAATTCTCTAACTGGAGGTGGATAGTATTTTTCATGAGTCCTTCAAGACTCCCTTGAATCATCATGATAAGAATAGAGAAGTCTTTCCCAGCTGATCATTGATTCAATAGTACTCCCACTAAGTACAATGTTCTGGTTCTGCTCATTTCACTTTGTATCAGGTCACATAAGTCAACTTTTTAAAATATATCCCCTCCATCCTTTCTTATAGCATAATTGTATTTCAGCATAATCATAACATAGCTTGCTTAGCCATTCCCCAATTGATTGGCTTCCTCTCAATTTCTAATTCTTTGTTACCACAGAGTTGCTATAAATATTTCTGTACAAAAAGATATACCACATCTACCAGGGGAAATCCCAACAAAGTGGGGGCAGTCTTTGAGCCAATGCCCAATACCACAGCTCAGGCTAAATGGGCAAATCCAGAATACCAGCCAGGGAGCAGACAGGACATGCCATCCACACTGTCAAGAAGAGAAAGGCCAGCAGCAAGCCAGAGGTACTGAGGCCAAGCATGCCACTAATACCAGCCAAGTTTCTGGGGAAATCAGGACCAGAGCAAGAGATACAGCCAAACCCCAGGAAAACAGGTATCTACATGCAGCCTAAAATGGGTCTGTGGTATTTTCTGACTTTGTCTCCCTACTGCCATCAATGGCCAGAGTGCTACTCCTGTAGAGGTTGATCACAGAAGACTAGTACCTCTGGGGTCAGGGCTTACCAAGCAGGCACGGATGCCTTCCTCCTTTGGTTCCCCGCTGGCATCCAGTTCTCACCTGTGGGTCTGAAAAACTGTAGCATGCCTAGCAGTCACACTCATAGAAAATCTCAGCAGGTGAGCAAAAGCAGGTTGAGAGGAACCAACAGGCCTCAAGCCAGTCAGTGAGTCAGGGAAATGTCTATCCCCAACATGTGAAGGCTTCCCCAGACTTACTGAAGTCCACTGGCAAAAGTCAAGACGACTGGTGACTGCCCGGAATGCAGTGGATAATATTGACTTCTCTGATGTCTAACCAAACTCTTAAGTGCTCAAGTGCCTACTTCCCCTACCTTCATGGCAGTTAGAACAAACTATTCTCATCCATTTCTTTTACCTGTTTTTTAGGACACAACAAACTACTAACAAATTATTTTATAGAGCTAGAAAAAAGAATAATGAAATTCATCTGGAAGAATAGGTTAAGAATATCAAGGACATCAATGGAAAATACACATGAAGGCAGGTGGTCTAGCAGTATCACATTTCAAATTATATTACAAAGTGGACATCATCAAAACAATCTGGTCCTGGCTAAGAAATACAGTGGAAGACCAGTGGAACAGATTAGGTACACACCAAGTAGTAGCAAATGACCATAGTAATCTAGTGTTTGATAAACTCAAAGATCTAATCTTAGAATTCACTATGTGATAAAAATTCCTGAGAAAACAGAAAGCAGTTTGGCAGAAAGTAGATATATGCCAATATCTCATCATATATAAAGATAAGATCAAAACGGGTATATAATTTACTTTGTCTAGCTCTATAAAATAGTTCTTTGGTAATTTGGTAAGGCATTGAATGAGTTTGTTTAGGTAGAATTGTCATTTTTATTATTAGTCTTGGCTTATCCATGAACAATATTAACTCTATCTAAATATCAACTCTTGTTGTTTACATATCTTTATTTGTGTGAAAAGTGTGTTCATTTAACTCTTGGGTTTATCTTGGCTCCCAAGCATTTTATATTGTCAGCAGTTATTTTATTTTATTTTTTTAAATGGTGGTGGTGTTATTCATTCTAAATACTTAGGCAGTGATAGTTTTTTTTTTTAATATTCCCCCAATTACATATAAAAACTAAATTTAACAGAAGAATAATTTTTCTCTCCCCGACTTCTACTCCTCCCTGAGGCAGTACACAATCTAAATTTTACATGAATAGCAGTTAATTTATTAAATTTTTTTAAACTTTTTTTTTTACCAATTATATGTCATAACAAATTTCCACGCAATTTTTCCTAAGTTACATGATTGGTCTTATCTCTGTCCTTTCTCTTCCTCTTCTCACTCCCAATGCTGACAGGCAATTCAATCCAGGTTAAACATATATTATCAATCTGCAGTTATTTTAAATGGAATTTCTTTTTATCTCTTCTTGCTGGACTTTACTGGTAATATATAGAAATGCTGTGGGCTTATTTTAAAGGGTTTTTCTGTTAACTACTGAGATAATCATATGATTTTTGTTGTTTTTGTTGCTCATGTGGTCAATTATTGGTGTTTTTTTTCATAAAAGTTTTAATTACTGGTTCAATTTTTTTCACTTTTAATTTTATTAATCATTCCTTTGATTTTCAGGATTTCTATTATAAGTATCTAATTAGGGATTTTCAATTTGTTCCTTTTCTAGGATTTTTATTGCATGTCTAATTCACTGATTTGTTCTTTTGTCTTTTTCATTGATGTAAGCATTTAGAGATATAAAATTTCCCCTAAGTACTGCTTTGGCTGCTTCCTATGAATTTTGGTATGCTGTCTCATTATTTTTATTGAAATTAATGATAAATTCTGTTTTGTTCTTGGACTCATTTATTTTTGGGGATTAGATTATTTAGTTTCCAACAATTTTTTAAAACCCTTACTTTCTGTCTGACTAATAATTTAAGAAAGAAGAGCAAGGGCTAGGTAAACAGGGTTAAAGTGTTTTGCCTACGATCATACACTATAAAGGGTCTGAGGCCACATCTGAACCCCAACTCCAGGCCTGGTGCTTTATCTACTGAGGAACCTAGCTGGTCCAGTTTCCAATTAATTTTAAATCTATGCTTACATGGCCTTTTGTTGAATGTAGTTTTTGTTGCTTCATGGTCCAAAATGGGTACACTTAATTTTTCGGCTTTTCTACATTTGTGAGGTTTTTAATGACCTAATATATGATCAATTCTCACGAAGGTACCATGTGCAACTGAGGAAAAGGCATATTATTTTTCTATTCTCATTCAATTTTATCCAGGACAACAACTTTTCTAAAATTCTATCAAGTTTCTTAATTTTTCCAATGACATTTTAATTTGCCTTAGGCCATATTCAGGAGTTTTGCAGACCATCCTCACAGAAGCAAGTTCCACATCTCTGCCCTAATGGTCTTATTTTTTGCTTCTTCTAATTCATCCTAAACATATCAAACTAGTCCTAAAACAATGTTGGTCATCAATCAACAAGCATGCAGCTCTTCTAGTCAAAGTGAATTTTCACTCTCTGGCTCTGGAATACAATCATTCATAGTATTTATTCCCAATCACATTCCAACCCCTCCACCCCACCTTCCCAGACTTCTTTCCCTTCTTCACATCTCTTCAGAGATCTAGAGTATAAGTAGGAAAATTTTTTCTTACACAGCTTCAAATTTACCTTTGAACCACTATAATTTAAATGAAGGAGATGACCAGATACAAATCTAATTTTGTTTCTGATAAAAAAAAAATACACAAATAAAAATCAAGAGTTTATTAAACACCAACTTTCCCCCCTTACTATGAAATATTTTATTAAAAAAGAAAAAGGAATAAAATGTGATATCTATCTGCCCCTTAAGAGATTATACTTTTATTAAAGACAAAATACTAGTATACAGAGGGAAACTCATAAATCTATATAAAAGCATATAATTAAGTATTCAACTTGTGAATCTTAAAATTTCTCAGACTTGTGAATGTTAAAAATTCTCAGACTCTACCTTAGAAAATTTGGTTAAGACCATTCCCCATTTTAAACAATGAAAGTACTTGATCAGGAATGTGAGAACTCTAACCTTACTCCTCCCATACTTAAGCATACTTTAGGGGAAGATAAAGTTGTAAACTATACTTATAGTGAGGCAAAAGCCCTTAAGCTAGGTCTATTTTTAGATCTAATACAAAAGGGTGCTAAGTACCTATGAAGGTCAAATTAATCACTAAAAGGTCAGGCAACTTGCAAACTTGCAAGGGGCAAAGAGGTGTGAACTTACTCAGAAGTTTTAGTCTACCCAAATAAGTTGAGAACTAAAGAAGATGTGAATGAAGACTGGTCAGTCCTGTGAAAATGTCTACTGTGATTGGTAGATGTGAGAACTTAGGGGAGGTGACATAGGAGAAAATTCTCTTTAAAATGAGGTCAGAAAGGCCTCTGGAGGGCAGCTTGCCAAAGCTGAATTGAAGGGCTCTGTGGCTGAACTTAGTGGAGCTGAGGAGCTGAACTGGTGGGTCTCTCTGAACACTAGAATCTTGCTTGGGACAAATCTTGTGGTGAGTGGATTAAAGACTGACTGATCTCTCTCTTAAAGCTTAAGCCTAGGCTGGCCTAGGCTGGCCTAGCCCTTTTCTCATTATTTCCTCTTCTCTCTCTCTCTCTCTTTCATTAATTCCTTTATTTGTATTAATTAAACTCTCCATAAAACCCAACTGACTTGAGCTTATTTCATATTTGGGAATTTTCCCATGGCGACCACCTTATTTTTAATATAAAATCAAGACACTAAAAATTATCTTTACAGTTTTGGCAATTCAAAGTCTTGAAACCATATTTTCATGGTCACAGTTTAAGACAAACACTCTTTAATCTGTAACAAACTGTGTACTATTATATATACTACAGGATTTAGACAAAGGATTGTGGACAACTATTTCATGGGACTTGAGCTGGGCTTAAGAATTGAGAGACTTTGAAGAAGACAGGTTTACACAAAGTTAAAGCCAGAAGGGGCCTCATTAGTTATTTAGACCAATTGTTTCATTTTTATAGATGAGAAAACTGAGGCCCAACCAACTTAAAGAAACATGAGAGATATGCCCTTGAAATGTTAATATTCCATTACAAAAGAGATCAAGGCATCAAATTAAGTAAAAATAAACTAGTTGACTAAAGTAAATTTATTTGGGTGTTGACCAAGTAGGTAAAATTACATTCTTACCTGTCACTTTGTTTATTACAAAAATCATTTCTTATTTTGTCAACAATGGATGTGCGTGGAAGGATGTTAGTTTTATTTTTTTTCTTGGCATCACTTTCAACTACCACTATTAACCAATCCAGAGAGCTGTGAGCTTTCAGAACATTCTGCCACTTGGTGAGGTCATCTTTTAATGTAGCTTTATATACTTCAGTGTCCTAAAAGAAATTATAAATCACTGTCAAGATAATTTTAAATGATAACTTCAATTATTTATTTTTTTTCCATTTGAATAAGTTTATTTAGTCAATCTAGAACATTATTCCTTGGTTACAATAACCACATTGTTTCCTTCCCTCCCCTCCACCCACTCTTCCAGCAGCCAACGGGCAATTTTATTGGATATTACTTGTGTCCTTGATCAGGCCTTTTTCCATGTTGTTGTTTACACTAGGATGTTCATTTAGAGTCTACATCATCAACCATATCCCCTCGACCCATGTATTCAAGCAGTTGTTTTTCTTCCATATTTTTACTTCCACAGTGTTTCCTCTGAATGCAAATAGTGGTTTTTCTCGTAGGTTCCTCCGAGTTGTTCAGGGACATTGCATTGACACTAATGGAGAAGTCCATTACATTCGATTGTACCACAGTGTATCAGTCTCTGTGTACAATATTTTCCTGGTTCTGCTCCTCTCACTCTGCATCAATTCCTGGAGGTCATTCCAGATCACATAGAATTCCTCCACTTTATTATTCCTTTTAGCACAATAGTATTCCATCACCAACATATACCACAATGTGTTCAGCCATTCCCCAATTGAAGGGTATCCCCTCATTTTCCAATTTTTGGTCACCACAAAGAGCACAGCTATGAATATTCTTGTACAAGTCTTTTTCCTCATTACCTTTTTGGGGTACAAACCCAGCCGTGCTATTGCTGGATCAAAGGGCAGACAGTCTTTTATCACCCTTTGGGCATAGTTCCAAATTGCCCTCTAGAATGGTTGGATCAATTCACAACTCCATCAGCAATGCATTAATGTCCCAACTTTGCCACATCCCCTCCAGTATTCATTACTTTCCTTTGCTGTCATATTAGCCAATCTGCTAGGTGAGGTGATACTTCAGTTGTTTTGATTTGCATCTCTCTGATTATAAGAGATAAGAACATTTTTTCATGTGCTTATTAACAGTTTTGATTTATTTAACTGAAAATTGCCTATTCATTTTGCCCATTTTTCAATTGGAGAATGGCTTGATTTTTTGTACAACTGGTTTAGCTCTTTATAAATTTGAGTAATCAGACCTTTGTCCGAGGTTTTTGTAATGAAGATTCTTTCCCAATTTGTTGCTTCCCTTCTAATTTTAGATGCATTAGTTTTGTTTGTACAAAAACTTTTTAATTTGATGTAATCAAAATTATTGATTTTACATTTTGTGGTTTTTTCTAGGTCCTGCTTGGTTTTAAAGTCTTTCCTTTCCCAAAGATCTGACAAGTATACTATTCTGTGTTCACCTAATTTGCTTATAGTTTCCTTCTTTATATTCAGGTCATTCACCTATTCTGAGTTTATCTTGGTGTAAGGTGTGAGATGTTGATCCAAACCTAATCTCTCCCACACTTTCTTCCAATTTTCCCAGCAGTTTTTATCAAAAAATGGGTTTTGGTCTCCAAAACTGGGATCTTTGGGTTTATCATAGACTGTCTTGCTAGTATATTCCACTGATCCTCTTTTCTGTCTTAGCCAATACCAAATTGTTTTGATAACCACTACTTTATAGTAGAGTTTGAGATCTGGGATTGCAAGTCCTCCTTCCTTTGCATTTTTTTTTCATGATTTCTCTGGAGATCCTTAATCTTTTGTTCTTCCAAATGAACTTTGTTATGTTTTTTTTCTAATTCAGTAAAAAAAGTTTTTTGGTAGTTCAATGGGTATGGCACTAAATAAGTAGATTAAATTGGGTAGGATTGTCATTTTTATTATGTTAGCTCGTCCTACCCATGAGCAGTCAATGTTTTTCCAATTGTTTACATCTAGTTTTAATTGTGTGGAGAGTGTTTTGTAGTTGTCTTCCTATAGTTACTGTGTTTGTTTTGGCAGATAGATTCCCAAGTATTTTATTTTGTCTAGGGAGATTTTAAATGGAATTTCTCTAATTCTTGCTGCTGAGATGGATTGGAGATATATAGAAATGCTGATGTGTGGGTTTATTTTGTATCCTGAAACTTTACTAAAATTGTTGATTGTTTCGACTAGCTTTTTGGTTGATTCTCTAGGATGCTCTAAGTAAACCATCATATCATCCGCAAAGAGTCATAGCTTGATCTCCTCATTGCCAATTCTAATACCTTCAATTTCTTTTTCTTCTCTAATTGCTACTGCTAGTGTTTCTAGTACAATGTTAAATAATAGAGATGATAATGGGCATCCTTGTTTCACTCATGATGTAGAAGGCTTCTAGTTTATCCCCATTGCAGATGGTGTTTGCTGATGGCTTTAGATATATACTGTTTACTATTTTTAGGAAAGGCCCTTTTATTACTATACTTTATAGTGTTTTCAGTAGGAATGGGTGGTGTATTTTATCAAAGGCTTTTTCTGCATCTATTGAGATAATCATGTTATTTTTGTCAGTTTGCTTATTAATATCGTCAATTATGTGGATGGTTTTCCTAATACTGAATCATCCTTGCCTTCCTGGTATGAATCCTACCTGGTCGGAGTGAATAACCCTCGTGATCATTTGCTGGAGTCTTTTTGCTAGTATCCTATTTAAGATTTTTGCATCTTTATTCATTAAGGAGATTGCACTATAGTTTTCTTTCTCTGTTTTTGACCTGTCTGGCTTTGGGATCAGTACCATGTTTGTGTCATAGAATGAATTTGGTAGAACTCCTTCTTTGCTTATTCTGTCAAATAGTTTGTTTAATATTGGGATTAGTTGTTCTGATCACTTCAATGATATAGATTTTAAAAAAACTTAAAATAAGCATATTGAGCTAAAATAATGATATTTCTTTTCATTTAAAAGAAATTTTAGGGTTATCTGAACCTAGGACCTCTCATCTCTAGGCCTGGCTCTCAATCCACTGAGCCACCCAGCTGCTCCCACTAAGAATTCTTACAGTATGGAAACTCCTTATATTAATGCAAGTTAGCAATTATTATTCAACTTATAATCCTCTAACAATTTTAGTTTTCAAAATGGGGTATATATACACCAATTCAGTGGGATGTGCTATGAAATTATTTAAACAGAGAAGAGCCACCCAAGTCAATTGAGCATTTTTCCAACCATTATCACCTCTGTCCACTGCTCTCTTTTCTCTTGCTTGTCCCCACACTGTCCACATCTCATATTCATTCCCAAGCAGGTAGGTGGACAGGTAGTTTTTCTCCACTTTGCCCCAACTTCCCCTTCTTACTGCCTGTGATAGTATAAGCTACAATGGAAGTCAATAGGCAGCAACCATTACCTACCCAGCCTCAGCTCCTGCCTAGTGCCTCTACCCTAGGCACAAACTATTCTGGACCATTTGCCATGATCTGCCCTTAGATCAGGGCAGCAGACAATCACCAGTTGGCCCTTGAGCTTTTCTCTCTCAACCACCACTACAAAAACAGTGCAGATCTTGTCTCTCCAGGAATAGGATATCTTCTGGAGGGAAGGAGAGATGGAGGGAGGGAGGGAGGGGGAGAGAGAGAGAGAGATAAAGAGACAGAGAGAGAGGTAGTAGCCCATCCATGGGCCCAAGAAAGGAGAAATCCTTGAACATGAGCTACTTATTGTCTATACTGACTCTTTTCTCATCTACCAGAAGTATTAGGAGCAAGCTAATTAGAAGCTACAGAAGCAAACAGAAACAGAGAGCAAGAAACCAAAAATAATATAGAGCAGCCAGTAGGATTAGAGTTCAAGTAGGCAAGATAGAACTAACTCAGATTTCTAATCCTCTTCTTAAGACTTCCCTAAAACCCATCAAAAATCTTAGAAGAAAATACAGAATATAATCTAAAACCAGGGAAATAGGTCCCATGAGGGCATCTTGGCATCCACTCTACCATTGCCCCATTTTCTCAACCTGAAACAACCACCCTGTGAGCTTGAGTCTTCCCATCCTCCATTCCCTGACAACAGCAGGTAAGATAGAAATTTATTCACCAAATTTCAACAAAAACTTCTAAGAGATGGATTAAAACCAAAGAATGAATATCATAATTAAATTAAATATTTCTTCCATTTGGATCTAGGTCTCTTTTGAGTTATGTATTTTAGTGATGACTACCATTAAAACCAAGGAATGCGGCAATATTGCAGTCACCAAAAAAAGTAGCAGCTGTCTTCCCTCAAAGCTTAAATGTTTTTGCAAACATCTCCCTCTTTCAAAGAATTCATCATTAAAATGAAAGCTGAAATATTCTTGCCTTCACTCAACTTCAGAGGCTCTCTGTTGCTTTTGATAACTTGGATTTACATTCTAATAATGACTGAAATAGCAAGCTGTTAATAGTGAAAACATGGCTAAATTTTTTAAACGAGAAGTTGCTTTAGCTATTTTTTCTGCCAGCCAACATGGTTTTGGCCAAATGTCCAATCTAATCTTTGAAAAATCCTCCAGTATGATGAAGGAAGAATATCTAAATAGAATCAGGTAATATGTGCCTGCGTAGATTGTAATCAACCCTAAAAAATAGCCCAAAGATACAAGATAAACAACTCTACACCTGCTGCAAGATGATAAATAGATAAAGAACACAAAGTCAGTGTTCAGTGACAATAGGTCATGTCATATAGCAAAAAAGTGGCTCTATTCAAGAAATACATGACTTGGAAAAAATTAAATTTCTTGATTGTAATTAATGAACGAATGGTGTTTGGGGCAAAAGAATATAGAACTAAAGAACTTTTAAAAGAGTAGCAATTATTAGCTTGATGATTTTTGTCTTCTTTTTTTCATCTGAGTGTTTCAAAACCAGAAATATTTACTGGAGACAATATAATGTAAACCACCATGGGATCATGCTACAAATATGACATACATGGGATATCTGATGGATTTTGACTTAGATTACTGTTTGATTTTGAGATAAATGTGCTCTTCTTATTCAGGCAATAACATTTGAAAATGGAGAGGAATTGATGAAATTGTCTTTCCTCATACTTTTTTCCATGTAAAGGAAAATATAGGGAATTGAGATATATTCTAAAACAAAATTGCACAGGAGTTAATAAGTGAAAAAGTTACAATAAACTAATTATATTCTGTATGTGAAACACGTTCGCAAAAATAGAAAACACCTTCATTGTCCCATTACAGCCATGGACATCTTTCTAGACACTAAAGATTTTCATTTCAAACAAGGTCAAGCAATTCAAACAATTTTAAAATTTTAGAAGGTATATATTCTGAATAGTTGGGAGCTAAAATGTGAAGTTTTACAGGGAAAATTTAAAAAAAACAAAAAACCAAGTATCAAAAAAAGCCCTAAAAACCATAACTTTATGTTGTTATATAACACAATGATAGCCTAAAATCTGAAAAACTAATATTGTATATTCAATCACATTGTTCTTCCATAAAATGAAATTTTACTTAAAGTGTTTTTATAACATCAAAATACAATTATTTAAAAATATTTTTGTTTCATCTATATAAAATTGAAACTTTAATTTTAAAATTTCAACTCATTTTAAATTTTCCTTTATGTATAAAGAATACAAATATGCATACTAGAGACAAAATTTTAAAAGTTCTAAGATTAGAGCAAGTTTGTACCAGAAAAGGCCTTGAACTTGGGTTTCCTGACTCCTCAACAGGCATTCTTATCAACTAAGCAACACTTTCAATAAAAACATAAACTGCAAATACTACCATTGAGTCCAAACCATTACTTTTCCCTCAAAACCAGGTCAAAGTTTTTGAAATGAACTGCTATATCTGACAACCAAACATGAAAAGGGAACTTCTTTTTGTAGCCATAAAACTATTTCCTGAATGTTTTTAAAATTCTGCTGGATTCCCAGCTAAGTTCTTTAAAGAGATCAATTCTTATATATCTTACATGTGGTAGAAAGAGCCCAGAGAGCCTGTTACCTTATCTCATCCGACAAGGAAAGAAAACCAAGAATAAAATTAAGAATTCCTGTCCCTATTCAGTGTTCTTTAAAGTTGTTACTTCAACGTTGTTCTTTAAAGCCAGAAATCCATTAAGAGACATTAATAACAAAGTAGGGGGGAAATTATTCTAAGATGTAGACCCAAACATTTGCTATAATTCTAGCCTTTCTACATTCATATTTAAGGATCCCAAGACTTCATCATCCATTCTATATTATCATAATGCAACTCTTTCTACCCTACTTTTCTAGCACCTCAATTGAGAGAACACGAATAACCATGCTTTGGTTTGCTTGCTTTGTTTGCATACGGCTTTAATTCCCCTACCTTCTTTTTGAAAGGAAAGAGCATTCAGAGCTATTATGTCATCAATACAGAATGCTCCCAATGAGGAAAACTCCCTCTACCAAAGCAGTTTCTGCACCTATTTCTAAATGTTCTAAGGGTAGCAAGTAGACATCAAATGACTTGTCCAGGGTCACATAGTTAATTATATGCTAAAGATGGGACTTGTGCCCAGGTCTTCCCAATTCTTCGGTAAGCCCTTTATTGTCTTTCAAATTCAACATAAGTAAAAAGATTCACAACAAAAAGGATATAGTTCATTCAAAAATTAGGTATACAAGGAACTTTTTCTAAACTATAAAAGTTTCTTGATTTGCTAACTACATTAATTCTATTATTCCCTCAGTGACCTCCAAATATTACTTATTTCATTTTGTTATTGAAATTATAAATAACCCAAGAATGAACAAAACCTCACATTCTGTGCCCAAGAATCAGTTATCACAATTCTTAGCAATTAACTTGAAGTTGTTTTTTGCTTTACTACAAACCACCACACGAAATAAAAATAAAATTAGTTCTCCTTTTAGAGATAACCAGTTTTTTATGAAGGTATAAAAGTATAGTGGGAATACATATGTAGCAATTATAGATATTTTTCCATAGGGTTCAAAATTTTGAGAATCTTTACATACTGTAAGTGCTTATAATAAATTTCCTTTTGATTATAGCAAGAGAAACCAACAGCCTCAGAATAGTTTGAAAGTCTTTGATTTCTAAGATTTTAACAATTAAAATATTGAACAAAATTAGGAGCAACCAAGACAATGCTTTGAAGATATGAGAACTCATGACTGAGTAATCGGAATCGCCCAAATTGAAAAGACTATTATTAAGTAACTTTCTGAACACATCAAACGTACGTATTTCTCTATTCAGTCATTCTATGAAGTTCACTCTCATTTTTTATACTAGAGAAGAGCACAAAGAACCATTCCTCTGTTACTAATAATAACAAGGCTAATTGAAAGTAGGCCGAGCTTTTACTCTGGCTTCAGATCTCTTTACAGGCCTTCTTATCTTAAGAGGGTGCAAAATATGTTTGATTTTTCAAGGGAACAACCTTCAAGAAAATTCAGGGCTGACACACCTGTCTGTATTATCAGAGCCAAGCACGGGGGAAGTGAGTTTTCTGTAGTGTTCTGATCAGGTAATGAAACAATAATATTAGCTAGTAGCAATTTAACAAATCATTTCAAGTCAGTATGTATCAGGATGGGAACAGTGATTTACTGGTAAAGGCTCAAAGTCTACATAATTTTCTTATTATTCAAGTAGTAAAATCTATGGAATTGAATGTTTTCTATGAATTAAGGAGAAAGTAAGTCTTCTTCAAAGAATAACTTAAAAATCCATTTCCCATTTTTTTGATGAATACTTACACAACATTCTGTCCAATAAATATGAAGGAAGGGGAATGTAAGGAGGGCTTTGTTTCCTTCTTTTGGCAGCAACTCCTCTTTGAACTGAACAAAATTAGATTCTAAATGAATCATTTTTGGAGCACGGCCATATGACCTATAAAAAGTTGTAAAAATGAAAACAAATTACTATACAAATTATGACTGAGGAGAAAACAGAGAAGAAAAGAAATAACTATTTTTTTTTAAGTTGAGCCAATTCGATGACCTTGGAAGCAAACCCAAGAATCTTAAATTCTGTAGATTATAATCTTTTTAAATTGAATGTTTTTAATTATATGTAGAAACGTCTTTTGACAATTGATTTTTGACATTTTGCAATTCAGATTCTCTCCTTTTCTCCCCACCCCTTCCCAAGGTAGTAAACAATATAATAAGTTATATAAGTACTTTAATACAATACAAATTTTTATATTCCCCATGGTGTGACTGACAACATATCACAAACAATAGTAAACTTACGAAGGAAATAAAGTGAATGATGGTATGCTTTGATTTGCAATCAGATCCCAATAGTTCCCTCTTTGGCTATGTACAGTAGTTTTTTTAAGTCATGAGTTCCTTGAGGCTATCTCGGAACCCTGTTTTGCTGATAATAGTTTTGGACATCACAGTTGCCCATATTCCTGTTACTGTATACAATGTTCTCCTGGTTCTGCTCACATTGCTTTGCATCAGTTCATATAAGTCTTTCCAGATTTTTCTGAACTCATCCTGTTATTCATTTCTTATGATTCAGTAATTTTCCATTATAACAATATAACTCAGCTTGTTCAGTCATTCCCTAATTGATGAACATCCCTTGAGTTTTCAATTCCTTGCCACTACAAAAAGAGCTGCTTAAAAAAATTTTTTTTTGTACAAGTAGATTCTTTTCCTTTATCTCTGATCTCTTTGGGATATAGACCCAGTAGTGGTATTTCTGGGTCAAAGGGTAAAAGTATATTTTGATGGCTCTTTGGTAGTGGTTCTACATTGCTTTCCAGAATGGTGGTTCTATCAGTTCACAGTTCCACAAACAGTGTATTTAGTGCCCAAATTTTCCCACATCTCTACCAGCATTTATTCTTTTCCTTTTTTGTCATGTTAGCAATTCTGATAGGTCTGAGGTAATATTTCACAATTGTTTTAATTTAAATTTCTTTCATCAATAGAGATATGGAACATTTTCTCTACCTATAGCTTTAATTTATCCATCTGAAAACTGTTCATATCCTTTGGCCATTTATCAACAGGGGGATGCTTTATATTTTTATAAATTTGGCTCAAGTTCAATATGTATTTGAGAAATGAGGCCTTTGTCAGAGACACATGCTACAATAATTTCTCCCCAGTTTGTTGTTTCTCTTATGATCTTGGTTACATTGGTTTTGTTTGTACAGAAACTTTTAAATTTAATATAATCAAAATAATCTACTTCAATTTTCAGGTTCTCTCTGTCTTGTTTGGTTGTAAATTCTTCTCTTATCCTTGAGTCTGACAGGTAAACTTTTCCATGAAACTTTTCCTAATTTGTTTATGGTATTTCCTTCCCCTTTATTACTAGTTCATGAATCCATTTTGACTTTATTCTGTTGTATGGTGTGAATGTTGGTCTATGTCTGCTATACTGCTTTCTAGTTTTCCCAGCAGATTTTGTCAAAAAAAAATGAGTTCTTTTCCCAATAGCTTAGATCTCCATTTGTTGAACATTACATTTCTATGGTTATGCAGATTATAATCTAAAACTCACAGTATATTCAAACCAAACACTTCATTGAAGAGTCAAATATTACCTGTTTATTATTTCAAATACAAATATATATTTTGACTACTGTTGTCTAAAAGACAATCAGAGGGCAATGTACATGGTAAATATTTATCATCTCAAAAACTTAAACTGACTGTATCTTAAGAGATACAAAATACCCGGCTAATTAAGTCAATTAGATGGAAAAAAGGAAAAAGACGTGACCAACTGTAATAGCTTCAAACTAATCCATTCAAATAAGCCAATACTGTGGAAAAATGAGAAAAGGAAAAAAAAGGCAAAAATATTGACTTTAATTTTTGACATTTCTCACAAAAATTTAATTGATAGAAAGCAATCTCTCCAATTCTCTCTAACCCTAACCCTAATCCGAGAGCAGCCTGAGCCAAAAACATTTGATCTCACTTGATCAAGCCAAGGGCAACACTTGTTTAGAATATAACGTAACTGTAAGTCTGTACACTATAGAATATCATAAACAATATCCGCTCATGAAACAGGAGAAAGCAGTACAAGTGAAAACAAATTTACAGAAAGGTTGGAATGAGAGTCAACTGGGTCACGTCATCTCAAGAGCATTTATAAATTAAACTGGCAGGAAAATAGCAAACATGAAAGATCAGCTAATGTTTCTATAATGACCATTAATGACAGAAGAATGATTTAATTGTGGAACCCAATACTTCCATCCACAATGGGCTATATAAAGTAGAAATCACACTCAAGAAGACAAACAGAACTGGATTAGACCAAGTTCTGAAGGTAACATAATCTTGACAGCACTAAAGAGCTGCTTTACTAGATATGGCACAGAAGTGAAGATTTTTTTAAATGGAAAAAAAATTAGGGGCATAATTATTCTTTTAAAATAAAGAGAAGAGAATACAACAATAGGAAGAAAAATGGATTTAGACTTAAAGAGCCTGAGTTCAAATCTTTTTTTTTTTTAATTTAAACCCTTTCCTTCCATCTTAGAATCAATTATATTGTATTGGTTCTAAGGCAAAAGAATGGTAAGGGCTAGGCAATGGAAGTCCAGTGACTTGCCCAGGGTCACACAGCTGGGAAGTGTCTGAGGCCAAATTTGAAGCCAGGATCTCTGGTCTCTAGACCCGGCTCTCAATCCACTGAGCTATCCAGCTCCCCGCCCCTCCCCCCCTCCCCCCCAGTTTACCACTTATGTGGCTTTAGGTACGTCATAATGTCTCTGATGCTCAGTTTCCTCATGTGTAACAAAACAGTTCACATCAGGTGATATCTAATGTTACTCTCAGCTCTACCTCTGGGATCCCATGAACAATGATAACAACAATAACTACTGATTTATTTATTTTTCTTATTTTATTGAAATCTTTATGAGAATGCATCTATCCAGAGCATCCTTTTTTTTTTTAAAGCCTTTACCTTCTTTTATTATAATCAATACTGTGTAGTGGTTCCAAAACAGAAGAGCAGTAAGGGCTAGGCAATGGGGGTTAAATGACTTGGCCAGGGTCACAAAACCAGGATATGTCTGAGGCAAGATATGAATCCAAGATCTCCTATTTCTGGGTCTGGCTCTCAATCCACTGAGCCACCTAGATGCCACTATCAAAAGTATTTTTAATGAAAATAAGAAGGTGGAAGGCAGCTATATGACCCCGGGTAAGAAAAGTCACTTAATCTCCAATGACTACCCCTTACCTTCTGCCTTGAAAGCAATAAACAGTATTGAATCTAATATGGAAAGTAACATTTTTTTGGTTTTGTTTTTTAAGTAAGAAAATAAGAAGGAATACTTCACCAACAGCATTCTATTAATAGGCCTCCTTTTTTGAATGGAAAGGCAGGGATATGACAACATTTCACTGTTTATCATTTTAAATTATTTAACTTGATAGAGCAAAACAATCTTAAAAGAGCCTTTCAATAAAGATCAAGTGCACATCAATATTATCTAAGACTCCATCATAAATGAAATGACAGAAGTAATTCTCCAGAAATTTCTCTCCCAATTATTAAGTGAGGCATAAAAAAGGAAGAGGTATGCCTGATGAAAGAGTTTGCTGAATTAGAAAGAAATTCCATTTAAAATCACCAAAGACGGGGGCAGCTGGGTAGCTCAGTGGATTGAGAACCAGTCCTAGAGATGGGAGGTCCTAGGTTCAAATCTGGTCTCAGCCACTTCCTAGCTGTGTGACCCTGGGCAAGTCACTTGACCCCCATTGCTTAGCCCTTACCACTCTTCTGCCTTGGAGCCAATACACAGTATTGACTCCAAGACGGAAGGTAAGGGTTTAAAAAAAAAATCACCAAAGACAATATAAAAAAACTTAGGAATCTATTTGCCAAGACAAACACAGGAATTATATGAACACAACTACAAAACATTTTCCACGCAATTAAAACTAGATCTAAACAATTGGAAAAACATTAACTGCTCATGGGTAGGATGAGCTAACATAATAAAAATGACGATCCTACCCAAATTAATTTACTTATTCAGTGCCATACTTATCAAACTACCAAGAAGCTTTTTTATTGAATTTGAAAAAATTATAACAAAGTTCATTTGGAAGAACAAAAGATCAAGAATATCAAGGGAAATAGTGAAAGGTAATGGGAAGGAGGGGGGCCTAGCAGTACCAGATCTTAAACTTAAAACAGTGTTCATTAAAACAATATGGTACTGGCTAACAGACAGAAGGGAGGATCAGTGGAATAGACTTGGGGTAAATGACCTCAGAACGACTGTGTATGATAAACCTAAAAATCCCAGCTTTGGGGACAAAAATTAACTATTTGATAAAAACTGCTGGGAAAATTGGAAAACAGTAAGGGAGTGATTAGGTTTAGATCAACATCTCACACCCAACAACAAGATAAACTCAGAATGGGTGAATGACTTGAATATAAAGAGGGAGACTATAAATAAATTAGGGGAACACAGAATAAAAAGTATTCTTGTTAGATCTTTGGGAAAGGGAAGTTTTCCAGACCAAACAAGAGTTAGAAAAATTACAAAATGCACAATAAATAATTTTTATTACATTAAATTAAAAAGGTTTTCTACAAACAAAACCAGTGCAATCAAAATTAGAAGGGAAGCAACAAATTGGGAAAAAATCTTTAAAACAAAAACTTCTGATAAAGGTCTAATTACTCAAATATATTAGGAGCTAAATCAATTATACAAAAAATGAAGCCACTCCCCAATTAATAAATGGGCAAAGGACATAAACAGGCAATTTTCAGATAAATCGAAACTATCAATAAGCACATGAAAAAATGTTCTAACTCTCTTATAATTAGAGAAATGCAAATCAAAACAATTCTGAGGTACCACTTCACAGCTAACAGATTGGCTAACATGAAAGCAAAGGAAATAATAAATATTGGCGGGGATGTGGCAAAATACGGACATTAATACATTCCTGGTACAGTTGAAAACTGATCCAACCATACTGGATGGCAATCTGGAACTACACGCAAAGGGCTTTAAAAGACTGCCTGCCCTTTGATCCAGTCATAGCACTGCTGGGTTTATACCCCAAAGAGATCATAAGGAAAAAGACTTGTACAAGAATATTTATATCTGCACTCTTTGTCGTGACGAAAATTGTAAAATGAGGGGATGCCCTTCGATTGGGGAATGAATGGCTGAACAAATTGTGGTATATGTTGGTGATGGAATACTATTGTGCTCAAAGGAATAATGAAGCGGAGAAATTCCATGTGAACAGGAACAACCTCCAGGAACTGATGCAGAGTTAAAGGAGCAGAACCAGAAGAGCCTTATACATGGAAAAAGATACACTGGCACAATTGAATGTAGTGGACTTCTCTACTAGCATCAATGGAATAATCCAGGACAATTCTGAGGGACTTATAAGAAAGAACACTATCCACATCCAGAGAAAGAACTGTGGGAACAGAAATGCAGAAGAAAAACAACTGCTTGATCGCATGGGTCGATGGGGATATGATTGGAGATGTAGACTCTAAATGACAACCCTAGTGCAAATATCAGTAATATGGAAATAGATCTTGATCAATGACACATGTAAAACCCAGTGAAATAGCTTGTTGGCTGGGGGGGTGGGGGGAAGGGGGGGAAGAACATGAATCATGTAACCACGAGAAAAATTCTAAATTAATTAAATAAAAATCTTCAAATCAAGAAACCACTTCCCCAAAAAGAACAAAGGTGAATTGAAGAATAAAGGGAAGGGAATTAAGTAAAATAAGATAGATAGGAAGGGATCAGGTTTTAAGCTGGATATTTTTATACATGATCTTGGAGATAATAAGGAATCACTAGATTCCTCAGGGATTTGATATGGCTAGATTTGTGATTCAGAAAAATCCCTCTAGCAACTGAATGGAAACTATAGTGGGGAGAGACAAGATAGGCAGGGAAATTAACCAGAAGACTATTGCAATAATCCCATCATAACTGTTAGAGTAGAAATACAGATGAAAACATATGATTTATCACTTATTTATTTGGTTATATGATTTGGGGTTTGGGTTTTATAATCTCTTACAAAAAAGGAACAATTCGGAAATATACTTTGCATGATAGATAATACATGTACAACCCCAGATTGAATTGCTTGCCAACTCCAAGAGGGTGGAGGGGATGGGAGGGAGACAACATGAATCAATATAACTGGAAAACTTATGTGTAAATTAGTTACTAAAAAAATAAAATAAAGATAAAACAAAAAAAGTAAAATAAAAAAAAGTAAAAAGTTTACAAAAATAATCCTATCTTACTATCCTGTATAATGACTTTACTACATTTTGTCGCTCCCAGGTTAGATCATGCTCTTTACTGTTTAAATTTGTCTATCTCCTTGCTTCACTACTTACTCTAATCAAATCTATACTATTATTTCTTCTAGAAAGGCATGCCAATTAATTACCCTATTTTTCTACTTACCAGCTCTGTGATTTCCTAGCTCAAAACACCTTTCTCTGGCCACCACTCTACTACATGTGTTGCCTCCCCTATTACAATGTTCTTTCTTGGAACTGAGTCAAATCTATAAGAATGCGAGTCAAACTCCAATTGATAAATGATTTTTGAATAGGCAGTTTTCAGATGAAGAAATCAAAGCTTTTTAGAGTCATATGAAAAAAATATTCCAAATCACTATTGATTAAACAAAAACAACTCGAAGGTACCACTTCACACTATCAGATTGGTCAATATGACAGAAAAAAGAGAATGATAAATGTTGAAAGGGATATGGGAAAATTGGGACACCAATGCAAGTTGTGACGCAATCATTCAGGAGACAAATTTGGAATGAATAAAAGGCTGCTAACTCAGCAATTCCACTATGGGAGGGAGAGAGGGGAAGAGAGAGGGGAAGGGGGGGGGAAGTGAAGTGAGGAGAATCAGGAGAACACTGTATACAGTAACAACAATATTATATAATAATCAACTCTAAATGACTTAGCTATTCTCAGTAATACAATTATTCAAGACAATTCTGAAGGACTTAGGAAGAAAAATACTATCTACCTCCAGAGCAACTTTTAAAAAAGTAGATCAAAGCATATTATTTTTCATTTTATTTTCTTTGCTTTTTAAAAAAAGTGTCTTCTTCCAAAACATGATCAATATAGCATACCACCACATGTGTAATCTATATCAAATTGATTATCATCGCATGGAGAGGAAGAAGGGAGGGAGAGAATTTTGAACTCAACAATTGGTAGAAAACTGTTAAAAACTGTGGAAAAGAAATGCCATAAGAGGGCAGGAACCAAATTAAAGAAATACATTTATTGAGTACAAAAGAATAAATGGATGGATCTAAGTAAATAAATGAAAGGAAAAAAAAGAAAGTTATCTCCTTGAAAGTATTCTCTTACATTTTGCATCTCCAACAATTAGCACGGGGCCTGACCCATACTAAATGTTTAATAAATGCTTTTTTAATGTAAAAACAAAGGAGATCAATAAAACAATATATTTTTTACACTATAAAAACAAAAATAAAGTAAACCATATTACGCATCTTTAGTTTTCAGCAAGGGTCTTCATAAATGCCTCTGATAACAATCTCTCAGAGGGCAAGAACTGCTTTTAGTTTTGTTTTTTTCTTGTACAAAGCAAATGCTTATAAATGCTTATTGATTGACTGACTTTTATAACATACTTATTGACCATTAAGTGTATACTTCAGTTTCTATTTCTATCATACTATCCTCAAGTAACACTTTCTCTATTGACCCATCAATTTAAGCAAGACATTTAAAAACAAAAAGGCAATTAAGTGCTTAATAATTTGAGTTAGCTTGCTCATTATAACAGATTTTGGAAACCTGTGTTTACTTTCATATTACATTAAGAACTAACAAAAAAAAAAAAGAACTGTCTCCTTCATGTACCCTCTAATTCCTTCAAAGGGGGCATAAAAATACCTTCTCCATTCCATAGGTTCTCGTGGAAGCTGTTGGGATAGTGTTGGATAGACAGATGCAAATAAATTCTGGTCTCCAGCACCTACAAAGGTAACAGAGAAATTCAGTTATGTCATGCCAAGATATACCGAAAATATTGGTTATTCTAGGTTACTGAACCAACTCTTTTTAAAACATTGTAAGAGTCAATAAAACTGTTATCATAAAAATATAACCTGAATTTGCTTAGGACTAGTTAGATAAATATGCCTTTAAATCACCAATATTTAAATCTTATTGTTTGTTTTGACAACTGACTTAAATAAAGTTGTAAGTTTCTTATTGTCTAAAGTTTTATACTGAGAAAATACAGCCTAAAAGGCTAATGTTCTAACAGAAATGGTGGTTTCACCAAATGTAGAGTAACAACTTCAAATCTATATTTCTAACTTTAAGAAGACTATTAAAAAGGTCTTAAAGTCAGTTCTTCCTCACCCAATATTGTAACTATAAAATTGTCATCATTAGGTAGAGAGGTATTAGTTAGTTAAAGCAATTCAGCAAGTACAGAGCAAACAAACTGCATATAAGGAAGAATGTTGCAAAATTGCTCTAGTGTATGGTTAAAAATGTTCAGAGTACTATACACCAGTAATCATCAAAACAATTTGGTACAGGCTAAGAAATTGAAGGGTGGATCAATAGAATAGGCTAGTGGTAAATGACCTTGGTAAGCTAATGTCTGATAAACCTGAAGACCCCAGCCTTTGGGCTAAGAACTCACTATATAACAAAAACTGCTAGGAAAATGGAAGAGAAAATGGTGGAAACTAGGTTAAAATGGGTACAAAATATACAGGGTGATACTATAAGTAAATTAGGGGAAGAGAATATCAGATCTATGGAGAAGGGAGAATTTATGACCAAACAAAAGATAGAGAACATTTCCTGAATAATTTTGACTAAATTTACAAAAGTTTGTACGAATAAAACCAATGTAACCAGGATTAGAAAGAAAACAACAAACTGGGGAAAGATTTTATAACAAATTTCTCTGATAAAGGTCTCCATTTCTCAAACAGAGAACTAGGTCAAATTTATAAGAATACAAGCCATTCCTCAATTGACAAATGGTCCAAGGACATAAATAAGCAGTTTTCATGTGAAGAAATCAAAGCTATCCATAATCATATGAAAAAAGGTTTTAAATCACTCTTGATTAGAAAAATGCAAATTAAAACAACTGTGAGGTACCACCTCCTACTACCTCTCAAATTGGCTAATATGAAAGTAAAGTGACAAATGTTGGAAGAGATGTGGCAAAATTGGGACACTAAGGCATTGCTGATGGAGTTGTGAACTGATCCAAGCATTCTGGAGGGCAATTTAGAACTACTCTCAAAGGGCTATAAAACAATGCATACTCTTTGATACAATGATACCACTACTAGGTCTGTATCCCAAGGAGATCAAAAAAAAGAGAAAGGACCTACTTGTACAAAAATATTTATAGCAATTCTTTTTGTGGTGGCAAAGAATTGGTAATTATGGGGATGTCCATCAATTGGGGAATGGCTGAATAAACTGTGGTAGATGATGGTGATGGAATATTATTGTGCTGTAAGAAATGATGAACAAGATGATTTCAGGAAGAGCTGGAAAGACTTACATGAACTGATGCAAAGTGAAATAAGCATAACCAAAACATACACAGTAACAGCAATATTTTGGAATGATCAACCATGATAGACTTAGCTACTCTCATCAATACAATGACACAGGACAATTCTGAAGGACTTCTAACAAAGAATGCTATCCACCTCCAAAGAAAGAAATTTTGGAATTGGAATGCATATCAAAGCATATAATTTTTTCATTTTAGTTTATTTGGATTTTTATTTTGGTTTCATATAATTATTCTCTTACAAATATAAACAAAAAATGGAAATATGTTTTGCATGATAATACATGTAAAACTGGGACTGAATTGTTTTCCAGCTCTGGGAAGAGAGAAAAGGGAGATAATTGGGATCATAATTGGGAAAAATTATATGCAAATTTGTTATTACATATGATTAGAAAAATAAAATATTTTTATAATAATAAAAAAATACAAGTGTTACACTATGGCCCACAATAAAGGATCTAACTCTTACATGCAAAAAAAAAATGTTCAGAAAAATTTAGGTTTTAAGACATCAGCCCTAATCTGGGTATAGAACCACAGTCCTTCATTGAAAAAAAAGTTGCTACTAATAGATTACTTAAAAGGAAAAAAAAAAGGGGGCGGGGCACTTAATTTAGTGAGTTATATGAGCTATTAAGGAAATCCCCCCCCCTCAGTTTTCCATGATATGGTGAAAGCTATTAGAATTGCCAGTATAAAACCTACGAATAAAAGAATCAACCCAACTGGCACTGGCCTGAAATGTCCAATTCATAACAAATCATATACAGTGGAAAAACAACTGGATTTGGAGTCAAATGATCCAGGTTTCTAGGTTCAAATTCTACCTCTGCCACTATTACATGATTCCCATACTTAAAAAGAAAAGCAAGCCATAATATTCATATTTTTATGTATTATCTTTTTTATTTTTGTTCTACTATATATTTGGATATGCTTACTTTATTTGGCACTTAAGTTCAGAATAAAAGCATGTAACTCAATAGTTTAAAAAAATTAAATAGAATTCTAAGACTAAAGATAAATTGTTTTTAAATCCAGTACAGTAAAAATAGTCAAAGGAACCAAAATCAAATTTTAGCTTTTCCACTTACTACATTTGACTTTGGATTTCAGATTCCATGTCTATTGAATGAGTCGTTGGGGTAAAGTTACCTCTATTGTCTTTTTCAGACCTAAAATTATAATCCAAATATTAACTTGATCAAAACCAATTTTAACTATAGTTCCCAAAAGAAATTTGAAGATCAACCAGTAAAACTGCTTTATTTTAAAAAAGATCTGAGGCTTGTAAAACTAAAGTAGCAAAGGTCCTAAATGGCAATCAGTTTAACATTTAAATTTATGTTTAGTGTAAGTGAACTGCAATGATTCAAGTATAAATTGAGAATACAAAGGTATATCTGTAAATTAAATGGCAAAGTATTTAACGCTTTGTTTTTAATTGTTCAGAGTTAAGGAGGGACAATAAAAATATATGCAATGTTAAAATAAAAGATAGCAATGAATTTAACTTTAAAATAAACTGTAACACCTGCTTCAATAGCTCCTTCCCACAAAGCTTATGGAATACTGTCACTATATTTTTAAATAGACTATGTTGATATCTCATTTTTTCAGTCACTTATATTTCCTGTTTCTCTACCCTTTTCTCCTCTAAGAGTCATGCCTGAAGCAAAGAACTTTAAAAAAAATTTATGATGAAAACATTCTGCAAAACCAACAAATACATAGGAAAAATCTGTTAAATTAAATGTTTCACATCTGTGAAGTCCTACTTCTGCAAAGAAATGGGGAGATGTTATCTCACATCTCTGGAGTCAACTGTGTTCTTTATAATATATTCGTACTATTTACTCCTTTTTAAAGAGGGAATATAATCCCAATAAATTAAACTTTAAGTCTGAAAAGAGTTAGCATTCAACTGTCTTTCTGGAAAGGATGTTAAGTGTCATTGCTGGAGAGACTGTTAAAACACAGAGATAAATAAGAAAACCACTTTCCCTAAAAGAGACTATGAAGTAGATTAAAAACTAAGGAGCATCCTTCCTGAGGGGGAACTGCTTTTAAGTACAGAAGGGTCTAAGACATTCCCCTCCTGGCTGTGCATCTGACCCTCCAGAATTCTCCATGCCTCAGTTGCCTTCTCACCCTGGAACATCTGTAATGAATGCCAATGTTCTCCCAATGTGAGTTCCACCTGAGACCTACATCCCCTTTTTGGGGATAGGCCTTAAATGGCTGTGCCTCATTCCTATCTAGGGTGAACTTTTGACTTTTCTAAACTTCACCACCATATTCCTACATGGGAGTTTGAATCCCCAATACTTGACACAGTGCCTACCACATAGTACTTAATAAATGACTTTTGCCTGCCTATGAGAATTTTTTTCCTGATAGAGTGAGTTAATTGTTATCTTGCAAAAAAGAATTACTGAGAAAAGGATTTAATTGTCATGCTGCTAGAGGTTATCTTGTCAGTGAACTAACCTCAATACATCACTGAAATATTTAGATGTGTCTTTGTATTGCTTATTATAATATTAATAAACTGAATTGCTGGTTATTCTAATATTTAAGCTTGAGAGATTTTGACATACAAAGGTAAATAAAAGTTTAGGAAAAGCTCCTCTCTTTAATTAATAAACTAGAGTGGGGTCAAAGTAAAAAGATTAATGGAGAAAGACTGAATGTCTATTAAACTTATGAGGAAATAATATAGTGTTTTATGGCCTTCGAAACTGGGACAAGAATTTACAAAATGAGCTGAATAGCAGGATGAGAGGTAGGGGATCTTATGCCTTAAATAAGTTATATAAGTTTTTATCTTTTAGTCAACTGTGAGATAGTAAATATGCTGTCCTTTACAGAATATCACTTGCAAAAAATTCCATTATTCCCTAATAATACCATCAATCTGACAGGACTTCAAAAAAAAAAGTTCTAATCTGAGAGAAAAACAAATTAAAGCAACTAAGATACTACTTCACACCCATGACATGAGCAAAGTTGATGAAAAGGGACAATGACTAATGCTGGACAAATTGTGGGAAAATAGGCACATTACTATTCTGTTGGTGGAGGTACAGAAGTGATCCAGCCACTGTGAAAAGCAATCTATAACTATGCCAAAAAGCTATTTAAACTTTGAATACCCTTTAGCCTAGTGACACATGTACAAGATCTATACCTCCAAAAAGATTAAAGAAAAGAGGAGGAGGAACTTTCTGTACAAAAATACTATATATAGCAATTCTTTGTGTTATAGATTTGGAAACTGAGGTGGTTCAATGGCTTAAAAAGTTATGATAAATCAACATGATGGAATACTATTAGGCTATAATAATGACAAAAGAGCCAGTTTCCAAGAAATCTGGGAAGACACATATGAAATGATCCCAAGTGAGATGAGCAGAACAAGAACAATACTATAGTAACAATAATATCACAAAGACAAAAAAAAATTGAAATATGTAGAATTCTGATAAATACAATGACCAACCATAATTCCAAAGTGCCCATGGTGACACACACTGCCTATCTCCTTTTTTTTTTAAACCCTTACTTTCTGTCTTTTAATTAATATAAAGTATAGGTTCCCAGGCAGAAGAGAGGTAAGGGCTAGGAAACTGGAGTTAACTGGTTTGTCCAGGGTCATACAGCTAGAAAGTATCTGGGGCCAGATCTGAACCTAGGTTCTCAACACTCTGGGGCTTGCTCTCTCTACTGTGAGTTTCAAAATGTTGTGGCTGGGAGGTACTGCATTGTCCAGCCTGCCTCAGGGGTGCTGCCTGCTTCCTGGTGTGGGATTGGTCTTGAATGGACCAATGCTGTGCTAGGGGAAAATCACGCCCCCCCTTACTTCCTGGCTCAGAATTGGTCTATATAAGGACCAATCCCTTGCCAAGGGGCTTCACTTTTATGAATGAGAGTGGTGAATGAAGTTAGTAGAAGTGAAAGTGGTGAGCTAATTTCAGCTGGGGGAAACTCTGGTTGCTTTTTGGTTTTCAATAAAGCTATAGAAAGATCAGAGTGAGATAGGAGTTTTCTTTTTAGCTTTTCTTCAGTATGATGAACCACCAGCTGCTCCTGCCTACCTCTTGATATGGTGAGGTGACAGACTCAGGGTATAGACTGAGCCATATTTTTTTGGACATAGCCAATGTATAATTTGTTTTTCTTGATTATACATGTAACAGCCCCCCATCCCTTCTCAATTTGGGGAGGGGAGGGAAATTGAAGGAGGAGAAGGCAAATCTTCAATAGAAAATAATTGTTTAAGAAGGAAAAATAGTTGGAAAGGTTCAAATATGATCCCAGGAATAGATTAAGTCCATTTTCATATCACTAGTAGGCTAGCTATTTGGTAATGAATTCTTTGGTCATGGCAACCCATGAAATAAATAAAATGCAAAAATGACAATCTCATGTAGTCATCTTCTATAAATTTTACTTGACAGTTGGTTCTAAAGGCAATATCTTATTGAATGTTGGGAAAGGCCATTGCCTTTAGAACCAACTGTCAAGTTAAAGTTTATAGATTATCTAAAAAACATGTGATCCCTCCCCTCCTTCCAATCATTCCACCACTGTCACTGAAGAATTAGAAAATGACTTGCACAAGACTGTTATTTTTGCATTTTTTAAATAGCAAGAATGTCAAGACCAATCTTGACATTCTTACTATTTAAAAAAATTAAAAAGAGAAAGAGGTAAATTACATCTTTCAATGACTCATGAACACTCCTCATCATCATAATATCTCATGAGAGAATCATGGGTCAAATAAAGACATTTATTTTACACCCAAAGGGAATAAGAAACTATCATGGGATAGTTAGTGATTTTATATTATAGTACTTAACAAATTGGTATTTGAAAGAAGACTACCATGAAAATAATTGAACCTTATACACCAACATCATTGACAGAAGATAAAGAGGTAGAAATATTCTAAAAATAAGTCTAGGCTTTCCAAATTAAATGAACGTAAAATTTGACACTATTTTTTAATGCAAAAGTCCAAATAGGTGAGAATTTTGAAAAGTCTATCAGAAAGCACAAATCAGGATGAAGGAATGAAAAAGGCTAAAGGTTTATAACCTAAACAGAAACTATATACCTTTGTAATTTATATTTTTGTAAAAATTCATCCATTTCACCTAGATTGTCAGATTTATTGCCACATAATAGGGTGAAATAGGATCTAATAATTGCCTTAATTTCCTCTTCATTAGAGTGAAATCACCTTTTCATTTTTGATACTGATAATTAGACTTTGTAAATCAAATTAACCAATACTTTGTTTGTTTTTAATATAACCAGATTTTTGTCTTATTTATTAGTTTAATAGTTCTTTTACTT
Source organism: Monodelphis domestica (assembly GCF_027887165.1). NCBI lineage: Eukaryota > Metazoa > Chordata > Mammalia > Didelphimorphia > Didelphidae > Monodelphis > Monodelphis domestica. The sequence goes on along the minus strand of NC_077230.1, from coordinate 10,809,132 downwards.
TCAATTTTGTTGATTTTTCCTTTGATTTTTTGGATGTCCAATTTAGTCATTAACTGGGAATTTATAATGTGTTCTTTCTCCAGTTTCTTAGTTGCATGCCCAATTCATTGACCTTTTTTAATTTTGTTGATATAATGAATACTGCTTTGGCTGTGTCCCATAAATGTTGATATGCTGTCACTCTCTTCAAAGAAATGAGTGCTTTTTTTCCCCTATGGTTTTATCTTTGACCCACCAGTTTTAAAGAAATATTTAGTTTCCAATTAAATTTTAATTTGTCTCTCCATGAACTGTTATTGATTATAATTTTTGTTGCACTATGAAGTGAAGATACATTTATTATTTTCCTTTTCTGAATTTAGTTGTGATGTTTCTATGCCCTAGTATATGGCAAATCTTTGTATATGTACCATGTGCTACTGAAAAGAAGCTTTATTCCTTTTTATTCCAATTCAATTTTCTCCAGAAAACTATTAACTCTTAACTTTTTTAAAATTTCATTCACTTCCCTTATTTTCTTATTTATTTTTTGGTTAGATTTATCTAGTTGGTTTTGGTAGGGGAAGGCTGAGGTCCTTCTAGTATAATAGTATAGTTCTACTATCTATTTCCTCCATTAGTATAGTTTTACTACCTATTTCCTCCTTAAGCTCCTTTAGTTTCTTCTTTAAAAATCTGGATGCTATACCATTTGGCCCATATATGTTAAAAACTGATAACTCTTCATTGTCCATACTGCCTTTTATCAAGATGTAATTGCCTTCCTTATCTCTTTTAATCAGATCTATTTTTGCTTTAGTTTATTTTGAGATGATTGCTGTTCCTGCCTTCTTTGTCTCAGTTGACGCCCAACAGACTATACTCTTGCCTCTTATCTTTACTCTATGTGTGTCTACTTGCCTCAAATGTGTTTCTTGTAAACAGCATATGGTAGGATTCTGGTTTTTAATCCACTCTGCTATCCACTTTTATGAGTTAGTTCATCCCATTTACATGCACAGTTTTGCTCATCATCTGAATATTTTCCTCCATCTTGATTTCCTCTTTTAATTCTGCCTTTTCTCCTTTCACTTTCCGTCCACTCTAGTGTTTTGATTCCTCTTTATTTATATTAATCCTTCCTACCATCACTGTTCTTGTTCCCTTCCTAATTCTTTATAGGTTCTTTTAATCACTACTTGCCAACTTCTGCCTCCCTTATATTCCTCCCCTCCCTGCCACTCCCTTTCTTATTCCCCTTCTATATCTCTATAGGGTATGATAGGATTCTATATACCCCAATGAACTGGATGTTCTTCCCTCTCTAAGCCAATTCCAATGGGAGTAAGATTAAAGTATTACCCATCACTGCCCTCCTTCCTTCCTCCCACATCTCTTTATGTGATATAATTTACCCAACTTTAACTCCTCTCTTCCTATTTCTCTTAGTGTTTCTCTTAGTCTTTTTCCACTCTTAATTTTTTTAAAAAAAAATATCATCCTAAAGAGCTTAAAATCATAACAATTTTTAAGAGTTACAGATATCATCTTTCCATATACAATTTGACTTTATTGAAGCCCTTGTATTTTTCTCATTCTTATTTACCTTTTAATGCTTCTCGTTGAATTTTGTATTTGTATATCAAATTTCTTATTTAAGTCTGGTCTTTTCTTCAAGAATGCTTGGAAATCTTGTATTTTATTAAATGACCATACTTTCTCCTAAAAGAATATAGTCAGTGTTGATGGGTAGATGATTATCATTTGCAAAACCAGTTCCCTTGCCTTTCAGAATATCATATTCCAAGCCTTCCATGCCTTCATTGTGGAAACTGCCAGATCTTGTGTAATCCTGACTGGAGCTCCATGACATCTGAATTGTTTCTTTATTGCTTCTTGCAGTATTTTCTCCTTGACCTGGGAGCTCTTGAACTTGGCTATAACTTCCAAGTAGTTGACATTTGGGGATTTCTTGCATGAAATAATCTGTGGGTTCTTTCACAATCTCTATTTTACTCTCTTGTTCAGGATTATCAGGGCAGATATTTTTGGATAATTAATTATAATATGATGTCTAGGATTTTTTTTTTGGTCATGACCTTCAGGTAGCCCAATAATTCTTAAATTGTCTCTCCTGGATCTATTCTCCAGGGCAGTTGTTTTCACAATGAAATGTTTCCTATTCTACTTTTTCAGTCTTTTGATTTATTGTTTCTTGATGTTTCATGAAATTATCAGCTTCTATTTGCCCAATTCTAATTTTTAAAGACTGTATTTCTTCCATGACCTTTTGATCCTCCTTTTCCATTTGGTCCATTCTATTTTTCAAGACACTTTTTTTCTTCATTGAATTTTTGTGCCTCTTTTCCCAGGTGATCAATTTTTGCATTTCTTTCTTCTTCCCATTTTTTCTTCAACCTGTCATATTTGATTTTTAAATGCCTTTTTGAGTTTTTCCAGAGCTTGCAACCAATTTCCTTTTTGTGTTATTGTTGTTGTTGAAGTTCTTCATGTGTTTGTTTTTATCTCACAATCATTTCTGTTGCCTCTTTTTTTTGTTTTTTTTTTTCCCCGTAGAAATGTGAGGGTCTATAGTTTGTGGGGGGGTTTTTGTCATTGTTTGTTCATTTCCCCAGACTTATTTTGCCTGTGTCCTGGGAAACCTGAAAGCTGCTTACCAATTCTGTCTACCCTTCATGCTTGCACAATTTTGCACATGGGCTAAATCTTCAGTGCTGACATGGAGCCTTGAAAGGGCCTAGTTCTATGGACTTCCGGACCTCATTTCTCCCCCCCCTCCTCTCTCTCTCCCCAATTCATCCTGCTTTGACTCCTGTCCTTTTAAGGTGCCCTCTAAATATTGATTTTGTGACCTGCGACAAGTCTTTTAATTTTGTTTGTCTGGTCCTTGCTATTCTTCTAAGAATGCATAATTCTTCTTATACGTATATTCTTATTATATACATATATGCTTATATGTGTATATACACATAATATACATACATATGAGCTATGGGTTAAAAAACAAGATATACAAACAAAAAGTAATAAGCTACCTAGAAGTGAGGAATTTTTATTTTTAACAAAGGTCAATTTATATTCCATTTAATTTAGGCAACAGAACACTAGTGTTTCTCTTTCTATTGAGTGCTAGGGGAAGTGAGAGAAAATAAATAAGCCATTTGGTAATGAATGCTTTGGTCATTTTTTTGGATCCTTTTAAACACTGTAACCTTAAGTAAACTGAAAAAAAGATCTATCAATGATTTATAGTCAATAAGAAATCTGTTTTTTTTAATCTACTTAAAGACTAAAGGGAATGTTATTTACAAAGTCATTAGTAATTTATATCAACATGAAAAGGGGGGACTACAAAAACTTCTCATGCTGTAAAATTATTTCTGTAGCAAAGAAGATTATATCTCAAAAATACTAGTTTAAAGAGTGCAACTATGTGGCACAGTAAAAGCATCATGCCTCAAGTTAGGAAGTTGTTTTTCAGTCACTTCAGTTGTATCTAACTGTTCATGCCTCAATTTTGGGGTTCCTTGGCAAAGATAATAGAGTTGTTTGCCATTTCTTTCTCTAGCTCATTTTATAGCTGAGGAACCAAAGCAAACACAGTTAAGTGACTTCGCCAGGATCACACAGCTAATAAGAATCTGAGGCCAGACTCATAAGATAAATCTTCCTGATTTCAAGACTAGTATTCTACCCACTGCACCATCTCAGGAAAACCTAAGTTCAAATCCAGAATCAGACACATATTAGAGGTGTGATCCTGGGCAAGGTATTTAACTTCTGTTTTCCCCAATTTCTTCATCCAAAAAATAGCACCTAGCTCAGAGAGTTGTCTCAGTATAGTGCCTGGTACACAGTAAGCATTATATAAATGTTGTTTATTATCATCATCATTATTATTAACAGTACTTAAAATCAGCAAAGCATTTTACATATATCCGATGAGCTAATATATGCATGGTGCTATAAGACTATACGTAAGTGTATATATAAATGTGAGTTATTACTCACTGTCAAATAGTAATAAAATAAGCCTAAGTTTAAAAAGTAAAAGGTGCATTATAAAGCAAATATCTTATAGAAGTAAAAAAAAAATTCTTGGCAGTTCTCTGAACAAAACAGGGAGTGAATATAGACAAATTCATTGAATTCTGATTATTGATATGCCAAAGGTTTTTGTCACACTGTATATAGTCCATCAATTATGACAAAAATTGAATTCTCATAAATATTTCAAAATTAAAAGCTATTCTTGTAACTAAATACTAAAATGAATTGTAAATGCAAGTCAGTAATGCCTGGCACAAAATAAAGTGACAAATAAGTATACTGAAATAATAAAGGATTTATTTTAAAGCATTTCATAAATGCCAAAGCACTAGAAATGAAGAAGCAAGCACCCCACCTAGCTTATCATGTATGACATAATTGTCACTATGAAGAACCACTTAAGTGTTCATCTTTTCTTTAAAGTTTGAATCTCATCAAGTTTCCCATTTAAGAAAGGGAGACAATAGAAAGAGCATAATTGTTATATGTCAGGTGACTGACAAACATTCAGGAGTCCTGGAGGGTTGAGGAGAATGACACATGTCAGGAGGGCCACTGAAGCTGTTCAATCAGAGGCAAAGTTTATTTCATCACAGCTAGTATTATATAGAGCAATGTTACATAAGATAAAAGGATTAGGTAATCTTTTTTTTTTTTTTAACCCTTACCTTCTGTCTTGCAGAAGAGTGGTAAGGGCTAGGCAATGGGGGTCAAGTGACTTGCCCAAGGTCACACAGCTGGGAAGCATCTGAGGTCAGATTTGAACCCAGGACCTCCCATCTCTAGGTCTGGCTCTCAATCCACTGGGCCACCCAGCTACCCCATTAAGTAATCTTTTTACATAGAAAATGGTTCGTAATGATTTACAATCTTTTAGTACAATGACTTAATTTATCTCACTAAAGCTTAGAGTTTTCTGTGGGATAATAATTCAATATGTCAACATGTAACCATCTAAAAGAGTTTCTCATAGAATTCTTGCGCCACTGATTTCTTGGAGAACATCTAGTATTTTGGCAGGAATTGGATTAAGTTCTCATGCTGGGGTGCGGGGGGAATCTACATGTCTGACTACTTCTATACTATGGCTGCGATTTTACTGGGGCCTACTCTACTGGGTGCTACAGTAGAACTATCTTAGAGTGCCTACCCAATGTGTCCATTTGTCTTCTGTCTCTTTCATTATCGCTATCAGTTTATGAGGGGCAGTTAGGTGGCACAGTGAATGGAGTGCAAGACCTGAAATCAAGAAGACTCAGCTCGCTGAATTCAAATCTGGCCTCAGTCACCACACTTACTAGCTATGTGATGATCCTCTGCAAGTCACTTAACTCCATTTGCCTCAGCTTCCTCACTTGTAAAATGAACTAGAGAAGGAAATTGGCAAACCACTCCAATCTCTTTGCTAAAAAAACTCAAAATGGGGGTCACCAAAAGTCAGGCACAATTAAAATCACTAAATAACAACAATCGGTTTATGAGTTACTACTTCTTCCAATACACCATTCTAATTTTCAACTCCTCTTTTCCCCAAACCCTCTTTTTTAAATTATAGGCTACTTTGTACCTTATCAAGGTGATCTAACAGAAAGAACACTGGACTTGGCATGAGAAGTTCCTGTTCAAGTCTCTCAACCTCTTTGAGCCTTAAGTTTCCTCATCTGTAAAATGGAGATAAAAATATTTACACTTGTGTTCTCGTAGAGCTGTGTGAGGAGAGTGCTTCATAAACCTTAAAATGCTGAAGAATGAAATCAATATATGTGAAGTGCTTTATAATCAAAAGCATATGAATAATTATTACTCTCTATTCTATATATTGTAACCAGTTATTATGCACCATTGGGACAATTCCAGTGATGTTACTGGCCTCTGAACAAATGAAAAATCCTGACTAACGATCTAAAGAATTTCCACCAGCTTTTCCCAATCTGCTTAACTAGTGTTCTACTATACACTACATCTTGAATCTGGCAATTGTAAGAAAACTTTAATCTTTTTCATTTACACTCTTCTCCTGCCTATGAACCTGACACAGAAAAGTACAGAGAACTAGATTTGGAATTAAAGGACTCAAGTTCAGATCCTGGCTCTGCCATATACTACCTATGTGGCTTCAGGCATGTCTCTTAAAAAACAAATCTCAGCTTTCTCCTCTCTGAAATGACCTCTGAGATGTCTTCTAATTCTAAATCTAGGATCCTATAAATCCTTCCTTCAGACCCTGGATATGTTAAAAAAAAAATTGCAGAATTCTTATTATTATCATTAAAAAATAAAATCACAACCCTACAGAATTTTTAAAAAACAAACAACTCTTTCCTTCCATCTTAGAATTAATACTGTGTATTGGTTCCAAAGCAGAAAAGCAAGTGCTAGGCAATGGAGGTTAAGTGACTTGCCCAGGGTCACACAGCTAAGAAGTGCCTGAGGCCAGATCTGGACCTAGGACCTAGGCCTGGCTTTCAATCCACTAAATTATCTAGCTGCCCCTCCAACAAGTTTTTTAAAGTTTCAGTAAAAATCCCATCTATTCTTTCCCCAATTAACATCCAGGCCCAGTGTCCAATAGGAGCGCACAGGGGGTAAAGTGGGCAGCTCACAGGCGGCAGAGGTGGAGGGGAGAGGAGCACTCAGGCCATTCTCCTCTCCCTCTTTACACTCTCTGAGGTCATTCCTCACTTCACCCACACTTCCCCCCAGCAGCCCAATGGGAGAAGTTTCTACCTCCCTTGTGTGGGAAAAGAGGAGGGAGTGTGGTACACCCAGCACTCCGTGGGGGAGATGGGCACAGCACTCGATCTGGTGAGTGGAGTGGGGGCAGGGTCCAACACTCCATCTCTAAAAGGTTCACCATCACTAATCTAGGTGATCACTGACTTCACTCTCTCACTCTCCATATCTAATCTGTTGTCCATTTTACTTTTGTAACACTTCTCTGAAAGTAGGGGCTAGAACCCACATCCAGCTAAATGGTTGGCCTGCCTGTCAAAAGTCTCTGCCAACTCCAGTTCATCCTCCCACATAGCTGTCAAAATGATATTTTAAAAGTGCAGGTATGAGCAAGCTGCCCCTCTACTTAGTCAACAGAAGTGGCTCCCTATCACCTCTGGAATCAAATCCCCTAGCATTCAAAGCCCTTCATAACCTGATTCTTTCCTAGTCTTCTTACATCTAATTTCTCCCTTCCCCAAGTACTTTTCAATCCAAGAACACTGGCCTCCTGATTTTAATACAAACAAGACACCATCTCTTAACTCCTGCTCTGCATTTTCACTAGATGTCCCTCATGACTCTTTATCCATATCTCTATCTTCTGGATTCTTTTCAAGTCCCAGCTAAAATCCCAACATCTAAAGGAGGCCTTTTTCATACCCTCTTAATTCTAGTACCTTCCTTCTGTTGATTATTTTTTATCTATCTTGTATATAGCTTGTTTGTACACAGTTGTTTGCATATTGTTTCATTCAATAAAGCAGTCCCCCCCCCCAAAAAGGGGGGTAGCTCAGTAGATTGAGAGCCAGGCCTAGAGATGGAAGATCCTAGGTTCAAATCTGGCCTCAGACACTTCCCAGCTGTGTGACCCTGGGCAAGTCATTTGACCCCCATTGCCTAGCCCATGCTACTCTTCTGCCTTGGAACCAATACTTGGTTCCAAGACAGAAGATAAGGGTTTAAAAAAAGAAAATAAAGTTCCCACAAGGGCAGACTATCATTTTGTCTTTCTTTGTATCCCCAGTGCTGCATATAATAGATCCTAAGAAAATGTTTGTGGCTATCTGAAAATGTCCTGTACAAGTGGTCATTTAATGAGAGAATACATTTATCCTCAAAGTCTTTTTTGAAATATTGTCAGTCACAGTCACATTATTTTGGCTCTTTAAGCAACTGGAAACTTCTCATTATGTGAAGTGGATTTAATTTTTTGGTAACACTCAAAGTTGTAAGAAATAGGGTAGTGCCTAGGGAAAGACAGTAGATACTTGACAGTATCAAGACTAAACCTAGTTCCTCAGTACTATCTCAAAACAATGACAAATGTATCAAATAAAATAAAAATAGAGAAAATCAGAATAAGAGAAAAAGGGAGGGAAACTTTTATAGGAAAAACTCTATAAGATTGCTAACTGCAGAAATAAGATAGCACAAATGAAAATCCAATAGAAGGGAGATATCTCTAGAAGAAAAGGACATGTTGGAATCAATATAAAGAGGATGGCTGTACTATCACAACTTCCAAAGTGATTTAGAATAAAAATAAGATATAAAGAAATGATTACCTCCAAAAAATCAGAAATCCAATATCTAAAAGGAGGCAACAAAACAAATATGAGAATTGTCCAGTGTCTCCTCTTCTCAAGGAGTTTCAGTGGGCTCCCTATTGCCTCCAAGTTAAAATAAACTACTTCTCTTTAACATTTGGAGCCAATGACTATCTGACTCCAACTATTTTCCCCTCTCAAACATACTTCATCCTATGCAAACTGGACTGTTTGTTTTTCTCAACATAACAGTATTCTTTCATCCATCTCCATTTTATAGGCTGTTCCCCATATTTGGAATCATTTATCTCCTCACCTTTAACTCACAGAATCCCTAGCTTCTTTCAAAGCACGTTAGATACCACCTCCTAAACAAGACTTTTCCCATTTCTCCCGAGGCTATCAATAATGACTTCTTCCTAAAATTACACTGTGTTCACTCTGTGCAGAGTTTATATATATTCACCTGTGTATGTCATTTCCCCTAGGTAGATGCATAAGCCATCAGCATTTCTATATATCTCCAATCCATTTCAGCAGCAAGAATTAGAAAGAAAAATTCCATTTAAAATCACCCTAGACAATATAAAATACTTAGGAATCTATCTGCCGAGACAAACAAAGCAACTATATGAACACAATGACAAAACACTGTTCACACAATTAAAATTAGATCTAAACAATTGGAAAAACATTGATTGCTCATGGGTAGGATGAGCTAACATAATAAAAATGACAATCCTACCCAAATTAATTTACTTATTTAGTGCCATACCCATTGAACTATCAAAAAACTTTTTTACTGAATTAGAAAAAACCATAACAAAGTTCATTTGGAAGAACAAAAGATCAAGGATCTCCAGGGAAATCATGAAAAAAAAAATGCAAAGGAAGGACTTGCAATCCTAGATCTCAAACTATACTATAAAGCAGTGGTTATCAAAACAATTTGGTACTGGCTAAGAGACAGAAAGCAGGATCAGTGGAATAGACTTGGGATAAATGACCTCAGCAAGACAGTCTATGATAAGCCCAAAGATCCCAGTTTTGGGGAACAAAACCCACTATTCGATAAAAACTGCTGGGAAAATTGGAAGACAGTATGGGAGAGATTAGGTTTGGATCAACATGTCACACCCTACACCAAGATAAACTCAGAATGGGTGAATGACCTGAATATAAAGAAGGAAACTATAAGCAAATTAGGCAAACATAGAATAGTATACTTGTCATATCTTTGGGAAAGGAAAGACTTTAAGACCAAGCAAGATCTAGGGAAAAAAAAATCACAAAATTTAAAATCAATAATTTTGATTATATCAAATTAAAAAAGTTTTGTACAAGCAAAACTAAAGCATCCAAAATTAGAAGGGAAGCAACCAATTAAGAAACAATTTTCATTACAAAAACCTCTGACAAAGGTCTAATTACTCAAATTTATAAAGAGCTAAACCAATTGTACAAAAAAATCAAGCCAGTCTCCAATTGATAAATGGGCAAGGGACATGAATAAGTAATTTTCAGTAAAAAAAAATCAAAACTATTAATAAGCACATGAAAAAGTATTCTAAATTTCTTATAATCAGAGAAATACAAATCAAAATGACTCTGAGGTATCACCTCACACCTAGAAGATTGGCTAACATGACAGCAAAGGAAAATAATGAATGCTGGAGGGGGTATGGCAAAATTGGGATATTAATGCATTGCTGGTGGAGTTGTGAATTGATCCAACCATTCTGGAGGGCAATTTGGAACTATGCCCAAACGGTAATAAAAGACTGTCTGCCCTTTGATCCAGCCATAGCACTGCTGGGTTTGTACCCCAAAGAGACAATAAGTAAAAAGACTTGTACAAGAATATTCATAGCTGCGCTCTCTGTGGTGGCAAAAATATTGGAAAATGAGGGGATGCCCTTCAATTGGGGAATGGCTGAATAAATTGTGGTATATGTTGATGATGGAATACTAATGTTCTCAAAGGAATAATAAAGTGGAGGCATTCCATGTGAACTGGAATGACCTCCAGGAATTGATGCAGAGTGAGAGGAACAGAACCAGGAAAACACTGTACACGGAGACTGAAAACACTCCGGTACAATCAAATGTAATGTTGGGGATGTATACTCTAAATAAACATCCTAGTGTAAACAACAACATGGAAATGGGTTCTGATCAAGGACACATGTAATACCCAATGAAATTGCATGTCAGCTGCGGAAAGGGTGGGTGAAGGGGAGGGAGGGAAATAAAGTGATTATTGTAACCAAAAATAAAATAAAATAAAGCAAAGTCAAAAGACTGACAAAATAGAAGGAAACATGAAATAGCTCACTGAAAAGATAACTGATCATGAAAACTGGTCTAGAAGAGATAATTTGAGAATCATTGATCTACCTGAAAAACCAGAAATAAAATAGAATTCTTGACATCATACTACAAGAAATTATCCAAGAAAACTGCCCTGATATTCTTGAATAAGAGGGCAAAATAGACATTGAAAGAGTTCATAGAATACCCTCTACACTAAATCCTCAAAAGACAGCCCCCAGGAATGTAATTGACAAATTCCAGAGCTTCCAAGTTAAGGAGAAAATTCTACAAGAAGCCAGAAAGAGACACTTCAGATATCAAGGAGCACCAATAAGGATTACACAACATCTGGCAGCTTCCACACTAAAGGACCACAAGACTTGGAATATGATATTCAGAAAGGCAAGAGAATTGGGTCTTCAACCAGGGATCACCTACCCATCAAAACTGACTATATACGTCTAGCGGAAAGGATAGGCATTCAACAAAATAGAAGATTTTCAAGTATTTCTAAAGAAAAGACCAGAACTAAGTGGAAAGTTTGATATCCAAACATAAAAATCAAGAGAAACATGAAAAGGTAAATAACAAAGAGAGGGGGAAAGAAAAAAATGTTTTTATTTAAACTGTCTTCTTTAATGGCTTCAATAAGATCAAATTGCCTATATGAATACATGAAAAATGTTATTTGTAAAATCTTTAAAATTATATTCAATATTATAGTAATTAGAAGAATCATTAATAGGTAAATATTGGGGTAATAAGTGGTCTAAGATGATATGTAAAAGAAAAGAAAAGAAAAAGGAGGGAGGGTGTAATGGAGGTTTCTCACTATATGTCCCTATCGGGAACATAAAAAACAGGTCCTGGTGTCTCTTTGAAAACGCTGTTGACTTTGGGGTGTCTGTCTATACTGTGTGGTCTGTCTGTTAAATGTCTTAATTGTAGCCAGGTTCTTAACCTCCTCTATTTCTTTCTGCCTTAAGATGTTTCAGTGGTATCCTGGAGCTTTTCTTTAGATCTTCCTTTACCCTTTCCTGCTCTACCTCGTTATCATGTAGATAGGTGGCATTTTCCCTGAGTTCATTAAGGGAGATGGTGTCAAACTTAGGGAAATAGTTCCTGAAGAAATCCCTCAAGTGCTTATGACAGCCCTTGAGAAATTGTCTCCTCACATGTGCCACTGATTCTTGTGAATCAGGATTAAAGCCCATCAGCCCCTCAATGTTGTCAATGAGGCAATCAATAAATGAATTGGAATGTTCTTTTTTTTTTCTTGGGATAACTGGTCAAATTTCCCCCATGCATTGCGTCTTTCAGATAATGGTTTCATTCCCTGCAAAAGATCTTCACAGCATTTTTTAAGATAAGTCATTGACCTTGATAAAAATCAAGATCCTCAAAAATGTCCAGCTCATGAGTGAGGAATCTTTTCTAGTTTGTTCAATGAAATTTTTATGTTCCTGGGGCGTAAAAAGTTCAGACAAAAGAATTTCAACATCCTCAAAGTCTGGTTCCTATAGATGAAATGCTCTTTTCAGCTCTTTGATCTTTGAGATGAGGCTCTGTTAGGAATTTAGGCATTTGTTTGCACAAGGAATCCAAGTCATGGGTGGTGAATGACTTATGGACCTTCTCATGTAGTTATTGGTTGCCTTGGCTATATCATGCAAAGGCATGATTTTTTGAGCTCCTGATGCATTTGAACCATTGTTAGCAGATGCATTAGCCGGTGCCTTGTTGCTTTGTACTGTTATATCATTAGCCATGTCATTTCCCACTGTTGCCCCTAATGGTGTCCCAGTATTACTGTTAGCAGTCTCAGAGTCCTTTTTAGTATTCCCAGTCACATTGTCTGTAGTCACTTCCCCAGTCACCATGTCCTTCCCCTTTACCCTGTTTTCTTGTTTTTTAATCATATCCTCCTGACAAATTTCAATTAAAATGATTATCTGTTCAAATAAGGCTTCTAATCTATTATCAATTACTAAAGTGTTCACGGTTCTTTTCTGGAAAATCAGGTTGGCTCCAGCTTTAATGTACTTTAGGGTATTAAGTCTTTGCCACGAACACAATATAGAATTGGGGTATGATTTGCCAGAGGTAAATCATTTCTAGGTAATTCATTGGTATCTGTGCCAACCCATAATCACACTGGGTAATGTCCCCAGAACATTACTCAGCATCTCTGCCATAATACAGTAACCCCAATAAATGGCAATTACTCCCACGACAGCAGACCACAGTATTAATTGGAACATGCTTCCCATTAGATCTTTCTCCCTTTCCATAGTTCTTTTAATTATATGGATCTGATTTCTAGATGTCTAATATTTCCTAGGCTCTAACTGCCAGGACCTAACAATTAGAAACAGTTGTTGTCCCCACAAGCTTTGCTTCTCTAAACAGGATCCAAGATGGCTAGATCCTATAAGCTGACAGCCCTTGGTCTCTAAAGCTTTCCTTAAAATGGGGGTTCTTTTAAATCTTGGGGTGCCAGATGTAATGGAGAAGATTTGTGGGTATTAAAGAAACAGGATCTAAGAAAGACAGCTAATGTTTAAGGTTGGCTCAGAGAAAGGAGAAGGGGTTAGAAGAAGTTCCCCCTTCAGCCTTCTCTCCTCAGATATGGCTGCTCTCACAGATTGGCTCTTGTCCCCCTCCACTACTAAAGCCTAAAATGTTTCTTCTAAGGAAGATGACCCTCACCCTTTAAGCTGTTCTACACACTCTTGATTCAAATTTGGGAAAGGATAACCACTTTAATGTAAATTAATTCACTTAGGCTAATACAAAGAAAATGTCTGGCAGAAAACAAGAATGGGAAAGGAAAATGGGGAAAGGGGGTCCCTTTCTTTAACTAACCCTTTTCCCTCAATCCTTGAATTTAGGAGGAACTCAGGCTTTGGCCTGAGCCCCCTGAAAGGTAGTCAGGTTTACTAAACCTGGGTTAGGCCCCTTGGCCATAGTTCAGACCCAGGACACCAGGAGTTGTGAGGTACAGTTTTGAAAAAGGCTCAAATGTCTTTCCTCAGATCTTCCTTCAGTTTGGGAAGGGGGGGGGGAGGAATGGAGAGAATGTCCAGTCACCAGGAGAGGAAAGAGATGGATATCTCCAGGAGAAAGGCTTGGCCAGACCTCCCTCCTAGGCTTCTCAAAGTTAAGAGAGCTATCCAACTGAAATCCCAACCAGAATCTTCTGACTCCTCAACATTCCAGACCTCCTGGGACCCCTCCCCCATTGAGGTGTGCAGATCCACAAAACTCTTCAGCCTGGCACTTTCCCTTATGTGCAAACCTTCTGTCACAAGCGTAATATAAGATAGCACCAAGAGAAACTAGATGGAATAAGATAAATAGGGCAATATATAACACACAAAGAGGCACATGGGAAGGGGAGGGAAAGAATACTATCATAAGAGAAGAAGAGGGTGTTAATAGGTAATAATTAAACTTTATTCTCAGTGGAATCAATTCTGAGGGAAGAGTATCTAGATCCCTTGGGGTATCGAATTCTATCTTACCCTACAGGGAATGTGAGAAGGAAAAAACTAAGGGGGGTGGGGTGGGATAGGGAGTACAAAAAGGGAGGGAAAGAGAGGGGGAAAGGAATTTAATAGACCCTAAAAAAAATAATTATAAGGAAACAATAAGGAAGGGGACAGAAAGGGAAGTAAAATAATGGTGGGGATTAGGGGGCCTGATTAAAAGCAAACCACCGGTTTAAAAAGAACTAGCAAAGAAGAAAGGGCAGGACTAGGAGAAGATATCAAAATGTTGGGGAATACAAAGGTGGCAATCATAACTCTGAATGTGAATGGGATGAACACACCCATAAAACAAAAGCAAATAGCAGAATGGATTAGAAACAAAAAATGTATCATATGTTGCCTACAACAAACACATGAGGCAGGCAGACACACAGAATGAGGGTCAAAGGCTGGAGCAAAATTTATCTGGCTTCAAATTAGAAAAAGAAGGCAAGAGTTGCAATCATGATATCTGACAAAGTAAAAGTAAAAAGCAGGAAGGTAATTACATCCTGATAAAAGGCAGTATAGACAATGAGGAAATATCAATATTCAACATATATACACCAAATGGTATGGCATCCAAATTTATAAAGGAGAAACTAGTGGAGTTAAATTCAAATGGGGGGGGGGGGGAATCTAGAAGCATAAAAAGTAACTAAACAAAAAGTACTTAACAAGTTGATGCTGGACACATACAGTAGAAGAGTCACTGAAAGTTAAAAGTATCAGAAACTCATATACCAGACTATGGCAACAAAACAAAAAATCTAAATAATTGGGAATAGCTAAAAAAAAAAAACCTGTCAAATTAAAAAAAACCTTAAAAATAGTAACAGATAACTGAAATTAATCACATAGAAGAAGATTCCATAAAAAGAGCTTTGAAAAAGAGCTTTAAGTCTGTACACAAATCTTACTCACTTTCATCATTTCCAAATAGTCAGAAATATGCAAAATAAACTCTAACAACTATATGAGGGTGAGAGGGGAAGAAAACTAAGTCCTCATAAGGAAACTCTCCATATACTATCAAAAAGAGAAGGAAAATGAACATACAAATATAAGTTCCTGAAATACTGAAGAAATGATATGAGGTAACAGAATGGCAAGAGAAATTTTCAGATGAGAACAATTTTTCAATATCTACAACTGGTGTCCCCAAAAGGAAAATGGAATGGCCACAGGAACCTCAAAGACTGATTGCAAAGCCTAAAAAACAAAGTGAAGGTAAAGATGAGTGAAATGAGAGCTCTTAATGAAAAATTTAGGAGTATGGCTTAGAATGAAAGATGGGAGACAGCAAAACTGAACATTCTGAAAAAAAATTAAATGCAACTCAAAAATCCAATAGCACAATAGAAGACAAAATAAAAATCATCAAAATTGGAAGAACATATGATTTATCTACAGCCATTAACAATGAACTTAGAAAACATGGCTTGAATAAGATTCTTTCGGGAAAAAAAAAATCCAGAAGGCAGTATTTTAGTAAATCTCAGGGGGAAAAAACAAGAGCAAAACTTCCAGATTTTAAATACTGAATGTGGAGAGAAAAATTGAGATTGATGGACTCACTCACTACCAGAGGACTATCACAGCACTACCAGAGAATAACTCTACTTTAAGCTTCATAGAAGCACTGTTCCTAAGATATCCAGAAGCACTTCCTAAAGACATTCCCTCTATCAATGCTTGGGGAACTGAGAGGCTGAGTTCATATTTGCAAATCTCACTTTGAACCCAGACCTTCCTTACTCACAAGTCTGCTAACTATCCACTATTCCATGCTAACACACATCACTTATACTTATTATAATTTGAGAGAGAGCCTTACCCCTGAAAGAAGCAGGGTTTAGTAGTTAGAGCTGGCCTAAACCTAATGATTTATGGTGATTTCTTCATTTATGTAAAAAATATGTAATAGCTTATTGTTTTAGTTCTGTATATTTTTGTGTTAATTCTCAGATAACTGATAAATTTCACTATTATTTTTTAATTATCACTTTTCCCCATCATTATTAAAATAGAGATGCAGATTATTTTTGTGGGGTTAGAAGCAAGACAGACAGTGCTGAGCTCAGGAAAAATGAAGAATTGGGCTCAAATCCAGCCTTTTGTTTTTCTAGGACTATGTTGCAAAATAATGTTCTGAGCAGGCAGCCTTGATCTATTTCAAGTTAGGGATGTTCTACGGTTTCAGCATAATGTATAACAAACACTGGCTTTTACATTCTGTGCTAAGAAAAATCTATCCATCCATATTTTTTGTTGTTCTTACCATAAATGGGTGTTGTAGCTTATCAAAGGCTTTTTTTCTGTCTCTATTGATATCATTATATAGATGGGATTTTTATTATGACTAGCACTTTAAATGTTTTACTATTATCAAACTATTCTAGAATCTGTGTATAAATCCAACCAAATGAATATTTAGTTTGCCAAAAATAAATTTTTATCTTTTACTTTTAGTATTGGAGAGAAAACTAGAAGTCATACAATTTCAATTGAGCATAAAGGAAAAAACTAATGAACAATTTTAACTTTTAGTGAAATGGGGCTGCCTTCAAAGGGTAGTAAGTTTTCTTATACTAATATATATATGTTAGTTTACTAATTTATTTTTATATTATTATTATTGTATACATTATAATAATATATTAATATAAAATTTACTAATTACTAATATATATTATATAATACTAACTTATACTCTTCTAGTAGAGACTGGATAACTACTTCTCAGGTATGCTGCAAAAAGGAGCTGTGCTTTAAATAGAATTTGGGCTATTTCCAAATAAGAAATCCTATGATCCTATTACATAAGATTATTGTCAATGATTTTATACTAAAACATGCAGCTGTAACATGATTAATTTCAAAATAAGACTCCTTTGGACTAAAAACTCTACTAACACTTAGAAGTTCTATTTTACTATGCTAATGTAGTGTAATAAGGTGCAGAATGCTTCATGATAGATTTAGTCTGAGTGTATACCTAGTCTGCCTAAGTGAAAATTGATAAAATCATTAAAAAAATCAAACCAAGGAAAAGAATTACAGAAGAACCAGTCCAATCCCAACACTTACAGAATAAGGAAAAAGACCCAGGCAGATCAAGTCTTTTGTCCAAGATAATACAAGCTTAGAGTTTCAACTCTATTATACAAATGAAACTACACAAAAATTAGAAGCTGTGGTAGAAGCTACAGACTTCTAACTCTATACTTTCCCCATATCTCTGGGACTTTTTCTCTGAAGGATAAGACTGGAAACATGGCATGATAGAATCTCACACGAGCTGTTTTTCTTTGGTATGTTCAAATCTAACTATTCACTCTAGAACTATGGAATTACATGAGTCCCTTCTATATCTGCTCCCAAATTGATAGACAAAAGAAAAAAAAAGCAAAATATTGTGTGAAAGGCACCTAATTATATGTCAGGTGACCAAATTATAGAGCAACTTGGAGAAAATATAGAAGTATATACATGGCTTTAGCACAGTGACCTGCACATGCAAACACTGTGTATAATTGTCTCAAGAAGATCCTTGACAGGGGGCAGCTGGATGGTTCAGTAGATTGAGAGCCAGGCCTAGAAATGGGAGGTCCTAGGTTCAAATCTGGCCTCAGATACTTCCTCGACATGTGACCCTGGACAAGTCACAGGCCCTATTGCCTAGTTCTTAGCACTCTTCTGCCTTGGAATCAATATATAATACTGCCTCCAGAAGATAAGGTTTTAAAAAAAGGTATGGTTAAAAAAAAAAAGGTCCCTGGCATTCATCACACATATATGATCTAAGAACTAGAGGGGGAAATCCTAAGGAATTCTAACCTTTCCACATTGGGAGAATCTGGTCCTGATACAATGTACAGAATGTAAGTCACTAGAACAGTGATAGTGAACCTTTAGAGACGGGCTACCGGGGCCACGTCCCTCCCCTACCCCTCCAGACCAAGGGCTGTGTCTCACCCCCTGCCCTCCCCCTTACCCCAGACAGGGAAGGGAAGAAGTGCTCCCATTGGGCTCCTAGGCAGAGGGGCAGGGGAAGTGAGGAATGTCCTCAGTGAGTGTAGAGAGGGGGAGGAGAACATCTGCACCCAGAGTCCCTCTGGCTTTTTAGTAACAAACTCTAGCAGTGTGAAAGCAGGCATGCCCACAGAGAGGGCTCTGCGTACCCCTCTGGCACTTATGTCACAGGTTCACCATCAGGACACTAGAAGTAAGAAGAGAATAGAAGTCTGAGAAACAAAACAGGGGAAAGGGGACGTTAACACAAGGAGGAAATAACTGAGGAGAGGAGGCCTAAATGGTGCCAGTAGGGGCCCAAGGGATGGCAGAACAGAAATCATGAGATCTCTGGAAATTTAACATTAGCCTGTACCTTTTGAATTTAAAGCAAAAGACTAACATCTGAACCTCTGAACTTTATTATCTCTGAGGTGATGGGTGGAATCCTCTTTACCATGATGAGAGACCCTATACTGGTGATGAGTGGCCATTTTAGACTGTGTAGTGACTAAAAACCCACCTCTAATTTAAACTGAGGTCAGAGTCCTCCAAATCTGAGGAGCACAGGACAGGGACCTCACAAGGAGCAATAATTAGAGTAGGGGACTTGGAATCACAGACAGAGGCGGTGACTAATAAAGTGCTGGCATGACCATGGTCTGGCTGCACAGCTGGGATTGGCTAGAAGAATGCCAGAAAGTGTGGACTGGCTTGGGGCTAACTAAGGGAGTACTGGTGCACCTAAAATTTGGATCAGAACTTGCACAGCTAGTTTGGGGAGAAAGTTGCTAAGAGAACAGCTGGCCACACATAGCTAGTGCCTTTTTTCCTCTGGCCTGCTTTTTATTCTTTAAGAAATAATTATAAATTAAGATATAATCTCCAAAAATTTTTTATTGTAACAGGTCCTAACCCAGTGATGATGAAACTTTTGGGGGCCCTGTGTAATGCCACACCCATCCCCCAGACTGCATGCCCTGTCTCCTGACTGGGTACAATGCCTCACCCACCCCTGCATTCATTCAGGGGTGGTGCTGCTGTGGCTGTTGCTCTGGCCTGGAGATGAGGTCCTTCTGTTCAAGGGGGGGGGGGGGGCGGGGACTCCTTGGCTGCTCTTGCTCCTGGGGCCACTGAGAGGGCCACTCAGCCTCTGAGATTGTAGAGGAGGCTAGAATGCTCCACCTCCTGGGGTCAGGTTCCCAGCCAGCCAAGTCAGGGTTCTTCTTGTGCCCATGTGGAGAGAGGTATCTGTGTGCCATCTTTGGTACATGTTCCATATGTTCGCCATCATGGTACTAACCTTTACAACAAATGAAACCATCTTTACTCAACTACCTACTGGGTAGGGGGTTCAGAAACAAAATTTAGATGAAGTTACCACTTCCTTCAAGAAGTTTACATGTTGGTAAAAGAATAAGAGACAACCAACATGTTTAGCTTTGAATACAAGTTACAAAATAAAGTGCTAAAATTTAGATCAAAAGAGTCTAAATGGCAAAGTTATTATCTAAGAGAGGGAAAAAAAGAAGTGGCATTTGAGATGGGCAGGCATTCAACAGGTGGAAAGTGGGAAGAAGCAATGTAAGCAAAAGCAAAGACAAACCTGAGGGTATTTCACTTTTACTAGAGTATAGAACACAAGGGGAGAAGCAATAATACAATTTGATAATACAGGGAGGACTGTGGAATGAGCCTTAAATGCCTAAAATCTGGTAGTAACTTAGAACCAAACAAAATAAGACAATATCCAAGAGTTAGCAAAAAGATTTACTTTACTTTATATGTCCATAATATAGAAAGGATATTTAAAAAGAAACCAACTCTCAGCTGAGGTGCATGCAGTGCCTTTTGTTTCCTTATGGAAAACCAACAGGCTAGCAGGGCAGGGTATGATTACTAATTCAAATTAAAGATGTCTGAAGGGACTGGAAACATGGGCCTTTTTTTTTTTTGCCCTAAGATGGAAAACACCAAATAAATATGACTTAAGGCCTCTAGAAGGCAGGACAGACTGCTATGCGGCTAGAGGCTTACATCCTTGGACCAACCAAGTGCAGAATTTAGGAAAGAGCCAGCCTACATAGGGTATGTAGAGAGAATGACACATCAGGCATAATGGACTTTACTTTCTATTAAGAAAGCTGCTTTTTGAGCACTAGAATGGCATAACCATATCTATGCATAAAAAGATTATTTTTATGATGGTAAAAAATATTTTCTGGGGGTGGAAAGGGGCAGAAGCCCATTGCTAATGCAATGGTCCCAGAGTGTGGTAATAAGGTTCTGTACTAGGATAATCTTTGGTAGTAATAGAAAGAAGGGGTTGAATTTGAGAGTCAAAGAGGAGGTGAAACTGGCAAAGTCTAATAATTGAATGGTTATGAAAAATGAGGGAAAGAGACAAAGATATTTCCAAAATGGTGAATACAGAAGAGATACCACAGTTAGAAATAATTAAGTCAGGAGTGACAAGTTAGATTTGAACTAGGTCTAAGACATACTGATTTTGAAATTCCAGTGATCCTATATTTGCCTTCAAGGTCAAATGGAAGGTAGTGTGTTTAAAGCAGGCAAGATATTTGAAATTATTTCAAAATGTTTATTAAAAATAGAATAGAATGATTCATGTTTACTTTGAGATCCTGATACCCAAACCAAGGAATAAAAAAGCAAATTATAAACCAATACCCCTAAATATTTCTGCAACAAAAACAAAAAAACTTGAATCAAATTTTCATCAGAGGATATAGCAGTATGTTCAAATTACTGTGTAGTATTTTGGCTTAATACACAGAATGCAAAAATAGTTCAACTGGAGTTGAATTGTTGATAGTTCAATTTGGAAAACTATAAAGCAATACTTTTTGTAACAAAAGCTACTAGCATCAGGTTTATGTAAGATTATGCTTCAAATACTAAAAAAGAAAGGACATTTTGGAATATGATATTCCAAAAGGCAAAAGAAAAAGGTTTAGAGCTAAAGATAAAAGGCTTTGAACTAAGAATAACTTAGTTGGAAAAACTCAGTATAATCTTACAGGGATTTTCAAGCATTCCTGATTAAAGACCAGAGCTAAGGAGAATCTTTAAAATGTAAATACTGGAGATAAGAAACTCTCTCTCTTACTTTTACACACACACACACACACACACACACACACACACACACACACACGCACGCACACACACACACACACACACACACACACAGAGTAAATAGAATAATCTGAAGTGCTGAATTCTCTTGGAGAGAAATAGGCAAATGCTCTTTCAGTATCCAGCAGTCTTCAAAGATCACAGAGAGTGGGTTAAAGACAAATTCAGGGCCTCTTAACTATTAGGAGAAGGAATGGATCAGAAGAGGATAGTGAAGGTGTGAAGATAGGATTACCACTCCCCTTGTCTATTTTTAGCTAATCAAATCAAGAACTTAAAGTACCCCTACTTACCATTAAGTATGAGTTCACAAGTCATTTACTAGAGATAAGTGACAACTCCAAAGGCCACTGCCCCCTCACCCCCCGGGGGCAGTGTTAGGCAAATTGAAAGACTGCCATTGGTTTCTGTAAAGATAGAGGAGTGGCAGGAAGTGACAGGAAGTGACGTGGAAAAAACAGGGTATAAAGAGATCAACATGGTCTAGCATTCATTCCCTTCCTGGCATTTGGAGAGATTGCTTCCAGAGATTCGATTTCCTTCCTGGAGTTTGGAAAGATTGGTTCCAGGCATTCCTTTCCTGGCTTCTGTAGAAATTGGCTGCAGAGATTCCTACTTTGGCTTTGGAGGAGGCTGCATTGGTGGAACCCTGCTAAAGACACCATCAGGACTTCTGGTTTGGAGAGAGTCCTGCCTTGGTGACTCTGCGAGGAGACCCTCTCTGTTCAGCGCTTCAGTGAGACACTTCCTTCAGCATGAGTTCTATGGAGAGACTCTTTTCCTTGGATCCTGCATCGGCTTCCTGGTGAGTGACTCAGACTTCCATGTGGAGATTGGAACTTTGTTGGGGAGAGAGCTGAATTTCATCTGATCAGCAGATCAGCACTTGGGGTAGGCTGGGCAACTTCTTACCTCTTTCCCTCCTACATTTCAAACTTCAACTTTTTTTCTTCCTCATTATAAATAAAAGCTGCTAACAGTTTTGTTTTTTTGTTTTTTTCTGGCTTAGGGATCAGATTTTGAATTCAGCAACCACAACATTGAATTCATAACTCTTATTTAGTTAAAATCCCAATTTAACCCTTACAAAGGGATCTATTATGATTAACTATACTTTGTGTCACATGGGAGAGCTTGTTTTTATAAGTAAAATAGGAGAGGGTAGATAAAAATAAATAAATAAAATAAGAAAAGATTGTCATAGAAATATTTTTTAAAAACACAGAAAGTTGAGAAGGGAATATAAAGGGTTTGGGTTCCACTGGGTTTGATTAAATGTATATATTTTTTTAATTAAGCTACATATAATAGATTCATTTTCCGTTTTTTGTAAATGAAAATACTCAATTATTTCTGAGATACTTTTTGCAAAATGCTTAGCACAATGTCTAGCATATATAGCAGGTACTTAATGCTGGTATGCTTCCTTTTTCTTTTTGTTAAATTTATGCCCAAAAAGGAATAAAATTTTAAATTTAAACACACAAAAACTGGTTTAGGTAGCAGAAGACCCAAGTTAAATTGCAATCTCCCTAGGCCTCAGTTTTTATATTTATAGAATGAAAAAGTTGAAGTAGAGGATTTAAGAACCCTTTCAGCTCCATATCTATATATCTCTCTATATAAAAGATCAGTTTCTATGTCATTAAGAAAATTTCCAATCCAATCAACATTTATAAAGCATTGCTAAACACTATAGATACAACTAATTTTAAAAAGTCCTTGCCCAGGAGGATTTTATAACCTAAATGGGGAAGCAATATGTGGCAGGAAAGGGGAAAACAGGAAAGTACTCCAGAAGGTATCTAGTTTGTAGAATTGAAATTAGACAGAATAGCAGATGCATAGTGAATTTTGATCTTAAATTCTTTTCTTTTTGAATACCTAGTTGGTTCCTAAGGTGTAGGGTATAGATGCTTATGAAAAAATAATGAAATTACAGCAAGGTGTTAAAAAAAATCCATATTAAAAAATATCCTCTATACTCAAAATATTTAAATTGGTCTAAAATTTCACTCATTTCAAAGTACCTCCTCTGATAAATTTGCAAAGAGAGGTCCATCCAACATGTTGACAGCTTTCTTCAATTTCTCCTTATATCAGGAATTTACATTAGGAAATATAACCTCACATGACTAACCTATCTGCTTTTCCTATCTTACAATACTTTGATAACATTTTTTATTCCTGTTCTTAAGAATTCCTCATTGATTATATGTTTTAACCTGCTCAGACAATGTGTTTTTCTCTATTACACTTTGTGATCTTCATTTTTAATTTCTCAGATACTCTTCTTTCTCTCAATAAAACAGCAAAGCTTGTAGAATTTTTCTATTTTAAAAGCTAGGACTTTGTTTTCATGGAAAGTTTGGGGTCCATTAAAATAGTTTTGCAAACAGTCTGTTCTCTTTTTAATATCTTTACCATCAGTCAATAAACATTATCAAGTACCTACAATCTAAAGGGGAAGACAATAATAAAATATACCCAAACAATCTCCAGAATAAATAAGAAGTAATTAAAAGAGGGAAAGCATTATAATTAAGAAAGATCAGGAAAGTTTTTCAGTAAAAGGTGAAATTTTAGTTGGAACTTGAAGAAATCAGGGGGCAGAGATGAGAAGGGAGATGATTCTAGGCATGGGTGACAGCCAGCCAGAGAGTTTGTGAACAACAAGGAATGAGGTCACCTGATCTGTGTATATGGAAGAGGGGAGGGAAGGGGGGAAGGGGAAGGTTATAAAGGGCTTTGAACAACAAAAAGAGGATTTTGTATTTGATCCCAGAGGCAATAGGGTGTGTCTTTCCTCAGCTATATATAATAGACAAACTCCAAACTCCATTAATTTTCTATCCAAATACATGGCTGACATCTTGGCTAGAAATATTTTTTATAAAGAATATCCACTTGGTCTTTCTTATGTAGTAAATGGTCAGGTCAAACTCTTTGAAGTAATGGCATCCCTTCTAAGAGGCTCTGAAATGGTTTAGAGGCTTGATACCATTCACATCACATGGCATCACCATGCTATTCACAAGGATCATCTTAAAAGGTCTCACTCACAACTTGAACTCTGTGTTATCTCCTCCATCATGGTAATGAACACCATTTGACAAACATTCACCTTGTTTTTAATGCCTTTCTCAACCTAATCACTGAGCAAAGTTATTTCTATTCTTATATAGTTCAAGGAATCCCAAATGAGTTTGAGGATGAACGGAAGACGTCTTGTTGAGAGAGTATCAGGTGGCATTTTGTTCTATCAAATCAAATGTTTTATAATAAAAAAAAATAAGTGTGATGGGATCTGAAATTCTCTACACCTTTTAGTTTTTGTGAAATGGTGAAGATGTGACCTTTTAATACTATTCCTGAAATCTGCTTGTTCCCTACCTCTTCATCAAGGATGCCATGACTCATGTATAAAACTCCCATAAATATTTGTGTATATATATTGGAACCTAAGTATCTAGGTCAAAAGCTACTAAAATTCAGTCAGTCACCATTTTTCAGTATAATAAGATCTGAAATTTTTTCCATGCCTTTGGTATCTTATCTCCCTTCATATACTTTGTATATCAGTTTCTTGCCTCCAAGGCAGATCCTTTTAATATATAACTCATCCTATAAGAATACTTTTCCTCTTTTAGCTCTCTTTGGTGATCTTAATAAACAAGGCCTTTATAAATAAGCAGGTCCTTTATAAAAGCTGAAGCTGTGATGATGGGGTCCAAATGTGGTATCCTTGCTGTTTTTGATGAAAAAATTATTTTATTGTTCTCTTTGTTTACCTCCTTAAATCTTCTCTCTTAAATGTCCTTCAGGTAACTTTTGCTTAATCAGATATATTGTCAAGGTTTCTTTATCTCAGTAGTTGCCTATGGCAGTCATCTCTGTTGGGCAAGTTAAGTCTGTTAAGGGGGGTTACTGAGTTCTTTCGATTTTCTCGTAATGATAGTGGTTTTGAGAATTAAATGAGATAATATGCTAGTTATAAATGCTAGTTATTATTATTACACTAGCTTAAGCTGCTATTTAAAATTATCCTTTTGTTTATATTCTGTTAGCTGAACATATCTAATATATGTTGATATTACTAATTTTCAGATGTATTCAGGTGCTATTCTGAGTAATGAAATACAAATTTAGTTAAAAGTGATAGAGGACTTTAAAACATATTTCCCTAAATCAATGGGTACAAATGAAAATAGAACTAGTATCATTTGAGTATCTTTAAAACTGACACTAGAAAGAGTGGGAACAATTGCCTTTTAGTTAATACAAACAGTGCAAGAATTTCAAGATAGAAATCTATAAGAATTTTAAAATATAGCTTGAATAAAAGTTAAACTAAAACTCCTTAAAGAAATGAAGGTTTTATTACATATTCATAGAGTGGTTTGCTTTTTTTGGCATTTACAAAGTTTATTTTTTAATTAAAAATTATTTTTTAAAAGAAGAGAAAAAAATTTTAAAGAAATGAGAGAGCAAGAAACAATTGGAAAATAAAAAGAGGATGAAAAGAAGAAATTGGGGGAGAGTGACAATAACTATGGAACAAAAAAATGGGAAAAGAAATTAAAAGGCCTGGCACAATATTCCTTAATAGACAGGTGATCAAAAACATTTCTCAGAATAAGAACTGTAAATTATTCACAAACACATGAAAAAAATGCTTCAAATCACCAATAATAAGAGAAATGTAAATGAAAGATTTGGGCAAAACCCTAAGATTTCACATTATACTCTGCAAATTGGTGAAAATGACCCCAAAATGGTAATAGTCAGTGTTCAAAGAGGTTGTGAGAGGCCAGACACAAGCTAATCTGATATAACCATTTTGGAAAGTAATTTGGAATTATACAAACCAAATGTCCATATCCTTTGTAGTAGAGGTTCTATTAACATACTTAATACTCCAAGGAAGCAATGGAAACAAAGTCTTGACATACTCCAAAATATTCATAGCAGGATATTTTGTTATAGTTAAGAATTAGAGACAAAGAAGACACTCATTGGAAAGAACCTGGCAACACCCTGCCTATAGATGAATGCTTCTTTGGCGAGACTACACTATAATATGAGGGTGGGTGGGTGCAGAGGATAGAGTGGAGTCAGTGATGTACTGGTATCAAAACAAGAACCAGGAAAGGGAGGAAGATGACCTCTGGGACCTCAGAGAGAGAAAAGCTTACAGGGAAATTGTTAAGGAGAGGAAAACAATTAAAGAGGAGGGAGAAAGAACAGAGGTGGCAGGAGGTTTCACTAACGATTGTTCTTATGAACTAAGGAAGGTGATGAAGGGAGAAGAGGATCTTACACTGGATAAGATCTGGAGGTTTTTATATTTGAAAAGTCTGTTAGTCTGGTGGATGGAAGAGTTGTAACCTCTAGTGGCAAATGGCACCTAAAAGAGGGGGAGAACATGACATGGGGAGATTTCCAAGGAAAAATAGGGGGGAAGTGGTCAACAAGAGAGGATATAGATCAGGAGTGGGCTACATAATCAGATATGTGGCCAGGGAGAGGCCCTACTGAGGATAGTGTTAGGTGGCCTAATGGATAGTGATGGGCCTGGAATGAGGAAGACCCAAGTTCAACTTGAGCTTCAGACACTAATTGTGCCACCTTGGGCAAGTCACTTAAAACTGTTTGCCTCTTCTGTAAAATGGAGGTAACAACACCTCTTTCCCAAGGTTGTCGTGAGGATCAAATAAGAAATTAATTGTAAAACATTTAGTACTGTGCCTGACACATTATGAGCACTATATAAAGTTTAGCTGTTATTAGCACTATTTAGCATTGCTCTAGAAATGAGGCACAATGAAAAAGGGGAATTCATGGGGTAAACCTGACAAGGCAGTAGCAGAAGGGAAACCTCAGAATGGATACCATGAAAGTTTTGATAGCATGAAGAATACAGAACAAGGAGAGAGACCAGATAATTATAGGACATGTGAATCAGAGAATGAAAGTCTTAGAGTTAACAGAAAGAAAAGGTGAATAATGCAGAGAATGAAAGAAATTATTTTTGGAATGTAACCCACCAAAAAAAATGTGAAAAAAAAACCCTAAGAAACAAGAGTAGCTGAAGGAGAGGAGAGAAAGGGAGACTATCAAACAAAAGAGGGCCAGAGGTAAGGTGAAGAGAGCCAGTGGGAAGAGGGCCACCTTAAAAAAAAAAGATTAAAGTAACTTGAGGAACATAATACTATGTTTACAGCAGAAGAGGGAACTTGAGATGGAAAAGTTTCTGGACAGACAACATTAATGCAACTAGGATAAGAAAGGAAGTGGCAAAAAAATGTTTTTAAATCAAATTTTCTGATAAAGGCTTGGTATCTAAGATACATAAAAATACATTATTATAAAAAGATATATGTGTATATATATAAAAGCCATTCCTCAATAAATGGTAAAAAGATATGAACAAACTATTCTCAAAAGAACTCCACCAAGAAGAGGGGGAGAACATGACATAGGGAGATTTCCAGGGAAAAGTAGGGGGAAAATGTTCAACAAGAGAGGATATAGATCAGTAGTGGGCTACATAATCAGATATGAGGCCAGGGAGAGAATTCCAAATATTCCCAATTATAAGAAAAAATTTATTCAAATCATTAATAAGAGAAATACAAATGAAAACATTCAAGAAGCTTCATCTCACACTTTCTTTTCTTTTTTTTTTTAAACCCTTACCTTCCATCTTGGAGTCAATACTGTGTATTGGCTCCAAGGCAGAAGAGTGGTAAGGGCTAGGCAATGGGGGTCAAGGGACTTGCCCAGGGTCACCCAGCTGGGAAGTGTCTGAGGCCAGATTTGAACCTAGGACCTCCCGTCTCTAGGGTTAGCTCTCAATCCACTGAGCTAACCAGCTGCCCCCCATCTCACACTTTCAAATAGACAAAGATAACAAAAAAATGGCACTACTCAGTGTTGGAGAGGTTGAGGAAGAAAAGACCCACTAATATAGTTGGCAAAATTGTGAAATGGCATAGTCATTGTGGAAAACAATTTGGAATTCTGCAAATCTAGTGTCTAAAATGTCTATATCTTTTGAAGGAATCTCCATTATTGAATTTATATTCCAAAGAAGCCATGGATTAAAAAAAAGTTCCCACATACTCCAAAAATATATCAGCCCTTTCTGTAATAGCAAAAAGAGAGAAAGGATAGTTTCTACCCTCAAAGAGCTTGTTGAGTTTAAGACGTCTCAGGGATCCAGGTTGAAGTGTCCAGTGGACAACTGGTGATAGGACACTGAAGCTCAGGGCTAAATAAGTCTCTGAGGGTCACCTACTTAGAGATCATAATCCTCCTAGGGCTAGAAGACCCCTTAGAAGAAGTACCTGAGGTAGGATTTAAAACAGTCCCTCTCTAAGCTCCCACACCCTGTTCAGCTTTACTCCCAGAGGCCTGCAAATGACTCCCCACCTTGTTTTTCATCTTCCTCCTCTTACTATACCCCCTCCCTCCCTGAATAGCCTACCCAGCAGCTTAAGCTCCTCCAAACTGTCCTTGGCAAAGACAAGCAGATTAGGGACCTTTTGCTGACAGTCATCTGTTCCCAGAAATACCAACTTCCTTACCCTAGAACAGGGATCCCCAAACATTTTACACAGGGGGTCAGAGTTCACTGTCCCTCAGACTATTGGAGGGCTGGACTATTAAAAAAACTATGAACAAATCTGTATACCTCTGTCTGGGATAGCGGAGGCTGCAGTGCTGGCTGGGATGGGCCACTAGCCTTCAAGTTTCCACAGTTCATAACCTTCCTACTATTCTCAATTCTTTACTCTCCCTTGCTCTATATACCCAATCAGTTGCCGAAACTTGCTATTCCTTGCTATCTTTACATCTCTAAATCAAATTTCTCCACCAACAAGCTTGCTTCAGGCTACTTTTTCACCTCTTACCTAAATAACTGCAACTCCTAATTGGCCTCCCTGCCTCAAGTCTCTCGCACCTCCAGTCAATCTTTTACAACAAAGTAATTTTCCTAAAGCTAAGATCTGACCATGTTACTCGCCATTTCAAACAACTACTACTACATCCCAGACAAACTTAAAAACTCTTGCCTTACCTTTAAAGCCTTCTATCTACCTCCAACATAACTTTACAGCCTCATTAACCATCATTCCCCCATTCATCTGAAATTCAGCCAAACTGGCCCTTTCCTTTATTCCTCTTCAAAGCATTCCATCTCACATCACTGTGCCTTTTTCTGACCATTCCTCATACCTGGAATGCACTGACTCCTTATAGTCATTTCACATTATCTCCCTTCAAGACACAGCATCACCTTATTCATGAAGCCTTCCCAGATTTCCAACTCTCGGTGTCCTACCTTCAAACTATCTTGTATAGATTATTTGTATTTGTCTTTATACCATATATATTTATGTACACTTACTGTCTCCCTCCTTTGTAGCCCAAAACACCAGATATAGTGACTTCATCTGACAATGCAGTTCATGTTTAGTCCTAGTAATCCCTACTTCTGCCAAAAGGTATGTTTCCTTAACTTTTTTCTGACACCATTATTGGTTTTTCAATTATTTGATTTGATTTCCTTTTAATGACTTTTTATTTACATTGCTGTAGTCTTGGTATGTTTATCCTTTTAATTCTATTTATGTCATGCCTCATCAGTTTGTATAAATCTTCCCATGTTTCTCTGAATTTCTTGCATTTACCCTTTTCTATTAAACAATGATATATTATGACATGAATAAGGATAAAAATCCAAAGAAACAAACCCTACCCACAAAATGTTTATAGGTATGTAAAATTAATAAACACAAACATGTACAAAATAACCAAATACAAAGTCGTTTGTAAGAGAAAACACTAGCTGGTACAAGAATCAGGAAATGCGTTCTACAGAATATTATTCTTGAGCTTCCTTCTTAAAAGAAGAAGGGAGTCTGTGAGGCAGATGTGAGGCTAGAGCTTTTTTTCCAGGAATGAAAAATAAGGCTGACAATACCTCTGTACCCAGAAAAATGATCAGGTTCCTTTTTGGAGGGGCAGAGCTGAAATGAATCACTGAGCTTTGAAGAAAAACTTTCTACCAGCTAAGGAGAATTTGAATGTCCAATTTGGAGAAAGTTAGGGGCACCTCAAAATGAAAAAACAATGCATAAAAAAATTATCTCTGCCAACATTTGTATCTTATGCACTAGAAAAAGGAAATATACAAGTTTTAAGGGAAAATCAACTGTTTAAAAAAAATTTTTTTAAGATCCTTTCATCTAAATTAAAAAGGCACTCAGATTTCTGATTTTGAATGATTGCTAGAAATGGAAATATTTGTTCTGTCTTTTCTGAGTCTGTGCTGATACTATTCAGTTAAAAAGACACTCACTCATTCCATAAATGAGTAGAAGCCAGTTTAAAAGT
Organism: Monodelphis domestica; assembly: GCF_027887165.1. Taxonomy (NCBI): domain Eukaryota; kingdom Metazoa; phylum Chordata; class Mammalia; order Didelphimorphia; family Didelphidae; genus Monodelphis; species Monodelphis domestica. The sequence continues at coordinate 10,778,402 of NC_077230.1, read as the reverse complement.
TTTTCTAAAAAAAATGGAGGGGAAAAAATGCACTCTAAAGATATGTTATAATTAGTTTCCAGCAGCCCAGCCTGATATAGTATTTAAGATTCCACCCAACAGGTATTGTTCTCTTAACTTTTCTCTTTGATTTTGAAAGAAGGAACTGTCTCAGAAAGAAAAAAATAGGTGAGGAAAAGACTTCTGAGGAAAAAAGTAAAATTTTATTTTAAGAGTTGGGTCTAACTGACCACCATGAACCTCTGAATGATTTAACAGAATTTAACTGCTCAGTAAATAAGAAGCAAAGACAACTAAAAAGGAAGGAGAATAGTATAGATAATCATTTGTTAAATTCTAAAATAAGAAAGCAAACTGGAAAATCTTGTACATGGCAAAAATGGAATACAGTTTATAGGGGAAGATAGCTAAGTAGTAGGACATAAAGGAGCCCAGATTCTCTGCAAACAGGCCAGAGCTTAGAAATATACCAATCTTAAAAAGAAACAAGAATGACTGATTGATTACCTATAGACTCCAATTGCTAGCCCAGGATCTACAGAATGACAGAGCATGCCCCCGCCCCTCAATACTGTTGAGGCCCTCAAACAGACAAACAGTAAGTAAAAATGCAGTGAAGCGGGGCAGCTGGGCAGCTGGGTAGCTCAGTGGATTGAGAGCCAGGCCTAGAGATGGAAGGTCCTAGTTTCAAATCTGGCCTCAGACACTTCCCAGCTGGGTGACCCTGGGCAAGTCACTTAACCGCCTTTGCCTAGCCCTTACCACTCTTCTGCCTTGGAGCCAATACACAGTATTGATTCCAAGATGGAAGGTAAGGGTTTAAAAAGAAAGAAGAAAAGAAAAATAATGATGAGTTATCAGGACAATAGGCATTTATTAAGGGCCTACAGAGCATCAGGCACAATGCTAAGCAAAGGAGATATTCAAAGAAAGGCAAAACAGTCCCTTTTCTCAGGAGCTCACAATCTAATAAGGAAGACAGCAAGCAAACAAATATATACAACACTCTGTCTACAAGATAAATAGGAATTAAGTAACAGAGAGAAGGCATCAGAATTAAGAGGATTGGGAAAAGTTTTCTGTGGGATATGAGATGTTAGTTGCACTTAAAGTAAGCCAGGGAAGCCAATAGGGAAGAGATTAAAGAGGTTGAGTATTCCAGGCATCAGGGACAGTTAGAGAAAATGTAAGCAGCCAAGAGATATTGCTAAAAGATATTGTTGGATGTCTTATTTGGGGAACAACAAGGAGGCCAGTGTCACTGGACTCAAGAATACATGGTAGAGAGTATAGTATAAGAAGAATGGTATGCACCACTAGCTTTGTATCCCAAAGAGATAATAATGAAAAATGTTTGTACAAGAATATTCATAGCTACGCTCTTTGTGGTGACAAAAAATTGGAAAATGAGGGATGTCCCTTGATGGGCTGAACAAATTGTGGTATATGATGGTGATGGAATACTATTGTGCTCAAAGGAATAATAAATTGCTTGACTTCCATACAAGCTGGAAAGACCTCCATGAACTGATGCAGAGTGGAATGAGCAGAACCAGGAGAACACTGTACACAGAGACTGAAGCACTGTGGCATGATCATATGTAATTGTCTTTGCTACTAATTGCAATGCAATGATCTAGGACAATCCTGAGGGACTTATGAGAAGGAATGCTATCCACATGGAAAGAACTGTAGGAATAGAAACACAGAAGGAAAACATTTGATTTTTTACTTGTTTACATGAATACTGGATTTGGGGTTTTGTTTTTTAAAAGACTGTTACAAAAAATGATTAACATGGAAATAGGTATTGGGTGATAAAATATGTATAACTCAGTGGAATTCATTGGCTCTGGAAGGGGAGAAGGAAAAAGGAGAGGAAAAATATACATAACTATGGAAAAATACTTAAATAGAAAGTAAAAAAAAAAAGAAGGAAGACCGCTTGAGAACTGTCTCAGGCCTCAAAAGTAAAGGGGGGGGGAAATTAGTATGGTAGGAGTGGGATAGGTAATGAAGGGCTTTGAATACCAAACAGATTTGTATTTGACCCTGGAGGCAAGCAGTAATGTCAAACATTTTTGAGACCAAGTGCCCAAACTTCAGCCCTCACACTGCATGACTCCCCCCATCCCCTTACCCTAGACAGGGGAGGGAGGAAGCACTCCCATTGGGCTGCTGGGCAGAGGGGTGGGTCATGTGAGAAATGTCCTCAGGCATGCAAGGAGAGGGGGAAGGAAGCAATCCCAGCAAGCTGCCAACATGGCAATTGGGAGTCACTGAAGCTTACTGAGAAAGATGATGATGTGGTCCACTTCATGCTTTAGGAAAATCATTTTGGTGGGAGAATAGAGGATATAATGAAGTGAGGAACACCAGGCAAACAGACCCAACCAGCAGGCTACTGCAATAATCTAGGAGAGAAGCTAGGAGGACTAGAACTAAACTGATGGCAGCAGTGGAGAGAAGATGTTTTGGAGATGTATTGCAAAGGTGAAAACCTAGTAATAGATGGAGGTAAAAAAGTGAGGAATTGAGGACAAGCCTAGGTGGCAAGCTTGAGTGCACAGCTGTGGAGATCCTGTTGTCCTCTTACACTAATAGAGAAGGTAAGAGGAAAAGAAGGTTAAGTGGGGGAAATAAGCTGTGTTGTAAAAATGGGAGGAACAAGAGAAGAAAGGAGGAAAATCACTATCATTTCTGAGAGGTGGATAAGATGAAGAGTATATAATCATGAAGGAAGGAGGGAACTAGCATCCACGAATAAAGATTTGGCATGATTACACACATACACTATAAAAAGATCACAATATAGATATTACATTTAAAAAAGAACAAGGAAGGGGGAATAGGATATCAGAGCGAGGTATGGAACATTCATAAGAATGCAGTCCAGAACAGCTCTAAAAGATTGAGTTTTTTCAAAGTATTTAAATCTACACCATGAGTGAGTTTTATTCTACATAAAAAAAAATAAAAAATGTAAATAAAAATAAATTGTCTTTCGTATTTCTAGGAGTCTATTGTCTCCCAATACCAGGATAAAGTTTTCCTGAAAAAGTGAATTCAAAACTTCAGAACTTTTTTGAAAATCATTACAGGCCCCCTATATAAAATAAATGTAACAAGCAATAAAAGCGTGGATTCCTTTTGGCGTGCAGAAGTGATGTTCACAAACTGACAAGGTGAATTTAGCCCTAGGATATTTAATTTTCATTTTTTCCCTTCTATTTTTAACTTTAGGTCAGCTGCCTCTTAAGAAGTAATAGACACTTAATCTCTAGGGAAAGCCTTTATACACTCTGCATTAACGAGGGCTCAGTCCAAAAGTTATTAAATGCACCTGCGCATGGAGAGTAATAATACATTTTATTTCCCTTCGAAAGTACTCTGTTTAACAAGCTTTAGAGAACAGTCATGCAACCTTTTTCAAAAATATCTCTAAGGGTCCAACTCTCCTCCTCGTAGTCCCAAATTAAGCCCGCACCCCAGGGGTACTAAAGAGCTACCAATATTTTGATCCCAGGGATCCATGCAAGTCCCCGACCTGTGGCTGCTGCCGGGGAAAGACCTAATAAAGAGCAGGGTTAGGGGAGGCGACTTGGGAGGGAGGTGTCCTCGTCCTCCCTACCGGACCCCCACCAGATCCGCAGACCAGGGTGTAGGTTCGTGGGAACTGGGCGAGAGCAGACAACTTCCGGGAATGACACCCCGCCCCCACCTGCCCCGGGAGCTATCCAACAGCAACCACAGTCCGTCTCCCGAGCCCCGACCCAGACCGGGTAGGCCGCAGGCCGGCCAGGTCACTCACAGGTGACGATGGGCTTATTCTCCATGGTGTAGATCACAGGTCGGAGAGGCTCCTCTGGAGGCTCCATGAGCGTCCAGCTTCACCACCCACGACTCGTCCCGCGGCTCTCCATGGGCAGGGCCCAAGGCTTTGCTCGCCCCGGGCCGGCACCGCCGCTTCCTAGTCTTCTTACACCTTTGCCTCCGGCCCGCTCCACACCACTGTCCGGGGCCCACCAGCACAGCCCCACAACTGCCGCCGCTTCCAGAGCGGCGGGCTCCCGGCCTCTGCCACTTCCGGCAATGTCTCCCGTAGCATTACCACTTCCGGGGACGAGGCTCGGGCGCCTTCTAGGGGAAGAACCTTGATCCCTTCCTTTCCCCTCCCCCCAACCAAGTAGGATGGGGGAAGGGGCGGAGGCAAAGGAATCAATGGGGCGGGGAGAGGAGGGGTTTTGAGGGGAGGGGTTGGGGCGGGGAGAAGGAAGTGCTGAAAGGACATAGGTGGCCCAGGAGAGAACAATGAGAAGAGGCTTATAGAAGAAAGAAATTAAGGTACAGAAAAGGTGGAGAAAGAAGCTGGCTAGAAAAATGGAAGGAATAAAAAGTGGCTGAGAAAAAACGGGAAGGATAAACAGTATGCTTAGTGAGGGGTTCTAAGTTGGGGGTAAAAAGAAATGTGGTTTGTTTTGTTTTTCTTTTGAGACCTTTACCTTCCATCTTAGAGTCAATACTGTATTGATTCCACCACAGAAGAGCTGTAAGGACTAGGTAGTGGGAGTTAAGTGACTTACCCAGGGTCATACAGCTAGTATCAGGTGTTAGATTTAAAATGATTGAGGTCTTAAACTGTAGTGATTAAAATAGTGGAAGATATAAATTGTGATAGATATAAGAGAGGGTGATAAATTTGACCGCAGAAAATATGTTTCACTACAGTGTATTGGGTATTAAATCAAATATAAGGTGGTCACCAGGGAAATATTGCCAATTATTCAATTACCCAAGTCAACTGAGTTTATAGAGATTTTAATTAATACAAATGTGGAATTAAAGAAAGAGAGAAAAAGGAAATAAGTATGAAGGGCCTTAAGCCAACATGGCCTAGACCTGAGTCTTAAGAGAGAGAGATCAGTCAGTCAGTCTTTAACACTCACCACAAGGTCTGTCTAAGCAAGGATTCTAGTGACACCAGGCCAGCTCCATCTCAGCTGACTTCACCAGAGAGAGTTCCAAAGGGCCTCTCTCCAGAACCTCCAGAGGGACAGAGTCCCTCACAGGACCTCCAGCAAGATCTCCTTAGAGATGGTCCTCCAAGAGTATCCCTTCTCCAGAGCCTCTCTCAAGAGATTCTTCCCAGGTGATCCTCATCAGAGATCCTCCAAAAGGATTTTTTCTCAAGAGATTCTGCTTTTTCTTATATAGAGGTTTTTCTCCTATGTCACCTCCCCTAAGTCCTTACATCTACCAATCACTGTAGACGTTTTCCAAAGGACTGCCCATCTGAATTCCTGCTAAGTCAACAAATCTCTTCAGTAAGTCTGAACCAGAAAAAATGCTGCTGTGTCGACTAATCTCCTCAGTAAGTCTGAACCAGTGAAAACACAGCTGAGTCAACTAATCTCATTAAGAGAAAACTGCCCAACCCTTTTAGGTACCTAGCATCTCATTGTATCAATTCTAAAAAACAGGCATGGCTCAAAGAACTCCTTGCCTTATTATAAGCATGGGTCCAAGTACTTTCATTGTTTAGCAAGGAGTTTTCTCCCCTAAAGCAGTCTTAAGTACAGGTGGAGTAGAGGTCCTCCCATAGCAAGGATTTTTCTCATCAAAATGGGGAATGTTCCCAGTCCAATGGGGAAATTTTTAACATTCACAAGTCTGAGAAATTTCAAGGTTTACACAGGTCAGATTTGAACCCAGGGCCTTCCATCTCTAGGCCTGGCTCTCAAGTAACCTAGCTGGCCCCAAGAAACATGTTCTTTTTCACTAAGTAGAATGGGGATAAAGTGATTGATTTGGGTGCCCCCACCTTGTGGGGTGGGAGTCAGCACACTTCTATACAGGACATTTTGGGTTGAACCAATAATTCAAAGACCACCTCACCCAAAAGAAGTAAAAATTTGTAACTTCAGGAGGCACCACAGATAAGCAGGAACAGTTCAAAAATAACATAACGAATTTATCATATATTGTCTAAAAAAAACTGCAATAGAACTTTCACATATAATCCTCATTTTCTGAAAAAAGGTTTTAGAAGTATTTCTAAAGTGACAGTGAGTTGCCCGATAGCCTGGAGATGGAAGTACTGGGTTCAAATGTGGCCTGAAATAAATCCCATTGCATAACCCTAAGGTAAAGGTTAAAAAAAAAAGAAAGAAATAGTTCATAATCAACTTTGAAGACTTATTAACTTATCAATACGATAACCAAATGATTCCAAAAAACTCATAATGAAACATGCTCTTCACCTCCAGATACAGAACTGATAGACTGAGTGCAAAATGAAGCATATTTTCTTTATTTATTCCTTCCTTTCCTATTTTTTAAGGGGGGAGGGTCAGGTGCAAGACAGGTGTCTTGGCTAATGTAGGAGTTTGTTTTGCCTAACTATACATATGTAACGGTTAATTTAGTTTCTCTACTAAAAGTATTATATTTTTAGAGGTTTATTAAAGATTATTAGAAATCAAGGAAATAAGAAAATACAAAATAAGAAAAGCACGTGTCTAGGGCTGAATAGCCCATTCACAGCCACTTACTCTACATCTTGAGAGACACTTGTGCTTAGAAGTGGAAGCAGAGAGACCCAAGTAGGCGGTACAGTCAGTTTAAATACAAATTTTGTTCACAGCCCAGGTGGGGATCTCAGGTGAGATTATAGGGCATTCTGGGAAGTGCCAAGGACTTCTGGGGATTGAAGTCTGGGGTTCAAATCTCCATTTTTACACATACATGAAATAGATTTAGGGTTTTTTTCTTGCCTTTTCAATGGTTGAAGTAGAGGAAGAGGAGGAGAGAATGTGAAATAAAATAAATGTGAATTTTAAAAAGAGAGAAGAGGAGCAGAATAAAGAAGACCACTTAGACTCAGCAAAAGTCCAGCACCTCTGTGAAAACCCTTCCACACCAATCAAAAACAAAGTATTTTGAGGGGACAGAAAACCAAATTTAAAACAGGACAGAGCTGGATTGAACTGCTGGATTCAACTTAAAAGGTACACCAAAAAGAGCCTGAATTCTTGAACTCTCAGGTTTAAGGAAAAGGAAGGAAAAGGAAGAAGGAAAGTCTGAGGACCCCTCCCCCACCTGCTGTGATGAGTCCTCAGTGGTTGCTTGAATCTCTGGGTGAGGTCTCTAGCCCCAAGGGAATGCCTTGCCAGCACAGGTGTGCCAGGCTCAGGGAGCTGACCACAGTTGACATGGGGGGCAGCTGGAGGAGAAGCTCCAGGAGAGAGCAGCCTATTCACAGCCCAAACTCCCCATTTTGCCCACCCACTTCTTGACCTTTTGACCTCAGGGCGCATCTAGCTTCTCAGATAAGCTCTGCCCTGGCTTAATCTTATCAATAACACAGATAAGAAGCCTTCAGAGGGCAGGGAAGCTCAATCTGCAACATCCCTTCCCCACTGACTTCAAATGAAAGCCTTGCTGACTAAGCCTCCTAGGGGAAAGACTACAACCACTACAGAATACCTCAATAACAGGGAGGGAAGCACAGCTTCCTTTAACCTCCACACTTTCACATACACTTTCAGCTTCTGCTGCCAGCTGGGAAAGACCTGATCTCAGGGTTCATTAATATTCCATCAGCCTAGTCTAGTCAATCAGCATGGCAGAGAAGAAACACCTTCAGGACAGAGTAGCCCAAACCCACAGATCCAGCAAATAAACAGAGGAACAAGATTACAGCCAATTACAGGGGGGAAAGAAGGAAAAAACATGAGTAAAAAATAGGAAAATAAAAAAGAAATTACAATCAACAGCTTCTGTCCAGGTAATGAACAAAGAGCAAATGGAACAGAGGAACACCAAGGAACACCAAGCAAAAATGCAGAAACTCCAACAAATTGGACTCAGGCATTGGAAGAACTCTAACCACAATTCAAAAAACAATTAAGAGAGGTTGAAGACAATTGGAAAAAGAACTTAAAGCAAAATAAATCATCTGGAAACAGAGGCACATAGACTAAAATTAAAAAATAGTATCTTGAAAGCCAGAATTGACCAGCTTGAAAATGAGGCAAAGAAAGTGAAAGAGGACATACAAAGAAAAACAGAACAGAAGGAGAAGGGTGACCAAAAAGCCAGGAATGTAATTCAGGATTTAAAAATGAGAATCCAACAACTAGAAGCAAATGATTGACCATGTAGTAGGTCGTAAAAAACATTGCAAGCAAATGTAGGAAACCAGAAATTATTAAATTGAAAAATTTCAGACTGTAATGCAATAAAAATCATAATAAAGGCTGTAGAAAGGCAGATTTAAAACTAATTGGAAATGAAGTAATCAAATTCTTCCAAACTGGTTGGTTAAAGAACAAATAAAAAAAACAATTACAGACTTCATTGAAGAGAATGACAATGAGGAAACAACTTATTAAAATCTATGGGATGCAGCCAAAGCAATACTCAGGGGAAATTTTGTATCCCTGAGTGCATATAACAACAAATTAGAGAGGGAAGAGGTCAATGAATTGGGCATGCAACTTAAAAAATTAGAACAAGAACAAATTAAAAATCCCCAAATAAACACTAAATTGGAAATCATAAAAATCTAAGGAAAAATTAATAAAATTGAAAGCAAAAGAACTATTGAACTAATAAATAAGACTAGGAGCTGGTACTTTGTAAAAACAAAAGATAAAGTAATGGTTAATCTAATAAAAGAAAAGAAAGAAAACCAAATTAACAGTATCAAAGATGAAAAGGGCAACCTCACCTCTAATGAAGAGGAAATTAAGGTAATTATTAAAAATATTTTGCCTAATTATGTGAAAATGAATATGACAATCTAGGTGAAATACATGAATATTTGCAAAAATATAAATTGTCTACATTAACAGGAGATGAAATAGAATACTTAAATAATCCCATCCCAGAAAAAGAAATTGAACAAGCCATCAAGGAACTCCCTAAGAAAAAATCCCAGGACCAGATGGATTCACAAATGAATTCTATCAAACTTTTAAAGAACAGTGAATCCCAATACCATTGTGATAGAGGCTGGCACTAGAGAAAAAAGTGCCAGACTGAAGAGTATATGAAATTGATCACCTCGACACAGGAGGGGCCCCAGGGTGGATTTTTTCCCTCCCTCTCCATACCTTGGGGTCCAAACATCCCCCCAGGGTACATCCCTTCCCTCATCTCTCTCTCTCTCTGTTTTTTTTTTCAAAACACTATTCAAACTATTTGACAAAATAAGCAAAGAAGGAGTTTTACCAACTTCCTTTTATGATACAAATATGGTACTGATTCCAAACCAGGCAGATTAAAAACAGAGAAAGAAAACTACAGAACAAACTCCTTAATGAATATAGATGAAAAATATTATATAGAATACTAGAAAAAAGACTCCAGCAAATTATCATGAGAGTTATTCACTATGATCAGGTGGAATTTATGCCAGTAATTCAAGAATGATTGAATATTAGGAAAACTATCCACATAATTGACCATATCAAAAACCAAACCAACAGAATTCACATGATTGTCTCAATAGATGCAGAAAAAGCCTTTGACAAAATACAACACTCATTCCTATCAAAAACACTAGAAAGTATAGGAATAGAAGGGTCTTTCCTAAAAATAATAAATAAATATAATATATAAAAATAAAATAAATAAATAAATAAATAAAATAAAAATTTAAAAAAATTTAAAACCGTCAACAAACATCATCTGCAATAGGTATAACTTAGAAGCCTTCCCAATAAAATCAGGAGTGAAGCAAGGATGCCCATTATCACCCCTATTATTTAACATTGTACTAGCAACACTAGCAATAGCAATTAGAAAAGAAAAAGGAATTGAAGGGATTAAAGTAGGCAATGAGGAAAATTAACTCTCACTCTTTGCAAATAATATGATAGTCTACTTAAAGAATCCTAAAGAATCAACTAAAAAGCTAGTGGAAATAAGCAGCAACTTTAGCAGAGTTGCAGTATACAAAATAAACCCAAATAAATCATTAGCATTTCTATATATTTCCAACACAACTCAACAGCAAGAGTCAGAAAGAAAAATTCCATTTAAAATCACCCGAGACAATATACAATTTTTAGGAATCCATTTGCCAAGGCAAACACAGGAACTATATGAACACAACCACAAAACACTTTCCACACAATTAAAACTAGATCTAAACAATTGGAAAAACATTTATTACTCAAGGGTCGTATGAACTAACATAATAAAAATGACAATCCTACCCAAATTAATTTGTCTATTTAGCTCCATACCTATCAAAATACCAAAAACCTTTTTTTTACTAAATTAGAAAAAAATTATAATGAAATTCACTAGGAAGTACAAAAGTAAAGAATATCAAGGAAACTAATGAAAAAAATTGTGAAGGACAGAGGCCCAGCAGTACTGGATCTTAAACTGTACTATAAAGCAGTGGTCATCAAAACAATGTGGTATTGGCTAAGAGACAGAAAGGAGAATCAATGGAATAGACATGAGGTAAATGACCTCAGCAAGATAGTGTACGATAAATCCAAAGATCCCAGCTTTTGGAACAAAAACCCATTATTTGACAAAAACTGCTGGGAAAATTGGAAGGCAGTATAGAAGAGATTAGGTGGAGATTAACGTCTCACACCCTACACCAAGATAAATTCAGAATGGATGAATGACTTAAATATAAAGAGGAAACTAAGTAAATTAGATGAACAAAGAATAGTATACTTGTCAGATCTATGGGAAAGGAAAGATTTTAAGACCAAACAAGAGATAGAGAATAATAGAAAATATAAAATGAATAATTTTAATTACATTAAATTAAAAAGGGTTCCTACAAATAAAACTAATGCAACCAAAATTGTGGAGAAACCATTATAATAAAAACCTCTAACAAAGATCAAATTACTCAAATTTACAAGGAGCTAAATCAGTTGTACAAAAAATCAAGCCATTCTCCAATTGAAAAATGGGCAAGAGGCATGAATAGGCAGTTTTCAGATAAAGAAATCAAAACTATCAATAAGCACATGAAAAAGTGTTCTGAATCTATTATAGAGAAATGTAAATCCAAACAACTCTGAGGTACCACTTCACACGTAGCAGATTGGCCAATATGACAGCAAAGGAAAGTAATAAATATTGGATGGATGTGGCAAAATAGGGACATTAATGCATTGCTGGTGCAGTTGTGAATTTATCCAACCATTCTAGATGGCAACTTGGAACTTTGCCCAAAAGGCTTTAAGAGATTGCCTGCCAAAAAATTGGAAAACGGGGGGTTGCCCTCCAATTGGGGAATGGCTGAACAAATTGTGGTATATGTTGGTGATGGAATACTGTTATGCTCAAAGTACTAATGAACTGGAGGAATTCCATGTGAACTGGAATGACTTCCAGGAACTGATGCAGAGTGAAAGAAGCAGAACCAGGAGAATATTATACACAGAGAGAACATGATACACTGTGGAACAATCAAATGTAATGGATTTCTCTACTAGCAGCAATGCAATGTTCCAAGACAATTCTGAGAGACCTATTAGAAAGAACACTATTTATATTCAGAGGAAGAACTGTGGGAATAGAAACACATAAGAAACACAACTGCTTGATCGCATGGGTGGATGGGGATATGATTGGGGATATAGACTCTAAATGATCACCGTAATGCAAATATCAATAATATTGAAATAAGTCTTGATCAATGACACCTGAAAAACCCAGAGTAATTGTGCATTGGCTATGGCAGGAGGGTTGGGGGAGGGCAGGGAAAGAACATGAATCTTGTAACCATGGAAAAATATTCTAAATTAATTAATTAAATAAAAATGTCCAAAACTTAAAAAAATAAAGACTGCCTTCCCTTGGATCCAGCCATGCCATTGCTGGATTTGAACTCCAAAGGGATAACTGCATATATTAGTAATATAGAAACAGGTCTTTATCAATGATACATGTAAAATGCAGTTGAATTGCTTGTTGGCTACAGGAAGGGGGAGAGAGGAGGGGAAGAACATGAATCATGTAACCATGGGAAAATATTCAAAATTAATTAAATAAATAAACCTAAAAAAATAGAGAGAAGACAAAATGGTTCTTAGGTGATCTGTTTATCTTTTTGAAAGAATTTCTTATGCTATATGAAAAATTATCTAGTCCAAAACTCATTATTTTTGTGAAATTTTTATTTAATTAGTCAATTTAGAATATTTTTCCTTGGTTACAAGAGTCATGTTCTTTCCCTGCCCTTCCCCATATTGTTGATGTTTGCATTTGGGGTGATCATTTAGAGTCTATATCCCCAATCATTTCCCCATCAACCCATATGATCAAGCATAAAACTCATTATTTTACAGATGAAAAAACAAAATAATTTACATTGTATAATTTTCTCAGATAATTTTTTTAATCGAATGAATATATATGTACATATATATTCATTCGATTAAAAATTATATATATATATATAAAATATATATATATATAAAAATATATATATATATATATACTTTTCCTTTTATCAAACATTCCTGACATACCACAGTTGCACCAGGGTTGTGTTGGTGTATGTTCTGTACGTGAATAAAAGTCAAGGTTTGGGGCAGAATCGGGGAAGACCAAGGAGAGGACCATGAGAGAACCATGAGGAGAAGAGACAGAGCAGGTGGGTGAGGGGGAATGAGGAAGAGACTGGCAGGCTAGGCACCATGCAGTCAGGTTACTTATAGGAACATTACCTATCTACCTTTCCAATAAACTTTATAAAATATAAATATCTGGGTAGAAATATTATTATTTTAAAATTTTTAAACATTATGAGATGGAAATGCCTACCACCTAAAAATTCACATTTTATCTCAAGTAATTTAGCAGTATTTTCCTTTCTATATCAGTATAGGAGAGAAAATCCAATAAAATTTCCATAAGCATAATATCAAACCTAAAGTGCTACAGAAACACTCTTGGACTTACATCATTGGTAGGATGGAAATAAAAACTTTTACTTCAATTTCACGCTTTAACATCACTTTTTTGAATGGCTTTATACAGGCCACTTAGTCTCTTAGTATGATCTATAAAAATAATTTAAAATGCTATTGTTATTGAATTTTTTTTTAATGTATATAGCAACCAAATTGGGGCAGTTAGGTAGCATAATGAGGCAGAGCATCAGTACTGAAGTTGGAAAGATCTGTGTGTTCAAATATGGATACTTACTAGCTTCAGGACCCTGGGCAAGTCACTTACCTCTGTTTTTCTCAGTTTCTTCAGCTATAAAATGAGCTGGAAAAGGAAATAGAAAACCAGTGTCTTTGCCAAGAAAACCTTAGATGTGGTTACTAAGAGTCAGACAGATGACAGAAATGACTGAATGACAGCAAAGCAATTAAACTGCTATTATACCATTCTATTAGCCTATACATGTTTCTTACAGCCAATTTTTCCATTGTATAAAAATTAAAATTAGATCTCAAATATTAAAATGTTTTATTTAAAGGATTTATTAATGATCATTTGAAATCAAGGAATAAAGAGGATACAAACTAAAGACCACATGCATATGACTGATTAGTCATTTCAAAATCCCTATTCACCACAGCCATGCTTGCCCACTGGACCAAAAAGAGGTTGGGACCCTCCAGGTCCCTGGCCAATATCCCCTATCTACAGGAAATACGTAATAACAGGAAGTGAGTGGGTTCCCAGGAAATGTAGTTCTTTTTTAGGGTAATAGATTTTCAATTATACACCCCCACCCCCAGATCTGTGGAGGACTGGTTTCTCCAATGGATCTTGTAAACATAACCAACTTTGAAATAACAATAATTTGGGGGATAAAAGGAAAAGAGAAGAAAACCAATGATTTCTAGGCACATTGACAAAAAGCCAGTTGGGGGGAAGTCCCTTTTGGCACAAGAGTATACATACAAAACAAATGCATTCAACTCCACACAGTTCAGATCACCACATCCCAAAGTTCACTCTGGATATTCTGGTGCAGTGTGTGGTCTGTGGAGGTATCTCCATGGTGCCTTCTCCAAATAGTTTACTTTCTGGATAGGGAAAGGTAGCATGTTTGTTAACCTAAAATTACTCTCAAAAGAATTTAAACTTTGCATTTTAAAATAATAATACATTCCCCCTGAAGAGGGTATTGACAAATATAGGGATCACTTTGGGATACATGGCTGGGTTATGAGGTATATGAATCAATTGGAAAGAGAAATCAAAAACATCAAAAAAAATCCAAATGAAAGAGAAAAAAATAACTTCTGAATGAAATCTAGACTATCAAAGTCTTATGTGTAAAAATTCTAAGTAAAGGAAAATAAGCCTATAACAGATCCTTGAATCAGGGCCCCACTAAAGTGACTTAAGCAATTTTGCATTTACACATTCAGTAGCCAGGACTATAGAAAGTTTGCCACACTATGAAAGACAGAAAAGGGACTAGATTATAGGAGCAAATGGGAACCAGGATGGAGCCAAAATATTCAGTCTCATATATTTGATATAGAGTGTGTGGTTCAAGGAAATCCTGCATTGAACACATGTTAAACAACCTCAACCTCAAGTCTCACAAATGATCAAGTCGTTGTGCTTTTTGTGCAGAATGTCATCAATCCATGTGGGACTGGTTTGGTCTCTGTGACCTTGTGCTCAATTGGCACTATGCAAGTAGCTTTGTGCTTCTTTGGCACTGTGCAATGGCTCTTTTTTGTATCCCCTTCTCCTGGAATTAGACAGAGTCATTAAACAGAGTCCCATAATTTTTTTTAAACAATCACTGGCATCATTTTTGTAGTCTAAAACACATTAAACCCAGTGGAATTGTGCATCAGATACAGGATGGGGGAGGGAAAGAACATGAATCTTGTAACCATGGAAAAATATTCTAAATAATTTAATTAAAATGTTAAAAAATTAAAATTTTTATAGTCTAAAGCTTTTGTAGTATACATTGACATTAGAGCAAATGTATTTTAAACTTATATTACTGCAAGATCAGAAAAAATTAAAGAAAATCTTCTCAATACTGGTGACATGTGCTTCAAATACAAAAGGGAGCAAAAAAAACTGAAATAGTGTATTGCACATGCAAGCAAAAACAATAATAAAAGATTTTTTAAAATAAAAAATATATAGCTTACAATCATTGACACACTGTGTCAGCTAAGGAAAAGTAGAATTCAAAGGTTTCTCTCCCTACCTCCCCCCCAAAATGAGATCCATTTCCTCTTCAAACTTAGCCATGATCCACTCTGTGTGAGTACAAGTGATTTTCAGAAAGTAACAGTTTTTTTTAAAATAAAGAACAATAGTACAACAGGTAATGCACATTTAAGTATCAAAATCCCCAAAGTTATAATATCCCATTTAATGACAATAGCAAACAAACCCATTATCATTAGGATTCACATGAGTCTTCTGTGTGACATTTAAAGCTAATGGATACTTGTCACAAGTTTTTTTCAGGTGTAGCAATCTTTCAACCTTGGCTGAGATATATATATATATTTTTTAATTTATTGCTGCCATCATTACAAAAATGTGGCAGAGGAGTCTAGAAAATATCAAACATCTGTACTGTTGATGTGGGGTCTAAAAAAATGTCACCAAGAGTCTAGATCATTCTTGTGGAAGGGTAGAATAAGCTGAAGGGTTACAAATGAGATATGCTCCCTCTTAGGAACCATCCAGGGATACCATGCCCAGGGATCAACTTCTTAGCTCTTTTTGTATGAGACTGTTATGTCCCATCCATTCACATTTTTATAAATGCAGAGGTGGGAATTATAATAGTTCTTCATTTCAGCTACTAAAATGGACTCTTTACCTCTTGTTACAAATAACTCAGAGGGGGCAACTGGGTAGCTCAGTACATTGAGAGCCAGGCCTAGAGACAGGAGTTACTAGGTTCAAATCTGGCCTCAGACACTTCCCAGCTGGGTGACCCTGGGCAAGTCACTTGACCCCCATTGCCTAGCCCTTACCACTCTTTTGCCTTGGAAATAATACCCAGTATTGATTCTAAGATGGAAGGTAAGGATTAAAAAAAACAAAAACAAAAACAAATAACTCAGAGGCAGGCAAAATGATCAGTCAGAGTTATTGAAAAAAAATTTTTAATCATGTCTAAAGACCCCTTAAAATCAATTTGAGATATTTAGCTCATTAAACTCTTTAAAGGTTATTAACCCGGGAGCAACTGGGTAGCTCAGTGGATTGAAAACCAGGCCTAGAGATGGGAGGTCCTAGGTTCAAATCTGGCCTCAGACACTTCCCAGCTGTGTGACCCTGGGCAAGTCACTTAATCCCCATTGCCTAGCCCTTACCACTCTTCTGCCTTGGAGCCAATACACAGTATTGACTCCAAGATGGAAGGTTAAGGGTTTAAAAAAAAAAAAAGGTTGTTAACCAGGTTGAATTCATCCATCATCTATGTGACAATTAACAAATGCAAGATGGAAAAAAAGCTGTTTATAGACTTTACAATATTTTTTAATATAGTTATAGGGGAAAGGTAACAGAATATATTTAAAATCTAAAACACAATAGATTAAAATGATTCAGTATAACAGAATAATATTGATCAAATTAATATATGAACTTAAAAACAACCAAATAAAGTCATAAACAAAACAATCAGCAAAATACAATAAAATGCAGAGACTTTCATAAAACAATGGAGTCTGAACGGTCTTAAAATTTTCACCTCCCATCTCTTTAAAGTTCCTTTCTCTATCCGTTCACATTCCTTTTGTCAGAACTGTGGAATTTCCCATAGCAAGGGAGAATATGGGGTTGAGGAATCTCAAACTGAATGAATCTTAGAGACCGGGCAGGCCCAAATGGCAAAAGGTTGTAGGGAGGTGAATTTCTCCCCTGAATCTCAGGCAAGATAAGTGAAAGGATCAGTGCACTTGTGAATGGTAGAAGTTGTTTGAAATAGATAATGCACTGCTCTTTTATAGAATGTGCCATGCTTGTAATTTACTTCCTGTTTGGAAGAGTAACTTCCTTCTTCCCTTCCCTGCCTGAGGTCTCCTGCCACGTGGAGGCTAATTATTTCCTAGGGAAAGCACACCCAGGTCTTTTTACCAGCTGCCCAGAAAGCGGCTCCAAGGACTCCCAGCTTCTTAGCTGGAAGCAATCAGCAGCACCAAAGGATCAGTAACAGGGGCAGCTACCATGGTCAGGGCCCAGGGCTGGGTCTGGGTCTGGAGCTGGGGCCAGAGCAGGAGCAGAAGCAAGAGCAGGAGTGATTGAAATCAAGAAGGTCAGGAGCTGATGGCTGGGACAACCCAGGAGGCTGGATTGGCAGCAGTATCAGCAATGACAGAGGCAGCAGTGAGGAACTGAGAAACATGGGCTCAAGCAGATGGGAGAGAGAAGTGACTTATTTCCTCATTTCCAAGAGTCCCCTGGCTAAAAATAACCCAGTCAGTAGGGAGAGCAACTGGGAAAAAGTAGGGAAAGGAAAAAGGAAGCAGCTCCAAAGAGAGTTCAGAGTTTGTGAGGGTGGGTGGGGTGAGCAAAAAGCCTTGGCAGGAGAAACCTGGCTTTAAAAAAATTTATCTATGCTATCTTGAAAAATTGAGAGTGCTTCTCCAACTAGTGGTTGCCATCAATGTAAAAATTAAAATTAGATCTCAAATATTAAAATGTTATATGTAGTAGTAGTAGTAGTAGTAGTAGTAGTAGTAGTAGTAGTAGTAGTAGTCTCTCGGTAACCGAGGATAATGATTGTCTTTGTGCGTTTTCATCTATGATAGATGAGCGTGCACAAAGACACTTGTGCATGAAGGAGATTTAAGTGGAAAAGTCAATGCACAGAGACAGTCCCACTTCGACTGTCCAAAGCCGAGAGGGCTTTGGAAGCCTGGGTCCAGTGGCACGAAAAGTCATTACACCTGGAGAATTCCTCAGCTGCATTGGATGGCCGTGTTGTCTTTTGTGCTCCAACACACCCTAAGCACTCCACAGTGCTTTGCTGCATCGCCATCTCAGCCATTGAACCTTCTTATTGGTTTCTTCCATCTGTTCAGCCGAAGTAGTCTTCACATGCTGGGTGAGCAAGGCCTAGTTCACCAGGGGTCTATGACCCGATGGCTACCCTCACAAGGTTTAGCCAGCCTGTCGAAGCCGTTGCCTGGGGTGTGGCCGCTGCTGCATGCTAGCAACTACTAGGAGCCACAAGTGAGAGCTGGGTGTCAGATGGGGGTCAGAGGCTGGAGAGCTGCCCTAGAAGGGCATGACAAGCCCTCCATACCAGAGATACCACCCCTCCCTAAACACCCCATACACCCGTGTTATATTTAAGGGATTTATTAATGATCATTAGAAAGCAAGGAATAAAGAGGATACAAAATACAGACCATGTGCCCATGGCTGATTAGTCATTTCAAAATCCCCATTCACCACTGCCATACTCACTGACAGGGCCAAAAAGAGAGCAGTGTATAATTGAAAATTTGTTTCCCTAAAAAAGATCTACATATCCTGAGAGCCCACTGACTTCCTGTCATTAGGTACTTCCTGTAGACAGAGGATAAAGTCAATGGACATTGAGGTTCTTCTTCCTCTTTTGGCATGTAGTCAGCAGTGATGGTGGTGAGTGGGGATTTTGAAAATGGCTAACCAGCCATGGGCACATGGTCTTTATTTTGTATGCTGTTTATTCCTTGCTTTCTAATGACTATTTAATAAACCTCCTAAAATATAATATTTTTATTATTTGAGATTTACTTTTAATTTTACAGTTGGCAACCAGAAGGGACTAGAAAAACTCTCAATTTTTTTTTCTAAGATAGCCTAGATAAATTTTAAACCACATTTCTCCTGCCAAGGCTTTTCACCTACCCCACCCACTCACCCACCCTTGCAAACTCCAAGAGAACTTGAACTCTCTTTGGAGATGCTGCCTTTTTCTTTTCCTACTTTTGCCCAGTTGATTGCTCTCCCTACTAGCTGGGCTATTTTTAGCTGGGGGACTCTTGGCAGAGAAAGGATAAACTGCTTCACCTGATTCTGCTCCCCCATGCTGCTAAATCCCAGTGACTTGCTTCTACTCTTGTTCCTGCTCCTGCTCCTGCTGCCTGCTCTTGCCTCCTGGGTTGTCCCAGGAATCCACTCCTGACCTTCTCAACCCAGATTGCTCACTTGGGCCCGGACCCAGGTCTTAAGCTGCTGATATCTGCCACTGTGTCTTCAGAATCACAAACCAACTGGTAAAAAGTGGGATGTTCTTTCCTTAGGCAACAATTAGCCTCCACATGGCAGGGGACCTCGGAGATGGTGGAGGAAGGGAAGAAGGAAGTTACTCTTCCAAATAGGAAGTTGATTACAAGCATGGCATACTCTATAAAAGAGCAGTGCATTGCCTATTTCAAACAGCTTCTTCCATTCATGAGTACACTGATCCTTTCACTTATCTTGCCTGAGATTCAGGGGAGAAATTCATCTCCCTGCAACTCTTTGCCATTTGGGCCTGCCCAGTTTGAGATTCCTAAAACCCATGTTCTCCCTCACTATGGGAGATACCACAGTACTGACAAAAGGGATCTGAATGGATACAAGAAGGAACTTTAAGGAGCCTAGAGGTGAAAAATTTAAGCCTTTTCAAACTTCATTTTTTTAAATGAAAGTCTCTGTATTTCATGGTATTTTGCTGATTGTTTTGTTTAAAATTTAATTTTGTGGTTTTAAGTTCATATATTAATGTATTCAATACTATTCTGTTATACTGAATCATTTTAATGTACTGGGTTTTAACTACTATTATATTCTGTTACCTTTCCCCTATAACCATACTGAACAAATATTATTGAATAAGCCCATATGAAAAACAGCTTTTTTTTTTTTTTCTATTTTGGCTTTGTAAATTGTCACATAGAGGATGGATGAACTTCATCAAAAACTGGTTACAACTGTATAACAACTTTTGGAAAATTTAATGATCTAAATATCTCAAATTGATTTTAAAGGGTCTTCAAACATGAATTTTAGATTCCCCCCCCCTCAACTCTGATTATTTTGCCTGCCTCTTAGCTATTTGTAACAATAAGTAAGGTCCATTTTAGTAGCTGATGTGAAGTACAATTATAATCCCCACCTCCCTATGGGACATTACAGTCTCATACCAAAGGAGCTGGGATGTTGATCCCAGGGCATGGTACCATTGGATGGCTCCCAAAAGAGGGGCATGTCTCATTTGTAACTCCTAAATTCACTTTAACCTTTCACCAGAATGATCTCTAGATGCTTGGTGACATTTTAAGACCCAATATAAATAGTATAGAGGTTTGATTTTTCTAGACCCCTCTGCCACATTTTTGTAATGATGGCAGTAATAGATTTTTTAAAAAATATCTCAGCCACAATTGAAACATTGGTATGCCTAAAAAAGCTTCTGACAAGTATCTACTGTTCCTGTTAAGGCTGTTCTTAAATCTCTTCCTTTGAACTGACACTTGGCAAGTG
Source organism: Monodelphis domestica (assembly GCF_027887165.1). Lineage (NCBI taxonomy): Eukaryota > Metazoa > Chordata > Mammalia > Didelphimorphia > Didelphidae > Monodelphis > Monodelphis domestica. The sequence continues at coordinate 10,757,942 of NC_077230.1, read as the reverse complement.
AAAAGGCTGACCCCTTTCCAGGATTTTCTAAAAAAAAAACTAGACTCAGGAGAGACCTACCTCTTGAGAGACTTCCCAGGTCCTCAGCTTTGCTGAGGTCAGTTAAGGACTAACTCTCCCTGTCTAGGTTGAGCCAGGGGCTGGGAGTAAATTACTTAGTGCTTAGGATAGATATCTTACCCTATCCTCTCTCTGATTTTCTTACTTCATTCTTTCTATATTTTGTAAATAAATTATAAATAAATCTCTTTGGAATAAATTAAATTCCTGGTGACCCTATTTTAAACATAATCCGGTTCAACCTTTTTATATAATTAGCCCTCCCCCCCCCAACAACCCTTAACAGCCTGGTGATCCAGTTAGGACTTTGATTAATCTATTAATTTTCTGTTCCTCATCAATAATATGTAAAAGAGTAGAAGTGTAACCATGGTGCTAGATATCATGGTACAGGTAGTGAAGGAGGAGGTTCCATTCTATCTCAAACAAACTTACTGGGGAACTTTCTGAGCTGTTACATCTCACAATTTTAGATTGTCTGGTATTGCCATTTCTGGGATTATTCATTCTGTCAGGAATGTTTTAAGGAAAACAACTTTATCAAATATATAGTGTAATTCTCTCTAAGAAAAGGAAATAAGGAGAATTATACAAGGGAAGGTAAAATTGGATCAATGTCCAGAGCTAAAGGGAAGGTGGGAGGGAGGGAGGGAAGGAGGGAGGGAGGAAGGGAGAAAGAAAGAAAGAAAGAAAGAAAGAAAGAAAGAAAGAAAGAAAGAAAGAAAGAAAGAAAGAAAGAAAGAAAGAAAGAAAGAAAGAAAGAAAGAAAGAAAGAAAGAAAGAAAGAAAGAAAGAAAGAAAGAAAGAAAGAAAGAAAGAAAGAAAGAAAGAAAGAAAGAAAGAAAGAAAGAAAGAAGAAAGAAGAGAGGGAGGAAGGAAGGAAGGAAGGAAGGAAGGAAGGAAGGAAGGAAGGAAGGAAGGAAGGAAGGAAGGAAGGAAGGAAGGAAGAGAAAAAAGGAAAGAGAAAAAGAAAGAAGACTAGTGTTCCTTGTCTGGTAGCAAGATATCCAGATGGTAGATGAATATTAAAAGAAAGATATGTATGTCAGATAGCTAGACATAATTTTTGAAATAAGATAAACACTTCTAATGAAGGAGTGATGAAGGGTGAGACACCCTTTCAGAGGAAGGATTAAGTAGGGTAAGTTATTCTCACAAGAATTCTGAGACAAAAAAATATCAGAGTAGAAAACAATCCATGAAATGATCAAATATAGTAATCAGAAAGAAAAAACAGCTTTCCTAAGGTTAGGACTGCTAACAGTAGAATATTATTTCTTAGACTTATTAAGTGGAAGGTCACCAGAAATTTTCAAAAGAACAATTTTGTTGAAAGAGGAAACCAAAATCAAGAAAAATATTAGAATATTGTGCTTGTAAATTGCCAAATATGTACAGCAGGTACAAGAACTTAAGAAATGTATTAGAGGGCACACAACTAGGTGTCTCAGTGGATTGAGAGCTAGGCCTAGAGTTAGGAGGTCCTGAGTTCAAATCCAATCTCAGATACATCCTAGCTGAGTGACCCTGAACAAGTTACTTAATCCCCATTGCCTAGCCCTTGCCACTCTTCTGCTTGGAATCTCATACAGTATTGATTCTAAGACAGAAGATAAGGATTAAAAAAATAATAATGAATATATTAGAATCCTGCTCTAATCATATCCTTGGAGTCTGTACTTTGGGGCTGGCTTCTTTATAGATATTTTAATTTGTAAAAATTAAATTCTCTTGGATTCGTAGGTTGGCCTTGAATTCATGTTATAATAAGTTATACTATAGTGAGACTCTGATATATATGGGAGGATAGAAACATTATTTAATCTACATAAATCATATATATGGTTACCAAGTATTATTTAAGAAACACTCAATTAGATGTGATGTGTTTATAAAATAAAAACTTAATCAGCAGATTTTTTTTTACATAGTTGGAATATGTAAACCAAAACTAGCTAATGAGCCAGGCAACCTGGCAGTTGGCAATGAGAAATTGGTCTCCAAAAGGTAAAAAAAAAAAAACAACTAATCTTTTCAGGTTAAAAAAAAAAAGAGTTCAAAAGTTGAGTAAGTTAATTCAAAATGATGTTTTTTTAAGTCAACAAAAGTTTGTTTTTTGAATTGAATAAATTTGTTGTCACTTAGAAAAAACAGAAAAGGAAATAGCTGAAAGAAAGCTTAATGGAGACTAGAGTGGCATACCTTGAAGATTGCATCTCTCAATGGCCAAAACTATTTCTTAACAGAATGAAACTATGTCTTGCTTTACCCAACCTACCTCTCCTATTTTTTCTATTTTGTCCATCAAAGTAGATAAAACAAAACCCCAAAAGAAAGAAGGTATAAATACACTCCCCTTAAGAGAGGTACCAACCCTTAATCCCAAAAAAACAGCTAGTTTATATTAGATATCAAAGACCATTTACCCTTCAGGATATTGAGAGATTTAAGTGGAGCACTCCTTCTTTTGAGGAGGAGCCCATAACTGTTATAAAAAAGCTGGAAACTATATGCCAACAATCTGATCCAACCTGGACTGATTTTGAGCATTTTCTAGATGAATTGTTAACAAAAGGGGGAAAGGATAAGGTTTTAAGGCTTACTAATGAGGCTTGGGGAATAGGCACCCTTCATTGGCCCCAGCAGGACCCTTAATTTTAATAATGAAGCAGACTACAACAGATTGTGTCAAGCTAGGGAGGAAGTACTTAATTCAATGAGAGCATGTTCTGACAGATTGGGTACCTGGACAAAACCTGAAAAACTAAAACAAGAGATAGGAGAAAATCTTTCACAGTTCATGGACCAACTTATAGAACTGTGTGTGTGTGGGGGGGGGGGGGGGCGGGGGGAGGTGTAGAGACCTGGATTTGACCAGAGAAAGGAATATTAGGCAATTGAGAAGGCAGTTTGTGAAAAATTGTTGCAGTGGTCAAGGATTATTTAAAAACAGTTGTCCTAAACTGGATGAATATGGGCCTTGATGAATTAAGGAGAGTGACAGTATTATGTGTATAAGGGTATGAAAGGAAAGATGACAATGATAGTGATTTAGTGGATGCATTAAGAAGGGAGATAAAAAATATTAAAGGGAAAACTTAAAAAAGGAGATAAAAATTACAGGGTAGCTATGGCTCTTGTGCAAGAATATACAAATCAAAGACCAATGTGTTTCTTATGTGGATAAAAGGGAAACCTAATGATAAATTGTAGATTCTGGAATCAAATATTCAATAATTTTAGAAAAAATGATGGAAACTTTAGGAATAACTATTCTAGAAACAACAACTATTTTACAAATAATAACAGAAACAATTTCAGAAATAACAATAATGGGAATTATGGAAATGATAGAACCAATAATCAAAATGAAGCAAATGATATGTTGCAATATATCCAAAATGGGGTATATCCACATAATAGCCAAAATACAAATCCTCTTCAATGAGAGGAATCTCAGAGAAGTGAACATAGACTTTTATGAAGGTTTGAGAGGGGAGAAAGGACTCTGGAATCAAAGATTGAAACATTTGATTTTCCAGACACAGATATAATTACCCAGTCATCTCAGTCCATTCTCCTCCAGATAGAAATGTACCACATGTGACCCTGAAAATAGGAAATACATTATATGATTGTCTTCTAGATACTGGGGCATCAAGATCTGCACTAATGAGTACGCTTGATTCCAATTGTAATTCTATTGCCTCTATTAATGTTGTTGGGGTGTCTGGAACACCTTTGGAAGTCCAAAAGCTTTCACCACGAATGGTGTCTGTGGGATCTTTATCCATGGAACATTCATTCATTCTAATGCCTAACTCCCCTATGAATTAATTTACACAAAAGATCTCTCCCCAGTAAAGAGCCATGATAATATGTCCTCAAGATGGCAATATTACCTGAAGAATCTCTAAATTTGTTCCCTGTACTCTTTATAGATAGTCAGGAGATGAATAAAACTCCAACCTTTGAAATACCAACAGATATACCCAATTTGCTCTTGGCTACATCTTCTACTGATGTAGACATAATAAAATTAGCTGTTCTGGTTCCAATTAGAACAAAAGTTGGCCCATGTCCTCAATATCCATTATCAAAAGAAGCAATCAAGGGAATTACCCCAGTGATAAATTTTTTAATCCAACCAAAAAGAATAATCTCAGGGGAAGCTGGGTAGCTCAGTGGAATGAGAGTCAGGCACAGAGATGGGATGTCCTGGGTTCAAATCTGGCCTCAGCCACTTCCTAGCTGTGTGATCCTGGGCAAGTCACTTAACCCTCACTGCCTAGCTCTTACCACACTTCTGCCTTGGAACCAGTACACAGTATTGATTCCAAGATGGAAGGTAAGGGTTTAAAAAAAATAATAATAATCTCCTGCAAATCAGAATATAATTCACCTATCTGGTCTATTAAAAAAACAAAATTAGACAAAAATGGAAAACCTGTTCATCAATTTGTTCAAGATTTATGGGCTATTAATAATCATATCATCAAAAGACACCCTGTTGTTCTAAGTCCATCAAATATTATTTCCTCCATTCCTAGCACCACTAAATATTTCACAGTAGTAGATTTGTGTTCCACCTTTTTTTAAATTTTATTTTGTAATTTTTATTTAGTCAATTTAAAATATTTTTCCTTGGTTACAATTATCGTATACTCTTTCCCTCCCCTCCCTCCATCCCTTCCTGTAGCTGACACACAATTCAACTGGGGTTTATATGTGTCCTTGATCAAAACCTATTTCCATGTTGTTGATGTTTGCACTAGGATGATCATTTAGAGTCTACATCCCCAATCATATCCCCATCAACCCATGTAATCAAACAGTTGTTTTTCTTCTGCATTTCTACTCCCACAATTTTTCCTCTGAATGTGGATAGTACTCTTTCTCATAAATCCCTCTGAGTTGTTCTGGATCACTGCACTGCCACTAATGGAGAAGTTCATTACATTCGATTGTACCACAGTGTATCAGTCTGTGTACAATGTTCTGGTTCTGCTCCCTTCACTCTGCATCACTTCCTGGAGGTTGTTCCAGTTCCCATGGAATTCCTCCACTTTATTATTCCTTTGAGCACAATAGTATTCCATCACCAACATATACCACAATTTGCTCAGCCATTCCCCAATTGAAGGGCATCCCCTCATTTTCCAATTTTTGGCCACCACAAAGAGTGCAGCTATGAATATTCTTGTACAAGTCTTTGTGGGGTGTTCCTTAAGGACTTCCCTGACCAACAGGGTTCCACAAGGGAAGGGGCTCACCTTTGTGATGGGACCCGAGGAGATATAGGGAACTGAGAACCAGGGTGAAGAATGACAGACATGGACAAGTCAGTGTATGAATAGGCAGGCAAACCTGAGGGGATTAAGATAAGGTATGTAAGCCGACAAGGGCCATAGCCTCAGGAGAGGCTTTAGAGAGAGGGAGACAGAGACATTGGAAGATTGCCTTGGAAGAGGAAGATTGAAGATCCAAGAGGAGTACTCATGGTCACCGCCTCTGTATTTATTGCCTTTTTCTGTTTAGGGAAGTATTCTCAAACTCGTAGTAACCACGTTACAAAGCATGGACAATGAGGATTGGATGGTGAGGTGAGAGTAACACCTTTTTGGGCGTGTACATTACAAACCATAGATTTCCCGGGCAAAGGAGGCTCTGATCATGTTAATGAGTCTGCCCTAGGCAAGGGCCCCATGGCCATTTCAAGGTTACATTCACAAACCTTATTGGTAAAACCTTGTTCTTGGAGATACAGTAATCATACAGTCATTTATGATTCATAGATGTGAATATGCTTGGGATACTACAGTCTTTTTCCTTATTATCTCTTAGGTGTACAAACCCAGCAGTGCTATGGTTGGATCAAAGGCAGTCTTTTAGCATCCTTTGGGCAGAGTTCCAAATTTCCCTCCAGAATGGTTGGATCAATTCACAACTGCACCAGCAATGCATTAATGTACCTATTTTGCTGCATCCCATACAATGTTTATTACTTTCCTTTGCTGTCATATTAGCCAATCTGCTAGGTATGAAGTGGTACCTCGGAGTTATTTGGATTTGCATTTATTAATTATAATAGATTCAGAACACTTTTTCAGTGCTTTTTAATAGTTTTGATTTCTTTAACTGAAAATTGCCTATTCATGTCCCTTGCCCATTTATCAATTGGGGAATAGTTTGATTATTTTGTACAATTGATTTAGCTCTTTATAAATTTGAGTAATTGGACCTTTGTCAGAGGTTTTTGGAATGAAGATTGTTTCCCAATTTGCTGTTTCCCTTCTAATTTTGGTTGCATTGGTTTTGTTTGTACAGAAACTTTTTAATTTAATGTAATCAAAATTATTTATTTTATATTTTGTAATTTTTTTCTAATTCTTCCTTGGTCTTAAAACCTTACCTTTTTCAAATACCTGACATGTATACTCTTCAGTGTTCACCTAACTTACTTATAGTTTCCTTCTTTATATTCAAGTCATTCAGTTTGGGTGTAGAAAGATCAGGGAGCTGTTAAGGAGGGCTTGAGAAGACCAGAAGAGCGCCCTCATGAGGGGAGCATAGAAAAGTGGGTGGAGATTGAGCTTTTTTTTTTTCTGTTTTATACCACTTTATTAAAACCTGAGAACCTCAATATAAAACTAAACACTGGTGAATTCTCATTTTCCTTGCTAAGCCCCAATTACTGCAAACTTACAAGCTGCACAAGTAAGTTTCTGCTAGCATTCAACATTTAAATAGATTAAATTTTTCTCTGACACACTTGGTAGATTTCATATAATGAAAATAACTAAAAGAATTAGTGTAATATATGGAACAGATCAAAGAAAAATTAACTTTAGAAAATAAGGCTACAAAGTTCATTATTGATGGACAGCAGTACTCATGTTATGGACACAGTAGCTTCATTTTTTTTTTAACCCTTACCTTCCGTCTTGGAGTCAATATTGTGTATTGGCTCCAAGACAGAAGAGTGGTAAGGGCTAGGCAATGGGGGTCAAGTGACTTGCCCAGGGTCACACAGCTGGGAAGTGTCTGAGGTCAGATTTGAACCTAAGACCTCCCATCTCTAGGGCTGGCTCTCAATCCACTGAGCTACCCAGCTGCCCCCAGTAGCTTCATTTTATTACTGTTCTAGCCATGGAGGAATAACTGAATCCCCCTCAAATCCAAGGGGGAGGGGATGAAGAGGAATTAATTATCTGTTACAGTTACTGTATATTTTGCATACTTTTAAGCAACTCTTTAATATTATAGAACATATTAAACATAAATGGAGACTACAATGCCATACTCTACTTATAATACATCTGAAGATCCAAATTTAAAATAATCAAGTTGAATGTACATAATTGTTAGTGCATTCACTAGATTATGTCCAAAGGGAGCAAAAAACCCCATCACAAAATAAAACAGAACCACCCCATGTAAATGGCAGCAGTGACTAAAGAGAAATCACAGCTACTTGGTTTGTTTCATTTTAGTTGAAGAGTTCTCGTTTGAAGGAAAACACTTCTCTTTGACAAGTTGAATTTATTAGTTTTGTCTTCATAAGAGAAAATGAAGATAAACTTGATTTTTATCATCATTTAGAAACAAGACAGGCTATAATTTAGATACCATGTACCAACTAAAGTTCATTTTTTTCTCTGAAGACATGGCTGGCTAAAAGTTTTCTGGGTTTTTTTTTTCTTTTTCTTTTTTGTTAATGGTTAAATTATTAAAATGTGGAATGTACACTTAAAATAGATACCGGCAGAAACTATCATTTTTTATGAATACTGCAGATAAAGCAGAAGTATCTTTAGGACCTGCTTCTCAAAACAATTAATAAAAAAAAAAGAACAATTTAAGGAGTTCCAGTTCTGTGTCATAGATTATTTGAATCAACATGGAAATTTAGAGAAACTAGCTGGTTAATTTTGGGTCCCTATAATAATTCTTCTATATTTCTAATGGCAAAAACTGATTCCCCCACCTCAACCTTCCAATGAAGCAAATATTAAGAGCTTCCATCTGTTCCTTCTATTGCGAAAACATTAGTCAAATAGTGACACATGCATCTTATTAAAAATTAAGTTCAAAACATATAAAATAATTCTGTATTAGAAACTTGACTATATTAGAAGTCTCTTCTCCTTTTTGGAAGTTGTACTGGGTCAGGTTAAATGCTCCAATTCCACTGTTATTAATAATTAGGAAGCAGAAGAATGTTGCAGACAGTTGAAATTGGAGGTTTAGTTACCACACCACTGACTCCTGGTTGGTTGTGTGGGTCAGTAAGGTCTACACCTCTTCCTCTGGCAGAATTGGCTCCTGGATTCTGTGGTTCATTCTTCAGCAACTTTTTGGCTATTGCCATGAATATTTCATTTACATTTGCTGACGTTTTAGCTCACGTTTCCATGAATAATAAACTGTTGTCATCTGCATAAGACTGTGCTTCCTGGAAACCTACAGCTCTTTTCCTTGCTAGATCAGCCTCGTTCCCGGCTAAAGCTATTACAGCGGTGGGACTTGCTTGCCTCTGAAGTTCTTTGACCCAGTTTTTTGCTCTTTCAAAGGACTCCTCATTTGTGCTATCATATACAACCGTTGCTGCTTGTGCTCCTCTGTCGTCCATCGGTGCTAAGCTACGATGTTTCAGATGTCACCGTGGTGTCATCAGGACGCACAGTCCGGCTTAGAAAAGTCGCCCCAGCGGTTCTCTCCTGAAATTCATGAAATCGGCCCTTCACAAATCCAGGAACAAGACCTGATTTTCCAACAGCGGATTCGCCCCAAAGGACGAGCTTGAACTGGCAAATTGTATTCCCAGTATTTGGCCCATTGGGTCTTGCTGCTCCTCGACGAGCCAAGTCCAAATTAGAATAAAGTCCCTGATTTCAGTAGACGGTAGACTTCCAGGATTCAGGTGTCAATATTTTTCTTTCTATTGGCAATAATCTGGCGCGACCGGACGGTGTCTCATCCGTGAGCTGCCGGCGCCTCCTGGCGCTGCTCCCCTCCCTCTCACTGGCCGGTGCTGGGCTCCGGTTCTGTCCCCGCCTCCCGCCGCTCCTCCCCCTCAGCCGGTGCTGGGCGCCCAAGGCTCTAGCCGCCGCTGCCGCTTCTCCTCCGGCTCCCCTCCCCCCACCCCACCCCCCAACTCCGTAGCCGGGCGCCTTCCGAAACTCAAACCCCGAGATTGAGCTTTGTAGAGACCGAGACCCTGTGGAATCTGTATAAGCTAAATAACCTCGTTTCCTATAGTCTCAAGGGTTTTGTGCCTTTCCGGCCCTGGAGTTTTTCCATCACCAATCCATCTAGGTCTTTCCCAATCAATATATCTCCTTTGGGCGGTAGTTTTCTTTTTCAATACATAGGGGGAAATTTATATTTCTAAACACTTACAACAATAACATAGAGGAAATGCAGATCGATGAATTGGGCATACAACTAAAAAAGAACAAATTAAAAATCTTCATTTAAAGACTAAGGGAGAAATTAATAAAATCAAAAGTAAAAGAGCCGTTGAACTATTAAGACTAGGAGTTAGTTTTATGAAAAAACAAAATAGATCATTGGTTAACGTGATTTAAAAAAGGAAAGAAAATCAAATAATCAGTATCAAAAATGAAAACAATGAACTCACCCCCAATGAAGAGGAAATTAAAGCAATCGCTTGGAGCTATTTTGCCCCATTGGATGCCAAAAAACCTGACAATCTAAGGAAAATGGATGAATATTTACAAAAATAGACATGGCCCAGATTAACAAAAGAGGAGATAGAACACTTAAATAATCCCCTATCAGAAAAAGAAATTGAACAAACCCATTCAATTTCTTAGCTCCCTAAAAAAAATCCCCAGGGCCAGATAGATTCACAAGTGGATTGTAGCAAACATTTAAAGATTAATCCCCAAACTTGATAAGGTATTTGGGAAAATAAACAAAGAAGAAGGCCTACCAACTTCTTTTTATGGCATAAATATGGTTCTGATAGTTAAGCCAGGAAGAACAAAAATAGAGAAAGATAATTATAGACCAATTTAATTAATGCACATAGATGCAAAAATTTTAAATTAGATACTACCAAGGAGACTAGAGCAATATGTCACAAGGATCATTCACTATGATCAGGTGGGATTTATACCAGGAATACAGGGCTGGTTTAAAATTAGGAAAAAAATCAAAATAATTGACCATATCAATAATCAAACTAATGGAAATCACATATCTCAACAGATGCAGAAAAAAAACCTTTGACAAAACAATACCCATTCCTATTAAAAACACTAGAAAACAGGAATAAATCGGTCATTCCTTAAAATGTGGTATATACCTAGAATCTTCAGCAAGTATCATCTGCAATGGGGATAAGTTAGAAGTCCTTCCAATAATATCACAGGTGAAGCAAGGATGTTCATTATCACCAGTATTATTTAATATTGTATTACAAATGTTAGCTTTAGCAATAAGGAAAGAAAAAGAAATTGAAGGAATTAAAGCAGACAATGAGGAAATTAAACTATCATTCTTTGCAGATGATATGTTAACATACTTAGAGAATCAACTAAAAAACTAGTTGAAATTATCAAAAACTTTAATAAAGTTGCAGGATATAAAATAAATCCATGTAAATCATCAGTATTTCTATATATTACCAACCAAGTCCAGCAGCAAGAGTAATAAAGAGAAGTTTCATTTAAAATCACTCTAAACAATATAATATATATATACATATATATATAAAATACCTAGGAATCTACTTGCCAAGGCAAATACAATAATTATATGAACACAATTACAAAACACTTTCACACAAATAAAGTCATATCTAAACAATTAGGAAAATACTAATTGCTCATAGGTAGGCAGTGCTAATATAATAAAAATGACAAATTTACCTAAATTAATTTATTCAGTGCCATACCAATCAAACTACCAAATAATTATTTTATAGAACTAGAAAAAAATAAAAACCAAATTAATCTGGAAGAACAGAAGATCAAGAATATCAAGAGAACTAGTGAAAGAATGTGAAGGAAAGAGGCTTATCAATACCAGTATTGACTCAAACCGTATTATAAAGCAAGAATCATCAAAACAATCTGGTCCTGGCTAAGAAATAGAATGTTAGAATAATTAGATAAACAATATACAGGGGTAAATGACCTTAGCAACCTAGTGTTTGATATACCCAAAGATCCTAGCTTTTGGAATAAGAATGTAACCTGTAACAAAAACTGCTGGGAAAATTGGACAACAGTATGGCAGAAGCTAGGTACACACCAATATTTCACATCCTATACCAAGATAAAGTCAAAATAGTGTATGATTTAGATATAAAGAGTGATTCCATAATTAAATTAAAGGAACACAGAATAATTTACCTGGTAGATCTTTGGAGAAAGAAAGAATTTATGATGAACCGAGACAAAGAGTATTATAAGATGTAAAATGAATAAATTTTGGTTATATTAAATTTAAAAGTTTTTGTACAAGCAAAACCAATCTAACCAAATTAGAAAGGAAACAAAAGGGGTGGGGGGATTTTATGATGTTTCTGATAAAAGTCTAATCTCTCAAATTTATGAAGAAATAAGTCAAATTTATAAGAATACAAGCCATTCTCCAAGTGACAAATTGTCAAAGGATTTGAACAAGCAATTTTCAGATGAAGAAATCAAAGCCTTCAATAACCATTTTAAAAAATGTTCTAAATCCCTCTTGATGAGATAAATACAAATTAAAATAATGCTGAGGTACTACCTCACACAAACCAGATTGGCCAACATAGCAGTAAAGGAAAGTAATAAATGTTGGAGGGTATGTGGCAAAATTGGGACACTAATACATTGCTGGTGGAGTTGTGAACTGATCCAACCATTCTGGAGGGCAATTTGGAACTATGCCCAAAGGGCTACAAAACTGCACATCCTTTCCTCCAGTAATGCCACTACTGGGTTTGTATCTCAAAGAAATAAAAAAAGTGTAGGAACTAAAATAAAGAAAAGGCAGTAGAAAAGAATCAAAAAAGGGTCTTTATTTCTGAATTTAAAAGGTCTCTTCTCCAGGAAGCTCTCCTCTCCACTCCCCAGTTCCAAGGTTCCTTCTAAGGCCCTCCTTTCCCAGGGAAGGAGTCCCTCCCTAGCATGTTGTTCCATTCATAGACCAATCCCACACCAGGAAGTGGGAGGGGAGGGGTCCCTCTAGCATGGGACTGGTCCATTCATAGACCAATTCCATGCCAGGAAGTAGGGGGGAGGGACCCTGGGGGTGCAAGGCATGCTGGGGGATGTAGTTCCAGTATACATTATTTTTCTCAAAACCCACAAGAGGAAAGGACCCAATTGTACAACTATATTTATAGCTGCTCTTTTTGTGTTGGCAAAGAATTGGAAATTGAGGGGATGTCCAGCCATTGAGGAATGGCTGAACAAATTGTGGTACATGTTAGTAATAGAATATTATTGTACTATAAGAAATGATAAGCAAGACCATTTCAGAAAAAGCTGGACCGATCCAGAGCGAAATAAGCAGAACTGGGAGAATATCATACACAATAACAGCAATATTGGATGATGTTTATCCATGAAAACTTGGCTACTCTCAGCAATCCAATCATCTGGGACAATCCTGAAATACTTATGATAGGGGAATGCTGTCCACCTCCAGAGCGAGAACTGTTGGAATCATTTCATATCTGTGTGTTTGGGGCTTTATTTTGGAGTTTTGGTTAACACTTGACTTTGCTCTTACATCAGTGCCCAGTAGAGAAATGTGTTTTACATGATAATAAAAAAGTACAGGTTTGATGGTGTCAGTCCTTTCTCAATAAATGTTACCTATTACTTCTAGGATCAAATATAGACACTTCTCTTAAGCATTTAAACCTTTACCCTGTGACCCCCTCCCCGCTTTCCATTTTTCTTGCTCATTCCTCTCCTCTGCACACTCTGAAATTAGTCCTGTGGAACTACATTTAGTCCCATGAACTAAAGATGCCGTGCTCCATCTATACTTTCCCAATGGCTGTCTCCCATGCCTACAATCTTCTGTCACACCTCTGCCTCCCAGAATTCCTGGTTTCCTTCATAACTCCACTTAAGAGTCATGAGACTTCTCCTTCCTCCAACATTTCCTTGTATTTTATTTCTATATCTTGCATGGGCTCATCCATAGATGTACACATGATCTTCTTCGTTAAAATGTAAGCTTCTTGTGGGCAGAATAAATTTTACATTTTTAAAAATCTCTAATACTTAACATAGTACTTGGCACACAGTAGGTGTTTAATAATATTTTTGATTGATTAATTGATAGGGATTGGTTAATCCCTAACGTAGAGATTAAAAATTAAGGCCCAGTATTAATTTGGGGCATTCTAGATTGCTTTTTTTAAAGCCGATTGTAGTGACTGTTGAATAGAGGGTTATCGGTTTGTCCAATATCACGGAGAGAGTTTAGCCACTATATCAGAGCAATCTGGAGTCTATATTGCTTGGGCCTGAAGATATAAGCCCTGAATGGTGATAGAGAAATGTTCAAAAGAAAACATGAGTTCAGAAACTACGAGAGACCACTAGTGACCAGCAGAGCCATTTTCCCTGTAAGGACACAACACGTCTTGAAATAAAAATATGCTCAGTTGTCACTAAAGGACTCCAGAAATACCACACCCCGTAATGAGCAAGCCTCATTAGATCATTGAAATGGCATTATCAAAATATGGTCCTGTGTGGGGTTTTCCTTAATGGACTTCCCTGACCAGCAGGGTCCCACAAGGGAAGGGGCTCACCTTTGTGATGGGACCCGAGGAGAGGTAGGAACCGAGAACCAGGGTGGAGAATGAAAGACAGGGACAAATCAGTGATTGGATAGGGCAGGCAACCCCTATGATTTTCCTTAAGGCGGAAAATGAGGATAATGGAATACAAGGTGGTTGAGGAGATTAAGATAGAGAATGCAGGCCGAGATGGTTACAGCCTCGAAGGTCAAGAAGAGAGAGACATAGTCATTGAGGAGCCCAGTGGAGCTCCATGGAAGGGAGAAAGGCCAAGAGGAAGTTCATGGGATTGCCTCTGAATTTATTCATGTCCTGCTTGGGCGGTACTCCCAAGGACGTAGTAACCACATCACAAAGTATAGACAATTAAGATTGGGTGGCAAGGTAGAGGGAACACCTTTGGGCGTGTACATTGCAAACCACGCTTTCCCGCTTTCCCGGGGAATTGACTCCGAGCATGCTAATGAGTTTGTCTTAGCCAAGGGCCGCATGGCCAGTTCAAGGTTACATTCACAAGCCTCATTGGTATAACCTTATGCTTGGAGACACAGTAATCATACAGTCATCTATATTTCATAGATGTGAATATGCTTGGGATGCTACATATCCCCCTTTTTTTTTTTAAATGAAAGGTGGTTGATATAGAAATGTGACCAAAATTAAAAATATAAAAATCATGTAGCATCACCAATTGATGCTTCAAGTGATTAAAAATAGATATTCAATAAATATTGCCAAAGCCTTGGCTGAAAAAAGTAATTGTGATTATCAACAATAATAAAATCTTTCTCTTTGCTCATAAAGATTATTGCAAAGATAAAATGTGTTCTTAATATTAAACAATCAAAATCAAAGATGAAAATTTTTATAAACGATTAAAAATAATGACAAAAGTAATGAGAAAATAGTTTTCACTCTGATTATCCTGAATTATTGAGGTAGTAGTCCCTTAGAACATAGGACAGGTGCATTAGATTATCACCCACATACAGTTAGGATTACAAGAAGTTGCCAGTGCTTTTGTAGCAAGATAAAAGATAACTGCATCTGGATATGAAGGGGAATTTCCTTTTTCTCCCTTGTACTGATTATGCATTTTAGGGATACACCCGCCTAGATGCCTGCCACATGGCAATATGGTTGGATTTTGATACCTGAGCCACCTATGAATGAGGGTGTCAAGCACCGTGTCCCAGTACCTCCAACCTCAGCAGCCCACATATATCCATCTCTTATGGAATATATGCTTGTGTGTGTGGCTTTGGCTATCCGGCCCATTGAGGTGTCCTCTGCATTCCCTTTTTATGCAATCAGTGATGGTTTCCCAGGATAGTCACCTGCAACTTTAACAATTGCTGTCACATTCTTGTAATCTGATGCTGTTGGGTACATTTCAAGAGAAATATTGGCACCTTCATTGCTCAGGATTAGAGTGTTAAAAGTACTTGAAATATTTTTCAAAATATAAGAGAAAAATGAAAACAACATAGTATAATCAAAATATTCAGAGAAAATAAAGTGAGAGCATCAAATCAAAATTGCTCAAAAGGATTAAAATGATATAAAAATGGTATGAAAATGTTCTTAAAAATACTTTCTGTCTTATCCCCCTTTTTTTTTGAATAGCATACCAAAGATATTAGCATCTTTTACATTTTTCAAACAGTAGTGCAAACATTAATACAAATATCAATTTTGCCATAAATATAACATTTTGATTTGTTGAAGACATAATAAAAATGAAGCTAATGAAATGACTTTGTACATTCTGGCTGCATATTTCTTATATGAGCCTTATTTAAATCTCTGCTATAAATGAATTAATCAATATAATAACCCAGAATATAACATAACCAATGTTTGCAAAATTCATTCCACCAAACCAATGTTTCGAGTGATAGAAGCTTGAGTTGCTTTCTATGTAGAAGCAATTTCTACAGTTACTTGATCATACAGAGTTTGATGTAACTTATTTTTCCTAGTTGTAAATGAATAATATTCAATGTGCTTTTTCTACAAGCTTATTAGTGCCAAAATTTTTCCTATTTTCAATACATACTCCAAAAAAGAGAGACTTAGTGTATACTTTCCCCTTGCTCCATGTATGTGTGTAATAACCTATTCCATCTAGGAGGTTCAAAAACTGCGCGTCCACAGAGATTGTCCAACCTAGGCTTTACTTTCATGTACCAGAACGTCTTCCAGTACTTGAAGTGGAAGTTAATATACCCCGAATCCAGCGGCCGTCTGAATTCTGGGACTGGTGTTAGAGAGCAAGAAAGAGTTTCCATTAAGATGGGGTTTCAGGAGTAGTGATCAACAATGATGTTATCATTTAACTACAGCAATGGCAGTTGGCACATAATGTCTACATAGATTTTGTCAGGAATATAACCTACACATGGATGTAGATGATCAATTTTCAATAACCTTGGTTCCTAATTAAAAATTTCTAAAGTGCATTTTGCCTGATATCTCATCCCTTTTTTAAGAGTGACATCAGGACCATCTGTGCATTAAACATTCCTATTCTGCATCTCCTGCATAGAACATAATTTTTGTAGTCAGGGTTGCTAGGTTTGTGTTATGAATGAAAAATTTCTATCTCCTGTCCTTTGGAGATTCATACCAATGTCTATACCCTTGTTGATAGATCAATTTTTTACAATACAAGGAGTTTTACAATGCGTACAAAATAGATTTCCTTTTGACATATAACAATTATAGCTGTTTCGATTTTGATCCCATGATAAAGTCTTTGGAGTGTGGGATCCACCTGACGTCATAAATATATGAGTGGGGTTTAGTCCATACAAGTTGACATGCTTGATATTGGTTTAGTTATAAAAGACCAATGGATGTCAGCATGATAATTGTTCTTCAGTGGAATAGTAAATGTCATTAAAAGTAGTATAATGTCAGTGTTTGGTTTTTATAGTCACCAATAATGGTTTCTTGCCGCTTGCTTGGTATGCAATCAGCTGGCATCATAGATGGTACTCGTCTGCTTCTCTTCCTGGTCCTGTGCCTCATGGCATGACGTGCTTGGTGGGTGACCAGGTGTTTTCATTCTCTGTAAACATACAAACAAAACCTCGACCCAAAATTATCATCCTGTTGGGTCCCTGACAGTCTTAATCTGGCAATATTCAGCCCAATCCATGTACAACATACAATGTAACATTTATCATTACATGAGAATTGTGATTTAATAATATTAGCTTATATTCCTTCTGGGGTGTAGGAGAGATAGATGGTTAGTAATACCATTTCCACCCCGTTTTTCTTTTTAAAAGCTTTAATGCTTTTCCAATAACATCTTGAATAAGATTGATTCTATTCTAATGAAGACCTAATTCGTTCTTACAAATTTAAAATGAACCCTATAAGATAAATATTATACATACATTTTGGATGATAGCAACAATTTGTGTTACAATTAGACAGTATTCACTGTACTGTTTCAACATTTCAATAGTATGATTTTCATTTGATCAAATTTGGGTAACATGGAACAATTCCACTAAAATAATTGCAGGTTACATATTGTACAAATACTTCAAAGGGTAAGTTTTCAGGTACATGATGAACTTAGATCTTACAACAAATACCCATATACTGGCATAATAGAATGCTAGTGAGTAACAATGATATTTTTCTCTAGGTATTGTCTTTCATACAAGTACATTTGTGTGGATATTGCATTAGACCTGCCTATAGAGCAGTGATGGTTTTTCCCGCTCATTGGCTGCTTTTCCTGCTGTCTGGTATCGGTGCCATGTTGTGGATGGTGCCAGGCACATCTGCATTGACTTTCTGGGAAGACTGTCTTTCAGCTGGATCATTTTAGTTTTCTTCCACGGACCCACGGTCCCATCTGGGGTGCCAAGTGTGGGGTTTTCCTTAATGGACTTCCCTGACCAGCAGGGTCCCACAAGGGAAGGGGCTCACCTTTGTGATGGGACCCGAGGAGAGGTAGGAACCGAGAACCAGGGTGGAGAATGAAAGACAGGGACAAATCAGTGATTGGATAGGGCAGGCAACCCCTATGATTTTCCTTAAGGCGGAAAATGAGGATAATGGAATACAAGGTGGTTGAGGAGATTAAGATAGAGAATGCAGGCCGAGATGGTTACAGCCTCGAAGGTCAAGAAGAGAGAGACATAGTCATTGAGGAGCCCAGTGGAGCTCCATGGAAGGGAGAAAGGCCAAGAGGAAGTTCATGGGATTGCCTCTGAATTTATTCATGTCCTGCTTGGGCGGTACTCCCAAGGACGTAGTAACCACATCACAAAGTATAGACAATTAAGATTGGGTGGCAAGGTAGAGGGAACACCTTTGGGCGTGTACATTGCAAACCACGCTTTCCCGCTTTCCCGGGGAATTGACTCCGAGCATGCTAATGAGTTTGTCTTAGCCAAGGGCCACATGGCCAGTTCAAGGTTACATTCACAAGCCTCATTGGTATAACCTTATGCTTGGAGACACAGTAATCATACAGTCATCTATATTTCATAGATGTGAATATGCTTGGGATGCTACATACTGCAGTGTCAGAAATCTTGGGTACCCTTCCAAATATGTGCCCTGGCCACACACTTTTCCCACAGGTCTGACTTTTTTTTTAAAGATCTTTTATTTTCCCAATTTCAAGTAATAACAATTTTTAACATATATTTTCCAAAATTGTAAGGTCCAAATTATTTCCCTTTCTCTCTTCCTCCCTCCTCTTAGAGATGGCGAGCAAATTGATCTGGGTTATACACATATTACCATGCTACACATATTTCCATATTGGCCATTGTTGTAAGAGAATACTCATATAAAAACAAAAACCCTAAAATAAAAAGCATTTATGAACTAATGTGGAAAATAATATGCTTTGATCAGCATTCCAACTCCAACAATATTTCTCTGGAGGTGAATAGCATTCTTTGTCGAAAGTCCTTCAGAATTATTCTGGATTATTGTTTTGTTGAGGGTAGCTAAGACTTTCACAGTTGATCATTGTACAATATTGCTGTTACTGTGTGCATTGTTCCTCTGGTTCTGCTTCTTTCATTTTTTTTTACTATACTTTTTACATTTTTCTTTTTACAAATTATATGTAATAAATTTCCACTTAAGATTTCTGAAATCATACGTCTCATATTGTCTTTCTCCCTCCTTCTCTTCCCACTTCTGGAGCTAGCAAGCAATTCAGTCTGGGTTATACATGTATATATATATGCATGTATATACATGCATTTCCATATTGTTCATTTTTATAAATAATCTTATAAACCAAAACCCCCAAACATATACCCAAATAAACAAGTGAAAAATGGTTCTGCTTATTTCATTCTGTATCAGTTCATGTAGCTCTTCCTGGGTTTTTCTGAAATCATCCTGCTCAATAGTATTCCATCACCCTCATATACCATAATTTGTTCAGCCATTTCCCAATTGATATACATCCCTTCAGTTTCCAATTATTTGTCAGTACAAAAAGAGCTCCTGTAAAAATGTTTGTACAAATAGGTCCTTTCCCTTTTTTTATGATCTCTTTGGGATATAGATTCAGTTCTGGAATTACAAAATGTGCACAAAATATTGAAAAATAAGCCCTTTAGGCATAGTTTCAAATTGCCCTCCAGAATGGTTGGATCAGTTCATAAATTCATCAACAATGAGTCAGTGTCCTGATTTTGCCACTTTCCTTTTCTGCTATATTGGCCAATCTGATAGGTGTGAGGTTGGTACTTCAGCATTATTTAAATTGGTATTTATCTAATCAAGAGGGATTTAAACATAATTTTTGATAGCTTTATTTCTTCATCTGAAAATTGCTGTTCCTATCCTTTTATCACTTTGCAATTGCGGAATGATTCCTATTCTTGATATATTTGAGAAATTATAGCTTTATCAGGAAATTTCCTGTACAAAATATTTCTCCCAATTTGATGTTTTTCTTATAATCTTGGCTACACTGGTTTTGTTCATACAAAAACTTTTAAATTTAATAAAACCAAAATTATTCATTTTACATCTTGTAATGCTCTCTATCTCTTATTATTTGGTCATAGATTCTTCCCTTCTCCAAAGATCTACCAGATAAACAATTCCATAGTTTTCTAACTTAATTATTGTATCATCTTTTATGTCTAAATAATATAGCCATTTTAATAGTATGTGAGATATTAGCCTATACGTGGTTTCTGCCATACCGTTTTCTAGTTTTCTCAGCAATTTCTGTAAAATAGTAAGTTCTTATTAAAAAAACAACCAAATAAACAAAACTGGGATGTTTGAGTTTATCACACAAAAGATTTTAAAAGTCATTCACCCCTGTATATTGTGTATCTAATCTATTTAATTGATCCACCATTCTATTTCTTAGCCAGCATCAGATTATTTTGATGATTACTACTTTATAGTACAGTATGAGATCTGGTACTACTAGGACACCTTCCTTCACCTTTTTTTCATTAATTCCCTTTGATATTCTTCCCCTCCCCCCACCCATTTGAATTAGTTTATTTAGTCAATTTAGAACACTCTTCCTTGGTTACAATAATCACATTATTTTCCTCCCTTCCCTCCACCTACCCTTCCCACAGTCCACGCGATATTTCATTGGATATTACTTGTGTCCTTGATCAGAACCTATTTCCATGTTGTTCTTTGCACTAGGATGTTCATTTAGAGTCTACATCCCCAGTCATATCCCCTTGACCCATGTAGTCAAGTAGTTGTTTTTCTTCTGTGTTTCTACTCCCACAATTTTTCCTCTGAATATGGATAGTGGTTTTTCTCATAGATCCCTCCCGGTTGTTCAGGATCACTGCATTGCCACTAATAGAGAAGTCCATTACATTTGATTGTACCTCAGTGTGTCAGTCTCTGTGTACAATGTTCTCCTGGTTCTGCTCCTCTCACTCTGCATCACTTCCTGGAGGTTGTTCCAGTCTCCATGGAATTCCTCCACTTTATTATTCCTTTGAGCACAATAGTATTCCCTCACCAACAGATACCACAATGTGTTCAGTCCTTCCCCAATTGATGGATACCCCTTCATTTTCCAATTTTTTTTGCCACCACAAAAAGCAGAGCTATGAATATTCTTGTACAAGACTTTTTCTCCATTATCTCTTTGGGGTACAGACCCAGCAGTGCTATTGCTGGATCAAAGAGTAGACATTCTTTTGTCGCCCTTTGTGCATAGTTCCAAATTGCCCTCCAGAATGGTTGGATCAGTTCACAACTCCACCAGCAATGAATTATTGTCCCTACTTTGCCACATCCCCTCCAGCATTCATTACTTTCTTTGCTGTTATGTTAGCCAATCTGCTAGGTGTGAGGTGACACCTCAGAGTTGTTTTGATTTGCATTTATCTGATTATAAGAGATTTAGAGCACTTTTTCATGTGCTTATTAATGGTTTTGATTTCTTTGACTGAAAATTGCCTATTCATGTCCCTTGCCCATTTATCAATTGGAGAATGGCTTGATTTTTTGTACAATTGATTTAGCTCTTTGTAAATTTGAGTAATTAGACCTTTGTCAGAGGTTTTTGTAATGAAGGTTGTTTCCCAATTTGTTGCTTCCCTTCTAATTTTGGATGCATTAGTTTTGTTTGTTCAAAAAATTTAATTTGATGTAATCAGAATTATTGATTTCATATTTTGTGGTTTTTTTCTAGGTCTTGCTTGGTTTTAAAGTCTTTCCTTTTGGAGGCAGCTGGGTAGCTCAGTGGATTGAGAGCCAGGCCTAGAGATGGGAGGTCCTAGGTTCTAATCTGACCTCAGCTACTTCCTAGCTGTGTGACCCTGAACAAGCCAATACAAAGTATTGACTCCAAGATGGAAGGTAAGTGTTTAAAAAAAAAGTCTTTCCTTTTCCATAGATCTGACAAGTATACTATTCTGTGTTCACCTAATTTGCTTATAATTTCCTTCTTTATATTCAGACCATTCACCTATTCTGAGTTTATCTTGGTGTAGGGTGTGAGATATTGATCCAAACCTAATCTCTCCCATACTGTCTTCCAGTTTTCCCAGCAGTTTTTATCAAATAGTGGGTTTTGGTTCCAAAAACTGGGACCTTTGAGCTTACGATAGACTGTCTTGCTGAGGTCATTCACCCCAAGTCACTGATCCTCCTTTCTGACTCTTAGCCAGTACCAAATTGTTTTGATGATCACTATTCTAAAGTATAGTTTGAGATCTGGGACTGCAAGTCCTCCTTCCTTTGCATTTTTTCCCCCATTATTTCCCTTGATATCCTAGATCTTTTGTTCTTCCAAATGAAATTTGTTATGGTTTTTTTCTAATCCAGTAAAAAAGTTTTTTGGTAGTTCAATGGGTATGGCACTAAATAAGTAAATTAATTTGGGTTGGATTGCCATTTTTATTATGTTAGCTCGTTCCACCCATGAGCAATCGATGTTTTTCCAATTGTTTAGATCTAGTTTTAATTGTGTGAAGAGTGTTTTGTAGTTGTGTTCATATAATTCCTGTGTTTGTCTCAGCAGATAGATTCCTAAGTATTTTATATTGTCTAGGGTGATTTTAAATGGAATTTCTCTTTCTAATTCTTGCTGCTGAAATGGGTTGGAGATATATAGAAATGCTGATGACTTATGCGGGTTTATTTTGTATCCTGCAACTTTTTTCAAGTTGTTGATTATTTTGACTAGCTTTTTAATAGATTCTCTAGGATTCTTTAAGTAGACCATCATATCATCCGCAAAGAGTGATAGCTTGGTATCTTCATTGCCAATTTTAATACCTTCAATTTCTTTTTATTCTTTAATTGCTACTACTGCTTTTATTTTATTTATTATATATATTACATATATATAATATATAACATAATATATATTATATTATTATTTATATATTATTTATTATTTTATTATGCTTTTATTGCTACTATACTGCTAGTGTTTCAAGTACAATGTTAAATAATAGAGGTGATAATGGGCATCCTTGTTTCACTCCTGATCTTATTGGGAAGGCTTCTAGTTTATGCCGATTTCAGATGGTGTTTGCTGATGCTTTTAGATATATACTGTTTATTATTTTTAGGAAAGGTCCTATTCATATATTTTCTAGTGTTTTCAATAGGAATGGGTGTTATATTTTATTAAAGGCTTTTTATGCATCTATTGAGATAATCATATGATTTTTGTTGGTTTGCTTGTTAATATGGTCAATTATGTGGATGGTTTTCCTAATATTGAACCATTTTTGCATTCCTGGTATGAATCCTACCTGGTCATAGGTAGTCATCCCTTGGGATGACTTGTGGAGTCTTTTTGCTAGTATCCTATTAAAGATTTTTGCATCTATATTCATTAAGGAGATTGGACTATAGTTTTCTTTCTCTGTTTTTGACCTGCCTGGTTTTGGAATCAGTACCATATTTGTGTCATAAAAGTAATTTAGTAGAACTCCTTCTTTACTTATTATGTCAAATAGTTTGTATGGTATTAGGAGTAGTTGTTTTTTGAATGTTTGATAGAATTTATTTGTGAATCCATCAGGCCCTGAGGATTTTTTCTTAGGAAGTTCTTTGATGGCTTGTTCAATTTCTTTTTCTGATATGGGGTTTTTTAGGTAGTCTATTTCTTCCTCTGTTAGCCTAGGCAATTTATATTTTTGTAAGTATTCATCCATATCACTTAGATTGCCATATTTGTTGCCATATAATTGTGCATAGTAGTTTTTAATGATTGCCTTAATTTCCTTTTCATTTGAGGTGAGGTTTCCTGTTTCATTTTGAATATGGTCAATTTGTTTTTTCTTTCTTTCCTTTTTTTAATTAGACTGACTAGAACTTTGTCTATTTTATTTGTTTTTTTTTTTCAAAGTACCAGCTTCTAGTCTTATTCATTAAATCAATAGTTCTTTGACTTTCAATTTTATTAATTTCTCCTTTGATTTTTTGGATCTCTAATTTAGTCTTCATCTGAGGATTTTTAATTTGTTCACTTTCTAGTTTTTTTATTTGAATGCCCAATTCATTGGCCTCTGCCCTTCTTAATTTGTTAATATATGAACTCAAGGATATAAATTTCCCCCTGAGTGCTGCTTTGGCTGCATCCCATAGGTTTTGAAAGGATGTCTCTTCATTGTCATTTTCTTCAATGAAGTTATTGTTTCTATGATTTGTTCTTTAACTAACTGGTTTTGAAGAATCATATTGTTTAATTTCCAATTAATTTTTGATTTACCTCTCCATGTACCCTTACTAATTATTATTTTCATTGCATTATGATCTGAGAAGGTTGCTTTATTATTTCTGCTCTTTTGCACTTGTTTGCAATGTTTTTATGCCCTAATACATGGTCAGTTTTTGTGAATGTACCATGTGCTGCTGAAAAGAAGGTGTATTCCTTTTTATCCCTATTTATTTTTTTCCACATATCTACTAACTTTAATTTTTCTAAGATTTCATTCACTTCTCTTACCTCTTTCTTATTTATTTTTTGGTTTGATTTATCTAGATCTGATTGAGGAAGGTTCAGGTCTCCCAATACTATAGTTTTACTGTCTATTTCATCCTTGAATTCCACTAGTTTTTCCTTTAGAAACTTGGATGCTATGCCATTTGGTGCATACATGTTGAGTCCTGATATTTCCTCATTGTCTATACTGCCTTTTATCAGGATGTAATTACCATCCCTATCTCTTTTAATGAGATCCATTTTTACTTTGGTGGGAGGGTTCCTTTGCTCTGTCTTGTTTTTAGGTTTGATTTTCAGTTCCCTAGGAGTATTTAGTTTGTGATTGGTAAGGAAGGGTTTTCAGAGGTCTGAACTATTGCTGCTCCTAAGCTGCCATCTTGACTCTGCCCCTCCCTTTGTTATTCTTGACCTTTTGTTTCTCTAGATGAATTTTAAAATTAATTTTTCTAATTCTGTAAAATCATTTTTTGTTAGTTTGATTGAGATGGCATTGAATAAGTAAATTAATTTAGGTGGAATTGTCATTTTTATTATGCTAGCTTGGTCTTGAACAATTGATATTTTTCCAGTTGTTTAGATCTGACTTTACTTGTGTGAAAAGTGTTTTATAATTGTGTTCATATAATTCCTATATTTGTCTTGAGAAGTAAACTCTCAATTATTTTATATTGTTTAGAGGGATTTTAAATGAAATTTCTCTTTCTCTTGCTACTGGACCTTGTTGGTAACGTATAGAAATGCTTATCATTTATGTCGGTTTGTTTTGTATCCTGAAACTTTGCTAAAGTTATTAATTGTTTCAACTCATTTTTTAGTTGATTCTCTAGGATTCTCTAAGTATACATCATATCATCTGCAAAGGATAGTTTAATTTCCTCATTGACTACTTTAATTCCTTTAATTTATTTTCTTTCTCTTATTGCTAAAGCTAGCATTTCTAGTATAATATAAATAATAGTTGTGATAACAGGCATTCTTGCTTCACCCCGGATTTTATTGGGAAAGTTTCTAACTTATCCACATTGTAAATGATATTTCCTGATGGTTTTATATAGATACTACTTGTCTTTTTAAGGAATGCCCATTTATTCCTATGTTTTCTAGTTTATTTTAAATTAAGAATGTGTCTTATATTTATTTTAAGCCTTTTTCTTGCACCTATTGGGATAATCATGTGATTTCTGTTAGTTTTGTTATTGATATATACAAGAATTCTGATAGTTTTCCTAATATTAAACCAGCTTTGCATTCCTTGGTATGAATCCCACTTAGTCATAATAAATGATCCTTGTGACATATTGCTCTAATCTCCTTGCTAGTATTTTGGTTAAAATTTTTGCATCTATATTCGTTAATGAAATGGGTCTATAATTACCTTTCTCTGTTTTTGCTCTTCTTGGCTTAACTAATAGGATAATTTTTTTCTGATATGAGATTATTTAAGTATTCTATTTCATCTTTTGATAGCCTGAGCAATTTATATTTTTGTAAACATTCTCTTTCATTATCAGATTTATTGGCATATTAATTGAGCAAAAGAGCTCCAAATGATTGCTTTAATTTCTTCTTCTTTGGAGGTGAATTCACTCTTTTCATTTTTAATACTGGCAATTTGATTTTCTTCTTTCATTTTTAAAAATCAAATTAACCAAGTATCTATCTATCTATCTATCTATCTATCTATCTATCTATGTATTTGTCATATTTTTTATAAAACCAATGCCTATTCAATCTATTAGTTCAATGGTTCTCTTACTTTCAATTTTATTAATTTCTCCTTTGATTTTTAGGATTTCCAATTTAGTCTTTTAATTGGGGATTTTTAATTTATTCTTTTTCTAGTTTTTTTAGTTGCATGCTGTAAAAATTAAATCTCAATAATAAAAATATTATAGTTTAGGAGGTTTATTAAATATCATTAGAAATCAAGGAATAAAGAGGGTACAAAATAAAACCTATGTGCCCGTGGCTGAGCAGCCAGTTCAAACACCTGCCTTACCACCACCAAGCTCGTGACTGGAAGTAAAGAGGTGGGACCCTTCACGTTCTTGCCTAATATCCCCTGTCTACAGGAAGTATGTAAGGACAGGAAGTTAGTGGGCTCCTGGGAAATGTAGTTCATTTTTAAGGTAACAGATTTTCAATTATAAATGCCCAATTTATTGGTCTGCTTTTTCTCTATTTTATTGACATAAGTGTTTAGAGATATAAATTTTCTCTTAAGTACTACTTTGGTTGTATTCTATTACTTTTGATATGTTGTCACTCATTGTCATTCTCTTTAACAAAATTAATTGCTTCTTTCATTTGTTCTTTGACTTATCCCTTTTTAAAAATTAAATTAATTAGTTTCTAATTATTTTTCAATTTGTCTTTCCATGGACTCTTATTGGTTATAGTTTTTATTATATTATGATCTGAAATGGATACATTTATTATTTCTTCTTTTCTACAGTTGGTTGTGAAGTTTTTATGCCCTAATACATGGTCAGTTTTTCTGTAGGTGCCATGTAGTATTGAAAAGAAGGTATATTCCTTTCTTTTTCTTTTCAGTTTTCCCCAAAGATCTCTTAGTTCTAACTTTTTCTAAAATTTCACTCACTTCTTTCCCGTCTTTTCTTGTTTATCATTTTGTTCTATTCCTTTGGATCTGAGAAGGGGAAAATTGAATTCCTCACTAGTCAAGTTTTGCTATTTAGTTCTGAAACTCATTTAATTTCTCCTTTAAAAATTTTAGGCTATACTATTTCATGATTATATGTTTAGTATTCATATCACTTTATTGTCTTTGTTACCTTTTATCAAAATGTAGTTTCCTGCCTTATCTCTTTTAATTAGATCTATTTTTGCTTTCGCTTTGTCTGAGATCATGACTGCAACTCCTGCTATTTTTTACCTCATCTAAAGAACAATAAATTCTGTTCCAGCCCTTTACCTTTACTCTGTGTATGTCTCCCTACCTCAGATGTCTTTCTTGTAAACAGTATATATAATTCTGATTTTTAATCCACCCTGCTTTTGAGTAATTTCTAAGCACAGGAACACAAATATGATAAATAAAGCCTCCAAGCCATAAAGAAATAGGTTTATTGGGAGATGTCTCACAAGATGTCTCACAGTCTCACAATAAAGCTGGCTTCTGATCAAGTCCAAAAGACCCAGAGCACTGTGAGAGACCTTCCTATATACCCCAAAGAATATTACAATTTATATACCAAGTTAAAAATAATCCAAGACCATGTTAAAAATAGAGTAGGACATACTTCTCATTATTAGAAGTCATTTGATGATGTAAAGGTTAAAAATAAAGGTTGGACAAAATATATGAGTGTGGTCACCTAAATTAATATATCTCAAGTCAAAATGACTTTTATAGCAGTTTATTTATAAAATAGAAAGAAAGAGTGAAAGTAGATAAATGAGAAAGAAGGCAGAGTAAGAAATCTAGTTTAATGAGCTAGACTATTTACCCTGGCCCTGGCTTTACTCCAGCAAGGCTCCAGAAACCCCAGCTGAAGGGACTAGGGGTAAATTAAGCAAGGACTCTAGCCATGCGGCCTTCTCCTCACTCATCCACACTGTAATCCTAAAGGAAGGTTCAAGAGCAGTCCAAGGTCCCAAGCCAGAGTTCCTTCCTTCCAAACCAAATTCAAAGGAGAAAGTGCTGGCCACAGGAAGTTGCAACTACTTTTAAAGATCCTTCTTTGGATCACTTCCTGTGTCAACCTTTCACTTTATGTGGACAAATCTCAGTTTTAGAATTTTCTTAAGACTGCCCAGAGGACAATCAGTCATTTCTGAGTTGTCACCCAGTTTAGCACAGGGGTTGTGGACCTCCCTTCACTTAAGTAAATGTGGGGGTTTATACACTTCTGGTGATTAAATATAAAAGTAGGCAGGGGAGAATTAATCCCATCTTCACAATGATGACGTGAAAGTAATTTGATAGACAAGGTGGAAATGGGGGAGCCTAGACTAGTGATGCAAAAGATAAGAATGGGTGGTGTTGGGTGGTACCAGACTTTGAACCCAGGGTTAGGCCTAGTGATGTGTTCTGGATCACAAGTTAAAAAACATAATCATTGCTTAGGGCTTATGATATAGCAATTTTGAAGGCTAAGGCCCCAAACTGAGGTCTATACTAACAACGATTAAATATATCTTAATTCAGTCATCTTACTTAATTCAATCTTAATACTTATACTAAAATAATCACAAATTACCTATTAAAATCATGACTTATGCTAACTGTCTTAGAATTACAATTATGATTATCTAAAAACTACTGCTAACTCTGCTATCCATTTCTATTTTATGGATAAATTCATTTCATTCATGTTCACAGTCATGATTACCAATTATGTATTACACTCCATCTTATTTTCCCCTTTTGACCCTGCTCTTTCTCTCTCCTTTCATTCTGTCACTCCTCACAAGTATTTTGCTTCTAATCATCACCTTTCCCTTCTCCCTCCTTTCTATTCCCATTTCCCACCTTTGCCTTATTTCCCTCCTGCTTCTTTTTGGGTAAAATAGGATTCTATACCCAAATGAGAATGGTTGTTATTCCCTCTCTCATCCAATTCCAATGAGAGTAAGATTTAAGCTTTGTTCGTCACATCCTCCCCTCTGGTATAATAGTTTTTTTTCATGCCTCTTTAGATGAGATAATTTTCCCCATTCTGCCTCTTCTTTCCCTTTTCTCTTTTTCAAAATACTATTTTTCACCCCTTGATTTTTTTTTGCATATCATGTCATCCTAATCAACTTACTTCAGCTCCCTCCTTGTATACTCCTCCTAACTGCTCTAATACTGATAAAGATTTTTAAGAGTTACAAATATCATCTTTCTCCATAGTGTAAAGACAAGATCTATAATGCATGCAAAGGACATCATGGTAGTAGTCTCTCGGTAACCGAGGATGACAATTGTCTTTGTGCGTTTTCATCTATGATAGATGAGTGTGCACAAAGACACTTGTGGGTGAAGGAGATTTAAGTGGAAAAGTCATTGCACAGAGACAGGCCCACTCTCTCAGCATTGGAAGCCTGGGTCCAATGGCACGAAAAGTCGTTACACCTGGAGACTTCCTCAGCTGCATTGGATGGCCGTGTTGTCCTTTGTGCTCCATCACGCCCTAAGCTCTCCACAGTGCTTTGCTGCGTCGCCCTCTCAGCCGTCGAACCTTCTTATTGGTTTCTTCCATCTGTTCAGCCGAAGCAGTCTTCACATGCTGGGTGAGCAAAGCCCTGGTTCACCAGGGGTCGACGACCCGATGGCTACCCTCACAAGGTTTGGCCAGCCTGTCAAAGCTGTTGCCCGGGGTGTGGCCGCTGCCTCATGCTAGCAGTTACTAGGAGCCACCAGTGAGAGCTGGGTGTCAGGTGGGGGTCAGAGGCTGGAGAGCTGCCCTAGGAGGGCACGACAAGCCCTCCATACCAGAGATACTGCCCCTCCCTGAGCACCCCATACACCCCTGATGCAAAGGACATCATCTGTCAATCAAAAGGTAACAATCCATTTGGAATGTTACCAGGAAGGACAGTTGGAACCAAGTCAGGCTGAACTGGGCTGAATTTTACTTCTGACCTAGGCTGAGAGACTGAATTTACTTTTCACCCAAGCTGAGAGACTTTCTTGGCTTCTGAGAGAGGAAGGAAGAAGTTTTTTTGTGTGTGGCTGAGAGACCCTGGTGGCTTCTGGAGTTGGGGGAGAGGCTTTTGAACTAACTTTTGGCTAGTGTGGCTGATGATGGTGGCTGAACCTGAAGAACTAATTGTATATCTGAGATTTGAGTTTGAAGAAGAAAGAAGAAAAATATTTGTCTTCTTATCTCTCTGATTGTCCCTGATAGTGACTGATTGCCATACTCCCAATACCTCCTAACTCCTTGTATAAACTAGGGAAAACCCCATCCCTCTTACCTCATCCTCCATCCTTTCCTGTATTCCCCAATAAACCCTCTTATCTGAGAAAAGAGAAAAAAGAATATCTTCTCAAAAAAACCTTCTAGTTCACCTTGAGTTACTTAAAAAGTGGCTGACTAAAAGGGAGTCAGGGAAGGGAGGCAGGAGGGAGAGGGAGGCATTTGAGGGAGGAGGGTAGGAAAATCTTGATCCATTAGCCATCTAGTATTGATCAATAGGCACCCTCAAGTATGCCTCAGAAGCATCTCTCTATCTCACAAGTATATCTTTTATTACAATAAGTATATAAACATTTTAATCTTACTGAATCCCTTAAATTTTCTCTCTTTTTTATATTTCCCTTGAGTCTTCTATTTGAACATTAAAATTTTTTTTCTGCTTATATCCAGTTTTTTTTTTTTATCAAAACTGCTTGAAAATTTTCTATTTTATTAGATGACCATTTTTGCCTCTGAAAGAATATACTCATTCTTGCTGGATAGGTGATTTTGGGTTGTAGGCCTAATTATTTTGCCTTCTGGAATATAATATTCTAAGGCACTGGAATACATGGAAACTGCTAAGCCTTGCATAATCCCAACAGTGGCTCCATGATGTTTGAATTGTTTCTTTCTGACTGCTTATATTATTTTCTCCTTGTCCTGGGTGCTATTGAATTTGATTATAACATTTCTTTTTTTTTTAAATTTTATTTAATTAGTCAATTTAGAACATTATTCCTTGGTTACAGGAATCATATTCTTTCCCTGCCCTCCCCCACCCCTTCCCATAGCCAACACCAAATTCCACTGGGTTTTTACATGTTGCTCTGATCAGAACCCATTTCCATCTTGTTGAATGTTTGCACTAGGATGATCATTCAGAGTCTACATCCCCAATCATATTCCCCTTGACCCATGCAATCAAGCATATTTCCCTATTCTCATTCAATTTACTTCAGTGTTTTAAGATTTGATTCACCTCCTTAATTTCTTTCTTATTGATTTTATGGTTGGAATTTATCTGGATTTGAGAGGGGAAAGTTGAGATCCCCCACTAGAAAAATTTCAGTTTATTTTCTCCTATAATAAAACTTTCCTTTAAGAATTTAGATGCTAAGTGCATACATATTTAGTATTATTATTACTTTTTTGTCTTTGGTTCCTTTTAGTAAGAACTAGTCTGCTACATTTTAAAATAAATTCTTTTTAAATCTATTTTTGCTTTCATCTTGACTGAGATTATGATTGTTATCTCTACATTTTTTACTTCAGAAGTATAATAGGTTCTGCTCTAGCCTCTTATTTTAACTCTCTGAGACACTCTGCATCAAATGTGTTTTATGAAAATAACATATTGTTGCATTCTGGTTTTTAATCTATTCTTCAATCTGCTTCCATTTTATGGGTGAGTTTATCACATTCCCATTCACAGTTTTTATTATTAACTGTGAATTTCCCTCCAACCTATTTTCTTCTGTGATTTATCCTTTTTTTAATCTTGCCTTTCCTCTAAAGTCTATTTTGCTTCTCATCACCTCCTTCTTAAATCTGCCCTTTCTTATTTCACCTGCTGCTTTCTCTTATCCTCTTCCTCTCCTACTTTCCTGTGGGTAAGATCTATTTCCCTTACCAGTCAACTATATATATTCATTTTCCTTTTTGAATCAATTTAGATGTGAGGTTCAAATGTTCCCTCCCCTGCCTCATCTTCCCCACCATTGTAAAAGTTCTTCCTTGCACTTCTTTTATGTGAAACAATTTTCCCTATTCTTCTTCCTTTGAGGACATCCTTCTTTTTTTATATTATCCCAACATAATTTGCTCATTCCCACATACACTTTCTATATAGAATTTTTCTAACTGCCTTAATAATGATATATAGATCTTGGAAGATGCATGTATTATTTTCTCATATGGAAAGATAAACCATTTAACCTTATTGAGTCTCTTATTATTTCTCTCATGTTTACCTTTTTATACTTCTCTTTGGTCTTGTATTTCAAAGACAAATTTTCTATTCAGATCTTTTCATCAAGTTGTTTTTTTTTTCAGTCTTTTATCAAGAATGCTCAACAGTTCTTTATTTCTTTAAATATCTATTTCTTTTCTGGAGGTACTATGCTCAGCTTTGCCGGGTAGATTATTTTTCGTTGCAATCCTGGCTTCTTTGCTTTCAGGAATATCATATTTCAAGCTCTTCATTAATTTAATGTGATAGCTGTTAAATCTTGTGTGATCCTGACTTCAAGGTTTTTGAATAGTGCCTTTCTTGCTGTTTAAGGTATTTTCTCTTTGACCTTGGTGTTGTTTTGGAATTTGGCTGTTTCTGGTAGTTTTCATTTTGTGATCTCTTTCAGTTGATCAGTGAATATTTTCAATTTCTATTTTACCCACTTGGGTAATTGGGTCATAATGATAATTTCTTGAAATATGATATCTAACCTCTTTCTTTGATCATGCTTTCAGGTGGTCCACTAATTCTTAAATTATCTTTTCTTAATCTATTTTTCAGGTGAATTTGCTTTTCCAATGAGACATTCACATTTTCTATTTTCTTCATTCTTATGATGTTTTATTTTTTATTTTTAGTGTCTTATTGATTCATTAGCTTCCAGTTGCCAAATTCTAATTTTTAGGAAATTATTTTCTTCAGTGAGATACTGTATCTCTTTTTCCATTTGGCCAATTCAATTTCTTAAGATATTAGTTTCTTTGTGTGTGCACACACGTGTGTGTGCATGTGTGCCTCTTTTACCAAACCATTGTCTTTTATAATTTTCTTTCTTTGCTTTTGGTTTTTTATCCAATTTTTCCTTTATGCTTCTTATTTGATTTTGATAATTTTTAGCTCTTCCAAAAATTGTTGTTGCATTTATGTTCAATTCACATGACTTTTGATGCTTTGCTTATAGCTATTTTGATTCAATTTTCTTCTTCTGAGTTTGAGTCTTAATCTTCCCTCTCACAATGGTAGATTTTTATGGTCAGGGTTTTTTTTGGGGGGGGGATGGGCTTTTGCTAACTTCCACCTTATTTAATGATTTGCAACTTTCTGTTAATTTTGGGCTCTGTTTCAGACATGGTGGTAGGGGTGGGGGAGCTCCATTTTAGACTTCAGGTTTTTTCACACTTCTGATTTCAGAGTTCTGTTCTGGGGATTTGGAAGGTGTGATCTGGGGAGAGGAATGGCCACCACTCTCTTGATTTGAACTCTGATCCTTACCCAGAAGGGTCCTATTATTTCTTGGGATTGCAATTGATACTGTTCCTCAGGGTTTCTGATATTTTGTGATCAGAAAAATGGTACTGCCCTTCAGGACTTCCACTCCTTGACTGGGCATATTTCCTTTCTGCCCTGGAACTATGACTCAGAGTGAGTATAGACAGTGTAGTTTCCAAACAGTTGTTCTTCATAATTACCACTCCTTCTTACCTAAAAATGCTTCTCTTTGCACTTAAACTATGAGCTCAAAGTGTGCATAGGCAATAAAGTTGTTAAGCAGCATTTGGTCTTGTGTTCAGTGCTAACACAGTGGTCTCCTGTAACTTTTTTTCTGACCAAATTCAGGTCTCCTTAGTGTCTGGGACTTGAGAGTTCCCAAAGTCGTTACTTCTTCTACCATCACTATGTAGACCCTACTGTTTCATTTATATAGGTTCTGGACCAGCCTACACCCGCATATCACAAATCTCTCTTCCAAACTCCTTGGCTGTCAAGTACTGGGAAAATATCTTACTTTGGTCTTTTGTTGGCTCTGTCATTTCAAAATTCTGTTTGAGGCATTATTTTAAACCTTGGCTCTGTTCTCTACCAGAACATTTAACTGTACTCCTGAAACTATAGCATATGAATACTCAATGATGACTTTATGAGTCAGTAGTTATAATTAGATCAAAGCACAAAAAATTATAAAGAATGATATAATTAGACCTAGCAGGTTGGCTAATATGGCTGCAAAGGAAAGCAATAAATTTTGGAGGGGATGTGGCAAAATTGGGACACTATTACGCTACTGGTGGAATTGTGAATTGATCTAACCATTCTGGAGGGCAATTTGGAACTATGCCCAAAGGGCGCTAAAAGACTGTTTGCCCTTTGATCCAACCATAGCACTGCTGGGTTTGTACTCCAAAGGGATAAGAAAAAAGACATATAAAAATATTCATAGCTGTGCTTTTTGTGGTGGCAAAAAAAAATTGGAAAATGAAGGGGTATCCATCAATTGGGGAAGGACTGAACAAATTGTGGTATCTGATGGTGATGGAATTCTCTTGTGCTGAAAGGAATAATGAACTGGAGGAATTCCATGTGAACTGGAACAACCTCCAGGAAGTGATGCAGAGTGAGAGGAGCAGAACCAGGAGAACATTGTACACAGAGACTGATACATTGTAGCACAATCAAATGTAATTGACTTCTCTACTAGCAGCAATGCAATGACCCAGGACAGTCCAGAGGGACTTATGAGAATGAATGCGATCCACATCCAGGGAAAGAACTATGGGAGCAGGACAACAGAAGAAAAACATACGATCAATCATTTGATTTGGTGAGGATATGATTGGGGTTTTGGCATTAAAAGATCACTCTGTTGCAAATATGAATATGGAAATAGGTTTTGAACAATGATACATATATAACCCAGTGGAACTGCTTGTCAGCTCTGGGAGAGGGAGGAAAGGGGGGGGGGCAGGAATCACAAATCATGTAACCATGGAAAAATATTCTAAATTTTTAAAAATGATATAGTTACAATAGTAGCTACAAAAAATCCCTAATATAAACCTGAGGTACATACACCCAGCAGCAATGGGAAAGGCATATACTTAGAGTACTCTGGTACTGAGGCATAAAGGAATAGAACACATATTGTCAGGGTAATTGAAAACTCTAATACTGCAGAACCCAAATGTCTTTTCCCTTTTTGTGGAGTATGTATACTGCTCCATCTCGGATATATTCCTTTCCATGCCTTAATCCTTTAACTACCACAGTAATTTCTCTCTCTTGAATCTATAATTTGCTGGCAAAAGTCTTATTCCTAGTATCTGCTTCCTGCCTGGAATGCTATTCTTCTCTTTATTTTTATATAGGATAGGTCTATCCCTGCTAGATGTTGCTTAATTATGTCTTACTAGGCAAATACATTTTTTGCAATGTGCTATGGATGACAAGAATGGAGTGATTCCTATTCAAGGACTGGGTTCTGATTTGATGACTGGATCTTACCTAGATGGACTGGAGAATTAGAAAACTAATTTTTTTAAGGCAATCAAGGGGTGACCAGGCTTCAAGTGGCCAATGGCAATAGCCCCTTCCATTCAAATTGAGGGACATTTTGCATTTCATAAAGACACACACATATACATTTGTCTTGACCATTTTAAAGCATTTAACATTATTGACCATTCTCTCCTATATTTTTTTTCATGTGTATGTGTGTGGGAGAGACACAGACAGACAGACAGACAGACACAGACAGATTCCTCTCTTGGTTTTATTCATCTCCTCAGTCCTCTTTGCTGGATCATGATCTGCATTCTGTCTTCTAGATATGGGTATACCCCAAGGCTCTGCCTTGACCCCCTCTTCTTTCTTTTCACTCTCTCTTAGTGATTTTTATCAGTTACATGGGTTGATTATTCATATGCAAATGACTCATATTTATACTTCTATCATTAGGGAAACTAAATAATAGTGCAGTGGCTAAAACATTGGGCTTGTAGTGAGGAAGGCCTGAATTTGCATCTTCTTTCAGATCATAATGCAATAAAAATAATAATTAGTAAGGGCACATAGAGAAGCAAATAAAAATTAATTGGAAATGAAATATATGATCCTCTAAAATTGGTTGGTTAAAGAACAAGTGATAGAAGCAATAATTTCATTGAAGAGAATGACGAGGAGACATCATATCAAAATCTATGGGATGCAGCTAAAGCAGTACTCAGGGTAACATTTATATCCCTGAGTGCATATATCAACAAATCAGAAAGGGAGGTCAATGAATTGGGCATGCAAATTAAAAAACCAGAAAGAAAACAAATTAAAAATCCCCAGATAAAAACTAAATTGGAAATTCTAAATATTAAAGGAGAAATTAATAAAACTGAAAGTAAAAGAACTATTGAATTAATAAATAAGACTAGGAGCTGGTAAAATAGATCTTCTTTCAGGTCCTTAACTGTATGACCCTGAGCATATAGGGGATTAAACTAATAGGACATAGCACCTTCTTTATTGAGAAAACTAATTGAATTAACATCTGACTTCAGACACTATCTATAAGGGAATAGTGTCTTACTTGAACTCAGAATAATTTGGATTGCTAATCTATAGTTTATGCTTTGAAAAGGAAGCAGAAGGGCAAAAGGATACCAATAATTGAAGATCCAGAAACTTAATTCTCAGATTCACCTGGGCAAGCATTTTTCTGAATTAGTATTTTGTTGTTGTTGTTCCTTTTCCTGTGTAAAGACAGTACTTTAGGCCTTTTCAGATATTTTTGCTTAATCTATTTAAAGGCAACCAAATAACCACAGATTCCCTTCCCCTTACCTGTAACTCCTACCTTTTCCTAGTTACCCCTTTTCTTAGTTTTGAAATTTTGCATAACTTACTAATTCCATTTCTGCTTTTTATCTCATTATGTATATTGCCTCTCTTTTTCATTATGTAGTCAAGTAAAACCACCCTTATTCAGCTTATGTTATTTACTTTCCCTTTTCCTGCATCCTCTGCATCTTTTTCTAAAATGGATTTCCTTCTCTCAGTCTCTTCTATCTATTCTATATTTTTATTTTTAAATTCCTGGTCTTTATACTTCTTTTTTAGTCTCTATATTCTTCATAGAATTAAAGCTTCTAAAATACCTATTTCAGGGGTAGAGTCAAGATGGCGGCTTAGCAAGCAGCAAAAGTTCAGACCTCGTGGAAGACCCTTCTTACCGATACAGACTGAATGCTCCAAGGACACCGAAATCCAAGCTGAACAACAGGACAGAAGCGGGGAACCCTCCTTCTGGACTCAAATCAAAAGGTACGCCCCCCAAAAGCCAGAATCCGAGAATACTCAGGGCTAATGGGAAGGCAGAGGGTAGGTCCCAGGACCCCTCCCCCACAACCCAGAGCCCTGAGCCCCCAGCAGCAGCAGGAACCTCTGAGCGGGCAAAGGTGCTGGTTTGGAGGGTCTACCTTGTGAGCAGCTGGGCCCTGGGCTTGGAACATCCAGCTTGGACAGAGGGGAGGAAGCCAGGGAGATACTGAGCCGTGGCTGGGTCCCTCCATCAGGCTCCAGCCTCACCTTTGCCTCGGGGTACAACCAGATCAATCCAGTTGAACCTAATTCAATCAGAACTCCTCAGAGTTTAGGGAGGTGGGCAAAGGCACTTGCAGACAGGGGAGAAGCAGCTGGAGAACTGGAGAGAGCCTGGGCGGCCCAGCCTTCCAGGAGTCTTCAGAAACTCAGAGCTTCATACCATATACAGCCCAACCCATTTGAACTCAATCCAATCAAAAGCCTCCAGAGGACAGGGAAGCTAACATTCCTCCCCTAGAGACTGTACCAAGAGATCTGACAAAGCTCCAAGAGGGGAGACTGACAGCCCCAAAACCAAAACAAAATGAGAGGAGCAAGAGCACAGCCAAATACGGGGAGCAAAGAAGGGGTAAACTCAAGCAAACAACAGAAAAAGAAGAAAGAAATTACAATAGACAGCTTCTGCACAGGTAATGAGCAAAGAGCGAATGAAACAGAGGGGGAGGGATCAGCAAAGGAAAAATCAGAAATCCCAGCGAATTGGATACAGGCTTTGGAAGAACTCAAAATGCAATTCAAAACACAATTATGAGAGGCTGAAGA
Source organism: Monodelphis domestica (assembly GCF_027887165.1). Classification (NCBI taxonomy): domain Eukaryota; kingdom Metazoa; phylum Chordata; class Mammalia; order Didelphimorphia; family Didelphidae; genus Monodelphis; species Monodelphis domestica. The sequence goes on along the minus strand of NC_077230.1, from coordinate 10,719,882 downwards.
CAATTGGGAAAAAAATTTTAAAACTAAGATAAGTCATCTAGAAACAGAAAATAGTGTCTTGAAAGCCAAAATCAACCAGCTGGAAAATGAGGCAAAGGAGATGAAAGATGAGGCAAAGCAAATGAAAGATGAGGTGAAGAAGATGAAAGATGACCTCCAAAGAAAATCCGACCAAAAGGAAAAGGACGACCAAAAAACTAAGGATGAAATACAGTCTTTAAGAACCAGAATACAATAATTAGAATTGAGCGACCTCACAAGGCAGCAGGACTCTATAAAATAAAACCAAAAGAATGAAAAAATTGAGGAAAATATGAAGCATCTCATTCACAAAACAGAGGATTTAGAAAATCGTTCAAGGAGAGACAATTTAAGAATTATTGGCCTACCAGAAGACCATGACAAAAGAAAAAGCCTGGACATCATATTACAGGAAATTATTAAAGAAAACTGCCCTGAAATCCTTGAACAAGAGGGAAAAGTGGAGATTGATAGAATCCACAGATCACCTCCTATACTTAATCCCCAAATGACAACACCCAGGAATGTTATAGCCAAATTCAAGAACTATCAGATCAAAGAAAAGATATTACAAGCTGCCAAGAAGAAGTCATTCAGATACCAAGGAACCACAGTGAGGATAACTCAGGATCTGGCTGCATCCACACTGAAAAAAAGAAAGGCATGGAATACGATATTCCGGAATGCAAGGGAACTAGGTCTACAACCAAGAATCAACTACCCAGCAAACTGACTATATTCTTACAGGGGAAAGTATGGCCATTCAACAAAATAGAAGAATTCCAAGAATTTGTAAAGAAAAGAGCAGACCTGAACAGAAAATTTGATGTCCAAGCACAGAACTCAAGAGAATCATCAAAAGGTAATGAAAAAAGAGGGGAGAAAAGAAAAACAACAAAAAAAATTTTTAAGAGACTCAATAAGTTAAAATGATATCTATCCCTATAAGAAAAGAGGTCATTGGTAACTCTTAAAAACTGTTGTTATTACCTGGGCAGCAAAAAGAAGTATACTTAGAGGGAACAGCAACAAACTGTATAGGATGAAAGGACAAGACATAAATAGGTATATAGATATATGCATGCAAAAATATATACGCATAAGTATGCATATATATATATATAACTAGAGCTTAAAATAGGTTAATATTAAAAGAAATGGGAAAAGAAACAAATGTGGGTAAATTTATATGTCATAAAGAAGCTCATGGTGGGAGGGGGGAGAACATCAATACACTGGACGGGTAAAGAGGTCGGAGACAGGAAATACTCAACTTTTACGTGCTTTGAAAGTGACTCAAAGAGGGAAAAACAATTCAATACATTGGGGGCAGAGAATAGATTTGCACCCTATAGGGGAGTAGAAGGGTAACAAATGGTCTGGTGGGGAGGGAAGCAGTACAAGAGAGGGAGGGAGCGGGGGGTTAATTTTAGAAAGACTATAGGGAAAATGGGGGGGGATAAATAGGGAGGGGGATAGAAAGGGAAGTAAAATAAGGGTGGGAACAAGGGGGACTGTTCAAAAGCAAACATTGGTGTAGAAGGAAATAGAGAAAGAAGAAAAGGCAGGAAAAGGAGCAGAAATCAAAATGCTGGGAAATACACAGCTAGTAATCATAACTCTGAATGTGAATGGAATGAACTCACCCATAAAACGCAAGCAAATAGCAGAGTGGATTAGAGTCCAAAACCCTACCATATGCTATCTACAAGAAACACATATGAGAAAGGTAGACACACATAGGGTGAAAGTAAGAGGGTGGAGCCAAATCTATTGGGCATCAACTGACAAAAAGAAGGCAGGAGTCGCAATCATGATATCCGACAAAGCCAAAGTAAAAATAAATCTAGTTAAAACAGATAGGGAAGGTAATTACATCCTGATAAAAGGCAGTGTAGACAGTGAGGAAATCTCTGTACTCAACATGTATGCAACAAATGGCATAGCATCCAAATTTCTAAAGGAGAAACTAGAGGAACTCAAAGATGAAATAGATAGAAAAACTATACTAGTGGGAGATCTGAACCTTCCTCTATCTGAACTAGATAAATCAAACCAAAAAATAAATAAGAAAGAAGTAAGAGAAGTGAATGAAATCTTAGAAAAATTAGAGTTAGTAGACATGTGGAGAAAAATAAATAGGGACAAAAAGGAATATACCTTCTTTTCTGCAGCACATGGTACATTCACAAAAATTGACCATGTATTAGGGCATAAAAACATTGCAAACAAGTGCAAAAGAGCAGAAATAATAAATGCAACTTTCTCAGATCACAATGCAATGGAAATAATAATTAGTAAGGGAACATGGAGAGGTAAATAAAAAATTAATTGGAAATTAAACAATATGATTCTCCAAAACCAGTTATTTAAAGAACGAATCATAGAAACAATTAATAACTTCATTGAAGAAAATGACAATGATGAGACATCCTTTCAAAACCTATGGGATGCAGCCAAAGAAATACTCAGGGGGAAATTTATATCCTTGAGTTCATATATTAACAAATTAATAAGGGCAGAGATCAATGAATTGGGCATGCAAATTAAAAAATTAGAAAGTGAACAAATTAAAAATCCTCAGATGAAGACTAAATTAGAGATCCTAAAACTCAAAGGAGAAATTAATAAAATTGAAAGTCAAAGAACTATTGATTTAATAAATAAGACTAGAAACTGGTACTTTGAAAAAACAAATAAAATAGACAAAGTACTAGTCAGTCTAATTTAAAAAAGGAAAGAAATAAACCAAATTAACAGTATCCAAGATGAAAAAGAAGACCTCACCTCTAATGAAGAGGAAATTAAGGCAATCATTAAAAACTACTATGCCCAATTATATGGCAAAAAATATGGCAATCTAGGTGATATGGATGAATACTTACAAAAGTATAAATTGCCTAGTCTAAAAGAGGAAGAAATAAATTACCTTAACAATCCCATTTCAGAAAAAGAAATTGAACAAGCCATCAAAGAACTCCCTAAGAAAAAATCCCCAGGTCCAGATGGATTCACAAAATTCTATCAAACATTCAAAGAACAACTCATCCCAATATTAAACAAACTATTTGACAGAATAGGCCAAGAAGGAGTTCTACCAAATTCATTCTATGACACAAACATGGTACTGATCCCAAAGCCAGGCAGGTCAAAAACAGAGAAAGAAAACTATAGACCAATCTCCCTAATGAATATAGACGCAAAAATCTTAAATAGGATACTAGCAAAAAGACTTCAGCAAGTCATCACAAGGGTCATCCACTATGACCAAGCAGGATTCATACCAGGAATGCAAGGATGGTTCAATATTAGGAAAACCATCCACATAATTGACCATATTAACAAGCAAACTGACAAAAATCACATGATTATCTCAATAGATACAGAAAAAGCCTTTGATAAAATACAACACCCATTCCTATGGAAAACACCAGAAAGTATAGGAATAGAAGGGCCTTTCCTAAAAATAATAAACAGTATATATCTAAAACCATCAGCAAACATCATCTGCAATGGGGATAAACTAGAAGCCTTTCCAGTAAGATCAGGAGTAAAACAAGGATGCCCATTATCACCTCTATTATTTAATATTGTACTAGAAACACTAGCAGTAGCAATTAGAGAAGAAAAAGAAATTGAAGGTATTAAAATTGGCAATGAGGAGACCAAGCTATCACTCTTTGCAGATGATATGATGGTTTACTTAAGGAATCCTAGAGAATCAACCAAAAAGTTACTCGAAATAATCAACAACTTTAGCAAAGTTGCAGGATACAGAATAAACCTGCATAAGTCATCAGCATTTCTATATATCTCTAACCCATTTCGGCAGCAAGAATTAGATGGAGAAATTCCATTTAAAATCACCCTAGACAATATAAAATACTTAGCAATTTATCTGCCGAGACAAACACAGGAACTATATGAACACAACTACAAAACACTTTCCACACAGCTAAAACTAGATCTAAACAATTGGAAAAACATTGATTGCTCATGGGTAGGACGAGCTAACATAATAAAAATGACAATCCTACCCAAATTAATTTACTTATTTAGTGCCATACCCATTGAACTACCAAAAAACTTCTTTACTGAATTTGAAAAAACCATAACTAAGTTCATTTGGAAGAACAAAAGATCAAGGATCTCCAGGGAAATCATGAAAAAAAATGCAAAGGAAGGAGTACTTGCAGTCCCAGATCTCAAACTCTACTATAAAGCAGTGGTTATCAAAACAATTTGGTACTGGCTAAGAGACAGAAAGGAGGATCAGTGGAATAGACTTGGGGTAAATGACCTCAGCAGGACAGTCTATGATAAACCCAAAGATCCCAGCTTTTGGGACAAAAATCCATTATTTGATAAAAACTTCTGGGAAAACTGGAAGACAGTGTGGGAGAGATTAGGTTTGGATCAACACCTCACACCCTACACCAAAATAAATTCAGAATGGGTGAATGACTTGAACATAAAGAAGGAAACTATAAGTAAATTAGATGAGCACAGAATAGTATACCTGTCAGACCTTTGGGAAGGGAAAGATTTTAAAACCAAGCAAGACTTAGAAAAAGTCACAAAATGTAAAATAAATAATTTTGACTACATCGAATTAAAAAGGTTTTGTACAAACAAAACCAATGTAACTAAAATCAGAAGGGTACTAACAAATTGGGAAGGAATCTTCATAGAAACCTCTGACAAAGGTTTAATTACTCAAATTTATAAAGAGCTAAATCAATTGTACAAAAAATCAAGCCATTCTCCAATTGATAAATGGGCAAGGGATATGAACAGGCAGTTCTCAGCCAAAGAAATCAATACTATTAATAAGCACATGAAAAAGTGCTCAAAATCTCTTATAATCAGAGAGATGCAAATCAAAACAACTCTGAGGTATCACCTCACACCTAGCAGATTGGCTAACATGACAGCAGAGGAAAGCAGTGAATGTTGGAGGGGATGTGGCAAAGTTGGGACACTAATTAATTGCTGGTGGACTTGTGAATTGATCCAACCATTCTGGAGGGCAATTTGGGACTATGCCCAAAGGGAGACAAAAGAATGTCTACCCTTTGATCCAGCCATAGCACTGCTGGGTTTATACCCCAAAGAGATAATGGAGAAAAAGACTTGTACAAAAATATTCATAGCTGCACTCTTTGTGGTGGCAAAACATTGGAAAATGAGGGGATGCCCTTCAATTGGGGAATGGCTGAACAAATTGTGATATATGTTGGTGATGGAATTGTGATATATGTTGGTGATGGAATACTATTGTGCTCAAAGAAATAATAAAGCGGAGAAGTTCCATGGAGACTGGAACAACCTCCAGGAAGTGATGCAGAGCGAAAGGAGCAGATCCAGGAAAACATTGTACACAGAGACTGATACATTGTGGTACAATCGAAGGTGATGGACTTCTCCATTAGTGGCAATGCAATGTCCCTGAAGAATCTGCAGGGATCTAAAAAACACTATCCACAAGCAGAAGATTAACTGTGGGAGTAAAAATACGGATGAAAAGCAACTGCTTGACTATAGGGGTTGAGGGGAAATGACTGAGGAGAGACTCTAAATGAACACTCTAATGCAAATACCAACAACATGGAAATGGATTTGAATCAAGAACACGTGATACCCAATGGAATCACGTGTGGGCTATGGGAGAGGTGGGGGGGGAGGGAAGAAAAGAAAATGATCTTTGTTTCCAATGAATAGTGTTTGGAAATGACCAAATAAAAATTAAAAAATTAAAATACCTATTTCAATTGCCTTTTTCTAAATATGTTGTCTTGCAGATCTTGCCCTCCACCTCACCTACCTTTTCCCTATTGTGCCACTTTCTAGAAATAACAATTCCTACCTAAGAAGGAAAGGATAAACACATTGCCCCAGGCTACAAATTGTCTTCAGTCCTAGTTTGTTCTGTTCCTTAATATTTCCTGTTGGGGGCAGCTAGGTAGTTCAGTGGATTTAGAGCCAGGTCTTGAGATAGGAGGTCCTAGGTTCAAATCTGATCTCAGACACTTCCTTGGAACCAATACACAGTATTGATTCTAAGACAGATGGTAAGGGCTTAAGAAAAGTACTTTCTGTTGTGTCCTCGTTTGTTTTTTTCCCCTATGTGCTAGGAAATCTCTTTGGGTCCATGGTCTTCCATTGTTCTGTATGTTAGAGCCCCGATTCTCTTTCTCCTAAAAGCATTATATTGTTCATGGAGGTATAGCATTGTTTCAAATCTAAGCACCAATCCTTGTTCTCAACAGTGTGTCAAATGTTTATTGATTGATTATAAGCATTGTTAAGGTCCCCATCTCTCACTATAGACTTCTGCATGGATTTCCCTGGTTTCCCTTGGTTGCCACTCCTACCACTGGATTGAGATTTCACCCTTTTCTCATTTGTTTCAATTCTTCTCTTTGCCATTTTACCCCTCCTCTTGTAGGCCGTCTTTTCCTGAAGAGACCAGAGGAGTTATTTTCCCTTTAGAGTTTATCACTGACTTCATTAGGACACATCACAGATTCCTTTTTATCCCCCCCCCCTTATGTCCCCTCCTATTCTGCAGTTTAATTTCACAAAACCCACTGATTTGCCTGTAGGCAAGTTATGAGGTTTTTCATCCATGGTATTTAGTCCGCGTTCTTCCACCATCACTTCTAATTCATTTTATTCATCTTGCTTTTATCCTTGCCGCCTTTAGACAGAAATCTCTTAAGTCCTATTGTTTTTTAATAGCAGATATGTTTTTTCTGGTGTCCCCTCCCCCTCATGTTTTATTACTTGTGACCTTCTTGGTTATTATATAATTGCCTTTCTTATATTTTTCATCTGGAGTGTTGGCAAAGCAAGTCATGGATGTAAGTCTGGTTTCCTCTTTAGGAATTCTTCAAATGCGTCTTTCTCACTGATTAGATTCGAGTTTGGGTGCTATGTTACCTTTTGTGGCACCTAAAATTCTTTTGCTCTTTGCGACCCATTATTTTATTCCTTTATGGATTTTTGTTTTCTGATGTCTATACAGTACAGTGGTATTATTCAGTTTCTTTGCTTGATATTTGAAGATTTTTCTAGTCACAGTCACGTGCATCATTTGTATTATCTTGTCTTGGAATCTGTAGCATCCCCGCCCCGCTGGGCCCCCCTCCCCAAGTGATACATGCATTCATTCAGTTAAGGCTTAGGCTTTCTGTGTTCAGAGGTTTTGAGAATTTTTCTTGTATTTCTGACATTACGGTATTCAGGCTTTCCCACTTATGTTCTTCTGACTTAATTCTCAAGTTATCGCTACACAACCTGATTTTAGGATGACTATATTTTGCTTCATTCATTTCACATCTGTCTTCCTAATCAGTGGTTCTCTCTTGATCCTTTGGTGAGATTTGCCACTGTGAATTCCAGTTTTTCTCTGTCACCCAATTGGTTTTTGCTGTGCAGACCATGAGTTCTACTCTATTTCTCTCTTGAACTTCTTGGCAGCATTCTGCTGTAGTTCTAGGCTCTTAGAAAGCCACAGGGGCCTTTGCCTGATCAGGGCTTGATTGGTTTTCTTTCGCAATACTTGTATGGAGACATCTTGCAGATTTTTCCCTGCTGGTTTATCTGCTTTTGCTTGAGGTTTTTAACGGGACTTTCTCTTCGGTAATTTGTCTCTCACCCCTTCTTCCTCCCACCCTCTTAGATTTCCTTCTTGCTCACTTTCTGACTCCTTCCCTAAGGCAAATCTCAACATTGTTCCATGAAAGCTGCCTCAGCTTCCTCCCATGAAAGAGAGTTCACTTGTTATCAGCTCCAGGATGTGTCTCAAGAGACTTCTAGGTGCAGAACACTGGAGGCCAGCCGGCTTTCCCTCAGGTTGTGGGGGCCGCCTTCCCTCCGTAGGGGCCGCCATCCCTCCGTAGGGGCCCTGACCCAAGTCTCTCTGGGTCTTAGCTTTCTATCCGAGCATTGCCGTGGTCACAGGCTTCCGCTTCCGTGTACCTCCACCTCCTCTGAGAGCAGCGAGGCAATTGGCGAATAGATCTCCGGGTTCCATCGTGCAGTTTTGCCAGAGCGCGGGACTTCTTCGGCCAAGAAAGAGCCCTCTCTGCGGTCTGAGATCAATGGAGTGGTCAGCTCATTGGGGTACTCAAGGTTACAGACCAGAGCTGGCGAGGTGGGAAGCTACTCCGCTTCCCCTCTTCCCAGAGCCGGAGGGCACTTTGGCGTGCCCCGCCCCTCTGCTCTCTCACGTGATGGGGATGAGGCGGGGCTCACGGGCAGCTTCAACCAGCCTAGTCTACTAGAAAAGCTTCCTCCACAGCTGCTCTAGATTAGAGATGCTGCAATGACTTTACTTCCTACCCAGAATCCTTACTGGGGAGTGCCTGAAGAGGCTGTGGGGGTGGAAGAAAAGGCTTTAAGGGTTGCTCCTCCGCCTTGGACACCGGGGTCCCCAGGCTTATAGTCATTCAGGTTTTCTGTCTGTTTAGGCTTCTTCACAGTACTACGTGTTCATGACTCCTGCATGAAGCAAGGTGAAATTTATAAACGACAGTTAACAAATGGAAGTCCAGACAATAGTTTGGGATAGATACAGGTTTTCAGACTCTATTATGAGCTTCCTCTGTCAGTAACTGTCTTCTCAACAAATACACGATTGACCTAAACTCCACAAAGCTGTGTACGGAGCAGAATTTTTAAATGAGGATCACAAAAAGGACATACATTTGATAGGATTCATTTTTACCCTGAATACAGAGCTATCTCCTTTTTTGAACTGCCCAACAGTAATGTTATGGTAGTTCAATAACAAGATGAGAACCCCCCCTCCCAAAAGTTTGTTCAAAGATTTAGACGAATGGCGTGTATAGCTTTTCAAAAAATATTTTCATTCACAATTATACATTTTTTAGCAATCTTGGTGATAAAAAAGCATTTGAATTTCCTGGCACTTAGGCAAGTAACATTTGATTGTCACATTTTACAATTTTGAGATGCTAAAAAATAGTTTGGGGATCAGGGACATTTCTCTATAGCAATAACTGATCCGACTTCAGTTTAATACAATTTAGTGCATTTCAATACACATTCAGAATCCCCCCTTTGATCAAACAAATCCCTCTGCAAGGCAAAGTTAATAAGGAAACAAATGTCAGATAAGGTTAAAAATCGAACAAAGTCCAGATGGATTGGACCTTTACTGAAGAACTGAACCCTGACATGTGAGGCATCTGTTTGGTCCTGGTCCAATTTCCAAACTTCAAAGTATTCAATATTTTTTTTCTCACTACCTGAGTAGCTGGTAAGAACTTCTCTTTCCAAATTGTAATGCAGAAAAAAAAAAAGATGATCTACTTAATTCTTTCATCTTTTTTCCAACAACTGAAACAGTTTATAGAGTTGTGAAAATTTTATAAAAATAAACATTTCATTCTTACACATGTATAATCATGGAGAAGCTCCTCTTATGGATTTCAGGAACAGAAACTGCATGTTACTCCTGCTCTTTTAGGGTCACTCTGACAATCTGAACACATGAAATTGTGACATGTCTCAGGATATAATCTCTTTTAATTAGAAGTCACACATCACACAGGGCTGAAGAATTCAACAATGCTCTGCTCTAGGTTCAAAATGTCACACCTTATGGAATGCTTTGTACATCATGTTACTGGAGAAGAGGCATGCAATACACTTGAATATCTGCCAGCGTGAGAAAGGTGAGAGAAGGGAATGGAAAGTGCTGCTCCTAAAAGCCTTCAAGCCAAGGTCTAGGTCATGTAGACATCACATCTGACACTCTCATCAACAATAATCGGTGCATACCAGGGGAAACCTCCCCCTGAAAATGTTTTATGTATTTGTGGAAGTATATCGAGTGGATTTATACACCAAGCTGGGCAGTTTGGATGAAGCACAGATGGTTGGACAGAAGAAATTTTAACCCATCTCAACTGGAAACATAAAAGTATTAAAAAAAAAATTTATCTTCTCATTCCCTCAGTCTACCTGGCTGTAATATGACCTATGTGCAGACTTATAACATCTATTGCATTTCTGTGTTATTTAACTTTTCATATATTTATGCTGTATCTTTTTAACTAGATTATAAATATTTTAAAGGAAAGGGCAGTGTCTTACATGTACTGCACAGTGCCTGGCACAAGGGAGGGAAGCCCTCATTAAATACATAATTGATAGTCGTTTAATTTTCCCGGACATTGCACACTCAAGACATTCGGCTTTATTTGTTTGAACTCTTCTCAAGGTTCTCTCCCAAGAAAAGAGGCTTAAAAAGGTCTCTTCTACAACCGTAGGACAACCTCTTCTGAGGGAAACATTCTTCTCTCTAGAATAGCTAAACTAGAGTCCCACCAACTTTCTTCATTCATAGATATTTCCTCCAGTTCTTGCTAATTATACATTCAGCAACAGATCATCCAAAGAAATAAGACAAGCTCCAGATGCTTGCAGGAACAAGAAAAGTTCTCTGTATTACAACAGATATCCTGGAAAGGCCCTGAAGTCCATCTGAGGCAAATGGGAATGGAACAGTCTTCAAACATTACCACAAGCAAACTGGACACACAATGACATTATGGCGCCATTGTGTAAAGAACAATTTTCACACCCTTGACCAGGGAATAGTGAGAGGGAAAAAATAAGTGGGCTTTAATCTGGCTTTGTTACCTAGTAGCCGTGTATCTGCCCTTCCTGGGCCTCAGTTTCCTTACCTGTCAAGTCAAGGATTTGGGCAAGATGACGCCTATGAGGATGATACTGTATAATCATGACCTTGTGAGGCTACAAAGATGAGGTCAGGCAGGGAAAGAGAATGGAGGCAACGTCCGCAGGAAACCTTTGGGATGAGCTCGAGAAAAACAAGGACACACGAGGCCTTTTCCCCAGTGGCCAAACAATGTCTTTTGTATCACTGTTCATGATGTTTATAGACATCCGAGACTCATTAAGCAGTAGTGACTGTTGGGTCAATTTAAGGAGACCCGTCAGGTGTCCTGATTGCAAAGCACTCTGGGTTTGTCCTTCAATGAGCCAGGCCAGGAGCAGTCTGGTTTTGGTCAGAGGAGATGAACGGGCCACTAATGCTCAGGAAGGGGCGTGGGCTTGGTCATCAGAAAGGAAAGGCTGAGCAGCTCAGAGGTTTTCTAGGTTAAAGACCTGATTTCAGTCTGGATGCTGTAACTGGGGATTCTTAACCCTTTTCTGTGTGATGGACCTCTTCTTAGAATAATGGTTTTAAGTGTATAAAGTAAAATGAAATAGGTATGGGTGCAAAGGAAACTAGTCACATTGAAATAGTTATAAAACTTTTAAAAAGCCAACCAACCGAGTTCATGACCCTAGATTAAGAAGTGTTGTTGAGGACCAAGTCTATATGAATACATCCATGATTACTTCATGAGTCAGGAAAGGAAAGAGGAAAAGGAAAGAAGCAGGAAATATTGGTGCTGCCCCATTGTCCTAACAATGATCAACTTTATTTAAAAACTATTACAAAATAAGCCCTGGAAACCCATGGATGAAAAGTAAAGACTAAAAAAAATAGTTCGTGATATTGTTTATTATTGCTTTTAGAGGGCTTGGTAGTCCAATGTACAAGCCATATTTTATTAAATCAGAAGAAAATAGTGTTAAGATATAAAAATCTATGCCCATTGTTTCAATCTCCGATCCAAGCTCCTAATCTTCATTATTCATTTACTGAATCAATGTCAATTTATACATAGTATTTTAATTTAAAAGGGAAAAAAACATCTATCTGGGAAATAAGAAATATCAATTAAATAGAAAAAATACCATGTTGCTTTTTTTCCTTGTGTAATATACTCTGCATGGTTAAGTTTTTTAGTCTTATCTTTTTTCTTCAAAACTTTCCAGATATGACTATTGAGAAGGGCAGAATTAGGAAATGATAATATAAAGATCTTAAATACATTCACATACAGAAATAGTGCATCATGAAAATAAAACCTAAAAAACTAAAAGGATAGTGTATTTATTCACAGTACTGTATGCCATTTAGTTGGGAGGTGAGGAAGAAATATACTAAGAGGTGGATAGAGAAAAAAGTTATAATTCCCCCCTTTTCAAATCAATAATAAATTGTTTAAAAAAAAAACACCATAGCTCGTGAATAAGATTAAAATGTAGTTGGTAAGCAACCTTTACTATACCTGCCTCCTTCCATTGAAGTTACCAAGAGAATATAAATAGGTTTAATATCTTCTTCATAAAGAAAATATCTGACCTCACTAACGTCTTTCTAATACACAGCATTGACCATAATTGCTTTATCAGTTTGCCTTAATTTCTCCCTCCTTCTACCTTCTGCTTTCTCAGAAATCTTCTTTCCCCTGGAAGGCGAGGGTGAATGTTAATAATATCTAAGGTGCAACAGGAAAAGTGACTAGAAAAGTAGGCGAAAACAAGAAGGCGGCAGGACTGATAACATAGTGCTTAGTGAGGGAAGAATGGCTTGGCTGGAAGAGTGATATACACTTATTCTGAGATAATCTGTCCTCTGCTGCCCTTATGGGAATTCATATTTCAGGGCTGGGTGGCAAAATAAACAACTCCAACAAGAAACAGTTTACTTAAAGACCTAAAATCTTTGCCTAATGCCACAAGTTAAAGCAAACACTTTGGGGAAAGAATACGACTTGGGATCATAAAGAAAAAGCTAAAAATGGTTCAATATTATCCTTAGACACCAATTAGAACATAAAGGACTCTAATTTTTCATGCAACTGAGATAAAAGATTTAACTTGGGTTTAGACACGATTTCTTCAAAGCAATTTGCATCTATGAACTCATGGAACATTTGAAATATCTGCATGTTTAGTATATTAATGACTATCCTACCTACATACAATGAGGGGCTGCCTCCAGGAACAAAACGTGTCATACTCATTTGGGGCATGGATGAAGGAAAAGAACAAACACAAAAAGCTAAATTCTTGACCTTCTATCTCCGCCAATAAATCAAAATTCAACTTTTTAATTTGTTTCGTATGTTAAAAATAAAAACCCGAGGGGGAAAAGTTTTCATTATCTCCATCTACCTATGACAGAAAGCTTCGTGGTGACACAACTCCTTAAAGGGAATCTTACAGATCTGATATAAGGAACAAAGAATATCTCCATCGCACATCACAGACAATTTAAATGTGCTGCTCTTCGGACTGTATGGCAGATAGGAAAAGTAATTAGGCTGCTTTAAGATGCATCTTAAAAAAGGAAATTCATGCAATGTAGCCACTTCAGGGCAAATGGTGGAAAAGAATGGGATTCAAGTCGTAATAAGAGAAAGTTTAAAAGGGCTGCAAAACTGCAGAGTAAATAAGCCTCATTTTCTCGATCTCGTCTCCAGAGTCACCTTGTCTCAAAAACGCCCGAACTGTGATGTAAGTACACTGCATTTAGAAAATGGGGCAAACAGTAGCTCTTGAAAATAAAAGCATTAAAAGAGGTACAAGTGGAAAGGGGGGGAAGGGGGACTCTACTCAGTTTCAAACCATCAATATGTGCTTTTCACTAGGAGAGATATTTCTTCACAGACGCCTTCCATAATATAGAAGGATTGCCTGAAAATCAGAACAGAAGAGGCCAGGTACTCTTGTTCCCATGACCTTTTATTTAAAACTTCACTGTAGGGAAAGCTGTTGATTCAATTAAAGAGGTACTTTTTTTTCCCCCCTGGGGAAGTTTGTGGAGAATCAAAGGAAGAAGAAAGAGCAGGAAAACTTGCCAGAATACTTCCCCATCCCCTTTTCTTTTCTTTTTCTTCTTCTTTTTTTAAGTTTAAAGAACTACATTAGCTTTAAGAGAAAAGCATTTAACAAGCTTTCTCCTCTAAGCACAGGTTTCTTTAAAAAATCACATATTTGTGAAATTGGTCATCTGGAGAATTCAAATCCTCCGGATACCACCCTTTTCCATCAGCAAAGCAAAATATTACCAGTTTTTTAAGCCCAGATTTTCTTCGAAAGTTTGAATTACATTGAAATCCTTACATTGTGAATACAGGTAGAAAGTTGATGTTGTTCTTCTGCCAATCTTTCCAATTTCTTTACTCTTGGTTCAAGTTTTATTTGTTAATATTAGTCACCAGTTAATAAGAAAAAAGATAGTTTCTAAGTGTTTTTTTGTTCGGTTGTTTTGTTTTAATTAAGTTAATTTGATACCACACCATCTGGTTACACAGGTTCAATCTGTAGCCATTAATTATTCCTTTTTCTTGAATACTTGGTTTCCATAACTAGAACCTTTCTCTATTTCAGTTACTCCTATCAGTCTGCGGACTCCAAATGAAGCTATAAAAAAAAAAGGAAACAAATCAGATTACTTTGCTCCATACGGTGAAATGTTCATATACTAATAAGAGATAAATATTCATATGCTAATAAGGGATAAACTCATCCATTAGCAACCGCATGACTTAGGTCTGGATGTTCACTTGAAACTGCTAAAAAATAAGTGATGGAACCGTGGTCTTAAAACACGATTCAATAGAATCGTCTGACATAATAGCATTTTTCACTGCTGACCAGGTTGAGTAAGGAGGTCCCACATATATCCCTCACTATCCTGTGGCTCCTCTTTCTAGCTGAGAGCTGGAAGAGGAGCTGAGAGGGCGAGGAGGAAACTGAACCCGTTCTTTTACGGACCCGGCCAGGGTATGCTATCGGAAAGGCATGAAGAGTGTTTGGCCCGGAGAAGCCCGTCTTTCATCCAAGTAACGGGAGAAAATTGTTTTGGACGACTCAATTTCTGGACTACTTCACCAGTCCTATTAGTAAGTCGCTTTGAAGAGTAGCTTAGTGAGTTAAAATTTTAAAATAGAAACCCACGTCCACAAGGAACTTATCGACTTTTTCGATTTTTCACAAGATTCCCATTTGAATACGCATCCCCACACGCTTATACACATCCACATCGTATTTCATCCTTTCCTTTTTCAATGTATTGATACAAAACCTTCCGTCTGGACCAGGGAATTTCCACCTCCAATAACAGATTAAGACGACTTTGAGGGAAAACTTGACGTCCTTTCCAATCAATTCTATTCCCTCTACATGGACCCAACTTTCCCAATCTCATCTTTTCTTTACCTGCTCCAACAAATCCTAAGAATGTAAGTATCAGAAGGGGTGATCCGCTTGCAAAAACGCCAAACGCAAATCTGAAGAGGGGAGAGAGAAGGACAGTTGCCCATCCGAGGAAATTCAGTAAAGTCCATGGTCTTCTGGCAGGTTTAATCACGTCCCCTGGAAACACGCCTTTCTGTTTGTACTGCTCTTGTAAAGCGTCCTAAAAGTAACAACCAAACAAAACAAAGAGGCTCTTTTACCATCTGTCCTCTAAATCTGATCGCAAAATGTTGGCAGAGAAAAAGGATTCATTCCAAGTGGAGATCGTTTTTTAATTAATTAACTTAATTAAGCATGAAAAACCCCTATTACGTGAATTCAAACTTAAAACACTAGCTTCCCAGTCAGGTCGTGGCATCATTTTATTACTAATCATGGGCCAGCTATCGCCATGAAGGCTTCACGAGTATTCCCACGTGAGCTCTCCCACCGTCTCGGGAGAGAAGCTGCAGCGACCACTTTATTGGACGGATGCAAAGCCTGAAGCAGAGTTCACCCGGCCGAAGGTGCAAAAACTCGTGCCTGGGACCTTCGGGGGAGCCGCTGGGACCTCACACGCCGCCTACACGCGAGACAAGTAAAACGACCCGAGCGCAGCGGGCAGGCGTGCAGGTCCCACGTGGCACCCGCCTCCCCCTCCTCCAGGAAGCCAGGCTCGCTCTGGGGGCCCCAGAGAGCCGGTCTGCAGCGAGCAAGGAACGGAAAGACGGTCCGCGCGCTCTGTGGCGCCCCCCAGCTCTCTGGGAGGGGATTCGGAGGAGGACGCGGACAGCTTCTACGAGGTACGGGGGGGAGGGGGGGCAGACGCAGACAGGTTCTACAAGGTACGAGGAGGGAGGGGGCAGACGTGGACAGGTTCTATGAGGTACGAGGGGGGAGGGGGGCAGACATGGACAGGTTCTACGAGGTACAAGGAGGGATGGGGCAGACGTGGACAGGTTCTATGAAGTATGAGGAGGGAGGGGGGCAGACGTGGACAGGTTCGGGGGCAGACGCGGACAGGTTCTATGAGGTACGAGGAGGGAGGGGGGCAGACGTGGACAGGTTCGGGGGCAGACGCGGACAGGTTCTATGAGGTACAAGGGGGGAGGGGGGCAGACGTGGACAAGTTCTACGAGGTCCGGGGTGGGGGTGGGGGGAGATCCACATCCATGAAGTCAATCAAGGACCTCCAAAGCAATACTGTAGTGTTAGTCTTAAGGGCTGAAGTTATAAATGGGGGGAGGGAAGCGTAGAGAGAAATGAAAGACTTCCCAAAGCCCCCAAAGCCCCCCCAAGCCCCCCGGTTACTTCAGGAGGGCTGAAGAGCCGAGTCCAGCTTTAGGGCCTCGAACGCTACATCAGAACTTTGCCTTCACCCCGACATTCATCCCCCTTAAAAGGCTTTTAGTCAGGATAAAACAGAGGGTTTACCTTCTCCTGGTAAAGCTTGTGCAGCCACTGCGCCGCCTCCTTCTCGTCCAGGGGGATCTCGTCCAGGGGGAATCTCCTGGTGTGTCAGAAAGGTGAAACGTGAAGTGAGTGTCTAAACTGGGGAAGTCAGGTGAGGACGGCTACGGGGGGCGGCTCGAGCCGGGCCGGTGTAGACCCGGCCCCACGCCCGGCTCGGCAGCAAACGCGCCACGCGAGCTCCAAGCACACGATCTCGCGCCCGCCAGCGGCCCCCCAAAGGGAAACCTCGGGAACCTGCAGGGCTTTCTTTCCTGCAGGTGACTCGGGCGAGGGCCCTGAGCTCTGGGGGCGCCCTGCAAACCTCCTTCGCCACTGCAGGGGAAGATGGAAACAAGGAGAAGCGGCCGCGGCCCTCGGCGGCCCCCGGCATCCCCCCGAAAGGGCTTCGTGGCCTTAAAAAGGGGAGCTCCCATTCCACTCCCCTTCCTGTAATCACACGTGGGAACGCTCAGTGACAGGCCGAAGCGCGTTCTGGCCGGCCGGCTGCGCTCTCCGCGCTTCCAGGAGGAAGGGGGTGTCCTCGATGGTGTTCGGGGCTCCCCCCATTCCTCTGGGCCTTTTTGTCATGAGCCTCAGACGCGGGGCTTAAAGGGGCTCCCCGAGGCCCGGGAAGGAGGCGCAGACATCATGGGGGCGCGAGCCGAGGCCTCTAGGCCTGACCCACAGAACACGCTGACGGGGTCGGACGGGAGGGGTTTGGCGCCATCGTGTCCCGCCCTCTCATTGGACAGAGGATCGAACCCAAGTCCGGGCTGGTCACGAGGCTAGATATGGAGCCCAAATTGGAGCTCCACAAGCTTCCTCCTCTGTAAAGCGAGGAGACGCGGGTGCGCGCCGAGGCCAGGGAGGCCGGCGGGTCTGGACAGGAAGATGGCGGAATCTGGGTGCATTTTTCTATGTCCAAAACAGGGCATTTAAGCGTCCCGGGGTCCAAGAAGGAGCCCCTAGAAAAGGGCCCTGGAGCTTAATTTTACTACGGCAGGCGGTCCTGATCAGGTGCCCAAACATGATGACCCTCTGTGAGGCCCCGCGTGCTGGGGCTTGTGTCGAAGGCGGGAGCTCCCCGCTCAAATGACGCGGGTCCGTGTTTGGACCCTCAGCATGGGGCGCGTTTCCATGTCCGCAAAGAGGAAAATGACCAAGAACGGGCGGTGCAAAGGAATCAACGACTTTTCCACCGCGGCTGATTTTCTCAACTACGAGGAAAGCCTGAGAAGCCCGAGAATGTCCAAGATTGGAGCCATCAAAGTGGTTTTTAATAGTCCGCCGAGGGGCGAAAGAACAAGAGGCGATCTGAGCCGTGGCTCGAGGAGTCTCTGCTTCTTCCGGTCGAGGTCCGAGCCTTGGCTCGAGGAGTCTCTGCTTCTTCCGGTCGAGGTCCGAGTCTTGGCTCGAGGAGTCTCTGCTTCTTCCGGTCGAGGTCCGAGCCGTG
This sequence comes from Monodelphis domestica, assembly GCF_027887165.1. Taxonomy (NCBI): domain Eukaryota; kingdom Metazoa; phylum Chordata; class Mammalia; order Didelphimorphia; family Didelphidae; genus Monodelphis; species Monodelphis domestica. The sequence continues at coordinate 10,701,821 of NC_077230.1, read as the reverse complement.
GCCTGAACGGAGTCGCTGCTTCTTCCGGTCGAGGTCCGAGCCTTGGCTCGAGGAGTCTCTGCTTCTTCTGGTCGAGGTCTGAGCCGTGGCTCGAGGAGTCTCTGCTTCTTCCGGTCGAGGTCTGAGCCGTGGCTTGAAGAGTCTCTGCTTCTTCCGGTCGAGGTCTGAGCTGTGGCTCGAGGAGTCTCTGCTTCTTCCGGTCGAGGTCCGAGCTGTGGCTCCAATGGAGTCTCTGCTTCTTCTGGTCGAGGTCTGAGCTGTGGCTCGAGGAGTCTCTGCTTCTTCCGGTCGAGGTCCGAGCCTTGGCTCGAGGAGTCTCTGCTTCTTCCGGTCGAGGTCCGAGCCGTGGCTCCAATGGAGTCTCTGCTTCTTCCAGTCGAGGTCCGAGCCATGGCTCCAATGGAGTCTCTGCTTCTTCCGGTCGAGGTCCGAGCTGTGGCTCCAATGGAGTCTCTGCTTCTTCTGGTCGAGGTCTGAGCTGTGGCTCGAGGAGTCTCTGCTTCTTCCGGTCGAGGTCTGAGCTGTGGCTCGAGGAGTCTCTGCTTCTTCCGGTCGAGGTCCGAGCCTTGGCTCGAGGAGTCTCTGCTTCTTCTGGTCGAGGTCTGAGCCGTGGCTCGAGGAGTCTCTGCTTCTTCTGGTCGAGGTCTGAGCCGTGGCTCGAGGAGTCTCTGCTTCTTCCGGTCGAGGTCTGAGCTGTGGCTCGAGGAGTCTCTGCTTCTTCTGGTCGAGGTCTGAGCTGTGGCTCGAGGAGTCTCTGCTTCTTCCGGTCGAGGTCCGAGCCTTGGCTCGAGGAGTCTCTGCTTCTTCCGGTCGAGGTCCGAGCTGTGGCTCCAATGGAGTCTCTGCTTCTTCCGGTCGAGGTCCGAGCTGTGGCTCGAGGAGTCTCTGCTTCTTCTGGTCGAGGTCTGAGCTGTGGCTCCAATGGAGTCTCTGCTTCTTCTGGTCGAGGTCTGAGCTGTGGCTCGAGGAGTCTCTGCTTCTTCCGGTCGAGGTCCGAGCCTTGGCTCGAGGAGTCTCTGCTTCTTCTGGTCGAGGTCTGAGCTGTGGCTCGAGGAGTCTCTGCTTCTTCCGGTCGAGGTCCGAGCCGTGGCTCCAATGGAGTCTCTGCTTCTTCCGGTCGAGGTCCGAGCCGTGGCTCCAATGGAGTCTCTGCTTCTTCTGGTCGAGGTCTGAGCTGTGGCTCGAGGAGTCTCTGCTTCTTCCGGTCGAGGTCCGAGCCTTGGCTCGAGGAGTCTCTGCTTCTTCCGGTCGAGGTCCGAGCTGTGGCTCCAATGGAGTCTCTGCTTCTTCTGGTCGAGGTCTGAGCTGTGGCTCGAGGAGTCTCTGCTTCTTCCGGTCGAGGTCCGAGCCTTGGCTCGAGGAGTCTCTGCTTCTTCCGGTCGAGGTCCGAGCTGTGGCTCCAATGGAGTCTCTGCTTCTTCCGGTCGAGGTCCGAGCTGTGGCTCCAATGGAGTCTCTGCTTCTTCTGGTCGAGGTCTGAGCTGTGGCTCGAGGAGTCTCTGCTTCTTCCGGTCGAGGTCCGAGCCTTGGCTCGAGGAGTCTCTGCTTCTTCCGGTCGAGGTCCGAGCCTTGGCTCGAGGAGTCTCTGCTTCTTCCGGTCGAGGTCCGAGCCGTGGCTCCAATGGAGTCTCTGCTTCTTCCGGTCGAGGTCCGAGCTGTGGCTCCAATGGAGTCTCTGCTTCTTCCGGTCGAGGTCTGAGCTGTGGCTCCAATGGAGTCTCTGCTTCTTCTGGTCGAGGTCTGAGCTGTGGCTCGAGGAGTCTCTGCTTCTTCCGGTCGAGGTCTGAGCTGTGGCTCGAGGAGTCTCTGCTTCTTCCGGTCGAGGTCCGAGCCTTGGCTCGAGGAGTCTCTGCTTCTTCTGGTCGAGGTCTGAGCTGTGGCTTGAGGAGTCTCTGCTTCTTCTGGTCGAAGTATCACAGCAATCAGGTCCGACACTGACCAAACGATTTCTGCGTAAGGCGGCTTGATCAGCCAGGGACTAAAGACACGTATTTGGAACAGGAATTCCCGTCCTGCGACCCGATGGGAAGACTCTGCCCCCAGGAGAGGAGAACAAGGAGGACCACCGGCACAGCGTGCTCTTTACCGACAGTGTTCCCAGGCCGTTCCTAGAAGTCTCGCTCTCAGAGACGGATCTCTTCGGAAGATGATGGATCTCCTCCCTGCTATTTCTCCAGCGTCTACAATGGATTTCTGGGAGAGCCTGGCTAAGTGGTTCAAAAAGGAACCTCTTTGACCAGAGTTTACAAGATAATCACTCAGGATCCGACTAACTTCCATAGGTAGGTGCAGATTTAAATTTCATATTGAGAGACACACTGGGTTGCCCACACAGGAAACACCATCTCTAGCACCAGGACACAGACGGCACCTTGTGGAGGCAGGACGCAGCCTGTGCAGTAAACAAAACCTGAATACCTGGAAGTTGAGTCCAACGGCCAGAGAGGAGAGATTTGGTGGATACCAAGAGACGTTTGCCTCTCCGAAGTGGACAAAAGGCAGAAGCCTGGAGATATTTGAACGAGGAACAAGCATGGGGAAATCCAATTGGGCATTTGCGTGACTCAAGGTGAGGATTCTCATAGCTCAGGTAAAGGCCAAAAGGAGCTTCAAATGTGGGTTTGGAGAACTTACTCTGGAGTCTTGATTGGCTGAGTAAGTCAAAGAGATAGAAGAAAATGCTCCTGGCAGCATGTGAGGGGAAACCCTGAACCCGGAACAAAAGTTCTCCATCGGGGAGGCCCCCGGAGAGGTCTCCTGGGAAGTGTGGTACGAAGAGGGAGAGGAGCCCCAAGCAGGAGCTTCGACCTGCAGCCTGACCGCAAGAGCATCGTAAGAGGAATGCCATGGAGGCCTCTTCATCCTTCTTCTCATTTCTCAGTTTATCAAGGACTATTTAAGGACATTAAATCGCAGGATAGAGCATCACTCTCAGGCCGTTGTGTCATGTTTAATGAAGAGCTTCCAGGAAGTTTTATGGCATTACAGAGGCTGCCTACTGCACACACCGAGAACATGAAGGGGAAGAGGAAGCCACGGCTCAGGCTGGAGTCGGCGAGTCACCATCACATGGAACCAAAATCAAATCCAGTGTGTCAGTCGTCAGGGAATTGCTCGGCTTGGAGAGCTTCTCCCCTACAATTCGGCCTTTGTCTTAGGGGAGTGCAAGATGTAAGTGATAGAATGGTGAGCTCGGCGTGAGGCAGCAGAGGAAGTGAGCCGAGGTAAGGCAGGAGACCCAGGAGCTACAAAAGCCCCAAGAGAGAGCTGGCTCAGGCACGCGAGAAGACTAGAGGGAAAAGGGCAGACACACGTGGAGGGGGATTAGAGACTCAGGGGCTGCTCTCCTCTCCAGCTTTCTAGTCTGGCCTCTAAAGAGTTTGGGGAGGCTTTTTGTGGCCTCAACATTTTTCTGTGTATTTTCTTCAGTCTCTGCTTTTCATTTGCACCCAAATGCTGGCAAAGCTCTAAGGGGAAGGGAGGGGAGGGGAGGGGAGGAGAGGGGAGGGAAGGGAAGGGCAGGGAAGGGAAGGGAGGCCCCGAGCAGCCTGCAAGCTGGCGGACGCTCACCTCACGCACATATCCGCTTCGTACTTCTTTCCATAGAGGATCCCGAGTAATGACGGATTCTTGTTTCCTCTGAAATTGAGTGTTACATCATAGACTGCTGCGACTGTGGTAGGAAAGAAAGATCGAGTACATTGGCTGTGGCACGCTACAGAGGAAGCCGAAAGGGAAGCAAATACGTCCAAACAGGAGAGTCACCTGTTCCTCATGGATTTCCCCTTTTTAAATATCATTGAGATTTTTTCACACAAATTATTTTATGTGAACCCTGATGCCTGCCAGGCAGCTTGGCAAAGAGAATACAGAGCAAGCGCTGGGGTTGGGAAGACCTGGGTTCCAGTTTTGCTTCTGACACACTGGCTGCAAAACACCTCCTGGGGCTCTTGGCGGGTGACTCGAAGACTCTAGGTGGCGCAGAAGGGGTAGCCCTGCACGGGTGGAAGAAGTTCCTCATTGGGAGTTCCCTACACTAATGAAATCGCCAACCCCTACGCCTGGCAAAGAAACAGCCCTGTTATTCAGTGATCATCTGAGAAGAACAAGCCCGACAACCCTTGCATAACCGGAAGAATTGGCCAACAGGAACTTGTCCTTACCTGTTCCCCTGAGACACTGGACTGCAGTAGTGAAGCCTTTGGTTCTAGGCAACAAATGATATTTGAGTTTGGGTAATCCTTTGGATTCAGCCACTTCCATACTAATTTGATGCTTCTTCTCTGTAAATCGTGTTCCTTCACAATACAAAAGAAACTGGGACAGAGAACACACACAAGAAACCCAGTAAACACATCTCAGAAAATAACTTCCTGCATACACAGTTTTCCTCATTTGATTTTCAAAGATGTATTAGAAACTTATCTAAATTGTTAGAAAACTTAGAAATAAACTTATTAGAAATTTATCATTTTATTTTTCTCTTTCAAAAACTTTCTTATTGTTTGATCATTGCTCTGTTGGGGATCATGGCCTTATAGATATGCCTCATATATTCCTCATGTGTATTTTAAACATCAGATATGTTTTTCAGAGCTAATATATTTACTACAAGCATTTCCCCCCACCTATTTCTTGTTTTAATTTTCGAAATACCGTATACTTTTCTTGTGCAAGATTGTTTCATCATTGCATGATCAAATGCATCTATTTTCTATTCAATAATTTCTTTTACTTCAGTTCAATTCCACTCATATTTATTGAGCACCTTCTATCTACAAGGTGTTAGGTTAGGTATTAAGGATATGCAAAGAAAATAACAAAGCCGTCTTTCCCCTGAAGGAGTTTATGTTCGCTCTGAGTGTACAACATGTAGGTAAGAGCACTAACTTGGGACAGGGGGAGGTCAGGAAAGCTGGGTGGAAGATTTATCCCAAGTTTATCCTCAAGAAAGTAAAGGATACTAGTTGTGTGACCCTGGGCAAGTCACTTGACCCCCATTGCCTAGCCCTTACCACTCTTCTGCCTTGGAGCCAATATACAGTATTGACTCCAAGACGGAAGGTAAGGGTATAAAAAAAAAAAAGAAAGTCAAGGATTCTGAGAGGCAGAGATGAACACTCTAGGAATGGGGGAACGGACTGTGCAAAATGCAGGATAGAATATTAAGGTAGTGTGGCTGAAAGGCATGATTTGTGACAGAGAGTAGTACCGTGACAAACTGCTGAGAAGCAACAGGAAGCGAACCCCCAGAGGTTGTCAAGCAAGAGAGTGATAGAGCCTGGCTTGAGCCTTCATGACGTTATCTTGGAAGCTGAGTGTGAAATGGTGTGGAAAGGACTAAGAGCAATTAGAAGGTTATTCCAATAGTCTTGGAAAGACTGTATGAAAGCCTGAATTATTAGAGTAAAATGGGGAGTGTGGACAAGGGTGATTCAAAAAATTTCTTTTACCTCAAAATTTATGACCCTAAGAAATGAAAATTTAAGATATCTCTTAGGAAATGAACTTTCGTTCTGGTTATGTAAGTGGAATAAAAAAGCCTTCCATTGGTTAGTGGGAGGACCAGACTTAGAAATGCCACAGTTAAATCTGTGGCTTTCAGAAACATCAGTTCATTTCTTGAAAAATGTATTGAAAAATGTATCATAGTATTCATACGACATTAGACAGAATAGGGATTACAGATATCCACAAATGACTCCCAACCTCCTTTTATCAACAATTTCAAGCTTCTAACCCACCAAACTTTTCCTGAGGGATGCTACAAATCAGACACATGATATGGATGACCACTGAATAGAAAGGAAAATTGTTTTTTTTTTCTAATTATAAAGTCATTAAAAAAAGAGAAGTTCAGGGGGCAGCTGGGTAGCTCAGTGGATTAAGAGCCAGTCCTGGAGACGGGAGGTCCTAGGTTCAAATCTGGCCTCAGCCACTTCCTAGCTGTGTGACCCTGGGCAAGTCACTTAACCCCCATTGTCTAGCCCTTACCACTCTTCTGCCTTGGAGCCAATACACAGTATTGACTCCAAGATGGAAGGTAAGGGTTTAAAAAAAAAAAAGAGAAGTTCCCTGTGAAGAGTGATCTTAGCTGGGCTACTCGGTGGGTGATGCTGATCAATTATCTTTCTGAAGGGGAAAAAAAACTCCATAAAATGAGACATCTTAGTTTATCCATTTTCATACTGCTGATGCTTCTAGAACTGGACTGGAATGATAAAAATGTTGCAAGAAGAGGCACTTTTTCTTTCTAAGGAAAAGGCAAGTTCTTTTCTCCTTCTGTCCTGCCACATGCAGCACTAGGACTGGCTCTATGCCAGATTCAGGACATAAGCTAAGCAGAAAAGGCATGGGCCAAGTGTGATCTGATGCCCAAATAGTTTAGTTGGAAAACATCACACCAAGTTACACAAAAGCTTTTCTTATGTTGGTCTTTAGAAGATTATTGTTCACTTTTTATTCTTTAAACTTTGAAACCTTATAGTTTACAAAAATTATACATAAAACAAAAAAGCAAACAACTCTCTTTTCCCAATTGGGAGGGGCTTTGATTTTGCTTACTACAGATATGATTACCTTTTGTGATATATCTGAAAAGGTACAGTTTACCTTTTCGTTTACATCAGGATTTTTGTGCTTGTCATAGAATCTTGAATAACAAAAAATTTTATATCTCTAAGTAATAAAATTATGCTATTCAATAGATTTATTTCTACCACATGTAAAAGCTAAGATATTAAACTTTAAAATGCAAATGTTCTTTTTTAAAAGAAACCTTTACCTTCTGTCTTAGAAATGATACTAAATACCAATTTTAGGGCCGAAGAGCAGTATGGGTTAGGCAAATGGGGTTAAGTGACTTGTCCAAGGTCACATAGCTAGGACGTGTCTGAATCCAAATTTGAATACAGGTCCTTCCAACTCCAGGCCTGGCACTCTATTCACTGAAGCACAATTATTTTTAAGATCTTTTTTTATTATAAATCTTCAGGGGAAAAATGAATATTTAATGAAACAGAGGACCTTCAAACATTCCTGATGAAAAGAACAGAGCTGAACAGAAAATTTGACATTCAAATAGAAGATTCATGAGATACATAAAAAGGTAAATGAGAAAGAGAAAATTTAAGGTATTCAATAAGACTAAAGGGATTACATTCCTACATGGGAAGATACTATTTCTAACTCTCAAGAAATATAATACCATTAGGGAGTTAGAAGGAATAAACATAGACAGAGGGCATATGACTAAGTTCATTATGATAAGATGATATAAAAATCACAAAATTAAGGAGTGAGAAAGAGGAATGCACTGGGAGAAGGGAGGAAGGATAGAACGGGGTAAATAATCTCCCATCAGGTGCAAAAGAGTTATTACCGTAGAGGAGAAAATGCAGTGGGGGAAAGGGTGGCAGGCACCGCTTGAACCCTGCTCTCATTGAAACTGGGTCAAAGAAATAATAACATGCACATTTAGTTGGGCATAGAAATGTATCTCACTCTATAGACGGCTAAAAGAAGAGGGGGAGCTAATAGAAGGGAGGGCAAATTGGAAGAGAGGGTAGTGAGAAACAACATTTTGGGAGGAGAGAAAGAGTGAAAGGCAAAAAGATAGAGAGAAGGATAAACAGGATGGAGGGAAATACACAGTAATAATGGGAATAGGAACGGGATGAACTTCCTCATAAAATGGAGGCAGATAGCAGTGTGGATTAATAACCAGAATCCTACAAAAAGTGGTTTAACAGAAATATATTTGAAGTGCAAACACACACACACACACACACACAGTGTAAAGAGAAGGGGCTAGAGTAGAATCAATTATGCTTCAGCTGAAGTTTAAAAAAGCAGAAGTAGAAATCATGATTTCAGATAGAGCAAAAGCAAAATGAGATGTAATTAAAATAGAAAAGGAAGGAAACTACATCTTGTTACAAGGCACCATAGACAATGAAGTAATATCAATATTAAAATATGTACTAAATGGCCTGACATCCAAATTCCATTTTTTTTAAACCCGTTCCTTCCATCTTAGAATCAATACTGTATATTGGTTCCAAGGCAGAAGAGCAGTAAAGGGTAGTTAATGGGGGTTAAGTGACTTGCCCAGGGTCACACAGCTAGGAAGTGTCTGAGGCCAGATTTAAACCCAGGACCTCCTGTCTCTAGACCTGGCTCTCCATCCACTGAGCCACCCACCAGCTGCCTCTATCCAAATCCTTAAAGGAGAAGTTAAATGAGTTATAAGAAGGGAGAAACAGTAAAATTATACTATTCAGGGACTTCAACCTTCCCCTCTCAGAACTATGAATTTGACCAAAAATAAACAAAAAAGAAGTTAAGGAAGTTAAAAACCCCCAAAACAACCAAATTCAGAAAAGCAGAAATATTAAATGCAAATTTTTCAGACAATAATGCAATAAGTTACATTCAATAAGGGGCTATGGGTAGACGAGAAATTAATTGTGAACTAATTTAATCTAAAGGAATGGGTGCGTCAAAGAATATATCATAGAAGCAATCAATAATTTCATTAAAGAGAATGACAATGATGAGCAAAATACCAAAATTTATGGGATGCAGCCAGAGTAGTACTTAGGGGAAATGTTATCTCTTTAAATGGTTACATCAATAAAATAGAGAAAGAACAGATCAATAAATTGGGCATGCAACTAAAAACCAAACAAACTAGAAAAGGAATAAGTTAAAAATGTCTAATTAAACATCAAGTTGAAGAGCCTGAAAATTAAAGGAGAGATTAATAAAATTGAAAATAAGAAAACCACTAAACTAATAAATAAGAATAGGAGCTGGTTTTTTAATCAATAAAATAGTTAAAACACTCGGTCAATTTGATTTAAAAAAGAAAAAATCAAATTGCCAGTGTCAAAATGAAAAGAGTGAATTCATCACCAATGAAGAGGAAATTAAAGCAATTATTGTGAGCTATTTTACCCAATTATATGCCAATAAATTTGACAATCTAAGCAAAGCAGATGAATATCTACATAAATTGCCCAGAATAAGAGAAGTAGAAATAGAATGCTTAAATAACCCTATCTCAGAAAAAGAAATTGAACAAACCATGAAGGAGTTTCCTAAGGAAAAAATCCTTAGGGTCAGGTAGATTCTGATCAGACATTTAAAAAAATGAATTCATTCGATTTCTATATAGACTATTTGGAAAAATAGTCAAAGAAATAGTCCTACCAAAAAATATGAGCGGATACCAAAACCAGGAAGAGCAAAACCAGAAAGAAAACTATAGACCGTTTTCCTTAATGAATACCGATAATTTTAAAAATACAATACTAGAAATGAGGCTACAGCAACATATCACCAAGATCAGACACTACTACCAAGAGGGGTTTATACCAGGAATGCAGAACTGGTCAATATTAGGAAAACTATCATCACAATTGACCATATATACAAAAACAACAGAAATCATATAATTATCTCAATAGATACAGAAAAAGCTTTTGACAAAATACAACACTCATTCCCATTAAAAACACCAGAGAGCATAGGAATAAAAGGAGCTTTCCTTAAAATGCCAAGTAGCATATATCTAAAACCATTAGTAAGCATTTTCTGTAATGCGCCTAAGCTAAAAGCCTTCTCAATAACATCAGGAGTGAGGTAAGAATGGCCATGCATCACCCCTATTATTCAGTATTGTATTAGAAATGCTAGCTGTAGCAATAAGTCAAGGAAAAAGAAATCGAAGTGATAAACATAGGCAATGAAGGAATAAAATTATCACTCTCTGCAGAAGATATGGCATAGAGAATCGTAGAGAATTAAATAAAAAATTAGTTGAAATAATGAACAACTGTAGCAAAGTTGCAGGATTCAAAAAACTACATAAACCATTAGCATTTCTATACATTACCAACAAAGTCTAACAGGAAGATACAGAAAGAGAAATGCATTTAAAATAACTGTAGAGAACATATGATACATGGGGGTCTACCTACCAAATACACCCCTTGGAACTATATGTACACAATTATAAAACACTCTTCATAAAAATAAAGTCAGATCTAAGCAACTGGAACAATATAATAAAAATGACAATTCTACCCAAATTAATTTAATGATTCATTTCCATACCAATCAAACTACACGGAAATATTTCATAAAGCTAGAAAAAATAATATCAAAATTAATCTGGAAGAACAAAAAGTTAGAAATATCAAAGGAATTGATAAAAAAAAAATATGGTATGGTCTAGCCATACTAGTTCTCAAACTCAGAACTCAAAGTAGCAAACATCAAATCAATCTCGTACTGGCTAAGAAATAGAGTGGTAGCTCGGGGGAATAGATTAGGTACACAATACAGAGTGGTAAATGCCCACAGTAATCTAGATCCTTTGAAGGAAGCATTTGCTGTGTCAAAAACTCCTGGGAAAACTAGAAAACTGTGTGGCAGAAACTAGGTAGAGATCAACAGCTCACACCATACACTAAGATACCATCAAACTGGGTACGTGATCCAGACGTAAAGGATGACATCATTAGCAACTGAGGGGAGCATCAAATAATTTAACTGTCACATCTATGAATAAGAGAAACATTTATGACTAAATGAGATAAGAGAGTATTATAAGATGTAAAATGGATAATTTTATTACATTTACTAAATTATGAAGGTTTTGCACAAACAAAACTAATGCAACCAAAATTAATGGGAAAGCAGAAAGCAGGAAGAAGGGGAGAAGGTTATAAGTGTCTCTGATAAAGTCTTCTTTTCTCAAATATATAGAGAATTGAGTTACATTTTTAAGAATAGAAGTCATTCCCCAATTGATAAATGATCAAAGGATATAAACAGGCATTTTTCAAGTGAAGAAATCAAAGCTGTATATAATCATATGATTATATGCTCCAAATCACTATTGATTAGAGAAATGCAAATTAAGACAACTCTGAGGCACCACATCATACATATCAAACTGGCTAAGATGACAGAAAAGGAAACTGATATATATTAGAGAAGACTTGGGGCACTAATGCACTATTGGTGGAGTTGTGAACTGATCCAACTATATGGAGAACAATTTGGAACGATGGCCAAAGTGCTATAAAATTGTGCCTACCCTTTGAGCCAGCCATACCACTACTAAGACTGTATTTCAAAGAGATAAGTAAAAAAGGAAAAGGACCCATTCCTATGAAGATATTTATAGCGGTTCTTTTTTATGGTGGTAAACAACTAGATATTACGGGGATACCCATCAATTGGGGAAGAGCTGAGAGGTATACGATTGTAATGAAATACTACTGTGCTGTAAGAAGTGACGAATAGGATAGTTTTAGAAAACCTGGAAAGGCTCATAGGAAGTGATACAAAGTGAAATGAACAAAATCAGGAGAACATGGCACATTTTTTTAACCCTCACCTTCTGTCTTGGAGCCAGTACTGTGTATTGGTTCCAAGGCAGAAGAGTGGTCAGGGCTAGGCCATGGGGGTTAAGTGACTTGCCCAGGGTCACCCAGCTGGGAAGTGTCTGAGGCCAGATTTGAACCCAGGACTTCTTGCCTCAAGGCTTGGCTCTCAATCTACTGAGCTATCCAGCTGCCCCCAGAACATTGTACATTTTAACAACAATACTATAAGATGATCAACTGTGAATGACTTAGATATTTTGAGCAATAAAGTGATCCAAGAAACTCCAACGGTCTCATGATGAAAAATGCTATTCATCTCCAGAGAAAGAACTGATGGAATCTGAATATAGACCAAAGCATTTCATTTTCACTTTATTTTCTTCATATTTTTCTTTATATATATCTTCTTCCACAACACAGGGAATATGAACATGTTTTGCATGGTAATAAACAGTAGCAAATTGCTTAATGTCTCAGGGATGGGAGAGGAGAGGGAGGTAAGAGAGAATTTGGAACTCAAAATGTTAGAAAATTAATGTTAATAATGGCTTTTACATGTAACCAGGAAAACATTTAAAAAAAAAGACCTTCACTCTATTGCAAATATGAATAAAATGAAATAGTTTTTAAACAATGGTACATGTATAACCCAGGTTAATTACTTGTCAGCTCTGGGAGGGGGGAGCAAAGAGGGGTGAGAAAAATCATGAATCATGTAACCATGGAAAAATATTCTAAATTAAAAAAAAATTTTTTTTAAACCTTGTTTTCTAACTTCATCAAGCAGTTAGCTGATGTGGAATTATGAACTCTGCAGCACTTACCCACATGTACTCAGGATAGTCCGACAAACTTTTTAATCCTTGAATAACAGTATTCCTGTCTTCTTCCCATTTTCTTTTGCAGAAAACAATCTCTAGAAAATACCACGTCCAGCCAATAAGGGGCACATAAAGCAGTTCTTTCTTTGCCAGTACTTTAGAGCTCTATAGATAGAAAAAGGAGAAAAATGTACATACATTAGCAAAATCAGAAAAATTCAATGTTGAGGTAGGGAGAAATTCAGTTAGGATTGCCTTAACACAATCTGAAATCTAGTGTGTCTAATAATTTTACAATATTGGAAAGCAATAATTTCTTTAAGCCTCAGTTTCTTCACTTGCAAAATGAGGATACTATTGGTCTACCAACTATATTGATATATTTAAAAAACATTTTTATAACTGAATTTCAATGTAACTGACGTCCTTTATAATTGTTTCTTTTTTAGTTTTGAAAACATTATTGTGAGGAGTCCATTTGGTTCATCAGACTGAGTCCATGACATAAAAAATAGTTAAGAATCCTTCCTTCAGAATCATCAGTGATGATTGATCATTAATTGTAACCTGACCGCTGGAAAGACAGTAAACTGCTGCCATGATCCATGCATAGCTTGGTTCGTAGGAGAACCAGGAGTTGTGGTGAGAGACGGTCACCCCTCTACTTCCCTTGCAGTCAATCTGCTTCCAAACTTTTCAAAGATGTCACCATTAATCAAGTTCTAGAAACCCCCACGAGACTTTGGAGAAATAAAAAAAAAACAACTTCTTTACAAATAGTTTGAGGATCCATGAATTAGACCTTAAGTTTGGAAAGAACTTTATAATACAAAGCTCTGATATTTCCAATTTGTGTCAAATGTCAACTGTCAAGTGGGGAAAAGGGCAAGGATTACAGAAGGTGGAGACCTAATTCTATTATAATAAACTCCAGGGGATTTGCCAGCCTATCCTCTGGCAAGATATTTATCGGGGCCCTTTATCATCATATGACCACCTAATCAAGATGGGCAAATTCTATTCTATTTAGATTAGAATGATCAATGTGATACACAATGCCCTTCAACTTTCCCTCCTTTGCTCTTCAAGAATGCCCTGTATTCTTTTTATTTAAAAAGGGGGGGAAGGGTAGCTTAGGAATTTACCTTAAGCAAAACAAATTCTAAAGATACAAAACATATTTATAGCACCTATATTTGTGTTGGCAAAGAAATGGAACTGTGTGGATGTCATCAACTGGTGAATTGCTGAATAAATTATGGCATATGAATGTGGAAAAAAAAAGAATGCCCTGTATTTTCATCCCTTTCTTTCCCTTCTTTTCCATTTTGGCAAATATGTGGTTCTTCTCTTTGCCCGAGTCCTTGATTCTATACATTACTACTTTGCTCCAAGATGCTACTCCATCAAAGTACTTGGGGACCACAGAGACTCCTGCATTTGATGCACATAGGTGTGGTTTAAAGTAATTAACTGTGGAAGTACCAAATGATTTCAGCTTTTAAAAAAACCACATTTATTATGCACTTACCGCGTCCTAGACATTATGCTGTGTTCTGAGTATACAAAGGACAAAAAGAGTCACTCCCCTCAAAGCGTTCACTTTTGAATGGGGAACACAACATGCAAATAATTAGGTATATACAAGATATACACAAAGTGGATGGAAAACAATCTCAGAGGAAAAGGAATCTGTGAGAACCAAGAAAAGCTTCTTCAAGAATATGGGCTTTGGGAGATAATAAGGAAAAATACTTGTACAAAATTATTTATAGCTACACTCTTTCTGGTGGCAAATAATTTTAGAAGGGGGGGGGTCAGCTGGGTGGCTCAGTGGATTGAGAGTCAAGCCTAGAGATGGGAGGTCCTGGGTTCAAATCTGGCCTGAAACACTTCCCAGCTGTGTGACCCTGGGCAAGTCACTTAACCCCCATTGCCTAATCATTACTCTTCTTCTGCCTTAGATCTAATACACAGTATTGATTCTAAGACAGAAGGTAAGAGTTTAAAAAAAATTGAAAAATGAGGGAATGTCCCTTGATTGGGGAATGGCTGAGCAAATTGTGGTATCTGTTGGTGATAGAATACTATTGTGCTGAGAGGAATAATGAACTGGAGGGATTCCACGTGAACTGGAACAATCTCCAGGAAGTGATGCAGAGTGAGAGGAGCAGAACCAGAGAACATTGTGCAGAGACGGATACACTGTGGTACAATACTAGTACTACTAGCAGCAATGCAATGATCCAGGACAATCCATAGGGCCTTATGAGAAAGAATGCTGTTCACATCCAGAGAAAGAACTGTGGGATCAGAAATGCAGAAGAAAACTATACAATCGATCATGTGGTTCGATGGAGATATGATTGGGGTTTGGGCATTAAAAGATCACTATTGCAAATATGAATCACATGGAAGTAGGTTTTGATCAATAATACATGTATAACCCAGTGGAATTGCTTGTCCTCTTTGGGAGGGGGAATGGAAGAGGGGAGGGAAAGAGCATGAATCATATAACCATGGAAAAATATTCTAAATAAATAAAATTAAAAAAAAAAAGAATATGGGGCTTCGGGCTGATTCTTAAAGGAAGCCAGAGAAACTAAGAGATCAATCAGGGGAGGAACAAAAGCTTTCCAGTTGTGGAGGATAGTCAGGAAAAATGCAAGGAGATGGGAAATAAATTGTTAGCTAAAAGGAACAGTAAATAGGCTAGTGAAACTGGATTGTAGCATATAGGGAGGGAGTAAAATATAAGAAGAATGGAAAAGATAGGACAGAGCCAGGCTATAAAGAGTTTTACATGCCAAACAGGATTTTATAGTTGATCCTGGAGGTAATAGGGAACTAAAGACCGAATTCAGTAAGGTAGTGACATATGGTCCAAACTACTCTTTAGAAAAATCACTGGCAGATAAATGGAGGATGTATTGGAGTGGAAAGAGTTTGAAGAAGGGAGAACAAATAAAAGACGATGCTATAGTCCACATGAGATGTGACAACGGAGTGGACTAAGGTAATGGCTGGTGGTAAATTAATTCCAAAAAACTTTGCCAGAACCTTAAAGTAGAAGCATTTCCATTTTTTTTTTGTTTTTGATTCTCCATGGACTAGCACAGTGCTTTGTATGCAATAGACTTTTAAAATAAATACTTGTTAAATTCATTCATTTACTCATATCCATAGTTTCATTCAAGGTTTGGTCCAAAGTACTACTTGCTTTGGGAAGCTCTTCTTAATTTCCTTAATTGATAATGTTTTCTCATTCCTCAAATGATCTTGTATTTATCTGTGTAATGATGGATCTTCTCCCCTCTCGAGTGAAATGCAAGTTCTTTGAGGGTAAGAACTGGTCTTCATTCAGTCATGGTATTCCCCGTGCATAGCACAATACTTTCCACATAATAAGCACTCAATAAACATTTACAGGATCAAGGGACCTCTCACTATGACTTCCCTTCCTATCATATGCACTGCAGACAAACTGGCCTATCCATTGTCCTCATACTTTTCCATCTCTAAGCCTTGGCTCACTGTAATTTGCTTCTTCCCCAATCTCTCCCCAACAAATTTGCCTGCTCAAATTATACTCATTATATGGAACTCCAGCGTTCCCTCTTCCCTAAAGTTATTCTCTAGTTCTCCACTTGGGGTCTTTATAATACTTACAGCACAATGTTATACTCCTCACGTTCATTTTTGGGTCATTGCATCTCCCTGCTTATCTCAAATGTTGCATCGCCAACTGCCTTTCCGACATCCCCAATTGGATATTCGGTAGACAGGTTTTCCTTCTATAATACTTCACGTGGCACTCTCCTCGGATCCAGAGATTTAATTACCATCTCTGCGTTGATAATTCTCAATTAACCCGTCTGCCACAACCTCTCTGCTGATCTCCAACTGCCTTGTAGATGTCTTAACCCCAGGAAGTCTTCGTTATCTTTCCCCCTCAAGACTCCCCACTTCTGTCTCCCCCATGTCCACAGAGAGCAATACCTGTCCCTCGGGTTCACAACTGAGGAGCTACTTGGAGTCTCTCGCCTCTGCCATATCCGAGCGGTTGCTAAGGCTTATTGATTTCACGGCTGCAGTATCTCTTTAATTTGCCCATTCTTTCCACTACTCTAGTGTAAGCCCTCATTATCTCTTGTCTTTATCCTGAGGGCTTAGCACAGTGCCAGGCATACAGTAGGCACCTAATAAATACTTTGTGATTGCTAGTTTACTAAAGTACAAACTCTTTAGAAACAGCAACTCATGTTTTATTTCTTTCCTGTGCTTAATATAGTATTATGTATGTGAGGCTCTTAACAAATGTTCATTGAATAAATGAATTAACCGAGGAGCTACTAGTCTTTCCTATTTCAACAGAAGTCAAGAGCTGCAGTAGAATGTCTACCAAGCAGCTCTATGGGAACAGAACTTGGGGTAACGTGAAAAATAAGGGTGATAATTTCATTAAGGATAATTTAAAACAAAGGTAAATGTTAATCTATGAATTTGTGCATTAGTTATAAAGTAGCATCAGAAAAGTTATCGTTAATACCACATTCAACTCAATAATATGTCTGCTTCCTGTATTCTGAGAATGAAGGGAATAAATATTAAAAGAGAAAACTAAAGTACGCTTAGGACAGTGCTGCATTTAATTCAGTGTCAAGGCAGACAGAGTAATGGATTTAAAGTCTGGAAGTTCTGGGCTCAGACACTTACTAGCTCGGTAATTCCTGGGCAATTTACTTAAATCTCTCTCAAACTAATTTTCCTCATCTAAAAAATAGGAAAAATAAAAGTACTTAATCAGATAAACATTTAACATATGTATTTTGCAAACCTTAAAGTGGTATATAAATATTAGCTACTATCATCAATATCACAATTATAAGTTTTCTTACCTGCTTCCTGTCTTCTGAGAATGAGGGAAATAAGAATTAAAGGAGAGAACCTATAGAATTTGGAGGATTTCTCAGTAACAGACACTTTATTTATTGCTCACTTTAATTAAATGATTTTTGGAACATCTTTTCCTGGTTCAGTTTTTAAGCTACTCACCCCCAACACACCAAATCGTTCACACATGGTCCAGCCACATAGGAAGTCAATTTCAAAGTTGTGATTAAGGATGATGACCACATGCTCTTTTCCAAATTTTTTTATCGTTTCCTGATCAGTGAATAAAGTACATTCTGTGCCTGACCACCATTCCAGAAGCATGACTAACTCTAGAGAATATAAAGGAAAGAAAGGTCATTAATACAGTCATAATTGAATTATAAACAGTCTTTGTACTTGACTTCTTTGCTCTATCAGATTATGGCCGCTATCTCTTTAGAGCAGGGACTCTTAACCCGGAATATCTCTCCTCCTCCTGCCCTGGCAGTCAGGTAAACCCACCGCTTAATTTTTAGTAGATTCTCTAGAGTTCCGTAAAATAGGCTATCTTTAACAAAAAAGTAACACAGGAGGACCTCATTTTACACAACCAATATGTTACAAGATCCTTCATATAAGTTGAAAATCTTACATAATAGTGAACTCCATTATTAAATATTTCTTCTATGAACATACAAAGGCCATTTATGCCTTTTCTTAGGCTTGTCAGAGCTCTTGTACTTTGGGCCATTACTAATAACTACGTAACATTAATGAAACAAATTGAAGCACTGCTCTGACATGGACACGACTTGTTACAAGCGAGAACTCTGATAGGGTAGCTAATGTTTCTTGCAAAACACTGTAAGGACACATAATAATGCTTTTGAGTAAGAATGAGTGTGACTGGGTGAACGGTTGCAAGATGTTTCAGTGCTTGGAGAAATGGTGTGGATTTGGTACACAATGAAAATTTCATTTTATGCATTTTTCTGTATTTTTTATTGCCAGTCACATATACCTGAATTTGTGTGTACTGAGTTTGCATAAAATAAGAAACGGCTATAATTTTATTTCTTCTTTGTTTATGTTATTCCCTGAATTTCTGATCATAATGCCATTACATTTTTAGCACTCGATTAAATAGTTATTGAGACAGTAGATAGCTTTGCTTTTCCCCTGATTAGGACTCTAGTTTAAAGACATTACATACAAGGCTGGCTCTTGGTTTTAGATATGTACTACTTGTTAAGGAAAGGTTCAGTGAATGTTTTCATTGAATTTTTATGTTCTCAAACAGAAATACATGTATGTTATCAAAATCTCTTTATGAGAGATCATAAGGAAAAAGACTTGTACAAGAACATTCATAGCTGCGTGCTTTGTGGTGGCCAAAAATTGGAAAATGAGGGGATGCCCTTCAATTAGAGAATGGCTGAACACACTGTGGTATATGTTGGTGATGGAATACTATTGAGCAAAGGAATAATAAAGTGGAGGGATTCCATGTGAACTGGAATGACCTCCAGGAAATGATGCAGAGTGAGAGGAGCAGAACCAGGAGAACATTGTACACAGAGACTGATACATTGTAGCACAATTGAATGTAACTGACTTCTCCGTTAGTGGCAATGCAGTGATCCTGAACATTCTGCAGGGATCTAGGAGAAAAAACATCATCCACAAGCAGAGGAAGAACTGTGGGAGCAGAAACACAGAAGAAAAACAACTGCTTGATCACATGAGTTGATGGGGACATGACTGGGGATGTAGATGCTAAAGGATCACCCCAGTGCAAATATCAATAATATGGAAATAGGTCTTGATCAATGACACATGCAAAATCCAGTGAAATTGCTTGTTATCTATGGGAGGGGGTGGGAAGAGGGGAGAGAAAGAATATGAATCCTGTAACCATGGAAAAGTATTCTAAATTAATTAAGTAAATAAACTTTTAAAAATCTCTTTATGTATCTACTGATATTATCAGATATGATTTGTTAGGTTTATTTTTTTTTTAATCCTTACCTTCTGTCTTAGAACCAATAATGTGTAAGGCTAGGCAATGGGGATCAAGTGACTTGCCGAGGGTCACACAGCTAGGAAGTGGCTGAGGTCACATTTGAACCCAGGACCTCCCGTCTCTAGGCCTGAATCTCAATCCAGTGAGCTACCCTGCTGCCCCCAGTTTGTTTGTTTTTTTATAGTATGGTTTCAAACTGCCTTTTGCTTAAAAAAATTTGAAAAGCCTAGAATTCTAGAGCATAAGTTGCTAAGCAGGGGTTCTTAATCTGGGTCTGTGATTCTGTATTTTTGTTTCACTGATAACTGTCTTTCAAAAGAATTGATTTCTTTTGTCATCTCATATATTTTATTTTTGTATATTGAAAAACATTATGTGAGAAGGCATTCGTGACATCTAGATAACACATTTACCTCCTGTGGCAGAAGAGGTAGCCCTCGCCTCCTAGTAGAGGCTGACTGTAGGGTGGTGTCCAGAGAGGTGGATGGGTATCAGTGATAGGGCCCACTAGTGACAGAAGCGCAGAGAACTGATTCCTTTGGCAGCCCATTTTCCAACGACTGGGTGCCTTTCTTGTGGGTGAGTCTATCTTTGGAGAGTTCTTAGTAAGGCTGGAGAAGGCGGTGGGTTCTCCAGTGAACTTCAGTTCTTATTGAAATGAGGACAATTATCAAAGACAAAGAGGCAGCGTGTGCCTTATCCGACACTGATGACATACGGATAAATTGGAGACGTGGGGCATGAGAAGAGTGTTGGAAGCCTAATGGTTTTAAGTCAGGCTTCCATAACTTGTTTGAATCCAAGATAAACTAGGAAATACAAGTTATGGCTCAGAGAGATCTGAAGAACTTTAAAAAAAAACTAAATTCATTTAAAACTTCAAACATCAAAAAATGCATGGCTATAGACACACATAGTATTTTCATTTGATCCGGTTTGCTTCTTAAAAGAAAAAAATATCCATTTTGAATGATATCATTTAATTATTGTTTTACTTTTAAATTGTTTTAGGCCTATATGTTTCCCCATGAACGCAGCCTTCTGCCTGCTCCTAGTAAGCAATACTATGTAAAAATATTTTTAAAGGAAAAAA
This sequence comes from Monodelphis domestica, assembly GCF_027887165.1. Taxonomy (NCBI): domain Eukaryota; kingdom Metazoa; phylum Chordata; class Mammalia; order Didelphimorphia; family Didelphidae; genus Monodelphis; species Monodelphis domestica. The sequence goes on along the minus strand of NC_077230.1, from coordinate 10,681,610 downwards.
AGGATGGGAAAAACGCCAGCCAAACCAATCAATTCATCCTATTCACCTGACGATACTTTGGCCACCGTCTACCATTTGGATTGGAATAGGGGCAGCAGGCCCTTCCAGGAGCCTAGGGAAATGTGACAAGGGCCGAGCTCCTGGGCTGTGTGAGTGCAGTAGAACGGCCTGCTCTGGAACCAGAACGGGCAGATGTGGCAATGACTGGCCAAGGGAGAAGGGCGAGAGAGCAAAGGTGAGGACGGTGCCTAGACGCCCCTGGAAGGATGCCCGGACAGGCATCACCGCCTGGAAGCGTTCCTTGGCGAACCGAGGACCTCAGAAGAGCAGTGGGCTCGGGTGGGCAGCGAGGGGGCAGAAATCCATGAGTTTTGCTTTGAAAACGCTGTCAGTATAAGCAGTGTGAAATGTCCAATAGACAGGCGTGGAACTAAGCAGGTCTGGAACTCGAGAGAGATTAAGCCCATCTACAGACCTGGGGATCATTGTCGATAGGCCAACTGAAGCCATGCAAAGCCAGTAAAAGGACTTAGAGTGTAGAGAAACAAGTAAAAAGCATCTTCAGGCACGTGCGCGTGCACACACACACACACGCACGCACACACACAGTCACGTGTACACACACACACGCACGCACGCACACACATGCACAGTTAGAGATGTGATAGAGATCCAGTAACGGAGACCAAGGAGGATAGGTAAGAGGAGAATAAAGAGAGGCTCTGCGCGCGTCAGAACGGAGAGCATCAAGAGGGGAAAGTGGCTAATAGCAAATGCTGCAGAGTCGAGATGAAGAGGTGAAGAGGGCTATGATTCTAGGAAGGAGGGATTCGCCGTTCAAAGTCCTGAGACAGGATATGGAATGCTACATGGAAGGAGCTTGGCAGAAGCACGGGGCATAAACTGAGGGGTATTAAATGGCAAACAGGAGTTCGTGTTTCATCCTAAAGGCAATGAAGAGCTATTGAAGTTTCTTGAGCAGGGATGCCCGGAGGTGGTGACACGGTTAGGTCTGAACTTCTGGAATACCATCGTGCAGCTTTGTGAAGACTGGTTTGGAAGGGATTCAAGGAGATCCATTAAGAGGCTTCTTTTAAAGGGAAAAAGGAGAAAAAGCAACTCTGGTTTGCTTTGGGTGATTGTGGGGAGAGTGGATCCAGGGATGGAGGAGGTGGCTGAGAAGGAAGAGTTGGATAGGGCTCTTCCACAGAAATGGATTAATTAGGAGGGGATTTGCACCTAAAAGCAATAGAATTTATTTAGGGAAAAACATGGAAGGCCGGGTGCCCGAGATGGGGTGCCCCCTGATTATTTACATATTCATTCAACAGCACAATGATGAGGCAAGTCCAAGGCTGGGATTCTGAATGACTCGTCTGGGCAAGCTTTGTCAGAAGTTAAGTGGAGAATCTGGTGGAACGCTTCTGAGATGGGCTGGTGCGGGGATGAAATAATACTTTGGGGATATACAAATTGCTAGGTGTAGAAATGAAAGGAAATAGAGGGCTAAGGCAGAGGAAAACGTTATATGATAGATAGGACAGCTTAGATGATTAGAGACCAATTTAATGCGAGATGAGACGATACAGGAAGGATTCTGACTGTGGCTACCCTATTTCTGAAGTGGCCTGACTTGGAAGAAGGTAATGAGTTCATGGATACTAGACCAGAACCTCTGGGTCCCCAAGGAAGGGAAGGAGCTAACATATATGAGTTTAAGGTGAGTGACAGAACAATTTTTCAAAACTCAGGAATGGTTTTGATGGTCAGATTTAAGCAGACTAATTGTTTCACTATTATAAGTGTATCAGAGAGAGCCCCAAATCTCCTCTTTTGGGGGGTCCCTAAGAAGGGAGGAGGAAGAGAGACCTAAGACATGGTCTCAAGTGAGTTGTACTAGCCTGCTCACTTGAAATGAGGGAACAGATCCTGCTGGAAACAGTGGATTCCTGCACCGGCTAGGTCAAGGCAGCACCAGCAGGGAAGGATGATGTATCGACGACTACTCAAACGTTGGTACCTTTGGTCAGTGTCTCCCATACTGGGCTGGACCAGTGGTCAGGATCTTACCACAAAAGTAATGAAAGAACTTTCATAAATCCTGGAAGTAAATAGGTAGCTTCATGTGACCTATCATCCTATATCATCTATATCATCTCAGCAGTTTGAGCACATAAACATCCTAAAGATTGAGCACCACAAAGAGAATCCATTCTAGACTTCAACAGAATCCATGTATGGAGATTAGCACGAGGTCCATACATGGTTGGATCGCATAAATATGTCACTTAAGCATTTGGAAGGAGAATGGGTTATGCGCCAATAGCTTCTATATGTCCCCTCTCAGTTCTAAGTTGGAGAGTTCCTATGGCAGGTGCAAAGGTTTATAATCTACTAATGCCTAATGGGAGAGCTTGATTTCTACATCCTGTGGCAGTTGAAAGAGCAATCATTTCTCCATATCTTGGCCAAAGTCAAAATATGGATTGATTTTTCTAGACTGGTTCATACATCACAGTATGAAGATACACTGCTGGAGAAGGTTTTTAAAAAGAATTTGTGACCAAACAAGAGAGAGAGAACATTAAAAGATATAAAATGAATAATTTTGATTCTATTAAATTAAAAAGGTTTTATACAAACAAAACCAATGCAACCACGATTAGAAGGGAAGCAACAAATTGGGGAAAAATTTTTATTACAAATTTTTCTCATAAAGGTCTCATTTCTCAAATATATACGAAGTCAAATTTATAAGAATCCAAGTCATTCCCCAATTGATAAATGGACAAGGATATGAACAGGTAGTTTTCAGATAAAGAAATCAAAGCTATAAATAATCATATGAAAAATTGTTCTAAATCCCTCTTGATTAGAGAAATGCAAATTAAAATAACTCTGAGGTACCACCTCATACATATCAGATTGGCCAGGATACAGTAAAGGAAAATAACAAATGTTGAAGGGAATGTGGCAAAATTGGGATCCCAGTGCATTGCTTGTGCAGTTGTGAATTGATCCAATCATTCTGGAGGGCAATTTGAAATTACATCTAAAGGGTTATAAAAGAATGCATACCTTTTGGTGCAGTAATACTACTACTATGTATTTATTGCAAAGAGATTTAAAAAATGGGAAGGGACGTTTTTGTGCAAAAATATTTATAGCCTTGATTTTTGTGGTGGCAAGGAATTGGAAACTAAAGGTATGTCCCTCAATTGAGGAATGGCTGAACAAACCGTGATTATGATGGTGATGGAATGTGCTTGTGCTATAAGGAATGATGAACAGAATGATTTCAGAAAGAACTGAAAAGACCTACATGAACTGATGCAGAGAGAAATAAGCAGAACCAGAGAACATTATACATAGTAACTGTAATATTGTGGAATAAGCAAAGGTGATAGACTTTGCTACTAACAGCAGTACGATAATCTAGGACAATTCTGAGGGCTTATGAAAAAGAATGCTATCCACTTCCAGAGAAAGAACTGTGGGAGGAGGAATACAGATGAAAACATGATTTATCACTTGTTTATTTGGGTATGTGTTTTGGAGTTGGATTTTATAAGATTATTCACTTATAAAAACGAATAATATGAAAATGTGTTGCATGATAAAACATGTATAACCCAGAACAAAAATAAAAAATAAAAAATGAAAAAAATTCACTATAACCAAGTTTTTAAAAATTTCATATGGAACGCTAGGAAATGAGGTTTCTGGGATACCAGGATGACTAGGAATAGGAAGTTTATGATTTTATGCAAGTGTTTTTGCTTTCTCTCTTGTTTTAAGTCTACATGGCATGGTGAATAATACTGAGTTTTGTAATCATGCAAAGAGGAATCATTGCAGTCCTGGGTCATGTAGGATTCATACAGAGAAGGAAAAGGAAAGTATTTATATTAACAGATTAATTGAATAAAAACTGGAGGATTATAAGAATAAGATGAATATTGCCTTAGGCATATAGAGATTTTTAGTACTCCAAAAGGATGAGTCATAAACCTCAAAGGAAAGGAGGGTCTTCATTGTGAAACAGGATGAACGAAGACAAAAGTATAGTGTATACTATTTGTCTTTCCTGCCAGTTTTTAGGGAAATTTAATTTTAAAGATAATATTTTAATTTCTTTAAACCCTCACCTTCCATTTAAAAATCAATACTGTGTATTGGTTCTAAGGCAGAATAGTTTGTAAGGGCTAGGCAATGGGGGTAAGTGACTTGCCCAGGGTCACACAGCTGGGAAGTGTCTGAGGCCAGATTTGAACCTAGGATCTCCCATCTCTAGACCTGGCTCTCAATTCCCTAAGCTACCAAGCCACCCCCACCGTCCCCAAGAATAATATTTTAAAAGTGATATTCCAATCACTAGCTAGAAATGGCTTTGGAAATTTGACACTCTCGCTTAGTGGTTGTCCTAGAGCAGCGTTGGTAAAGTATTGGCAAGTGTGCCAAGCTGGCACTGGGGAGCTGCCTGTTCCCCCTCTTCCCAGAGCTCAAGGGCATTTTTTGCATGCTCTCTCTGCTCTCTGGGGTAATGCAGGGGGCTCATAGGCAGCTTGAAGTTGCAGTTTGGGCATGCAAACTTGAAAACCTTTGCCAACACTAACCTAGAGTGATGAATAAAATTATGCCACAAGAAACCTTCCCTAATCCCTCTAAATTCCATTGATTTCCTTCCTTTAATTATTTCCTATTTATTACAGATAGGGCTTCCTTGGCATTTTGACTCCCCTATTGGATGGTAAATGAGTCCAGGGAAGGACTATTTTGCTTCTTTTTGTATCCCCAGCACTCAGGACAGTGCTTGGGGCATAGGAGGCACTAAGTAGATGTTTACAGTTGCTCTGGGCACCCTAGAAGAGCAGCTATAGTGGAGAGGGCTGAGAGCTAACCAGGGAGTGAGTCAACAAAAAGAGATCAGATAGGTGCAATCAGAGAATGAGGCGGGCTGGCATGTACCAAACTGAAAAACACCAAGACCAATGAAGTAGCGTAAATGTAAGGAACAAAGGGGCGTTCCATGACGTCAGAGAACTATGAACTATGGGAGAAGAAGGCATGAGGTTACACTGGGCAACAATAGGATTCCCAAACACTACAAACGCGCCAAAGCATTAAGAAGAACAAAAGGCCAGAGAGAAAGGGAAGGTGTGCACTGCAGGGCACTTTTCTGTCTCTGATCTATGCGCAGAACTTCACTGGCCTCAGCTCTCCTTATTATCACACATTATGCAGTTCTCAGGGGAAATGAGCATCACGTGGACCTTACGTCCAAGGAAGGGATGCTCAGACCGTATAAATAACAAGTTCTGAGTTCCCAGGACCTCCGTGCCAGCAGTCTGTTCTATCTACAGTTGGAGTTCAGGGGAGGCTGCTATGGATTATAGCCCAGGGCACACAGTGCGAGCTCTGCTGGGAACTAGGGTCTAGCCAAGGCAAATGCTCGTAAATACTTTAGCAGCCAGCCGGTCTCGGTACTCATACACAGTGCAATCCAGGCAGAGGGCACCTGGGATCGGACCGCTACCTTCCAGAGCCTCTCCCTCTCCTTCATGAGGAAGGCTCATTTTTTCCTGAAAGACGACAACGCTGTCTCTACCACTGCCTGCCCCAGAGAAGTAAGGCTTAAACTTGCCTCCCTAAACGAAGGTGATGCGGTGGCTCTTGGCCATAACTTGTTCTGAAGATCAGATGCTTTCCATGAGGAGGCAAGGCAGGCTGAGCCTTATCCAAGCAAAGTGCAATGGGATCCTTGCTCTTCTCTGGGTGCTTTTGCTCAGTTTGGGATTGTAGGTCTACAAGAGTCTCTTTGGCAAAGGTTGGCGGGTCCACACTCAAGCACATAGCGTTTATGAGTCTGCACTTGCATGCACTGCTTACTATCTAGTCAACCCATAAACCAACAGAGAATCCCAGCTCTAGAAGTAGCTGAACAAGACAGGAGCATCACAACCACGATCTAGCATTGTAAGAACCGATTCCAGAAACATGAGGATTTGAAGAAAAATCACAGGATGAATGAGAACAATGCAGGGCAATTAAGGCCAGTCGGATCTGTAGGAAAACAGTCTTGTAGGAAGCAGAATGTACAGGCAGCCAAATGACAGCTTAAAGATAAGGTAGCATCTACAGAGATAGAAGACGTTTCCTTCCCCAGTGGGACCTTGATTTCCCAGTCAAGGAAAAAAACGATCAATAGCCCAAATGAAGGGCATTTTTAAGGGGCTTAATTTTTTGATAAAACGATAAAAAAGCATGTGAGATTATCCCCTCCTAGGGTCTAGCTGTATAAACCCGAAAGACTCCGGAAATGAACAGAGCCATAACTAAGGTTGGAGTAATAACAACACGGTCAACCAGATGTGGTGGACCTTGAAAAATGGTTTAGCTCTTCTTCAATGCCAAGAGCTCCTCTCCTTCCGTCACAGATACTTAGCTACAAGTACTTCAACTTTCTTCCAAATCTTTTACAAACCAGCCTCTGATTTTATTTTTCCACCGAACTGTTCTCTCAAAAGCTGCCAAACCCCAATCCTCGTTCTTGACCTTTGCCACTGTGGTTGTCCCTTTCTCCTCGATACTCCCTTCTCTCTAGGTTTTCAGTCCATCACCTTCTCCTACTCAAGCGTGGGTCATCCTGGATTCCTCATTATTCCTTACCACCCAAATACATGCTGTGGCCCAGGCCTGGCGCGTTCACCTTCGCAACAATTCTCAGACACATTCCCATGGTCCTCTGACACTGCCATTATTCTCTGCCTCCATGAAAACGCCAAAGTGAGTTCCTCGCTCGCAGGTCTCATCAAGTCGCTCTTCTACTCCAAATTCCAGTGGCTTTTTATGGCCTCCAGAAGCAAACATAAAATTCTCTGGCATTCGAAGCTCTTCCTAATCGAGCTCTTCTCCACCGTTCCAGTTTCCTCCCCCTCAGCCTTGACATGTATTCTTTGATCCGGTGCCGTTTCAGAAATAGGAGACGCCAATGTCTCCTTGCTGGGCATTTTCTCTAGCCAGCCACCACGCCTCGTCTCCACCGGCCTCCTCCCCTGGCTTCCTCCAAGTTCCAACGAAAATCTCATCTTCCGGCCGCCCGGACCACCTCCTACTTCCGTTGGCCGTCTCCCATTTATCCTGTAGATGGGCCGTCCATTTTGCGTGTTGTCTCCCCATCAGACGGAGCTGTCGGGGTGGAGGGCTGCCTCTGTGGCTGCCTCTGTTGCTCAGCGCAGGGCCCGGCACACAGCAAGTGCTTCACGAATGGGGGACATTGTCACACCTTCTTACCGATCCGGTTGCTGAGTAGACACCGTTCTAAAGGGAAATGGACTTTCTTGGCTGATTCCGAGACGCCTGAACCCTGGAGCCAACCTCTTTTCGCCACTCCTTCGCCAAAGCACGGGGAGAGTAGTGGGGAGAGGAAGAGCTCTCGGCCTCCCCACCCGGTCCGCCTCCCTCTTCCCCCCACAGTTCTTGCTCCGTAGGCTCTCCTCCTCATCCCTCGTGACAAAAATGCCCAGCCGCCGTCCCTCCGCTCGGGCCTGTTTGTCCTGAGCTCTCTGCGGAGGCCTCTTTAGAACGGACCCAGATCGTCCCCCCTGGACGTGGCCGAGCCTCTGCGGCCGAGGGTGACCCACGCCGACACATGGCAGAGGGCTAGTCGCTCGTCCAGGGGCATCGGCGAGGCCAGATGGGGGATGGGGGGCATCTGGTCACAGAAGGAAGCCCGAAACGCTGATCTGGAAAAATGAGGATCTCCGCCATGCTCTGTGTAAGGGGATTAGACGGGCCAGGAAATGCGATCCTCTTATTTGAACTTAAATATAGACGCCGCACTAAGGCGACCCACGGGGCAGCGGGAAAGGTTCCGGGAGGACAAGGAGTGCTGAAGGACTTCAATCCAGGCCTCCCTGTCCTCCCGCAGACGTCTCCCTCCTCTAGATCCCGCCTCTAATCTGTCAGCCGATGCACGGACCTTGCGCAAGTGAGAATGAGCCGGTCCGGGTCCTCTCGAGCCCTGCACCCCTGCATGAGCCCATCTCTGTATTCTTCCTGACTCCCAGCCCCTTCTCTCAGCAGTGTCCCCCAAGAAAGCATCGTCCTTGTGAAACAAGCCACGCCGAGCCCTCTCCGCAGCGCCCCCCAAGAAAGCACCGTCCTTGTGAAACAAGCCACGCCGAGCCCTCTCCGCAGCGCCCCCCAAGAAAGCACCGTCCTTGCGAAACAAGCCACGCCGAGCTGAGCACGTGTTTCTGTCTGTCCTGAGCCCCCCACCACGCCGTGGGGTGTTCATGAGGATGGTTCCTCGTCGGTTCTTTGGGCTTGTTGCGATGCTTCCATTTCCTATGCGGGAGGCGACTCTCCACCCAGGCTCGGGTGCTTCTGGAGCTCACGATCAAAGGCGACAAATGAGCGCAAGGCGGCCGCATGCCGACGCAACAAGGACGGCTTACGCCTGAGCAGCGTGAGAGGAAACGTTCAGGCCACTCGCGGCCACAAGGAGCTGGCGAGAATTACTTATTCGTATGAATATAAGTACAGCGTGTGCAGCAACGGATACTCATGCGGGCAAAGCCCCAAAGCACAGCGTCTCCACGTGCAGCATTTAGATGAGGCTCGGGAGAACGCTGGATAACTACCAAGTAACTCCAAGAGAGTCCGGGGGGCTGTGAGCTGCTCGAAGAGGACGAAATCAAACACACCGAAGAAAAACAGTGCTATTAACAGTGTTCTTACTGGCTGTCGCACACCAGAGACAAATACGGAAAGAAAATAATACTTCATGTGCCCTATTATGAACAAACTAACCCAACTCTTCATCTCATTCAAAAGCCAAAAAGTGTTTTTAAAACCAAAATAAAGAGCAATAGCCCCATCACTATGTCTGGGTCAAGTCACAAATAAAATCCAAATGATCCAGTCACCGCAGTCACAGTGAAACCAAAGGACGCGTTATTAAATGGCTAAAAGTTCTATAAGGAATTTTTTTTTTATCTTTTGAAAATCTCACACTTCTATTCGGTCCTGGGCTGGTTTATCCCTCCTTAGGCAACCCGGTGGCCGCCCATTCCCGGGGGGTGGGGGCGGGGGGGGGGGGGGTGTCAGCAAACAGCAACCCAGAACTCTTGTGATGCTCCAGCCTCAGCCTCCTGAGTAGCTCAGGTGCGAGCCAGAAGCCCAGCTTACACCTCTATTCCGGGGATGGGTAGTTGGGAGAGAGCCAATATTGCAACCTGAGCTATCATTTCACTTCAGGCAATTCTAGGTCGATATGGCCCACAAACGAAATTATTTCCAAGAAACCAAAAAGAAGTCTTACCATTTATTAATAAAAGATCCCGAATACTCAAATGAAGGATGCACAGCAATTCAATAAACTTTTTAAAGCTCCTACTAAATGCAGTCCATTGCACAAAACAGATTTTAATTTTTAGTTCCAATTCTCTTACTTCTTTCAATCCCTCCCACACCCATTGGGAAAGCAAGAAATAGGATATTCATTGCAAATGGGAAGTCATGAAAAACTTGTTTCCATATTAGCCATGATGCCAAAAAAAAGGAAGAATGATGAAGTGAAAAATATGCTTTAATCTGTACGGAGAATTCATCAGTTCTCTCTCAAGGTGGATAGCATTTTTCACCATGAATTCTTTGGACCTATCTCGGTTCACTAGACAGTATTAATCTAATGAGTAGCTAAGTCTATCACAGTTCATCATTATTAAAACAGTGCACACAGAGTCCAAAGTTCTCCTGGTTCTGCTCATTTCATGTTGTACTAGTTCATATAAATCTTCTCAGGTTTTTCTGAAATCATCTTGCTCATCAATTCTTGTAACGCTGGCAGCCTTGGTATATTCCATCACTATATATATATATATATATATCACAACTTATTCAGTCATTCCCCAATGAATGAGTTTCTCCTAAATTTTCAGTTTTTTGCCTCAAAGCAGCTGTTAACTTAATCTACAATGTTAATTTATTTCACATTAAAGTTACCCATTTGAGGTCTGAAAATATTCCCTGACAAAGTCATCATCCTTCTAGTAATCTGCATTTGAATGTAGCAGTATTTCAATCATTCCTTCTAAAAGGAGATCTCATCAAGTTGAATTTCATAACCAAACGGATGCTATTCTCCAGTTTGTTTGGCCCAGTTTGCAACTCAAAAGTTTACAACTTTTCATCGAGCCAGCAACTCTATTCCCCCCTACATAGTGCCCCAGGATTTCCATTGTCCATTGGGTCTTGGGCATGGCATGTACCACTTACCCAGAAATCTCTAGGAAGTCATAAATATATGTTGACACTTCTTGAACCTTTTCAATGATCTCTTAAATAAACTGGGTTCATACTGTCCTTTATAAGACAAAAAAAAAATTTCCCCTCAGTTTCCTTTTCTGATATGATATCCAAACTCATGGGAGTTGTTTTAATTTGAGTTTCTCCAATTGTTAGTAATAGAGCATTTTCCCCCATGACTTTATAGTTTTGATTTCTTCTGAAAATTTCCTATTCATATTTTTTTTTGCCATTTATCAGTTGAGGAATGGCTCATATTTTTATAAATTTGGCTCAGTTCCCTGAGAAACAAAATCTTTATCAGAGAAACTTGCTTTAAATTCTGCACCCCCTACCCCAATTTCCTGGTTTCCTTCTAACTTTGGTTACATTGGTTTTGTTGGTGTACAACTCTTTTAATTTCACATAATCAAAATTATCTGTTTTTACCATCTATATCCTCCCTATCTTGTTTAGTATAAACTTTTCACTAATCCATAGATCTGACATGTAAAATTTTCCATGATTGTCTATTTGCTTATATGGCTCTTTATGTCTATATCATATACCCATTTTTTTATCTTGTCTTGATATGTGGCATGGGACGTTGGCCTATGTCTAGTTTCTGTCAGACCACTTTCCAGTTTTCCCAGAAGTTCTTACTGAAGAGTGAATCCTTACCCCAATAGCTTGGATCTTTTGTTTGACTAAATAATAGTTTGCTATGGTCGATTACTTCTGTATATTTTGTACATAATCTTTCTGTCAACCACTCTTTTTCTTATTCAGTATCAGATCATCCTGATGATGACTGTTTTGTGGAATAGTTTGAAATCTGCTAATGCTGGGTGGTCTCCCTTCACATTTTTTCTCATCAATTCTCTTGATATTCTTGATCTTTTGTTCTTAAAGATGAATTTTGCAATTATTTTTCTCTAATCCTACAACAGAATTCTTGAGTAGTTTGATTTCTATGGAATTGAATAAGTAAATTAATTTAGACAGAGTTGTCATTTTATTCTATTTGCTTGACCTATGCATAAACAGTTAATATTTCTCTAATTGTTTCAGTCTATTTTTATCTATGTGAAAAGTATTCTGTCATTGTGTTCATATAATTCCTACGTATGATGTCCTGGCAGATAAGACTCCAAAGTATCTTATACTATCTACAGATATCTTGAATGGAATTTCTCTTTCTCTCCCTGTTGGGTTTTGTTGGTAATGTATAGAAACTTTAATAATGTATGTGATTTATCCTACAACTTTGCAAGTTGCCAATTGTTTCGACTAGTTTTTAGTTGACTTCCTATGGTTCTATAAGTATATCATCATATCATCTGCAAAGAGTAACATTTTCTTTTCTCATTGCCGGTTCTTAATATTTACTTTCTTTTTTTGCTCTTCTTGCTATAGTTAGCATTTCTAGTTCAATACTGAATAATAACGGAGATGATGGACAACCGTGCTTCAACCCTGATTTTATTGGGAAGGTTTCTAGTCTACTTCCATGACAGATGCCAGCTCCTTGTTTCAGATAGATACTAGTTCTCCCTTTAAGAAAGGGTCCATTTGTGCCCATGCTTCTAGTGTTTGTAATAGGAATGGATGGTGTATTTGTTCAAAAGCTTTTTCAATATCTATTGATATAATCATATGATTTTTGTCTTTTTGTTCTTGATAGTCAATAATGCTGATAGTTTTCCTAAAACTGAACTAGACCTGCATTCCTGGTATAAATACAACCTGACCAAAGTGTATGATCTTTGTGATATTATGCTGTAATCTCCCTGCTAGTCTTTTATTTGAAATGTCTGCCTAGAGTTATCTTGTTCAGTTTTTAGTCCTCCTGGTTTAGGGATTGGCACTCGATTTGTGTGACAGAATTAATGTGGTAGGATTCTTCTATTCAATCAAGCCCAGTGGCCCCCCATCACAGCTCCCCAGATTCCCTTTCTTAAGCTCACTCAGAAACACCAGAAGCCTATGTATGGCAGCAGTCAGCTCCCCCATCCCCAACAGTCCCTTCGGCTTCCACTTTGTTAAATGTTGGGGGGGAAGGGGGGGTGTAGAGGCCACGGAGCCGTGAGCCAGGGGGTCACTAAGTGTTTGCTTCCCTCCTAGGTTCCAGTGATGTGCGGGAGGTCTCTATCTCTCCCAGGGGGCCCTGCTGTACAAAGACTTCTGCCATCCAAAACCCTGTCCATCCTACTCCACACCATGTCCTTTCTAGTGTTCATGTGCCCCTTACATGCCCTTTCATGGACTTCTTGTTCCAGGGACACCGGCCTCCGGACTGTTCCATGACCACGGCAACCACTTGGCTTCGGGCACTTGCACCAGCTATCCCTCCTTGCACAGATTCTGCTTACACAAGCTGTTGGCGAGTGCCTTAATAGAAGGGGCTGTTCTTTTGCTTTTTCTCCTGTATTTCCAGCACTTAGTACAATAGCTAACGCATAGGAGGTGCTTCATAAATGTTGGCTCCCCAAAGATTCAATGACATCACACTATTAGAAGTTTTTTTTTAATGAAAAGAACATTCATATACGTATAAAAATATTGATAGCAGCCTGTTTTTGGTTGTGTCAGAATAGAAGTGGAAACACTGATTGCCCATCCACGGGGGAAAGGCTGAAAATTTATGTTATATGAATATAGTGAAAAATTATGAAATCTTTGAGGATTTGTATGAACTGCCTCAGTCTTAAGGAAACAGAACCAGAAGAATAATTTCTACAATGACTACAACGTTATAAAGATATATATAAAATATATAACCTCCAAAAACTTAAGAGCTTTGATCAGTACAATGGCTCCAGAAGACTAATGATGAAGTACGCTTTTTACATCTAATGCCAATGTTTTGGCAGAAAGTTGAAGATATAGAATGAGAAATATATTTCCAAACACGATCATTATAACATAATTTTTTCTGTTTCACAATACTTTTATCATAAGGCAGGGTTTTTATATGAGGAAAGGGAACAAATATATATTATTTGTCAGCTATGTGCTAAGCATTGTGCTAAATGCTTTACAAATATTACTTCATTTGAACCTCATCATGACTCTGTGAGGTAGGTGCTATTTTACATTTGAGGAAACTAATGCAAATAGAGGTTAAGGGACTTGCCCAGTGACTTCACTGAGCTATCGGAAGCTAGATTTGAACTTGGACCTTCCTGACTCCAGATCCAGCATTCTAGTTATTGTACCACCTAGTTGGCTCTGCGGAAATTTGAGGTAGGATGGAGAGTAGTAATCCTGAGATAAAGAAAAGTGAAGCAAAGTAAATTTCAATAAAATGTTTAAAAAGTCAAAGGAGATTCACTCATAGTGGTTTAGAGGGGAACATAAATAAGCAGGTCCATGTTAGTAACACCATATCAAACTTAATATATATTTTTTAAAAATTGTATTTGGTATATTCATGGTTTTGTGAAGATTAAATTTAACTCTCCCCTGATTATGAAAATGAAATTAACTCTCCCCTGATTGTGAAGATTTAAATTGTAACCCAGGCCTATTTTTAGATTTTAATCCCCCAAAGTTTAAACACCCTATTTAAAAGTTGAGTATGAAGATCTTCCCATTTTATATTTAATCACCAAAGGTGAAAACACCCCATTCACACGTGAGTGGAGGAGGTCTGGAACCCATGTGTGGGATAGTAGGTGATGAATCAGAATCCACTAACTGCCTTCTGGGCAGTCCTAGAGCAGAGTGTCAGCTGTGATTGGTAGATGTTAAATTAGGGGAAGGCACAGGAAGTGATGCAAGAGAAAATGTCTTTAAAAGGGAGTAACAACTTCCTGAAGGAGTTCAATTCTTCATGCTTTCAAGTTGAGGCTGGTGAAGAGGGGCAGAAGGATCTGCTGACTGGACCTCAGACCCTGTTCCTTTAGACTGACACATGGTGAGTGAAGCTGACTAGAAAACTGGTAGATATTCAGAAGAGACTAACCTCAGGAGAGACCTATCCTTTTGAGAGAGATTCCCTGCATCCCCAGGGCCTCGGCCCTCTGGTTAAGAACTAACTCTCCCTGCCAAGGGGCCGGGAGTAAATTACTTAGTGTTTAGGCTACATATCTTACCTTATCCTCTCTCTGATTTTCTTACTTCACTTTCTACATTTTGTAGATAAATTGTAAAATCTCTTTGGAATTAATTAAATTCCTGGCGACCACACTCTTAAATAATCAACTACAACTGTTTTAAAATTAACTCCATTTCCCCCTTACAGTTTCATTTGTGATCCCTATTTTCTGGCCTTCTTTGTATATGAAAATATTCATGTTTGTTGATGATTTTCTAATTTATAATGAAATTTCTAAATTAATGATTTGGATAAAATCACAAAGACAATACTCATCAAATTTGAAAACGGCACAATTCTAGAAGCAGTTAAGATATTGAATAAGAGGCTCTCTCAAAAGATCTTGATAAGCTCCCAGCTAAGCTGAATCTATTAAGATGAAATTTTATGCTAATGTAGATTTCCACTAGGGATTCCAGAAATCAAATTTACAAGTACAAGACGGGATGAGGTGAGGCTAGATAGCAGTTTGCCTGAAAAATATTTGATGGTTTTGGTGGACTGAAAGATCAACATAAGCCAGTGTGATACAGAATTCAAGTTTATGCAATTTTGGGCTACAATAAGAGAGGTAGAATTTTCAGGAACAAGGAAGTGATAATCTCACCACACTCTGCCCTACTCAGAATTCATCTGCTGTCTGTTGTTTTGTGTTTTTCTGGAAACAACATCTTATAAGGGACACTGATAAGCTGGACAGTATCCAGAGGATAGCCAGGAGGGTGAAAGAATCATAAGATCATAGACTTAGTGATGTAAGGGACTTCAAAGTCCATCTAGTCCAACTCTTGTTTTTACAGATGAACTATTACATGGGAAGGACAAGCAAGAGGTGGAATTGAAACACAAAGATTCTAAATCCAGGGCTGATCCTCGTTCTAATGCCTGACGTAGGTGAATTTTAAAAACCTATTTCTGATGAATGCATTTCTATTCCATATATTTAAAACCATCATTTGAGAAGGGGTTCAGAAGCTTCATTGGACTCCCAAAGGAGTCCGTGACACAGAAGGACATTGAAGAACCTCTGCACTACACCGTGCTGCTCAAATCTAACCACATAAGACATGGCTTAAGGATCGAAGGGTGACCAGCCGGAATAAGAAAAAACTCGAGTTTGAGGAGAGGAGGACAGACAGTGTAGATGGTGGCAAGTCCTGGAAAGGCTTTTATGTGGAAGGGGGAATCGATTTGTTCTGTTTGTCTCCAGAGAACAAACACTAGGCACAAGGGATGAAAGTGGCGGAGAGGCCCGTGTAGGCTGGATGCCAAGAAAAATGTGCTGTCCCAAAGGGTTGTCTTGGGAAGGTAGGCTGTGGCCACTCATCGGGCAAGCGGTCGTAGGGATTCTTTTCCTTTCGATGCCTTGATTCCGTGACTTAGACAGAGGTGACGGGACGGTGATGGGGAGGACGGACACACTGCGCTGATGCCCAGCCCAGGGTGAGGGGACTCAGCATGGTTTCCTGACGTTCTCCAGCAAAGCTGAGCCATTCAGGCATGGGAGAGGAGAAGGGAGATGGCGTGTAGGACAAGCTCGGGTCCGAGAGCGGCAAAGCCTGGGAGAAGGGAGAGGGGAGAGCTCGGGGAAGGGGCAACTGAACCACTGAGGCCGAAGAGGGGGATGGACAGGGAGATGGGAGCAGCCGGGCACACGCAGGAGGCCGTGCGAGGGGGAGAAAGACCAACAGGATCCTAGACTAAGAAGAGGAAGGTCTGCCGTCAGGGTCACCGAAGGAGGACTCAAGAGAAGGTGGAAGGGGATGCCGGGAGGAGGACGACGTTGCTGCCGCGGATGAGAAAGACGGGAGTGTGGTGGCTGCAAGTGTGTGCAGGCAGGGAGCAGGGGCCGTGCTGGACTCTAAAAGCAGTCCATTGACTGACCACGCTGAGCCTCCCGATGCTGCCCCTGCCGCGGCCCGCGGGGCGCTGAGCGTCTCCGCAAGCCCCCGTCTCGCCCCTGCACCATTCAAGCAATACTCACGGCTCCAGAGTGAGTAGGAAAGCCGACAGTTGATTTTCCGGTAAAACTGCTTGTTGATAGGCCAGAGGATTAGCGTGAAGAGCTGGATGAAGTTAATGATGAAGCCGCTTACGACAAAGACAAACCCAATGAGCAGGTGGACAACAAACTGCGTCTTCAGAAATGCGAGTAGGCCCATGGTCATCGCTCAGGACTTGGTGCAGGGTCCGACACTGAGCACAGACGTCCTGGAAAGAAGAGACACGTGTGAGTGCTGGTGGCAGCCACCCAGAGGCGGCGACAGTGGCGACGGCCCCAGGGACAGCAGCTCGGCGGACAGAGTCCTGGCGCCGGTGCACAAGGACCTCGCAGTCCTCCAGACTCCACGTTCGGCGTGACTTCAGAGAACTCAAGCACTAAGGAAATCAACAATGACACGCTCAGCTTAGGAACGAGGAAACGGGCGCCGAGAAATCAATGCACACGGTTATGGCTAATGGTCACGGCCCGGATTAGAACCCAGGCCTCCTAGGAATCAGTCTAGGGCCCTTGTGAAAACGAAAAAGGACAAGGGGTCCAGTTTGCTTCCTTAACTCACCTCTGGAATATGCTCCCGAACCCTCAGATTCCTTTAAAAATGATTCTAGAACCAACAATAAAACAGGGACACAATGACTTAAACATCCTTTGCAGCGACCCAGGAGATGCCACATGGCCTTGGACCCAGAGGCCACCCTGGGCCTGCCTCTGATACATAGACGGGTTGTTTGGCAGTGGAAAAGTCATGTGGAGAATGCTAAGGAACTAACATTATCAGCTGAAGGGGAAGCACTGGCCGGTAGAGGAAGTCCCCGTGAAGTCACAGCCCCGCCCCTGCAGCTACCTGCCGGAAAGAATGCATGTCAATATCTCCTCGTCAATTATCTTCTCTCTCAAGTTTGGCCTCTGACTTCATCATCCCGATGACGCTGCTCTCCGAAGAAGCGCTCGCCCGCCTCGATCCTCCGCGGCAGACGCCGCCACGGCCCCCTACCTGACCAGCCACTCACTGGCCCAGGCTCTGGCCGAGGGCTCTGCTCTTGGTCTTCCACACCAGCCACTTGAGGGGCTCATCAGCTCCCATGGCTCAATTATGAAAGGATCTGTCCACCTCTATGTCTGAGGATCCACTGGACACCTTTGTCCCAGACCTCTTAAGCCCGACACATCCAAAGCTGAACCGGCGTCTCTATGCTGAAATCCTCCCTTTCTCTCAGCTTCCCTATTGTGGAGTGTGGCGTCGTCCTGTCAGGCACCCACTCTTTCAACCTAGGTGCCAGCCTTTGTTTACCATTTCCTTCCTAACCCACTTCCCACCCCCCACTCCAAATCCCGTCAATTCTATCTTTTAACATCCCTTATCTATATCCATTTCTGTAGCACTGCTAGGTGACTAGAGTCCTAACTGACAATCCAGTCTCCTTTCCCTTTGTGTGTGTGTGTGTGTGTGTGTGAGAGAGAGAGAGACAGAGACAGAGAGAGAGAGAGAGAGAGAGAGAGAGACAGAGAGAGAGAGAGAGGGGGGGGGGGGGGGGGGGAGAGGGGGGTAGGGAGGGAGGGAGGAAAGGAGAGGGAGAAAGAGAGAGAGAGAGAGACAGAGAGATAGAGACAGAGGGAGGGAGAGAGAGAGACAGAGAGAGACAGAGAGAGAGGGGGGTAGGGAGGGAGGGAGGGAAGGAGAGAGAGGGAGAAAGAGAGACAGAGAGACAGAGAGATAGAGAGAGACAGAGGGAGGGGGAAAGAGGGAGAGAGACAGAGAGACAGAGAGGGAGAGGGAGAGAAAGTGCACCAATAATCTATCTTCAACTTCTGTACAGAATTGAATCATAGATGTTTTTCCTTTTATTTCCTTTTTAAGAAATGTTTCTTTATTTCTTTTTAAAAATCTATTTCTAGTCTAGCCCTCATTGTTTATGTACAAGTAGTTTTTGTCAATTAAAAAAATACATCTTGCATTCTAGACCTATGATCCTACTTTGTTTTGTTTTTTAAAACCTAAAAGTACAAGTCTATTCTCATTAACTTAAAAAAAAAAAACAACCCTCCAATTTAGAATCAATACTATGTACTCATTCCAAGGCAGAAGAGTGGTGAGGGCCAAACAATGGGGATAAGTGACTTGTCTAGGATCACACAGTGAGGAAATCTGAGGTCATTTTTGAACCCAGAAGCTCTGAGCTCTCAGTCTGGCTCTCTATCTACTGACCCACCCAGCTGTCACCTATCTTCATTAACTTTTATGTTTATCCATATCCATTTTATCATGATTTTAAGTAGTTCTTCATATTTGACTGATATTATATTAATTATTCAATTTAATTTGTAGTGCATTGTCATCTTTACTTCCAGGAATATTTCAGTTCAGTTTAACAAACATGTATTCAGTGCCTGCTATGCACCAGAACTATGTTAGAGACACAAACAGAAAAGCAAAATGGTGCTTGCTCTCCAGGGGCATATATTCTCATTACGGGAAAATATATAGAAAATTAAGCTTCAGGATAAATCAAGTGGTCAAATGGTTAGACAGTCAGATCTACAAGAAAAGAGCCAGGTATTGAGGCCCACAGAGAATCTACGTAAGATACGGCATCTTTACAGAGAGAAAGTCAAGGCAACAAGTATTTCTGTGTCAAGGACGGTACTATGTGGAAGGTTAATATTGATCCATATATATATATATATATATATACACACACATATATATCTTTTTGGCACCCAAGCCAACCATTGGTTTATAAAGGAGAAAAAAATTTGATTTTAGCACTGAAGATAGGAACCTGCTTCTCTACCTGGGCTGAAGGAAGGTGGAGACAAATCCTTTCTTTATCTGTAAATAAGGCTTTTGAGTGGTGAAACAATTAAATGAGCTAGACAGAGCCAAATGGAAAAGAGTTGTGGCCATTCTAAATGTCACTTGATGATTCCCAGTGTGTGGAAGAGACTGTCCCTAAGCCAGAGGGAAATCATAGTTCTCCAATCAAAGAGGTTTAGGAAAGAGACACCAAGAGCGTACATTGGCAGAGGGGAGAGGACATCACTCTCTTTTCCTTAGAATTGCAGATCAAGGAGGCCAGGAGTCTAGCTAAAGGCTGGTGCTATCAGCAGGAAGAAGGAGGCTAAGAAAGCAGATGGCCACCTGTGACTGGTGCTTTTTCTTTCTCAAGTCTGACTTTTATTATTTAATAAATAATTATAAATTAAGAAACAATCTCCAGAAAGTTTTAATCATCACAGCTAACAGCTGGGGATATTTTTTAACCTGCCAATATTTGCATTTTCTTGAGGAATTCATAGTAAACATGTTACACATCATAATATGTAAATGAGATAGATATAAAAGTTAGGTAATTTCAGAGGGAAGGCACTAAGATGAGGAGAGACCGGGAACATTTTCCTGTAGAAGAGACTTGAGAGGAAGCCAAAGAATCTAGAAGGTAGACACAAAAAGGAAGACAATTCAAGCAAGGCGCAGCAGAGACAAGAAGGAAGACAATTTCAGGCATGGAGGGACGCCAGTGAAAACGCTCAGTCAGAAGATGCAAATTCATATTTGATGACTATCAAGACGGCCAGTCATGGAAATGCCGAGTACATGGGGAGGAGAATGGAAATATAGCAGGGGCAGGTTATGAAGGGCTATAGAAGACGACAGAGGATTTTACATATGATACAATGGACATTGGGGAGCTATTGGAGTGGATTGAGTGGGGCTGGGGGGAGAGCAGTGATACATGTTAAATCATGATGAGATTTGCAAACAAATTGGACAGTTGAGTGGAAGATGGACTGAATTGGGGAGAGGCTTGAGGCAGGCAGACTGACCAGAAGACTACAGCAATAATCCAGGTGTGAAGTGGTGTGAAGTAACGAAGACCTGTACCAGGGTAATGAATGTTTCCAAGGAGAGATGGGGGCATATACAAGAGGTGTCGCCAACATGGAATCAATAGGATTTGGCAGCTGATTTCTTACGGGAGAAGGTGGAGACAGTAGAGTAACGGCTGACACCTAACTCGTGAGCCTGGGTGGCTGAAAGGATGATGGTACACTTTACGATGCTCAGGAAGCTCAGAAGAAGTGGGCGTTTGGAGGAAAGATAATGAATTCAGTTTTGGAAAAGTTAAGTTTAAGATATATTTGG
This sequence comes from Monodelphis domestica, assembly GCF_027887165.1. Taxonomy (NCBI): domain Eukaryota; kingdom Metazoa; phylum Chordata; class Mammalia; order Didelphimorphia; family Didelphidae; genus Monodelphis; species Monodelphis domestica. The sequence continues at coordinate 10,661,075 of NC_077230.1, read as the reverse complement.
GTCATCTAGTTTAAGATGTCCCATAGGTAATGGCAGATGCAAGTCTAGAGGTCAGAAAAGGGCTTAGGACTGGAGAAATAATTCTGAATATCATCTTCATTGGCATAATAGGTAAATCCCTGGGAGCTAATGACCTCACCAAATGAAATAATGTAGAGTGAGACTAGAAAAGGACTGAGGACAAAGCCTTGGTTAAGGGGTCTGGCCGGGATGAAGATCCATCAAAGGGGGCCAAGGAATGATCAGATAGGTAAGAGGAGAATCAAGAGGGAGCAGTGTCATGAAAACCTGGAGAGGAAAATAATATTAAGGATAAGAGGTTGATTGATGATATCAAAGGTTGCAGCAGTCAAGAAGGAAGTTATTAGACTAAGCAATTAAGAAACTTCATAACTTTGAAGAGATAGTTTCAAATGAATGACGTTAGAAGGCAGACTTTAGGGAGTTAAGAAGAGAGGACAAGGAAAGGATCAGTGAATGTAGACAGTCTTCTCAAGGTGTTGAGCCAAAAGAGGGAAAAGAGGTATGGAATGATAGCAGATGAGAATGGATGGACCAGGTCAGAATTTAGAAACAATGAGGGAGAAATGGGCATATTTGGAGGCAGCCAGTCCACAGACAGAGAATGAAGGTACGTGTGAGAATGAGGATGATAAAGCAATCGCCTGGAGAAGATTAGATAGAATGAGATTATTTGTGGATGTAAAAAGTTTGCCTAGACAGGGAAAGGGCCATTCAGGAAAAGATTGTTGAATGACAGTATTAGAAAAGAATCTGGATGTGGCAATAAAGTGTAAAAAATCATGCCTGGATTTGATCCTGGCTCACAGGGAGCACAAATAAAGGTGCTCCAATGGTGAAAATGATGAACAGAATCCATCCGGTTCTGCTTCTGAACTCTCTGTCCAGACTCTCACATTCTGGAATCCATCTAAACCGACCTCTCTGTTCCTGACATACAACACTCTACCTATTTTTGCAGTTGTTGTCCCAAATGCTTTTAAATACATTCCCTTCAAAGGCTGAACAAGTTATGGAATACTATTGTTCTATAAGAAATGGCAAAGCAATATGATTTCAAAAAAATCTGGACTTACATGAACGGATACAAAATGAAGTAAGCAGAACCAGAAGAACAGTATACTCAGTGACAACAGTATTTCTTGTGGAATAACGGTGAATGATCTAGTTATTCTCAGCAATGCAATAATCCAAGACAATCGCAGAACCTCATGATGAAAAATGCCACCTGCCCTCTGAGAAAGAACTGGAATCTGAATATAGACTGAAACATAGTCTATTTAAATTTCTTTCTTTTTTTTTTTACTTGAGATCTCTTCCACAAGACAACTAATACAGGAAAAGATTTTACATGTTTATACATGTAAAATTAATATCAGATTGCTTACCACTTTAGGGAGGAGCAGCAGTGGGAGGTGAGGGAGAAAGGATCAGAAAAAGAGAAAGAATTTGAAACTCAAAAAGTTAAGAAAAAGCTGAATGTTAAAAAATTGTTTTACATGTAATAAGAGGAAAAAAATAAAATATTATTTTTAAAAAATGCATTCCCTTCTCACCTCCAATTCAGATAATCCTTCTCTTTCCTTCAAAACAAATGTCAAGAACCATCTTTTCAATATCTTTTCCTGATCCCCCAAATACTGGGACCCTCCTTCTCAAACTGCTTTGTATTTATTAGATATATACTTCCACATTGTAAGCTCCTGCTAAATTGAAATTATTTCATTCTTTTTATCTACATCCTCATTGCTTGGCACATAATAGGTACTTAATAAATGCATGTTGGTTGACCATTCTAGCCACAATATTCTGGAAACTTCATATTAGCTATGTCCTTCTGAAAATATGGCCCCAAATAGAACACATTATTCTTTATTTACCACGTTCTGCCATAAAATGCTTCTAAAGGAGCCCAAGAACTATCTTTGTTGGCATCTTTTTTTTAAATGGACTCCTAGTTTAACTATAACTCCTAAACTTATTAAATTAATTTTTCAATGTAAATATAGGATTTTACAATCTTCTCTATTGAATTCTTTAATTGGTTAGGTTCCTTTAGTAAAACAATAAACATAATGCACAGATATGGCGCAAATGTAACTAGCAGAATTCTGTGAATTTAATGTATATAATTAGAATTCTTTAATGATAGTTTAAAATGTTTTTATTTTTGTAGGTTTCATTCCTTCCTTAAGAAAGTTAAGAACACAAACCTAACAATTAGTTTCTTAAAGTTGACAAGATAATGTCCCATTAAAGATCCTGCAATAAGTTTCCACACATACACTGCTTTTTAGTTGACAGAATTGTTCAGGATTCACTGATTTGCACCACAAGTCAGAAAACATGCTTCTCTGAAGTAGATAGCAGAGCCTAATTCTTCCAAAGGTTGCTCTGGATCAGCCATAGCAAACTGGGAGAGATGCTTAATCTCTCTTTACTTCGACATCAATTTCACTTAGTTTCTCAGGACTGGAAGGGCTTTTTGTTCACCATCTTATCCTTGAGAAGAATGATAGGTCACTGTTCTCTTCCTCCTTACTTCCTAAAGTTCTTCCCAAGTAGGAGAATTGGACCCAGAGTCACTTATGCTATATTCATAATGATACAACTGTACGTCTATCAGCTTGGGGCCCTTTCTTGATCTGTAGTAGGCAGATGCAAATGTTGCTGCTTCAGGAACATAAAGAACAACCATACGATACCCTCATTCTTTTTTTTTTATTTTATTTAGTAAATTTAGAACATTATTCCTTGGTTACAAGAATCATATTCTTTCCCTCCACTCCCCACACTCTTCCCATAGCCGACATGCAATTGCACTGGGTATTACATGTGTCCTTGATCAGAAGCTATTTCCATGTATTCAAGCAGTTGTTTTTCTTATGTGTTTCTGATCCCAGTTTTTCCTCTGAATGAGGAGAGTGGTTTTTCTCATAAATTCCTCTGAGTTGTTCAGAATCACTGCATTGCCACTAATGGAGAAGTTCATTACATTCGATTGTACCACAGTGTATCAGTCTCTGTGTACAGTGTTCTCCTGGTTCTGCTCCTCTCGCTCTGCATCACTTCCTGAAGGTTGTTCCAGTCCCCATGGAATTCCTCCACTTTATTATTCCTTTGAGCACAATAGTATTCCCTCACCAACAGATAACAGAATTCGTTCAGTCATTCCCCAATGGAAGGGCATCCCCTCGTTTTCCAATTTTTGGCCACCACAAAGAGTGCAGCTGTGAATGTTCTTGTACAAGTCTTTTTCCTTATTATCTCTTTGGGGTACAAACCCAGCAGTGCTATGGCTGGATCAAAGGGCAGACAGTCTTTTATTGCCCTTTGGGCATAGTTCCAAATTGCCCTCCAGAATGGCTGGATCAATTCACAACTCCACCAGCAATGCATCAATGTCCCAACTTTGCCACATCCCCTCCAGCATTCATTACTTTCCTTTGCTGTCATGTTAGCCAATCTGCTAGGTGTGAGGTAATACCTCAGAGTTGTTTTGATTTGTATCTCTCTGATTATAAGAGATTTAGAACACTTTTTCATGTGCTTATTAATAGTTTTGATTTCTTTATCTGAGAACTGCCTGTTCATGTCCCTTGTCCATTTATCAATTGGAGAATGGCTTGATTTTTTGTACAATTGATTTAGTTCTTTATAAATTTGAGTAAGTAGACCTTTGTCAGTTTTTAGTTATGAAGATTTTTTTCCCAATTTGTTGTTTCCCTTCCAATTTTGGTTGCATTGGTTTTGTTTGTACAAAACCTTTTTAATTTAATGCAATCAAAATTATTTATTTTATATTGTGATTTTTTCTAAGTCTTGCTTGGTCTTAAAATCTTTCCTTTCCCAAAGATCTGACGTGTATACTATTCTGTATTCACCTAATTTACTTATAGTTTCCTTCTTTATATTCAAGTCATCCACCAATCTGAGTTTATCTTGTTGTAGGGTGTGAGATATTGATCCAAACTTAATCTCTCCCATACTGTCTTCAATTTTCTCAGAAGTTTTTTTTTTTTTTTTAAATATCAAATAGTGGATTTTGGTCCCAAAAGCTGGGATCTACCCTCATTCTTGAAACAAAAGCTTTTTGTTTTATAGTAGTAAGTGCTGGATGCTGCTATCTACAGATGTTTCTATTTCATACTGATTAGTCTTACAAATATGTTAAACCTTTTATATTAACTGTTTTCTCTTTGTTACAAGTATATTTCTTGTAAACAAAATATAGTGTTAGCTTCTGGTTTCCAATCCTTTCTACTACCTACTTCTGTTTTATGGACAATCTCATCCTATTTACATTTAAAGTTATGATTATTAACTGCATTTACCTTCATCCAATATTTTTCTATTTATCCTTCTTTTATTTTTTATCCTGTCCCTCCTCAGAAGTTTCTTTTACTTCTGACCTATCGCCTCCCTTAATCTACCCTCCCTTTTTGCACTTACTCCAACATCTCTTTTTCCCTTCCTCTCCTATTTCCCAATTAGATATGACAGATTTCTATATACAATTAAATGGGTGTATTTTTTCTTCCTTCACTGAACAAATTCTAATGAAAGGTTTCTGCATTTCTGGCCACCATCCCTCTCCTCCCCATTTCTCCCATCCATCATAAAAGTTCTTCCCATTTCTCCCATCCATCATAAAAGTTCTTCTTTGCATGGCTGTTCTCTGTGAGAAAAATTTCCCCATTCTATATCTTCCTTCCTACCTCTCCAAGTGTACCCTTCATTCTTTGCCCATCCATTTTTTTAACCATCACAACATAAGTGGTTTATTTACATGCCCTGTTTAGGAAACCTTTCCTAACTGTCTTAATTATGTATAATCTTTCATTTTAACCTTATTGAGTTCATTATGATTTATTTTTCATATTTACCTTTTAATGCTTCTCAAGACATATTTGAAAGTAAAGTTTTCTATTCAACTCAGGTCTTTTCAACAGGAATGCTTAAAAGTCCCCTATTTTATTAAATATCTATTTTTTCCTTGGATGATTATATTCAGTTTTGCTGGATAGTTTATTCTTGATTGTAATCCTTGCTCCTTTGCCTTCCAGAATATCAAATGCCAATTCTTTATTGTGTTAGTTGCTGAATCTTAAATGAAATTGATTGGGGTTCCATCATATTTGATTTTCTTTTTTGTTTCTGAATGCTTTCAACATTCTTCTTTTCAGGGTTCTTAGGAATTTGACTAAATTATTCCTGGGTCTTTTCATTTTGGAATTTTTTTCAAGTGGTAGCAGAAGGTTCATTTTCTATTTTACCCTCTGGTTCTCAGATACTGAGGTCATTTTCCTCTCATAACTTCTTAAAATATTACATCCAGACACTTTTTATGATCATGGCTTTCAGTTAGTTCAATATTTCTTAAGGATCTCTCCTCAATCTATTTTCCAGGTTGGCTGTTTTTCCACTGAGATATTTCGCACTAAAATTTTTTTGCATTCATTTGACTTTATTGTTTCTTGATGTCTCATGGAGTCATTAGCTTCAACTTGCCAATTTTAATTTTTAAGGAATTCCTTCTTCAGTAAGCTTTTGTGCCACATTTTTTAATTTGTCCAATTCTGCTTTTTTATGGTATTCTTTTTTCACTGGAGTTCTGTACTTCTTTTACCATTTAATTAATTCTTTTTTTAAGGAGTTCTTTTCTATAGTGAATTTTTATGCCTGTTATAAAGCTTTTGTTTTTAAATTTTAATTAATCTTTTCCTCCAGATTACATGTTGAAATAATTTTTCAATAAATCATTTTCTGCCATTTTTCTCTCCATGTTCTCCTCCTCCTTCTTGTCTTTCCAAAGATGGCAGGCAATATGATATACATTGTACCTGTGTTATTATAAAGCATATTTTCATGTTCATCATATCATGAAAGGAGACATATAACACATGAGAGAAAATTCATGGAGGAAATAAAGAATTGTATGCTTCAATTTTCAATTCAATGCATTCATATAGTCTCAGTTTCTTTTATAACAGTAGATAGCCTTTTTCATCATGAGAGTCCCTTGGAGTTGCCCTGAACCCTTGCATTGCTGATAATAGTTAAGTCATACACAGTTGATTATTGTACTTTATTGCTGTTATTGTGTAGCACATTCTCTTGGTTCTACTCACCTCACTTTGTATCACTTCATCTAAGTCTTTCTAGGTTTTTGGTTTGATCATTTCTCATGGCATAACTATTTCTTTACAATCATATAACACAACTCACTCAGCCATTCCCCCATTGATTGGTCAAGGTGGAGCAAGTGTTTTGGTTTCAGGAAAAACTGATCAGGGAGGCCATTGGAGATCTCAAGGTGTTTGAGGAGCGTTGAAGGATAGGGAAGTACAAAATAAGAGGCACGCATGGTCAGACCAAGAGCTGAGTTTTAATTCAGGAAGCAGAACATTTGGAGGCAATACCGAGATTTCAGGCATGATCATATATGCGTATTGATGAAGTGGAGTGAAGAATTAAGTCATGGCACTGAAGCCTGAGAAAGTGGAAGATATGAATGAATTACAGTTGGAAGTTCCCTAAGATAAGGGCAAGAGCTGAGGATGAAGGAAGTCAGGCTTTGCATTACTTGAGAAAGGAAGAAAATGACTTCCTGGTATACAGTAATCACAAAGAACTCAATTGGGCAGAAAAGGTTACTGGCATGAACTTCAAAGCAGATGATGAGTGATCGTTGTAAAGGGCTATCAGGGAAGGGGCAGAAAGGCACAAAGAGTAGACAGACCTATTTCCTCCTCCAAGGTCAGGGTGTTCAGAGTGAAAGTAAAGGCAGAGTCAGCTTTGGCAAAGGATGGTCAAGGATTCAGTGTTATCAAAGGTGGCACAGAGAAAGGAACACCAGACCTGGAATCAGGAAGACCTGAGTTCAAATCCAGTCTCATACACTTATTAGCTGTGTGTGTGTTAAGCAGGTCACTTAACCCTCTTTGAGTTTGCTCATCTGTAAAGGGAGCTGGAGGGAAATGGCAAATCACTCAGTATCTTTGCCAAGAAAACCCCAAATGGAATCACAAATAGTTAGACTCATCTGAACAACCACAAAATATACAAAAGAACATAAAACACCTTCAGGGCAGGAGCTGCTTTGTTTTTGGTCTAATATTCTCTCTGGCTTACACACTGTAGGTGCTAAATAGATGCTTTTTTGAAAGCTCGTGGTATCCCATGAACATTCCGTCATTAAAAGTTTAACTGATGGGAGGTGATCTTTCACTCAAGCTTCCCATCTTCCAGGAGGAAAGTAAACTTCAATCACATCAGGAATACTTTTTCCTCCTATAAGTACGGTATTTGCTTATGACATCAAAATCCAGTGATGAAAAAGACAAATGCTAGGGAACTCCTTGGAAATGAAAAAGCTCCCATCAAAAGTCTCCAGAACACAGGGAAGCCCAGGCTCCCCACCCATCCTCATCGACTGCTGGACTTTACGCCAATCAAAAGCCTCCAGAGGATAGGGAAGCTCAAACCCCCAACAACCCTCCCCCAGAGACTACACCAAGAGATCCTCTGTTAAAGCTCCAAGAGGGGAGACTGATAGAAGTCCCCAAAAAACAAAAAAACGAGAGGAACAAGAGCACAGACAAATACGGGGAGGAAAGAAGGTGTGAATTGGAACAAACAACAGAAACAGAAGAAAGAAACTACAATAGACAGCTACTACTCACCAAATGGAACAGAGGGGGAGAGATCAGCAAACAATAAACCAGAAATCCCAGCGAATTGGATACAGGCTGTGGAAGAACTCAAAACACAACTAAGAGAGGCTGAAGACAGTTGGGAAAAGAACTTAAACATTAAGATAAGTCACCTGGAAATGAAAAAGCCCGGACAAACACACACAGCCAAACAACAGAACAGTAAAGAACGCTGCCAGCTGTGGCTGCTAAGAAGGAAACCAGCAAACTGGGTCAGAGAAGGGGGCTGATCCCAGGTAAAAAGAGCTCAGACCAACATCCACACTCATTCATTTGTCCAGAGAACACACGCGTTTAAACTCTAAGAGTAAGTTGCTCAACTAAGCGATTCCATTACCTTAAAGAATGAATGTATCATCTTAATACGACAGAATCGAAGTATCAAAAGGATAAATCACACGCAGAAGCACAACACGATTTCTCACTGGTGTATGTGGGTTCAGACTCGGGGCTTTGGTTTTAGAGGACTCTTCTGTCACAGAAATGAGCACTCTGGAAATGGGTATTGAGCGATAATTCATGTATAATCCGATGGAATTGCTGTCAACTCCAGGAGGGGGGGGAAGGGGGAAACATGAATCCTGTAACCTTGGAAAAATACTTAAAAATCAATGTTACAAAAAAGAATGCTACAAAACTCAATGAAATCATAGAATTCATTTGGAAAACAAATCTAGAATATCAAAGGAAATAATTTAAAGAAAAAACTAGAAATTAAGTTGGAGGGGGCAGCCGAGTGGCTCAGTGGATTGAGAGCCAGACCTAGAGGTCCTGGGTTCAAATCTGAGCTCAGACACTTCCTCGCTTTGTGACCCTGAACAAATCATGTACCCATTGCCTAGCCCTAGTCAAGCAAGATAACATTCCTTTTTTAAAAACTAAAACCCTTACCTTCTGTCTTAGTATCAAATCTAAGACAGAAGAATGGCTAGGACTAGTCGGCAATGGGGGTTCAGTGACTTGCCCAGGGTCACACAGCTAGGACGTGTCTGAGGTAGGATTTGAACCCGGGTCCTCCCGACTCCAGGCCTGGTGCTCTACCCACGGGGCTATCTAGCTGCCTCAAGACGCCATTTAAAAAATTAAATAATATCGGTTTTTACCCAGAGGTAGCCTGGATATAAATGTGTATATATATAAATGATTCTATCTAGGCTAACCGCGGGCATTTTTTCCTTGTCATTCTATGGCACGCGGGGCGTCGTCTACGTACAGCAAATCCACTGATTTACTTTCCCAAACACGGGGGTCGCTGTGAGGAACAGCCACCATTTACTTGATTCTCTGCCTCTACGTCCCGGCTTCTTGTCCCCAGCCTGAGATCGGAGCCCCCCCACCCTCTTACCTGGTGCCCCCCCGCCACGGCAGCTTCCCCAGCATGAGCACACCTGCTGGCCAGCCTGGTCTCCGGCCGGCCTGTCCGCAGGAGCCCCCCCCCCCCCCCCCCCCCGGCTCATGGCCGCTCCCCCCCCCCCCCCCGGACGGTTCAAAGACAGCCATCCGCTTCCAGGCCAGCCCTGCGCAGAGCCACCCCCCCCCCCGGGTCCGTGGGGAGCGTTTCTAGCCAGCAGAAGTCAAGCCACTGAAGGCAGCTGTAACACGGGACTAATCAGGATCCCTGCAGTGATGCGGACCCGGCGGCGGCTGTCCCTGCCGCATGCCTCACGAGGAGGAAACGGAGGCGCGGGAGCGAGCCGCCGCGATCCGCCGTCGCCGCTTGGACGCCGCACTGTAATCGGCCCCCGGGCTCACCCCAAGACAAAGCCGTCTAAGAGATGGAGCCCCCCGCTGCGCCCCCAGCGGGGGGCTCCCTAGAAGGGTTCACAGGAGGACCAGGACGAGCCAGAGAGCCCGGAAAAGCCCGCGTGCTCCGACGCGCGCGGCTGGAGGTACAACAGGACACTCCAGGAGCTCCCAGAGCCGCCAGCGTCCGGCCAGCTTCCCCAGAGCGCTCGCGGCGAGGCGTCCTTCCCCGAGGACCGGTCCAGCCGGCCGTTCCTGCCCTGCAGCCAGAGGGCTTTCCAAGAAAGCCGGCGATGGGCGCAGAGGCCCCGCGGCCCCCCTGCCGGACGCCTTCTTTTCTACTCCATCTTGGGGTGTCACGGCGTCCGGTCTCCTCCCAGCAGACGGGTCTCCCCTACGAGTCCCATCTGTAAAGAGGGCTCTTGGAGTCGCATGAAGGGCTTTATTACCTCCAAAACCCTTGAAAAGCCGCACCGCAGGGCCTCGGAAAGCCGATCGGACACGGCCATTCCGTGGGGAATCTGGGATGTCGGAGCAGCGCCCCGAGGGCGAGAGGCAGGAGAGGCGGGCGAGGGCGAGGCCCAGCCTCCCTACTGCCTCCCTTCCCTTCTCCCTGCCTCATTTCCGCCATTCGCTGTCACTGGGCGCGGGAGGGCTACAAAGGCTAGAGGCGACCCCTTGAGAAGCTTTCTGGGGCAGCCAACAAGCCAGGCCACGAGCACAGAGCGATCACGCGGGCCGTGAGGGCGGGAAGAGCAGCCGGGGGGCCTCGAGGACCTGGCGCGGGCTCCCTCCGCCCAGGAGGGCACGATGCACGACTACAGGCACGCGGACGCTCCCAAAGGGGGCTCTGGTGCATCGCCGCGGCTCAGCACGTCCCCACGGAGCGAAGGCCACAACAGAGGGCTGCTCTGCGGGGGGGACCATGTAGGGGAAGAACGGGGTCAGTCAGGGGCTGAGCACACGCTAAGTGCCTACTACGTGCCAGGCACAGCAGGGCTGGCCCTTAGGAGCTCCCGGGCAGGGCTGGCCCTTAGGAGCTCTCAGGCAGGGCTGGCCCTTAGGAGCTCCCGGGCAGGGCTGGCCCTTAGGAGCTCCCGGGCAGGGCTGGCCCCCGTCCTCCGGGAGCTCCCGGGCAGGGCTGGCCCCCGTCCTCCGGGGGCCCCCGGGCAGGGCTGGCCCCCGTCCTCCGGGAGCTCCCGGGCAGGGCTGGCCCCCGTCCTCCGGGGGCCCCCGGGCAGGGCTGGCCCTTAGGAGCTCCCGGGCAGGGCTGGCCCCCGTCCTCCGGGGGCCCCCGGGCAGGGCTGGCCCCCGTCCTCCGGGAGCTCCCGGGCAGGGCTGGTCCTTAGGAGCTCCCGGGCAGGGCTGGCCCTTAGGAGCTCCCGGGCAGGGCTGGCCCTTAGGAGCCCCCGGGCAGGGCTGGCCCTTAGGAGCCCCCGGGCAGGGCTGGCCCCCGTCCTCCGGGAGCCCCCGGGCAGGGCTGGCCCCCGTCCTCCGGGAGCCCCCGGGCAGGGCTGGCCCCCGTCCTCCGGGAGCCCCCGGGCAGGGCTGGCCCCCGTCCTCCGGGGGCCCCCGGGCAGGGCTGGCCCCCGTCCTCCGGGAGCTCACATTCTGTCAGGGAAACAACGTATCGAGACCACGACACAGAAGAGTGGCTGGGAAGTGACCTCCAGAGGGGCAGCACTAGAAGCGAGGAAAGAGCTGGGAGGCCCAGAAAGGGCCTCCTCGAAGAGGTCAAATGTCTTCAAGGGAAGGAGGGACTTTAAGACATGGAAACTGAAAGGGGGAACATCCCAAAGGTGGGAGCCAGCCAAGGTCTTGGATGATCGTCGTTATAAAGGGGACACCTCTTTAGGTATGGACTAGACTAGGTAATCTCTGATGTTCTTCCAACTCTAAGAATCTAGACAGGAAGTAACATATAGTGGAAATGGTGCAGAATTTGGAGTCAAAAGACCTGGGTTCAAATCCTTACTCTTCTATTTTTTTATCTATGCGACCCAGAGTAGGACTTCAGTTCAAATTGATTCTTCACTTGGGAGTTCTTAACTTGGGGTCAATGAACTTTAAAATATATATTTTTGATAACTATTTAATTTGTGTAGCAATGTATGCTGTTTTATGCATTCAAAAACATCATTCTGAGGAATCCACAGACTTCATTAGACTGCAGAAGAAGTACGCGATCCCAAACAGCTTAAGCATCCCTGTTTCATATCAACCCCGTAAGGAGGGTAGCGTGCTACCCCATTGTACATATAAAGCCACTGGGGCTCAGAGATGAAGCGATTTGCTCAGTCAAAACCAGAACTTGAACCCAGACCTTCAAGACCGGTGTTCCTTTTACTAAATTCCCTTCCAGTATATCAACGGAGAGGGGGGAAACGATAAAAGTAAAAGGGGCACGATGGGAAAGGAAAAAAAGGATCACAACCCAACAGGATAGTTCTCTGTATACTACCCTAATTCTCAGTTGCATATCCATGAGGGGGAAAGGGCTCAAACCAGCCTACAGAGTTTGCATTTTAATCTAACAAATAAAATAATAACTGAATTACGCTACATAGACCTCTTATGAATGCAGCAAGATTTGCAAAAGGGAAAGAAGGGAAAAGGTCAGGGGAAAAAACCCAGAAAAAGAATGCAATCAGGAAACCAACGCCTGCCACCGGCGCCACTCCATGACAAGAAAACACCTTCTAGGACAAGCAATGAGCGCGAGCGTGTCTGGGGGTGCTAAGGCAAACTTACCAGTACAGGTAATAGGCTAAAGCCATGACAAACAGGGTGGCACAGACGGCTGAAAATAAGGACGTGGAATAGCTGTCCAACATCTCCGGAATCCCGAGGGGAGGGGGAGGTCCAGGGGGAGGCAACGGTGCTGCTTTAAAGAAGTGCCAACAGAGGACTGAGAAACGCAAGAGAAAGAGCAGTTCTGTGTTAGAGGGACCTTGAGAGGGATTATGACCAGAGCACTAGTAGGGGTGCTGTAAGCGTTGCCAAACTTCAGCCAGACTGCTGGAGTGGCGGAAACAGAGAGCGTTCTTCAACTACAACCAGCTTCAAGTGCTAAAAAAGCCAATTTATGTGAGAGGGTCTCAATAGATGACGGTTAGGGAGTTTATAATCAATTTGAAAACAGCCCCCCCCCACTCCTTCCCCCATTGCTGTGGGCCACTCTTTCGTCTAATCCAGTAAGCAGCTTACAGTAAGTTAGCAGGCTCATGAGTTAGGCAGTGTGTGTGCTACCTTATTATGCATGCATGGTTACCTTCACAGAATGTATTTGTTTGGGGTTTTTCAGTTCTGGTTGAAGAGAATCTTGGGACACGAAAATAAAGGGCCACAAAAATACTTCTTGGCCATCGTTTAGAAATCAAATTTTAGTTTAAATATTTTTATTTATCAGACTAATTCCATTGAATTCACCAAGCATTTATTAAAGTCCTCCTACCACACAAGGCACTGAGATTCAATGCTAAAGATAAAGATGAAAAAGGAAAGTCTTGGATTGGAGGAGGTCCACAAGTTTCCATGGATACAAGTAGCCACAGGCTTCAGGCCAGAGCTGCTTTGTAAGCAGTCGCTTAGTCTTCCCTCTCCTTATTGACGGATTGAGGAAGTGGGATGGTTTGGGGAAGGGGAAACTTTTCATTTCTGCTTCGAAAAAGTGGGTTCTAGATTCTCTTAGGGAGAGATCTGTTGAGAAAAGAAAGTGAGGCTTTGAGAAGCCACCGACCTAGGAGGAGTGGCATCTCGGAGCTCTCATGGCAGCCACATCCTTGTCTCACACCCAAGCATTCAGACATCACTCTCTCCACCCATGAGGAGCTGCTCCTAAGAAGCAGCTCACAGCACAACTGAGGCTTGAAAGCCGAGGTCGTGCTCCAACCGGAGGACTGGGGGAAGGAGACGCTCGGTGTTCTGGGAAGGAGGGATGCTTCTCAGCCTTGAAGGCTCCGCTTCATGAAGGAAGCATACGGCGAGGTGCTTCAGAGAGGACCCAAAGCCGCCAACAATCACGTCTTACCCAGAACAAGAACCAGAGAGAAGGACAATCACCCTGTACTGCTCCCCGCAGCCAGCCAGCCGCCAGGACAAAGGCACTGGAAGGGACTAGGTACGCTCAGGCTCGAGGACAGCCGCCGTGTTCCTGGATCCTAACACATGGGACGTCCGTCTTCCTAAGCAGGCAGCCCCTCACAGAAGGTTCCTCTTCCTTTAAAACGTGACACGTAATCTACCAACCTCAGAGAGAAGGTGGGCCCGACCCAACCAGTCTGCTGGGAGTTCACGTTTACTACAGGAACAAACGGGATATTAGTGAGCAATAAGACGTTTCAATCTTCGCTGTGACGGAGGATCTGAATCAAAGCTAGGCAGGTATCAGGCACACCTTGCGTTGACTGAGCAGAGCAGAGCCTCCGTGCCTAAAGCTCCCAGTCTAGATCGACAAGTCAAGATTGGGGGTCCCCGCAACTCCCCGTGGCTGCTGGGGCTTGAGTAACTGGGGAGGATTGTTTATAGCCTGAACCTGAGCCAACCAATTTCTAAGAAAAAAATTCCTCTATTTTGCACAGTGGAGAAGAGATTAGGATATTTCTTTGACCACAGTCTATTCCCTAGTGGTGAGGTTCCTACAATCTTAGAGCGGTGCTATCAAATGCAAATAGAAGCAAAGCCACTAATCCATTCATATGGGTTCTTATGGGCTACATATTGAATTATTTTTAAATGTAATTTTATCTATATTTTAATCTATTTTTATTTCTTTTTCTAAATATTTCCCAATTGCATTTTAATCTGGTTCAGTGTACTCAGTAACATTCTTGGCTACATCCCACCCTGAGGCAATGTGCTGGATACTTCAGTTCTGGAATACTTTCTTTTTTTTTATTTTTTTTAAACCCTCACCCTCCATCTTGGAATCAATACTATGTATTGACTCCAAGGCAGAAGAGTGGTCAGGGCTAGGCAATGGGGGTTAAGTGACTTGCCCAGGATCACATAGCTGGGAAATGTCTGAGGCCAGAGTTGAACCTGGGACCTCCCATCTGTAGGCCTGGCTTTCCATCCACTGAGCTACCCAGCTGCCCCCTCTGGGAGACTTTCTACTACTAAAATGTGGCTTGTTATGGTTAAGCTTTAACCTCTGGCATACAAGAAGCCTGATGTAGGAAGCACTAAAGGAGGAAATCAGACAGTTAGGGATCCAGTGGATCCAGTGCCAGGCTGGAATCAGGAAGATCTAACTGAGTTTAAATCCAGGACTTAAGACACTTAATAGCTGTGTAGCCCTGGGCAAGTCACTTAACTTCTGTTACACCAGAAAAGGGCAAAATACTCCAGTATCTTTGCTAAGAAAATCCCAAATGGAGCTACAAATGAGAGATGATGAACCACCCAAAAAAGGAAGAAGTAAAAACAAAAACAGACGTGGCAGAAGCAAAACAACAAAGCAATTTCCTTAAGGAGAGTTACTCTGGGAGAGTACCAGGAAGTACTGAGTCAAAGATCTAGATAATCAGAGCTGTGTGGTAGGTGATGCCAAATCTTTGGAATTGAGAGTGGTTTTTTAAGGTTAAAAAGTGACCATTAGCAGGTACAGCACCCAGAAAAATCAAGGTTATAGTAGTAGAAAGGACGGCACTTTTGATATACGCTGACCAAATCATAGGTTAGGGAAACTGTTCTTTTGTTACCACCTGTTTCGTGTTTGCTGGCTTAGTCAGGATCTCCTTCCTGGGTTTCCCATGAGTCAAGAGGGTAAGGAAAGAATGCAGACTCTTCAGCCCATCGAGGCTGGGGGGGAGGGGGCTGGGCACTGTCCTTTCCCTGGACTACCAGAAAGCAGGCGCCCTCCCAACAATGCTATTCCTGTTCCTCTAGGCCTTCCGGGGTGGCTAAAATGCTGGCAGCAACGAGAAGGAACCAATTCTACCCTCAAGTAAGCCACAGGCCCAGCCTTTCACCACCGCATCTTTCCAGGGCCTGCTCTGCGGCTGCTGCAATGCAATGGCTGGTGAAGGTGATGTTCTTGTCCCTGGTGATGCTGAGCCCTTGCTCTGCTGCCGTCTGACCAGCATCCGCTTGTGGCGTGATCTCGGAGGGCTTGAGAATGCCGCGAGTGCAGGCCACCCTCGGCCGCTGCCTGGGCCGCTGCCTGGGCCCCGGGAGCTGCTGTTGCTTCTGTGCCTGGCTATTTCCCCGCCACCTCGAGGAAGCCGACTCCCGTCTTTCTCTTCCTTGGCGACTCGTCTGTGGCCAACTGGACCTTCTCTGCAAAGTTTCTAAGACGCGAGTCCTTGTCCAGTCAAACGGCCTTGCTTCGATTTCCTCTTTCCGGGCCTCTCGGCGGCCTTTGGCCCGCGCTTTCCTCTCTCCTTCTTGATGCCTTTTCCCTCTGGGTGTCCGTGACGCCGCTTTCTCCTCCTGCTACTTTCCCTGGACAGCGGCTCCCTCTGTCGGGGGCTGGATCTTCCTCCAGGCCACGCTCACTAGTGGCGCACGTCCACCAGGCTCTGGCTTGGGCCCTTTTCTCTTCTCTGCTGCCTCTGTGGCTCTGGCTTGGGCCCTTGTCTCCGTGGCTCTGGCTTGGGCCCTTGTCTCTTCTCTGCTGCCTCCGTGGCTCTGGCTTGGGCCCTTGTCTCTGTGGCTCTGGCTTGGGCCCTTGTCTCTTCTCTGCTACCTCCGTGGCTCTGGCTTGGGCCCTTGTCTCTTCTCTGCTGCCTCCGTGGCTCTGGCTTGGGCCCTTGTCTCTTCTCTGCTGCCTCCGTGGCTCTGGCTTGGGCCCTTGTCTCTGTGGCTCTGGTTTGGGCCCTTGTCTCTTCTCTGCTACCTCCGTGGCTCTGGCTTGGGCCCTTGTCTCTGTGGCTCTGGTTTGGGCCCTTGTCTCTTCTCTGCTACCTCCGTGGCTCTGGCTTGGGCCCTTGTCTCTTCTCTGCTGCCTCCGTGGCTCTGGCTTGGGCCCTTGTCTCTTCTCTGCTACCTCCGTGGCTCTGGCTTGGGCCCTTGTCTCCGTGGCTCTGGCTTGGGCCCTTGTCTCTTCTCTGCTGCCTCCGTGGCTCTGGCTTGGGCCCTTGTCTCTTCTCTGCTACCTCCGTGGCTCTGGCTTGGGCCCTTGTCTCTTCTCTGCTGCCTCCGTGGCTCTGGCTTGGGCCCTTGTCTCTTCTCTGCTACCTCCGTGGCTCTGGCTTGGGCCCTTGTCTCTTCTCTGCTACCTCCGTGGCTCTGGTTTGGGCCCTTGTCTCTTCTCTGCTACCTCCGTGGCTCTGGCTTGGGCCCTTGTCTCTGTGGCTCTGGCTTGGGCCCTTGTCTCTTCTCTGCTACCTCCGTGGCTCTGGCTTGGGCCCTTGTCTCTGTGGCTCTGGCTTGGGCCCTTGTCTCTTCTCTGCTACCTCCGTGGCTCTGGCTTGGGCCCTTGTCTCTGTGGCTCTGGCTTGGGCCCTTGTCTCTTCTCTGCTACCTCCGTGGCTCTGGCTTGGGCCCTTGTCTCTTCTCTGCTGCCTCCGTGGCTCTGGCTTGGGCCCTTGTCTCTTCTCTGCTGCCTCCGTGGCTCCAATCACACTCCACAGGCTGCGATTCTCCTAAACCCTCAAGAAGTCCAACCTCCTTCCCGACGCGAGGCGGATCCCCGCGTGCTGCTCGGACTTCTGCCCGGCGGGCCTCTTGGCCTGAGCCTGGGCCAAGCCGAGCTCCCATCTTTCCTGTTCTGAGCTTCCTTCCTGCCAGTGACGGCTCTGCCAGCCACCCAGGATGGCAAGTGCGGCGCCATCTTGGCCCTTCTCGCATCCTATCCGAGAAGGCTGGGATCCGGCCCGGCGGCCCGGCTCGGCCCTCGCTCGTCCTCGAGACCCGGGAGGCGGCCCCGTCCTCTGCTTTCGTGCTGCATCTCCCTGGAGCATCCGGGTCTGCACCGACTATGTGCTGACTGCAAGGCCCGGCTCAGTCCGGGGAATGAACACCAAAAAGGGAAGTCAGTGGCCGTGGGAAGTCCACAGTCAGGCCAAACAAGACGTGTGTGAGTCATGGACGTATATACAAAACAGACACAAGATCGAAGGAAGAAAAAAGGTGGCCCCAGGCACTGGGAACTGCCTGTGCCAGGTAATGGGGACACAAAAACAAGCGTGGACGAGGACTGCCCTCCGGGGATAGTTCAGGACACTGGAAGGATGGCCGCACACGAAGGCCACCAAGCCAAGGGTCCAGCTGAACCTCGTCAACAAGGACAGACATCATAAACTGGCAACGACAAGCCTATCTTTATTTGGCCTGGGCTTTTATTCCAGAAGGAGGAAGTGATAGCTCAGGAAGCTGTTTAACATAATTAAGCCTATATTTAATACAATAAAGCTTCCTAAATTAAAAATACTGCTATGGTATTTCTCCTAATGTATACATAAAACCTGGAACAAAAGAGTAAGTATTCAATTCTGAATATTACTTCTGTGCTAACATCACTTTTTGCGACCAATGTTCAGGTCCTCTCACACCATCTCAGTTAGAAAAGTTATTGTTCTGAGGCTCAAACTCCCTAAAATCGAAAATTCTTTTCATTAACTATCCTCAGACTGAAATTTCCAAAGGCTGAAAAGAAGTTCTCATGTTACAATGTGTAGTTTTCTAAAAAGATGGCTCCGTTGCACCATCAGGGAATCTCCTTGGCAAGTAAGCAGCGGGTCTTAGGGGCAACTAAATCAGCAGCATTGACTTTCAGAGCATGCAGTCCATGGATAGTAAGGGAGTTGGAAACTGGTCAGAAGGAGATTAAGGGGGGGACCTGGGTGCCTCAGTGGATTGAGGGCCAGGCCTAGAGATGGGAGGTCCTGGGTTCAAATGTGGCCTCAGACACTTCCCAGCTGGGTGACCCTGGGCAAGTCACTTCACCCCCATTGCCTAGCCTTTACCACTCTTCTGCCTTGAGCCAACACACAGTATTGACTCCTAGATGGAAGGTAAGGGTTTAAAAATGAAAAAGATACATGTGTCATTGATCAAGACCTATTTCCATATCATTGATATTTTCACTAGAGTGATCGCTTAGAGTCCACATCCCCAACCATATCCCCATCGAACTATGTGATCAAGCAGTTGCTTTTCTTCTGTGTTTCTGATCCCACAGTGCTTCCTCTGAATGTGAATAGCATCTTTCTCGTAGATCCCTCTGGGTTGTTCAGGATCACTGCATTGCCACTAATGGAGAAGTCAATTACATTCTGTTGTGCTACAATGTATCAGTCTCTGTGTACAACATTCTCCTAGTTCTGCTCCTCTCACTCTGCATCACTTCCTGGAGATTGTTCCAGTCTCCATGGAACTCCTCCAGTTTATTATTCCTTTTAGCACAATAGTATTCCATTACCAACATATACCACAATTTGTTCAGCCATTCCCCAATTGAAGGGCAGCCCCTCATTTTCCAATTTTTTGTCCACCACAAAGAGCGCAGCTATGAATATTTTTGTATAAGTCTTTTTCCTTATCATCTCTTTGGGGTACAAATCCAGCAGTGCTATGGTTGGATCAAAGGGCAGACAGTCTTTTATCGCCCTTTGGGCATAGTTCCAAATTGCCCTCCAGAATGGTTGGATCCATTCACAACCCCACCAGCAATGCATTAATGTCCGACTTTGCCACATCCCCTCCAGCATTCATTACTTTCCTTTGCTGTCATGTTAGTCAATCCAAAGCAAACTTTTTAAAACCACATTTTTCTTGGTTTTTTTATTTTTGGTCTGTTTTCTTTCACAATATTGAATTAGGGTATAAGAAGGATTATATATATATATATGTATAATAATCTTATATATAAGAAGGATTAGCATCTCTGGCATGAGGGCTTGCCAAGTCCTTTTCAGAGCTGTTCATCCACCTTTGGTGTCTATCTGGCATTCACTTCTCCCTTGTGGCTCCAAGAAGCAATAGCATGTGCAGTAAAACCATCTGCAGAGACAGACTAAACCAGGTTGAGAGTAACCAACAGGACGGAAACCTACTAGTGAATTAGGGGGGAGGGTATCTACCCTTAACATGTGAAGACTTCCCCCAGTGGAATGGGGAGATGAGAACAATTTGTTCCAAAAGCCATGAAGGAGGCACCGTTGAGCTCGGTGGGACATCAAAGATGCCAAAGTCACCTTCTACATCCTGGACCATCACCCGTTGTCCCTATTTTTGTCTTCTCTTGACTTTGGAAGAAAATGAGGCTAACAACTTTGATCAGCTCTGTCTCACTTAAATTTAATTCATGTTCAAGTCATTACCAAATGATGTCATCGGTCCCTTCAAATACGAAGAACAACAATAAGGAAATATGTTTTGCATGATAGCATAAGTATAACCTATGTAAATTTCCTTGCTATCTTAGGAAGGGGGGAGGGAGAGAATTTGGAATTCAAAATTTAAAAAAGAATATTAAAAATAATTTTACATGTAATTGGGGAAAAAATTAAATATTAACAAAACTTTTTAAAAGAACATTTCCCCTCATGATCAGAAGTAGGTTACCTAAGTCTAAATAGGTGTGCTCATACTTTGAGCCAAGATGCCAGTCTGAATCAAAGCAGACTACAGCACTCCAACATACTTACCCCAGTCAAATATTGAAATTTGCAAGAAATCAAATAATGATTGAGAAATACAATAATAGCTCATGGCTTATACTCCAGAAATGCACAAGAGTCCTTTAGAAACCTCAAAGCAACAGGAAATAGGCCCACTAGAAAGCCAGCCTGTTATTCTGGGTCCAAATGCAAACAGAGGAGGAGGCCACCAATACTCCCACATATAAAGAAAGCTCTGGTGACCAGAAAGCTATAGAATGAAGGGAGCAAAAGGTTAGTACCAAACGCCAGAATGGGATAATCCAAGCCTAGAGGCTATAAAGTATCTAACACTCTGGTCAGAGATGCCAGAAAGTGTCCTCAAGACCCTAAACTTCAAAGATTCAGGGGGACCTAACTCTAGGAGGTCCGAAGTTAGCACTGGACCCAAGGTGAGACCAAGCAGAACCAACACCCCATCCAAAGACTGACCAACAGTATCTGGCCCTAGAAGAAAGTCTCCTTTCTGCCCCCAGAGTTTGCATTCTAAAGAAGAATACAACGAGCAAACGATTAAGTCAAAAAGAGATATTTGTGGTGTCAATGAGAGAGAATCCCAAAGAGAAGGGCACCAGCGTAAGGGGTACCATGAAAGGCCTCTCACAGAAGGTAGGATTTGAAAGGGGTCTTGGAGGAATCCAGAGAAGTTGGGGGGGGGGGGGGGAGAGGCAATCTCACTGACATTGAAACAGCCAATGAAAATCAAAATCAAAAGATGAAGTACCGTATGGGAGAAACAGAAAGATGGATGTTGCTGGAGTACCCGGAAAGGAGTGAAATGTAGGAAGGCACATGTGTTAGACTTTAAAAGCTAGAGAGGATTTTAGAGTTGATCCTGAAGGTTACGAAGAGAGGAGTGCCGTGCTCAGAGAGCTTTAGGGAAATGACGGGCAGCTGAATGGAGAAAGTGATGAGATTCTGCCCTCCATCGACATGGCAGCTGGCTGAGTAGAGGATGAAGTGATCCATGACATCAAGGATGCCCCGAAGCTGGGAGCCTGCATGAGGAGGAGGATGGTGGTAACCTCCACAATAATAGGAAACATTTTGGGGAGAACATAGAGTTCCACTGTGGATACAAGGAGATGCTCATGGAACGTACAATTCAAGATGTCCAAAAGGTAGCTGGTGATGATACCAGAACTCAAGAGAGTTTAGGGTGGGATATATGAATCATCATTGGAAGCTGATATTTGAACTCATGGAAGCTGATGAAATCACTCAGAGAAATAATATAGAAAGAAAAGCGAGCCCAGGACAAAGCCCTGGAGATTATCCATAACAAGTGATTATGACCTGCCTGAAAACCCATCGAAGGAGGCTGAGAAGGAGCAGTCAAATCAGTAGGAAAATCAGAATGTCATGAAAACACAGAAAGCAAAGACCATCCAGGAGAAGACAGTGACCAACAAGGTCAAAATCTGTAGTCAGATCATGCAAAAGCTAATTGATTTGACAATTAAAAGATAATTAGCCCCGTTAGAGAGAGCAGCTTCTGTTCAGTAACAAGATTGGTAGATCGATGGCAGAGGGTTTAGAAGAGAATGAGAGGAGAGGATCTGGAGGAAATCATCGTAGACTGAAGTTTAGCCGCAAAAGGGAAGGATATAAAAATACAGTTTTTGTGGATGACTGGAAGATGATAGAATGTATTAAGGTTGAGGTCGAAACGAGGATATTTGAAGGGAAGCAAGACAGCAATACATAGGGAAAGATGAAAGATTAGCAAAAGGAGGGGAGGTGGTAGTTGGCATAATCTGCTAGAATCTGACGACGGAAAGGGGGCAAGGACGATTTAATTTTTGTCCTTGTATCCCTAGAACTAGCATAATGCCTGATACAAAAAAATTTTAAACTTATTAACAAGTTCAGTTATGTTAATAAAAATCTACTAGTGGATTCATAAGCTAGAATTTTCCTTCTTCAATATAAAGATGGTTTTCCATGATAAAAATGCTCACATTTGGAAGACTTAGCAGAGAGAATGAGAGAACTGAACTAAGTCTTTCCCTCATAACGACAAAGAACTGCCTTCATTTTTAAGAGCTAGTTGGCGCGCGACATAATAATACCAACAGTACCCTGGATAGAACCGTTTACAGGATCAAGTGATGTCCTCAATTTGTCATCATCTTGTTTCTTTGATAACATTAATAGTACTTATAACCGGCATTTTTTCTCTTCCTCCCCATTAGGTCCATTTTCAGTGAGTAACTTAAGCCGACGAGGACGATTCTGGGCCGATGACCCATTTGGTAGTTATCGATGACCAGCTAACCAGGGCCAGAGACGGAGACGTCAGTCATTCCTGGAGCCGGAGGGAAGACAAACAACTGTACGTCCAGGTGAACTGAATGGCCCCCTGGAGGGCCGGACCTCGGCTTACGCTGGGCCGCCGCTACGGGCCAACGTGGCGGGCTCAGGCAGCGCTCCCCTGCACACAGGGCACATCCGAAGGGAGCTGCAGATGAAGGGGCCGAGCAGCACACGGGGTGCTTTGGGGGGGGCCCGGTTCCGGACATGCCATGTCCTCCGATCTGCACAGCACGCCGGGCGGCCACTGTGGTCACTTCCTTTTCAAAGGAGCACACGGAGGCACGGCCTGGGCTGGACAGGGAGAGCCGGACGAGCCCAAGCCCGGCGGCCTCCAGCCACTATCCGACGGCTCCTACCTAGATGGGGAACCTCAGACAATCCACTTCCGGAAAAGTCAGTTTCTCCAACTGAAAAACTCCGAAGGCCGGAAGAGCGGCTATCGCGGGTCCCTTTTAGGTCTCCGATTCTATTACTCGGGACGTCCTAATAGGAAAACCGTGCGCGCGCGCACACACACACACACACACACACACACGCATACACACACACACACGCACACACGCACACACGTATTTGCACGTATATTATACTGCGGGATGCCAAAGACTTCAGGCCGCTAAGGACGACTAGCAGTAACAGACCACATGGCTCCACTTCGGTGGGTGAAGAGTACTTGTCTGTCGCAGGCTCGTCCCAGTGCCAGCTTCCTTTTCCTTCCTCCCAGCACATGTCCAGCAAGCCTGCCTCAGTGAGGAAGTTTTCCAGTGAGGACGTGTGGCAGGCAGCCCGCCTCCCGGAGAGGCGCCGCAGCAAGGTCAGCAGCGGTGTGGAGGCGCCGACGCCTCGCCTGACCAGCGAATGCCCCGTGGACAAGCCTTTCAGAGGCCACCTCTCAAGGCCAAGCGGACGTGGAGAAGCAGCCGGTCGCGGGGCCTCCCTGAGCCAGCCCGCTGCCAAGGGGGACCCCGACGAGCTCGCCCAGCACAAGGCCGGGAGCTGGCCAGACGAGCCACACTTCGTCCTTCCTGTTTTCCGTTCATTTCCCCCCCCCAACCTCTTCTGCGGGCCGGCTGGCCCTTTTCCACGCTTGCCCCCTTCAGGCGGCCGGATACCGCTGTGCTCCTGCGGCCTCAGCACGCCGCTGCTGCTCGGGACAGGCAGCCGCGGAACCTCGGCAACCACGGAGCCGAGACGCTCCAGCTGACGCAAGTGAGGCGCCCGCCGCAGCCTCCCCAGGAGCAGCCACTGCGTCCCCGTGACCAGCCTCGGAGAAGAGACGGCAGAACATCAAAAAGGCGCCCTGTTCATAGTGCCGTTACGTCACAGCAGACAGTCATCTGGAATACGGTCAGGCAGTCATTAGAAGACGTGCCCTAAAAGCTTGAGAAAGAGTCTGTATGAAAGGAGATAATAGCCCGTCTTTGGCGGCACTCGATTCCGTCGCCGCTCACGGGGTCAAAGTCTGGGACCTCTGTTCCCCCGGGGCGCAGCACGTATTGGCAGATTCTGAGGTCCCGATCCTCTCTACGAGCACCGCATTGCTCTTTGGGGAGTCCACGTACAGGTCACCTCCCAGGAAAGGGAAAGATTCAGACATATAAAAAACATTGTTGGCCGGGTGGGGGCTGAACTTAGCCACAGAGGGCTTTTTGACCTCTAGCACATCATTGTGCTTTGCAGAGGGATCGCCTTCTTTTAGTAAGTACATAAACACAAAACCACCAGCCAACACCATCTGCAACGGGGACAAACTAGAGCCTTCCTAGTAAGATCAGGAGTGAAGCACGGATGCCCACTATCACCTCTACTATTTGACATTGTACTAGAAACACTAGCATAGCAATGAGAGAAGATAAAGGAATTGAAGGCATCACAATAGGCAAGGAGGAGACCAAGTTATCGCTCTTTGCGGATGACATGATGGTCTACTTAAAGAATCCTAGAGATTCAACCAAAAAGCTCATCGAAATAATCAACAACTTTAGCAAAGTGGCAGGATACAAAATAAACCCACATAAGTCATCAGCTTTTCTATATATCTCCAACACAGCTCAGCAGCAAGAACTAGAAAGAGAAATCCCATTCAAAATCACCCTAGACAATAGAAAATATCTAAGAATCTATTTGCCAAGACCAACACAGGAATCCTATGAACACAACTACAAAACACTTTCTACACAATTAAAACTAGAACTAAATAATTGGAAAAATATTAATTGATCATGAGTAGGACAAGTTAACATAATGAAAATGAACATCCTACCCAAATTAATTATTCAGTGCCATGCCTATCAAACTATCAAGAAACTTTTTTATTGAATTTGAAAAAATTATAACAAAGTTCATTTGGAAGAACAAAAGATCAAGAATATCAGGGGAAATAGTGAAAAGTAATGTGAAAGAGGGGGGCCTAGCAGTATAAGATCTTAAGCTGTACTATAAAGCAGTGGTCATGAAAACAAGGGGTGTATGGGGTGCTCAGGGAGGGGTAGTATCTTTGGTATGGAGGGCTTGTCGTGCCCTCCTAGGGCAGCTCTCCAGCCTCTGACCCCCACCTGACACCCAGCTCTCACCTGTGGCTCCCAGTAGCTGCTAGCATGTGGCAGCAGCCATACCCCGGACAACAGCTTCGACAGGCCAGCTAAACCTTGTGAGGGTAGCCATCGGGTCGTCGACGCCTGGTGAACCAGGGCTTTGCTCACCCAGCATGTGAAGATTGCTTTGGCCGAACAGACGGAAGAAACCAATAAGAAGGTTCAACGGCTGAGATGGCGATGCAGCAAAGCACTGTGGAGTGCTCAGGGCGTGTTGGAGCACAAAGGACAACACAGCCATCCAAAGCAGCTGAGGATGTCTCCAGGTGTAACAACTTTTCATGCCACTGGACCCAGGCTTCCAACGCGGAGAGAGTGGGACTGTCTCTGTGCTTCGACTTTTCCACTTAAATCTTCATGCACAAGTGTCTTTGTGCACAAAAACACAAAGACAATAGTCATCCTCGGTTACCGAGAGACTACTACTACTACATGAAAACAACACGTTACAGTGAATCTTAAAAATTCTCAGACCCTACTTCAGAAGATTTGGTTAAGACCATTCCCCATTTTAAACAATGAAGGGGCAAAGAGGTGTGAACTTACTCAGAAGTTTTAGTCTACCCAGAGAAGTTGAGAACTAAATAAGGTGTGAATTAAGAATGGTCAGTCCTGTGAAAACATCTACTGTGATTGGTAGATGTGAAAACATAGGGGAGGTGACATAGAAGAAAATTCTCTTTAAAATGAGAATCAGAAGGCCTCTGAAAAGAATTCAGCCTTGGAAGCTGAAGTGGAGCTCAGGAGCTGAACTGGTGGGTCTCTCTGAACACTAGAATCTTGCTTGGGACAGATCTTGTAGTGAGTGATCTCTCTCTTAAGGCTTAAAGCCTAGGCTGGCCTAGCCCCTTTCTCATTATTTCCTCTTACTCTCTCTCTCCCTTTCATTAATTCTTTAATTTGTGTTAATTAAAATCTCCATAAAACCCAGCTGACTTGGGTATATTTCATATTTGGGAATTTTCCCCTGGCAACCACTTTATATTTGATTTAACTCAAGACAATGTCTTGAAACCATATTTCCGCGGTCACAAGTTTAAGGCAATCACTCTTTTATCTGTAACAATTTAAGACAATACACTCTTTTAAATGTTACATTACTGGCTAAGAAACAGAAGGGAAGATCAATGGAATATACTTCAGGTAAATGACCTCAGCAAGATAGTATATGATAAACCCAAAGATCCCAGCTTTGGGGACAAGAACCCACTATTTGACAAAAACTGCTGGGACAATTGAAAAACAGTATGGGAGAGATTAGGTTTAGATCAACATCTCATACCCTATACCAAGATAAATTCAGAATAGATAAATGACTTAAATATAAAGAGGAAAATTATAAGTAAATTAGATCAACATAGAATAGTGTACCTGTCAGATATATTGGTATGAAAGGAATTTCAGAACAAGTAAGAATATTACAAAATGTAAAGGGAATAATTTATATTATGTCTAATTAAAAAAGTTTTTGTGGGTGGAATCAAGATGGCAGCATAGAGGCAGTGAAAGTTCAGACCTCAGAATACCCTTCCTTACCGATTACAAACTAAATGCTCCCAGGGGACTGAAAATCAAACCTAACAACAAGACAGAGAAAAGGAACCCTCCTGCTGGTGGACTCAACTTAAAAGATACACTCTCAAAAGCCTGAATTGGAGAACCCTGGGGTTTAAGGGGAAGGAAGAAGGAAGGTCCCAGGACCCCTCCCCCACCTAGAGCTCTAAGCCTCCAGGACAGCTGGAACCTCTGGGCGGGCAAGGGTGCTGGTCTGGAGGAAGTACCTTGCAGGCAAAGCTGTGCCAGGCTCAGAGTGTCAAAAACAGGTGGTGGGGAAGCAGTTAGAGAAGAAGTGCAGAGCAGGCAGCCAAGTTGCAGCAGCAGAGATCCTCCATATTGCCCACCCCTTCCAGGAGGTTTGGGCATATCCAGCCCAACTCAGCTGGACTTAATCCCAAAGTCTTCAGAGGCCAGGGAAGCTCAAGCTCCAACACCGCTCCCCCACAGACTGCTAGACTTAATCCCAACAAAGCCTCCAGAGGGCAGGGAATCTTAAGCTCCATCACTCCTCCCCCACAGATGGCCCTGAGATTTGCTGACAAAGCTCCAAGGGGGAAGTCTGACAGTAAAGTCCAAAACTACAAAAAAATGAGAGGAGCAAAAGTGCAGGCAACTGCAGAGAGTAAAGAAAGGGTAAAAATGAGCAAAAAACAACAAAAAAAAGAAAAAAGAAAAAAGAAAAAAAGAAATTACATTTGACAACTTCTATACAGGCAATGAACAAAGATCAAACAACAGAGGAGGGCGGAAACACCAAGCAAAAAAACAGAAACCCCAGTGAATTGGACACAGGCTTTGGAAGAACTCAAAATACAATTCAAAACACAATTAAGAGAGACTGAAGACAACTGGGAAAAGAACTTAAAAAAGTAAGATAAGTCATCCGGAAACAGTAAACAGTGTCTTGAAAGCCAAAATTAATCAGCTTGAAAATGAGGCAAAGGAGATGAAAGATCAGAAGAGGGATGACCAAAAAGCTAGGAATGAAATCCAGTCTTTAAAATCCAAAATACAACAACTAGAAGCAAGCAACTTCACTATACAACAAAATCAAAAGAATGAAAAAATTGAGGAAAGTATGAAACACCTCATTCACAAAACAGAAGATTTAGAAAATCATTCCAGAAGAGACAACTTAAGAATCAATGGTCTACTGGAAGACCATGACAAAAGAAAAAGCCTAGACATCATACTACAGGAAATTATCCAAGAAAACTGTCCCAATATTCTAGAATAAGAGGGAAAAGTGGAGATTGAAAGAATCCACAGATCACCTCCTGTACTCAATCCCCAACTTGACAACACCCAGGAATGTTATAGCCAAATCAAGAACTATCAGACCAAGGAAAAAATATTATAAGCTGCTAATAAGAAGTCATTCAGATATCATGGAACCACAATGAGGATAACGCAGGATCTGACTGCATTCACAGTGAAGGACCGAAAGGTATGGAATATGATATTCCAGAAAGCAAGGGAACGAGGTCTACAAACAAGAATCAACTATCCAACAAAACTGACTATATTCTTATAGGGGAAAGTATGGTCATTTAACAAAATAGAAGAATTCTAAGCATTTGTAAAGAAAAGACCAACCCTGAACAAAAAAATTGGTGCCTAAGCATAGAAGTCAAGAGAATCATGAAAAGGTAATTTAGAAAGGGGGGAAAAAGAAAAAAAAAACCCTTTTTTTCCAAGAGACCCAATAAGTTAAAATGATATGTAAAAAGAGGTCATTGGTAACTCTTAAAAATTGTTATTATAATATATATACATACATATACAACTAAAGCTAAAAAAAAGAGATTAATACAAAAAGAAATGGGAAAAGAAACAAAAAGGTGTATATTTATATGCCACAAAGAAGCTCATGGTGGGAGGGGGGAGAACATCAATACACCAGAAGGGTAAAGAGGTGGCTCATGGGTAGGACAAGCTAACATAATAAAAATGACAATCCTAACAAAATTAATTTACTTCCTTAGTCCCATACCCATTGAACTACCAAAATACTTTTTTACTGAATTAGAAAAAACTATAACAAAGTTCCTTTGGAAGAACAAAAGATCAAGGATACCCAGGGAAATAATGAAAAAAATGCAAATGAAGAAGGCCTTGCAGTTCCAGTTCTCAAGCTATACCATAAAGCAGTGGTCATCAAAACAATTCGGTACTGGCTAAGAGACAGAAAGGAAGACCAGTGGAATAGACTTGGGGTAAGTGACCTCAACAAGACAGTCTATGATAAGCCCAAAGATCCCAGTTTTGGGACCAAAACCCACTATTTGATAAAAATTGCTGGGAAAACTGGAAGATAGCATGGGAGAGATTAGGTTTGGTTCAACATCTCACACACTACACCAAGATAAACTCAGAATTTGTGAATGACTTGAACATAAAGAAGGAAACCATAAGTAAATTGGGTAAACACAGAATAGTATACATGTCAGATCTTTGGGAAAGGAAAGACTTTAAAACCAAGCAAGAAGTAGAAAAAAAAATCACAAAATAGAAAATCAATAATTTTGATTACATCAAATTAAAAAACAATGTAACCAAAATCAGAAGGGAAACAACAAATTGGGAAACAATCTTCATAACAAAAACCTCTAACAAAGGTCTAATTACTCATATTTATAAAGAGCTAAGCCAATTGTATAAAAAAAAATCAAGCCGTTCTCCTATTGATAAATGGGCAAGGGACATGAACAGGCAATTTTCAGTTAAATAACTCAAAACTATTAATAAGCACATGAAAAAGTGTTCTAAATCTCTTATAATCATAGAGATACAAATCAAAACAACTCTGAGGTACCACCTCACACCTAGCAGATTGGCTAACATGACAGCAAAGTAATGTAATGAATGCTGGAGGGGAGTGTGGCAAAATCGGGACATTAATTCATTGCTGGTGGAGTTGTGAATTGATCCAACCATTCTGTAGGGCAATTTGGAACTTTGCCCACAGGGCTTTAAAAAAGACTGCCTGCCCTTTGACCCAGGATAGCACTGCTGGGTTTGTACCCCAAAGAGATCAAAGAAAAAGACTTGTACAAGAATATCCATAGCTGCGCTCTTTATGGTGGCAAAAAATTGGAAAATGAGGGGATGCCCTTCAATTGGGGAATGGCTCAACACATTGTGGTATCTGTTGGTGATGGAATACTATTGGGCTCAAAGGAATGATGAACTGGAGGGATTCCATGGGAACTGGAAAGACCTCCAGGAATTGATGCAGGGTGAAAGGAGCAGAACCAGGAGAACATTGTGAGACTGATACACTGTGGTACAATCAAATGTAATGGACTTTTCTACTAGCAGCAATGCAATGACCCAGGACAATGCAGAGGAGCTTATGAGAAAGAATATCATCCATATCCAAAGAAAGAACTGAAGGAGTAAAAATGTAGGAAAAAAACAACTGCTTGATCACATGGTTCAATGGGGATATGATTGGGGATGTTGACTTTAAATGATCATTCTATTGCAAATATGAATAATATGGAAATAGGTTTTGAACAATACGTGTATAACCCAGTGTAACTGCTTGGTAGCTCCAGAAGCTGGGTGAGAAAAAGGGAGGGAAAGAACATGAATCATGTAACCATGAAAAAATATTCTAACTTCAATTAAAAAAATAAAAATAAAGAATATAAACACAAATGGATTTTCATTTCCCTACAGAGCTTTCAAAAGTCCCACTTGTTTACTTCATGCACTCTCAGCGATGCCCATTCATTACTATACCTGCTCTCCACAGCAGAAACACAATATTCACATGGAGGTTTTATTCATGTAATTTAATTAAATATACATTTTTGCTAAACGTCTTTATCTAAATCACAGTACATAAAACCAAATATCAATCAGAATTTACCAAAAGTAAATAGGAGTGTGGAAGCAAGCTTACAAATTGAAATCATACTGTACAATTTCCCTTGGAGCTTTCCTGCTTTATACATAACCATGGTTGGCATGGTTAAAACCATAGTCTATTCACGTTGTCATTGCTTGGTAAGGGATTCTCACAATATTATAGTTCTCTTTACATCACTCCGAAGAGCTGGGCACGTACCGCCACCATCCTTGGAAGAGTTCTATGAACAAATAGGGCCAATCTTCAATGGCCACTTCCTTCCTGTCACAGAAGGAACCCTGGGACTGCTGGAGACGATGGCAAAGTCATCACAGAGGAGCCTGGCTTCCAATAACATCCTATAAGTATCTGACAAGGACCTGAATGGAGCAATGCAAAGACAACCTAGGAGAAACAGAGGCAAGCGCCTCAATGTAGTCTAGAGGGTAGAGGAAGAGCCCCATGAGGGAGGTGAGCAGCCCATAGGCTCTTAGAGATCTTCTATCTGCCGAAGAGGAGCTGGGCCAGGGAAGACGTGGGAGCCTGTACAGGTGGAGCCACACTGCACCAAGAATGGGAAGAGAAGCCTCACAATGTGCTAAGCTGCGGACACTAAATAAGAACGCCCCGAAGGGACGGCAAGAAAGTTCCGTGTTCGTCATTTTGAGTCATTTCCGATTTCGATGACTCCGGTCGGGCTTTTCTTGGCCAAAGCACTGAAATGGAAAAACTTTTCCAACTCCTTTTACGGTGGAGAATGAAGGGACGTGCCTCGGATCACACGAGTGCCTGAGCCCAGAGGTGAACTCGGGGAGAGGAGCCTTCCCGATTGTAGGCTTGGCTCTGTCTGGCAGCCCCAAGGAAGCTCCAGTCATCAGGGTCCACACAGCATCTCTGGCCTAGAAGAAGAGCCAGTGCCAGAGGCGGCCCTCCAGGGAAATAGAGATGGACAGGGGCTGCCGGGGAATGAGACAGCCCATTTGGAAGCTGGCCACCAGGGTATGATGATGGCTTGCATATAGAGCACGCAGGGACTCTCACTTCCTTCATCCTGAATACATTTCCTTCTTCATACAGCACAAGATGCCATGTCGGGGGCTGTTCCTTCGGTCCTGCTGCCTCGTGATGATCATGTGACCAAGCACGTGTTGTTCAGACCTGCTGCAATCTGCGTCTCTTCCACACTGTACGCGTGTATCTAAGGGCAAGACTTTGCCGCTGCTTCTGCTGACTTTATCTGGCAAGTCAAATGCTTCCGGATCCCGATTCTGTCCTCTGATGTGAGGTCTGTCCCTCAGCTTTGTGTCCACCACACATGTGATGAGGCAGCATGGATGCCTTTAACTAACACAAAAAGCTGTGATGTCACCCTGGGCAAAAACTTCCTGTTTGTTCACTACCGGAAAAAACGGAAGTGTAAGAACCCTATTAGCAACAAAGAGAAGATGCGCATCGTCTAGTAACACACACCGCCTGCCCCCTTAGAAGGGGAAGGCACAGGGCCACCGTGCAAAGTGGCCAAAAAATGAAAAACAAAGATGTGAGCGGGCAGTTTTCAGCTGAAGTGAGCAGCGCTATCTCTCGTCCTACAACGATGTGCTCCGTCACTATTGATTAGAGAAATGCAGATTAAAGCAGCTCTGAGGTACCATCCCACACCTGTCAGGGCTGCCAATATGTCAGAAAAGGAAAATGTTAACTATGGAAGACAATGGGAAAAACAGGACGCCATGCACTGGTTTTGTTGGTTGGTTGGTTGGGCTTGAACCCTTCCCTTCTGTCATAGAATCAATACCAAGGCAGGAGAGGTCCGGTCCAGGCAACTGGAGTTAAGAGACTGGCCTGGGTTACAGAATGAGGAAGTGTCTGAGGCACTCGTGTTCTGTCGGTGGAGGTGTGAACTGATCCAAACAGTCTGGACACCATTTTGGAATGACACCCAAAGGGCCATCAACCTGGGCGTACCCTTGGAGCCAGCAACATCCTTACCAGGTCAATATTCCAAAGAGATTTTTTTAAAGGTGGGAAAGGACGTACTTGTGCAAAAATATTCAGAGTAGCTCTTCTTGTGGTTGCAATGGGGAATGGCTAAGCAAGTTTGTAGTGGAATATGATTGTGCTAGAAGAAATAATGAGCAGGATGACTTCCAAAACCTGCAAAGACCAGCAATATTGCACAATGATCCTCTCTGAATGACTTGGCCATCTTCAGCAATACAATGATGCCAAAGGATCCCATCATAGAACCAATATGGAAATATATTTTGCTCCATCTCACAAGTGTAACCTGGATTCGATTGCTTATCATCTGGAGGGGGAGGGAGAAGGATGTAGAGAATTTGGACGTCAACATTTTAGGAAGGTAGAAATTGTTTTTACATTAACTTGGGAAAACAAAATATAATCTTTAAAACTGTCTTATAAATTATAAAAATACTCTAAGTGGCTACGGTCAGTACGTCTCCATTGCAGGTTCCTTCCTCTCACCCAAACATGGGGAGGTTTTTAACTCAAAGGAGTCAAAGCTGCCCCAAAGTCTTGATTAGTCCTGGACTCCCTGACTCCAGTTTCCAGGTCATCTGAGGCAGGGGCGGCTGAGGACCAAATCTGGCCCATTCCAGCTTTTGTACGACCCACAAGTTAAGAATTGTTTCTATATTTTTAAGCAAACAAAAATACAGAAAGCGTTCTTAGTCATAGCAACTTGGAAAAGCTGGCTCCTGAGGAATCACTTCATTATCCTGTTGATCAAACATATCTTCCTTATGGAAATGGGGGAGAGGCCCAAGTAAGAGATCCTAGGAGGATATCCTTGCAGCGTTCCATGTGCAATATTAAATGACTTGCCTCATTCCGCTCCAACATGAAGCCTAAACTAAATACGCGGAGTGTTAGAGCAATGCCTCTGTGCAGGCGAGGGCCAAGTAAGATGGTGGCTCACAGCCCACTTGAGGTGCAAAATAGGAACAGGGTGGGGTAACTGAATGGTGAGATACAGGATTGTGCCCAGTGGCAACAGCCCTCCTGACCACACATCAGTCGCCCTCTCTGAGGAATGTGGGGCAGGTTCCCAATCAAGCAACGGTATTCGTGTGGTCAGTGCTGAAGGGGGCTCCTAAGGGACATTTTTAAAAATACCACATCCAGCCTTCTGTAGTGGTTTTTTATCTTCTGCTTAGTTTGAACTAGCCGAATAAGAAAGCCAGAAATAAAGTG
This sequence comes from Monodelphis domestica, assembly GCF_027887165.1. Lineage (NCBI taxonomy): Eukaryota > Metazoa > Chordata > Mammalia > Didelphimorphia > Didelphidae > Monodelphis > Monodelphis domestica. Next base: position 10,627,453 of record NC_077230.1, on the reverse strand, counting down.
GGGAGGCAAATTCAGCAGCTGGAGAGAGAGCTCTCCGTTTTCTGGGACCATGGCAACAGCCAAAGAAAGCTGAGGGGACGTTGTGGCTCTGCTGACAGAGGTGGGGATGGAGTGGCTCCAGGAGGAGCTCACCCTACACGCTGTGCCCCAGGGATTAAGCTTCTGCTGAGATGTGAACCCTCAGACAAGAAGGAGAGCTGACATCCCAGAAGAGGGGCGCCCGTGGAGATGGAAGGTATGTCTGATCTGCTGATGGAGACGAAGGAAGCTGGAGGACTTCTGAACATGAGATTCCCTTACAATAGCCGTGTCAATGGCACCTGGCAGCTCATGGGGAACCAAACAATGACATCATGCCCATTCCGAAAGCTGTTACTTACTTGTCAGTGTTATAGATCAGATAGCCTAGACCCAGGTGACTGGTATAATATCAACCTGGCCAATGTTTTTTTTTTCTTTATTCCTGAGAATAAGACTTGTTTTTGCTTTGGTTGTCTAGTCAAGTTCAACTTTTTGGAGTTTTCTTGGCAAAGATACCAGAATGGCCTGCCATTTCCTTCTCCAGTTCATTTTACAGATGAGGAAAAAGAAGCAGAATTAAATGACTTATCTAGGGTCGTGCAACTAGTAAATGTTTGGGGCTATATTTGAACCCAGAAGATGAGCTTTCCCAGTTCTAGGCCTAACAGTCTATATGTTTCTACCACTTAGTTGCTGTGAGAATAAAACTAGCCAGCAGCAATTGGCTTTCATCTACAAAGGAGTCCACTATACATTCACTATTTGCTTACGGTTGAATCATATCAATAAAGGCAATTATTAAATCATTAATACCTAATGATTAGAGTAAGCTACAGATTCTCTGCCATGATAAAAAGAGTTACTTTATAGAATTAGGTAAAATAACAAATTCTTCTAGAAGAACCAAAGATCAAGGGAAATAATGAAAAAAGGAAAGGGGCCTAGCAGTTCCAGGTTTCAAAATATACTACAAAAGAATAATCAACCAATTGATACCAATAATTGTTACCAAATCAAAATTATTCAGTATCGGATAAAGCAGAGGAAGTTAATCAGTAAAGCCATAGATGCCCAGAGACGCTGTCAATCATAGTAGCTTAATTTTCAATAAGTCAAGGACTCCAACTACTGGGATAACTTACTATTTCACAAAAACTGCCAGGAAAATTAGAAAGCAATTTAGCTGAAATGAGATTCAGACGAACGCTTCACCCCCAATAGAGAGAGGTCACATCATATAGACTTTTAGAGGAGCTGGGGAGAAAATAGGGAGAAGATACTTTTTCCAGCTATAGAAGAAAGAGGTCTTATTTAAGGAATGAAATGAGAAAATAATTGTATTTCATAATTATCATGGCTATATCACTTTTTGTTAATTGCATAAAAATAATGGAATTGAAATATTAAAACTTAAAATGTTTTATATATTAGTTTGAAACTATTTGACAACTTCTACCCAAAAATATATTGAAACTGTTGTTGGAAAATCATATGATTACACCAATTGATGCAAAAAAAGCTTCTTATAAATAATCCTTTTATAGTAAAGACATTAAAATGCATAAGGATAAAGTAACAATTTCTTGATATCAGCATAGAGAAAAACACAACCTTGCTGGTGCTATTCCTCACAAATTCTTCTTATTGCTCCCTAATTGATTCATTTCATGCCCCATAGAGGCCATTCCAAACCTATTCCCTCCTCAGGCTCACCGTGCTACCCTTCACTCCTCTAAAAATATAGCAATGAACACATTCAAGTTTTTCACATCCCCAAGAGTTTGTTTTGCTTAGAATAGTTGTCCTTCCTTAATCTCTTCTTCCTTGAGTCCCCCTCCCCCCTTTTCCCATTTCTCTACCCAACTGTGTGTATGTGTACATCCAAACATGTGTATAACATATACACACATAAATGTAATATTATATAATGGATTTGGTTTAGGTTCGGAAAGGAAGGGGAGGAGGGGGTGAATGAGGAAGGAAGAATATATATACACAAAAATACATGCACATTCTTCCTTGTTCAATCAAGAGGCCTTCCTCTTTATTGGTAGAGATGGCCACTTGGGCACTCCAATTGAAATCATGTTTCCTAACCTTCCAGTCCAGGGCATTCATTATTCTTCTCTTTCTTAAGATAGAGAAATATCACCTCCCCATATTTTAATGCAAATAACTTGTCTTTCATTTGTCTTTTATCAGTGTTCCTTCATATTACCTTTTTTATGCTTCCCATTTCTCCTGTGTTTGAGTTTCAAAGTTTCTTTTTTCTTTTTTTAAGATATTTTATTTTTACAATTACATGTAATAATTTGTAACATAAGTGTCTCAAAATTATAAGATTCGGATTGCCTCCCTCTCTCCTTTCCCTCCCCCCAGTCAAGAGATGGTAAGCAATTTGATCTGGGTCATACATGTATTATCATGGAAAGCACACTTCCATATTGGTCACTGATAAATTGATTTGTTCTCATTTACTGTTTTGGTTTGGTTTTTTTACACCTTACCTTCTGTCTTATCAATCCTAATGTAGAAGAGCAATAAAGACTAGACAACTGAGGTTAAATGACTTGTCCAAGGTCACATAGCTAAGACGTGTCTGTGGTAAGATTTAAACCCAAGACTTCCCATCTCTAGGCCTACGTCTCTATCCATGGAGCCACCTAGATGCCCGGAGCTTCTAAGCTGGTCTTTTTTCAGAAATGCTTGGAAATCCTCTAACTCACTAAAGGTTCTTTTTCCCCTGTAGCATTTTACTAAACTTTGCTGAGTTACTCCTAACTTTAAGTTAACCTTTGCCTTCTGGAATACCAAATTTCAAATTCTCCACTCCTTTAGAGTGGTGTCTACTAAATTGTGTGCGATCTTGATTGCAGTTCCTCAGTATTGAAATTTTTCCTTTCTAGTTCCTTGCAAAAATTTCCTCCTCGATCTTTTTTCCTATGAGGTATCTGCTATCTTCTTCTGTATTTTTAGTCTCTTGACTTTAATAATTCTTGTTCCATCCTGGAGGCACTGGCTTCTATTTAGCCCATTCTAATTTTCAGAGGGTTTGTTGTTTGAGCAGGATCTTGTACCTCTCACGCCAAGCTATTCATTTCCTTTCTAATTCTTTCTTCCCTGGCTCTCAATTCTTTTCCAATTTTTACCAGGAACTAGAGTTGATTTGTTTTTGGCCTGAGAAGTGTTTTTTTTTTTCCTGAAGCTTTGCTTGCAGATGTTTTGAAATCTCCTCTTTGGGTTTACGTCTTTAACTTCCATGCCACTAGAATACCTCTTTATAGTGGGAATCCTTGTTCTATTTGTTCATTCTTCCAGTCCACTTCTTAATTTCATACTTCAAACAGGGCTGGACTCTGCTACACTTCTGGAGTGAAAACGGGGGCTAGTCCTATCTCTGCTTTCTTGGAGTATTAAGTATTGTCTTATTCTAGGCAAATTTCCAGTGTTCTCAAGAGTCTAATCCAGGGCAAAGCATGATTTCTGTCTGCTTAGTCTGAGTTCTGTTAAGTTCCTGACATGAGTTTGGGTCTGAAAAAGAGAACGGTACCGGACGCAGCCCCTATCAGCCAGCTGGAAAGTGCGGTTGGGTCAATGTCAGTTTAGTGGGTTTCCTGTTGGTCTGGACCTTATTTTGGGCCTGAGATCTGAGGCACATGCCTTCAGAAAGTCCTCCTTTTTTCAGAATTCTGCCCAAGTACATAGGTCCCCTTTCTCAGTTCACCCTGGGTCTGTGACCCAGAGAACTGAGTAGTGAGTGGCAAAGTTGGCAGTTCACATCTGTCTCCATCAAAGTGCCCCAGGATGGGTCTGGGACCTCTTCTAGCCCAGGCACATCATCTTTCCCTGGGAGCAGGAGAGCTCACAGATGCATTCCAACTTAACTCTATCCTCAGGGTCTGCTGCCCTGTGTTGAACGTGGTTGAACAAATGTCTCACTGCAACTTTTTCTGGATTTCCCCATCAGATTCGATAAAGTAAAATTTCTAGATTTGTCTTAAGAATTTTGCATGGATTAACAGAATTTACATATTCAGTGATTAGAAAATATTCTCAATTTCTGAGAATTTTTTAAAAACAGTCTCTTGCAAGAAAAGTCAAAAGGGAAAGAATGATGCTTTTAAAGACAAGTCAGTTTAGGGGTTAGCAAATGAGATGATGATTGAATCTTATTTCCTACAGACCTTTAAGGAAGCATGGCACACTGCAAAAAGGGTCCAATTCTCTTGTAAACCTTTCTAGTGTTATGATTTCCCAGTAAATCTATTGGAACTTAAATCTTTCTCATCTCAACTCATCATCAGACAGCTCATCACCCTCTAATTAAATAAGAAAACAGTTTAACCCACACTGTAAGCAAGGTTTCCGCAATACTTAAATGATACACATTACTCACCTTCCCACTCTGACTCTTTGTCATGGAAGAACAAACAATAATGAAACAAGTATATGATACAACCAGCTCAACCTTTTAATTAGGGTTAGTTTTGGAACTAGAATCTTTATGTACAAATATAATGTTTCATAATTATAAGGCAAGTAACTTTTATGACAGTAGGAACTTCTACTTATATAATACTTATCTTTACAGAGTTTAATATTCTATAAAAATTTTATCTCAACTCCCCTACCGTCCCTATTCATTTCATGCATTATTATAACAGATGAGGAGGGAAAGACGGAAGGGCTTAGCCCCATTTTATTGATGAGATTGTCACCTAAAATCAAACTTGGGACTTTTGTTTAATGAAATCTCTCCTTTAATCTGTCTTCCCTTCTATTAGCCCTCCTCCCTTTCTCTTATGTCCTTCCCTTTCTTCTTCTCTATAGGACAAGATCTCTATATATAGGTCTATCCTAAACTGAGTGTGTGTGTGTGTGTGTGTGTGTGTGTGTGTGTGTTATTCTCTTTTTGAGCCAATTCCAACGATCATAAGGTTGAAGCATTGCCCACCATGCCCCACATAGTCCTCTCCATTGTAAAAGTTCCCTCTTTTTTTGCCTCTTCTCCATGAGATAATTTCCCCATTCTTCCTCTCTCTTCCCTTTCTTCTCTTTCCTCACAACCTAATTTTATTTTGTTAAAATCATCCTAGTAAGTCAACTCACATCCAAAACTTCTGTCTAATAACTTCTGTAATAAGGATAAAGTTCTTAGGAATGACAAGTATCTTCTCAGAGAGGAATATAAATATTTTAACGTTACTGAATTCCTTAGGATTTCCCTTTCATGTTTACCTTTTTATGCTTCTCTTGAATCTTGTATTGGAAAGTCAAATTTTCTATTCAGTTCTGATCTTTTCATCACGAATGGCTGAAAGCTCTCTATTTCATTAAATATCCATTCTTCCTCTTAAAAATTATACTCAGTTTTGCAGGATACGTTATTATGGATTGTAATCCTAGCTTTCTCTTCCAGAATACCCATAATACCATAATCTAAGCCCTCTGCTCTTCTAACAGGGAAGCTGTTAAATCTTGTGTGATCCTCATGTAAAACCCAGTAGAATTGCGTGTCGGCTACAGGGGGAAAGAGGGGATGTGGAAAGGAGAAGAAAAGAACATGATTCTTGAAGCCACGGAAAAATATTCTAAATTAACTAATTAAATAAAATTTTTCAAAAAAAAATCTTTTGTGATCCTGACTGTGGCTCCATGATATCTGAATTATTTCTTTCTTGTTGCTTGCAATATTTTCTCCTTGAACCAGGAGCCCAACTCATGGATAGCAGGGGAGGCTGGTTGGACAACTGGTTGGAAGGAGGTTGCAGGGAACCCTTTTGCTTGTGTTGGGTTCAGGACTTCATAGTTCTGGGTGGCAATCTCAGGGCCAAAAGGAGTGGCACTCACTTGTGACCACAGGGGAACAAGGATGCTGGTCACAGTTTTAGAGTGGAGAGGATCACTCATGGAGGAGTAGGAATCCTGGACTCAATTCCAAGACAGAGAGGGCAATTGTGACTACAGGAGAGTGGAGGGTCTAGTTATATAGTCCCAGGGCCAGAAGGACTGCTAGCTCTAGGAGACATAGGGGAACAAGGTCTCTTCCTGTCCTCACAACTCTAAAATCTAGAGTTGTTAGGAGCAGTTGAGTGGATTAAGAGTCAGCTCTAGAGATGGTAGGTCCTGGATTCAAATCTGGCTTCAGACACTTCCCAGCTGTGTGACCCTGGGCAAGTGACTTGACCCCCATTGCCTAGCCCTTACCTCTCTTCTGCCTTAGAACCAATACACAGTATTGATTCTAAAATGGAAGAAAAGGAGTTAAAAGAAAAAAAAAAGACCTAGAGTTGTTGTTACTAGTTACTAGCAGCATTATCCTTATTCTACAAATGAGAAAATTAAAGCACAGAATTGTCTCATCTAGAATCACGGTTAGTATCTCAATGAGACTCAAATCTTTCGGATTCCGCGTCCAACCCTGTACGCTGTGCCACCTGGCGGCTCTCGTCAGAGAAGACACCAAAATCGCTTGATCTCTCTCCATGAGTACTTCCTGGCTATTTCTAGTTCAACATCCCACGGACATCTCAAACACAGTATGTCCGAAACAGGACTCATCTGCTCCCCTAACACTGTGCCTCCCCAAAGGCCTTATTTCTATTGAAGGTACTATGCCCCCCCATTGTCCAGCCTTGTAGCCTTCTGAAAGCTGCCCAGCGTCTCCCCCTTACCATCTCGATCCAGCGCTCCGTCCTTCCTGCTAACGCCATCTCTACAGGGTCCCTCCCATGTTCCCATCGGATGGCCATCCCAAGACCCCAAACCTGGCGGGGCTCCTTAATGACGTTAGGATAAAGGCTGTCCCGTCCCACCTTGAATTCGAGGCTTCCCACAATCTGACGGCAATCTGCCTTCTTTCACCGGACTCCAACCACATCGGACTATTAGCACCGCAGCTCTCGAGCTCCCCACGCCATCCCTCCCCTCCACACACTTCAGAAGCCCCCAGACCCGGAACGTATCTCTCAGGTCCCCCCCAAATCCACCCTCTTCTTTCCACTAAAGTAACACCAAGAGGAGAAGGCAGGAAAGTCTACAAGATTCTCTTTACCTAGACAAGGTCAGCCCTTGCTGAGCACATAGCGCCCTCCTCTTTATCTCATTATGTTGCCTCAAAGAGACAGACAAGAGCAAAGTCCTACTTTTAAGGCATTCGGGCAGTGCCCCAAGCACTGGGGATGCCGGATTTGCAGTGGTGAAAGGATTCCAAGGGTTGAAATCAAAACCAAACACAAAAGCCTGTTTTTAAGTCCTCTAGAATGACTCCAGTAATCCTCTCCTCCCCTCAGTCCAGGATGGTATTCATGACAGTGGAAGGAGGTCATGGACAAAATCCCAGCAACTGGTGTGATCATATATATGGTAGGAAAGACCCAGGCAAGCCTGTCCAATATTCAAAACATCTTCCCTTCCATGGAGGTCATTCAAAGGCAGCAAAACCTTTTTTTAAAAAAAAATCAACAAGTCAAGAAACATTTGTTGATTACCTACTACAAATATGCAGGATCTAGAGGGAGAAGGGGTACTGTTACTAGAAGAAAATGCACTTAATACACAGGAAAGGGGGCAGCTGGGTGGATTGAGAGCCTGACCTAGTGACAGGAAGTCCTGGGTTCAAATCCGATCTCAGATACTTCTCTGCTGTGTGACCCTGGACAAGTCACGTAACCCCCATTGCCTAGCCCTTACTGCTCTTCTGCCCTGGAATCAATACACAGTATTGATTCTAAGCCAGAAGGTGAGGGTTTAAAAAAAAAACAAACCATAGGAAATTCGGTTCCCATTACTTACCAAGGCACAAAATTTAGTATGGTCAGCAGTAACACTTCTTCTTAAGTTTTCCAACCTTAGAGGTCTAAAAGCAAAAAAAAATATATAATAATAAACAAATATGCAGTGAATGACTAGAAATGTATGTATACATTAATAAAACATAAGCATACGGTTTAACTGACTTTAAAAATTAAAAATAAAAAGGTCAGGATACCAAGGAAACTTGTAAGTATAAGCTAACTTGGTTTCTTATAAAATATAATACCAATGACATGCAGGATACAGTACGAACACAGCTGTGAACTACCCTGGGGTTATCTACTACCATTGAATACTTTCAAATGTACTCTTTGTACTTGTTAGTATTACAGAGAGATATTCTAGAAAGGGAAAAAGACGAGGCAATTCTAGAAAAGGCACGCTGATCCCCAACGTGGGGGAACTTGGCTTCCAGTTTCCATAAGACTGAAAAATACACAGTAAAATGACTCTCAAATATTCATGTCAAGCACACATTTGTGTGTGTGTATATCAGGGATCATATAGAACTCTTCTCTTTGCACCCACTTAAAATGTATCTCAAAAATGCTTCATGATTAGCATCTAAGAAATAGAAGGAGGAATAGGAGAAGATTGACAGGCCAAAGGGGAGGCAGCAAATCTATAGCGGTGCAAATGATATTTTTGGCCACTCCTATACATGGAAGTGTCCAAGTGAGACTGAAAGTATACCAAAGGGTCTTTTTTTCCCACTTACAATATGGCGATATGTTGGGGAAAGTTCCGTTAGAAAGCCTAGAAAACTATGAGCTTCAACTTACACTCATGTAAAATGTTCCTAGAAATGACTTACATGATCTATGTTTATAGAGATTCTCTATCATGTTCTGCACTTCTGTTTTCAAATGGTCTCAATGTATTCCCCTCAAATCTTTCACTGGCAATCCTGTCTTCTTTTTCATTGCTCGGGATACTCTCTACAGGGAACAGGTTTCATCAGTAGCCAAACTCTTTCTTCCCTCTGCTTGGTTTCTTCTCTCCACTGCAGTTCTTTTCATTAAATGCCCATTTTAATTATTTTTACTTTTCTAAGGTCCCTTTTTCAGAGCGTTTTGCCAAAAAGAATACAGAACACCCAAGCTGTTATCCACCTGGAGGGTCTGGGATTTTGATTCATTGGTGTAGAGAATTTGGGTTTGAGCAACTCTAGGGAAGCCTATCAGCACGTGCTGAGAGGCTAATTGATGGCCTGGGGTCACAAAGCCATTCTGTCCTAAGTCTTCTTGACTCTGAGGTCACCCCTCTGTGCACACTGGGCTGTCTACCTCTAGAAACCTTCACATTAGGATTAGTGCCTTTACCATTTCAGAATACAAATCATGGCGCATTTGCCAAGGCAACATTAATCGAAAAGGACAACCCATCGCTTAATCACCAGAAAAGACAAGACTCAATTTATTCAATTCAAATCACTGCAGCAGATAAAAATACCCATTATCAATGTCCTAGGCACCATGAGAGAAGAATACAAAACATTTAAAAATGAATGAAAAAACATTTACAAATTACTTGCTATATACAAGTGACTATCTAAACTGAAGGAAAATAATAGTCTATTGTAACGAATGCAAATAAGTAAATACAAAATATGTACAAAGTAAATATAATATAATTTAGGGGAACATTAATAGCAGAAGATCAAGATAGGTCCTCCTTGAAATGGCATTTGACCTGAACCCTTTAGAAAGCTAGGATTCCTAAAAGGGAGTAGATCCCAGACAAGTAGAGTCTGTAGAGTCTGAAAGATAGAACATCCTACAACCATGATGGTGAACCTATGGTATATGTGCCAAAGAGGGCATGCTAGCTGCTCCTTTCTTCTCTATCCTGCCTCCTCACCCCTTTGTACCTACTCCCTCCCCTAAACAGAGCATTCAGGCCACACCCTCTCTTTCTCCCTCCCAGTCTGGGAGGAGAAGCTGGGGGGAGGGGTCTCTTCTCCCATCCCCCCCTGGACCCACCTCCAAGTGGGTCACAGTTAGGCAGCCCCACTCTTAGCACAGCAATCCTGGCAGGGGTGCACCATTGTTATGCAAATCGAAGCAGCCTAAAAGGCAACTGTGGTTGAATCTCAGCAACAGAGCTGAGCAGAGGCCATGTGGGGCTGCATTTGAATTGGAGGACAAGGACAGGCACCCTGCTTTGCAATAAGAAGCCACCTCCCTGAGCCTACTAGTCTTGTCTGGCTGAGCAAAGCTCCATAACAGCCCCCTTGCTTGGCCCCCAGCACAGCTGGAGGCAGCAGCGGGTCCACATGGCTGCAGGAGGCATCTTCCCCACCCCCAAATGCAGTGGGCAAGAGGGTACTTGGAAGGAGGAAGTACCACAAGCAGTCTAAGGGGGCGGGCACTGCACATGGTCTCTAAAAGATTCGCCATCACTGTCCTAAAAGGCAGATATAACTAGCAGGTTATTTTGTAACCAGAACATATTAATGGAAGCAATGGGCAAAAAGCCTAACAGGTAGGCTGGAGTCAGAATTCAAATGGATTTAAATGCTAAAGGGAGGGGGCAGCTGAATAGCTCAGTGGATTGAGAGCCAGGCCTAGAGATGGGAGGTCCTGGGTTCCAATCTGGCCTCAGACACTTCCCAGCTGTGTGACCCTGGGCAAGTCACTTGACCCCCATGGCCTAGCCCTGACCACTCTTCTGCCTTGGAGCCAATACACAGTGTTGACTCCAAGATGGAAGGTAAGGGTTTAAAAGAAAATGCTAAAGGGAGGAGTTCACTTTAATACACACAGGCATCAGAGGAGTGATATGACCAGACCTGTCATTTAGGAATAACAATTTTGGTAACTATGTAGAAACACAGGCTATTGCAACAGTAGGCAAGAGATGATGAGGTTCTAGATTAGAATAACGGCAAAGGGAGTAGAGAGTGGGGGACAACAGCAAGAAATGTTGTAGAGGAAGAGCTCAGATTTGGCCAATGAATGAGATAGGCTGCAATCCTAGATGACTAGATAATGGGACCCTGCCCATAGAAAAGGGAAAGTTAGTCAGAGGGACAGGAGGGAGAAAGTAGGGGGGCAGAATAATGAGTTTTGTTTTGGACTCATTGAGTTTGAGATGACGATGGGAAACTCAGTTTGTAAAAGCCAACAGGAAGCTGGAGATGTGGGGCTAGGACGCAGGAGAGAAACTATGGAGGAAGATCTGAGAGCCAAAATACCTAATGAGTGATGAGCAAAAGACTTTGACCTTTGCAGGTATTATTATCGTCAATTTACAGGTGAGGAAACTGAGGTACTATCCAACATTCATTAACTTACTGTTAATCTTATCCTCTCCCAACCCCAAACTCATCAACCTATTCTTCCATTCTAAATTCTAACCAGCTGCAACCAACAAAGCCTGAGTTACAGTCCCTCATTCACCTTTGTTCATACTAGTCCCTCCACACTTTTCCAATATTCTTCTTACTCTTTTATAAACCCTACCTAAAAAGTGAGACAGAAACATGTTCGTTTGCTTTTCGGGGAAGCTCCCTTAGTCCAATCCCCCTCCTCAATAGAGTTTGGCAGCCCTAACAATAAAAACAATCAGTATTTTCCATTATGAAGTTCCCAGAGGATGAGACTTTTGTTTATTCCTCCTGTGTATATTATAATAACAAATTATATATATATTACTTACATACAGTAGGCACTTCCTATTCAGTAAATGTAGGTGACTAACAGCAAAATGATGTAGTAATCCACTGGCAAAACATTTCTAAGAATGATTTCTTCCCCTGGAAATCTTCTCATAATAAAACTTCACGGAGCCACCATTTCCCCCCAAGTGTGTGAGAGGTTTCAACACTGATCCTCAGGGCAGCTGGGTAGCTCAGTGGATTAAGAGCCAGGCCTGGAGATGGGAGGTCCTGGGTTCAAATATATCGGATACCTCCTAGCTGTGTGATGCCGGGCAAGTCCCTTAATCCCATCTGCACTTCTGCCTTGGAACCAATACTTAACATCAATTTTAAAACATTAAATGAAGGCTCCAAATAAGTGATCCTGAAAACATGTTTATCTACCACTTGGTACTGGTATCCTAGAAGACGCTAGGCTTTAATAGGAAGGCAGAGATAAACGGAACCGAGAACTGGGGAAAAGAATGTTAGCTATTCTATCTGAAAGCAAGGAGGGAGAAAAAGAGAATGAAGATGAAGAGTGAGTTAAAAGGAGTGTGCAGGGGAGTGAAATAACAAACAATTGAACTTCCTTTTCCAGGGCAGCCATTAGACAAGTAGAGACCACCTATTTGCTATGCACAATGCTAGAAGCACCAATAAGAGAATTCCAGGTGAGTAAAAAGTAGGGAAAAAAAGAAGTAAAAAACCCTTTTAGAATGAGAATCTCGGAGGGAAACATGCACTGAAGAGAGAACCAACACATTTTTGTAGTAGAAACCAAATTTCAAGAGTTCTGAGTAATGTATCGTCTTCTATCTGTGATTTCATAAGGATAGATAGTTCCCAATGAGGTAACTTCTACCAACACAAATCCACAACTGTTCTGCAGACTAAAACCCGAGGCAGCCCTGAGAGACCAAGAACCCTGACCACTATCACACAGCCAGTATGCATATGTGGCAGAGCCAGAACCTAAATAGGTCAGTTGTCTTGTCTCAGACTGACTCTATGCACTATACCAGCAGTTTCTTAAATAACTTACTGATTGGCTCTAAAATGCAAAATTTTAACCAGATAAAATTATGCCAATTTTGCAAAAATGTTACTTTTCACAGAAATTAACTAGTCAGGTGCCAACATTTTTTAAAAATCTAGTTCCAGCAAAAGACCATCTTAGAAGCCAGAATCAAACAATCAACAAATATTTCTTGAGTCTACAGACACTGTTCTAAGTGTTAAGGGGATATCAAAAGGTAAAAAGATCTATTTGCCAAGACAAACACAGGAATTATATGAACACAAAAACAAAGCACTTTCTACACAATTAAAACTAGATCTAAACAATTGGAAAAACATTAATTGCTCCTGGGTAGGACAAACTAACATAATAAAAATGACAATCCTACTCAAATTAATTTACTTATTAGGTGCCATACCTATCAAACTACCAAGAAACCAGATCTTAAACTGTGCTATAAGGCAGTGGTCATCAAAACAATATGGTTAAGAAACAGAAGGGAGGACCAGTGGAATAGACTAGGGGTAAGTGACCTCAGCAAGACAATGTGTGATAAACCTAAAGATCCCAGCTTTGGGGACAAAAATGCACTATTTGACAAAAACTGCTGGGAAAATTAGAAAACGGTATGGGAGAGATTAGGTTTAGATCAACATCTCACACACTACACCAAGATAAACTCAGAATGGGTGAATGACTTGAATATAAAGAAGGAAACTATTAGCAAATTAGGTGAACACAGAATAGTTTACCTGTCAGATCTTTGGGAAAGGAAAGATTTCAAGACCAAGGAAGAGTTAGAAAAAATTACAAAATGTAAAATAAATAATTTTGACTACATTAAATTAAAAAGGTTTTGTACAAACAAAACCAATGCAACCAAAATTAGAAGGGAAGCAACAAATTGAGAAAAAATCTTTATAACAAAAACCTCTGACAAAGGTCAAATTACTCAAATATATAAGGAGCTAAATCAATTGTACCAAAAAAAAAAAAATCAAGCCATTCCCCAATTGATAAATGAGCACAGTACATGAATAGGCAATTTTCAGATAAAGAAATCAAAACTATCAATAAGTAAATGAAAAAGTGTTCTAAATCTCTTATAATTAGAGAAATGAAAATCAAAACATCTCTGAGGTACCACTTCACACCTAGCAGATTGGCTAATAAATGTTGAAGGAGATGTGGCAAAATAGGGACAGTAATGCATTGCTGGTGGAGTTTTAAGGAGCAGAACCAGGAGGACATTGTACCCAGAGACAGATACATGGTGGAATGCAATAGACTTTTCTACTAGCAGCAATGCAATGATGCAGGACAATACCGAGGGACTTATGATAAAGAACGCTATCCACATTCAGAAGAACTGTGGGAGCAGAAACACAGAAGAAAAACAACTGCTTGATCACATGGTTCGATGGGAATATGACTGGCGATGTAGACTCTAAACAATCACTTTAGTGCAAATATCTATAATATGGAAACACATCTTGATCAATGACACATGTAAAACCCAGTGGAATTGTGCATTGGCTATAGGAAGGGGCGGGAGGAAGTGAGGAAAAGAACATGAATCATGTAACCATGGAAAAATTTTCTTAATTAAGCAATTAAATAAAATTTAAAAATCAAAAGGTACAATTAGTTTCCTTTAAAGAATTAGCTGGATTCAAGGTTTTTTATGATAATTCATAAGACTGAATTTTAAAAGTATGCTTCAAGAATTATCTATTATACAAACTGACCTCTCTGTGATATACAACTCTTTTAATATTCCCTTTGCTATCACACTTTCCTGGTTCTCTTTTTTTCTCCTGAAGGGCTTCTTTCTTCTTCTCATCTCCTAATAATAGCTTACTTAGGGTCTTCTAGTTCTTTCTCTCTCAGACACCTGATTTATTCTCATAGTTTGAGGAATCATTTCTATAATAAATGCCTTTAAACTGTAGCTTTGAATTCTCATTTCAAATCCTTATTTCCTGTCTAAAACTATCAATTTTCCTTTTCAAACTGTCCCCTATGGCCACCCTAAGCAAGTTTCCTATTTCTAAATCAATCACAAGAATTCATGATTTAAGAACCAGCCCTAGAATAAAAATTAAGGCATTAAGAATAAAAAGATAAAATACGGAAAAATCCTTGCTTTTAAAAAGCAAGTTCTGAGATGAATAACATATACACGCCTAACGCACACACACAATAAGCACAGGGTTGTTTGGGAAATGTATTTCTAATAGTTATGGGGAAATAGGGGAAAGCTTCACGTAAAACATGGTGCCTGGTGCATGGTGCACACTAGACCGTGATTAATAAACAATATCCCAATGGGCCATCGTCACAAACCATCTCACCATCTGCCTGCTGCCACTGATCTATTTTCCCCAAACAAACCTTACTCTCTACCCCCGGGTGTTCCTGAACTCACACTCCAGGGGGGAGTGGGGGGTTACTCTACTCATCTGTGGAGTTCCTGACCAAGACCCTGTCCAGTGACTCGTGACTGTGGACAGACTAGTTAACTAGCCCACTATTTCTGCTGGCGGTTCCTAAACACCAGATGATGTTTCAGCCTCATATCCCATGCAGCCTGACCATCTTACCTCTTGGCTGCCTTCTCCCCCTTCCTTCACCTTCTCACTTCCCTTCCCTGTTCATCTGTCCTCTTCTGGTGCTTTCAACTTCTATCAGAGCATCGACTCCGAGAAGGACTTTGTCTCTGTTTCGATCTTTGCATCCTCAGAATGTAGCACAGTTTCTGGTACATGGCAAGAGCTTAATAAATGCTGTTCATGCACTCTTTTTTTTAGTCCTCATCTTCTATCTAAATTGATACAATATGGGTTGGGAATAAGGGCTGGGAAATGGGGGCTAAGTGACTTGTCCAGGCTCACACAGCTGGGAAGGGTCTGAAGTCACACCGGAACACAGGACCGACCGCTCCTCTCCAGGCTCCATTCTCTGTCCCTGGAGCCACCTCGCTTGCCCTTTCCATTCCTTCTTGAAGAAAGTCAGGGTTTCTAAGGGGAAAGAACAGCATCACAAAAACCCAAAGAACGAGAGAATGGTCCACAGTTAGCAAGCACAGTAAGGAGGGCAAAAGGGCGAGAGCTTCGTACGTTGGGTGGTAACCTGGCAGCTACACGAGGAAAGAAGTAACTCATTTGCTCTCCTTTTCTCATTCCACCGAAGCTCAACACCGCAGAATCCGTTTGGGATTTTCCCTCCATCTGGATGTGGTAGAAAGAACAAGGGACCAGGAATGAGCCAAGCTCCTGTTAGTCCGGCTCCACCACTTACTCTTCCTGGGACTGGGGAAGAAGAAGGATCCTGAGCTTGCTTCCCTCTGGGGTTGTGAGCAAGAGCGAACACTCACGATGGGAGGCTGCCCGGGCGTTTCCCAACACTAGTGTCCTCTTTGAACAATTTACACCGCCAGAGGAGCCTCGGTGCATTGCACCTATCAAAGAGAGGCTCTTTGTCACAAGCCCCCAGCACCGTGGCCGGCACGTGGGAGGCACGCGGCACCTCTGCCTCTGCCGGCGAAGTGCGTGCGTTCATCTGACGACTACCATCAGGACGAGAGGGATGGGCAGCGAGGCGGCACCACAGAGGGAGCAGCAGGCCTGACGTTGGGAGGTCAATGCTGGACTCAAAAGCCTGGGCCAGTCACGTGACCCATTAGAGTCCTTGCCCTTCTGTAAGGGTTTTAATAAAAGGAAAAATAGACTTTGGGGACACGAGGGCTTCCCTCCGAGTGCATGGCCTGTGGCTATCTTGTAGATCAGACCAGCTGGCCGATATCTGAACTAAATCAGCCTCACAGAGAATCTGAATGTTGTGTGTTGACAAAACTTCACTTTGTTGAATGTTAACCAAAAAATATTCACTAAAATTGTCTTAAGTTGTTATGGTCAAGCTTGGAGAGGTCCAAGTTTAAGTTAAATATTTCTATCGTGAAGTTCCAACTAAGAGGATGATTTGGATTTGAGGATTTTTTTCAGAACGAGCTACTGATAGAGAAGAAATCGTGGCAAAGGGACATTTCCTTTAATTGGCAGAAATGAGGTAGCGATTAGACTAGAAAAAGAAGGCACTTCTCAATCGGGTATCTAAAAACTAAAGGATCAAGCTCTATCTGGTAAACCCAGTGAATCGATGAATTAAAGGTTGTTTTTCCTCCTCTTTCAGTCAGTGAAATTAAAATAAGATGATCCGGAAAATATCAAAAATTGCCCTTTTCTCGAAGCTGTAGTTTAGGCAGCTTTAATTTTGCAGCAATGATTGCAGTGGTTAAAACATGAGCATGCACCTTCCGCCCAAAGAGATATGACGAAGTAAATAAAAAAGAGCGACTATTTCAATGAACTGCTTCCTTCCTCATTTACAACCTAGGCCTGAAGTACTGCAAAGCGAGAAGCAGCACCCTTAAGATTCTAATTCCAACTGTCACTGACTCCCTGTAATACCTGAAAGGCGTCGCCGAGCCCTTCATGGCCTCAGACTCAAAGCGAGCCATTTAGAACGATGCGGCGACGAGGCATCGGGAAGAACAGAAACGCCTGATAGGCAGCTCTATACTCACATCATCGTCAAAAGCCCCCTCCCAGCCAAGGCCCGGAGCATCCCCGTGCACGCCGCTCACTCGCGATGGTGGTTGCTGAGACAATAAGGTACTATTTTAAGTCAAGCCATGAAAAGGTTCTACCGAGCTCCGCCGCACCCTACCGCCTGTATTTTAACGAGCCAAGTGGAAATGGAGGCTCTACCTTGTTACAGAGAAAGAACCAGTCGATTTGCAAAGATGATTAACAAATAAAGTTTGACTCACTCCATCCTTTACCAGATTTCCTCATACCGTGTGTTCGTGTATCCCATTAGCTATGAGTTAAAACGTGATCTGGTCTAGCTAAGATAGAAAGAAGGAGAAATAAAGAGAGGAAAGAGAAGAAAGGAGGGAAAGGGAGAGGGAGAGGGCGAGAAAGAGAAGGGGGCCAGAGAAGGGAAGAGGAGGAGGGAGAGGGGAGATGGGGAGAAAGAGGAAGAGAAGGAGGAAGGGGGGGTGGGGGTGGAGAGAAAGGGAAGGATGGGGGTGGGGAGCCAAGAATATGTCCGGCTATAAATCAAAGAAGCCAAGATGGTCCCTATCCAGAAGGGGCTCCCATACTAGGAGAAGACAAAGGAGAGGACCGAGGAGAGGAAATATAATTGTATAAAATTTTAAGAAGACAGTGTCGGGCTAGAGATACAACTAAAAATTAAAACAGTAACTTTAGTAGCCAGCTAGCTAGGGGTGGCATCATGGTGCACAGAGCACTGGTCCTTCACCGACGAGCTGTGGGACTCTGGGGAAATCTCTTCGCCTCCGTTTCCCTCCGTTTCTTCAACTGTAAAATGGGGACAATCCCAAGACCTACCTTTCATGGTGGTTGAGAGGATAAAATTAAAGGTCTGTCAAGCTGTTCACACAGTGCCCGGCATGTAGTGGGCACTCTAGATACGGATCCCCTGCCCTTCCCCCTGCCCCAGGCCGGACTAAGAAATGATCAAATGAACCTACAGAACCAGAACGAGCAGAAAGGTAGGAAAGAAGCCCCCAAACGGGAGCTCAAGCGGACCTTGCTGTCTGCGCTTTGGCTTGCTCCGATGGAGGGTTGGCGGCCATTCGGCACGGAGCAAGTCCGACGACTCGTTTGCCCACACGACGCCTCTGTTAGGCTTGGCCATTCTCCTCCTATGCCAGACGTTTCTCATTATCATTCCTGTTCCGGGGGTCTGCTCGAGGGCGCCACAGATGGACCCCACGAGGGCCAACGTGGCCAAGGAACGTCTGCCCGGCACGCGCCACCTCCCCCCCCATTCCTTGGGGGCGACCCAAGGAGCAGACGTCCCTGATGGGTGAGCAGCATCGGCGTTTGCGCAAGACTCGGGCGCGGTCGGCATGACTTAACCCTCCTGCGCGCTCAAGTGCTCGCCACAACTTGACAAGTCCCATGATGTGCTTCGTGCAGAGTCTGGAACGGGGCCAGCACTAGGACCAAGGTCTGCCCAAAGAAAGGATCTGGGGTTCTCCCCGCCCACGGGCACTGGAGAACGACCAAGGGAAAAACACCTTTTCTAAAAAAAAAGTTTAATGAATGAATTAATTTCGAAATCTTTTTCCATGGTTACATGATCCATGTTCTTTCCCTCCCCTCCCCCCATGGCCAACGACAATTCCCCTGGGTTTTGAATGTGTCCTGGATCCAGACCTAGTTCCATAGTATTACTATTTACACCAGAGGGATCTTTTCGAGTCGGCATCCCCAATCCTATCCCCATCGACCCATGTGAGCAAGCGGTTGGGAAAAAACGCCTTCATAACGGAAGAAACGTTCATTCTTCAGGGCTGGATCATGCCAAAATAAATTTAAATAATGTTACATTTAAATTAATTTATACATGTAGTGATGCCACTCAAACGATCAGAGACTTAATTAAGAACTAGATAAAGTACAAAATTCATCTGGAGGAAGAAAAGGTCAAGAATTTCAAGGGAAATTTGAAAAAAGACAAGAAGGAAAGAGGATGAGCAGTCCAAGACCTCAAAGTGGTAATCATCAAACTATTAGATAATTCTTACAAAACTGAAACGCTGACTAATGGGACAGGTTAGGCAAGTAAAACTCTAAAACAATCTAACGTAATAGCACTGTGCTTCATAAATCCATGGACACCAACGTTTGGGCTAAGGACTTCCCATTTGACAAAAAAATGCTGAGAAAACTGGAAAGCAATCTGGCAAGATTAGATTTCTACAAATATCTAACGTATTATGGCACAATGAACTCCAAATGGCCAAATGATCTAAATGTAAAATATATAAAAAGTTATAAAAGAAAAGAAATAATAAAGCAGCGAACATCTATATAGTATTTGTCATGTGCCAAACACTGTGCTAAGTGCTTTACAATTTTTATTATTTCATCCCCTTCTCATAATAATCCACTGAAAATCACTATTTTCAGATAGGAAAACAGAAGTAAACAGAGGTAAGAGACTTTCCCAGGGCCACACAGCAAGAAAGGGCTTAAAGGCTGAATTTGAATTCAGGCCTTTTTAAGTTCAGGTCCAGAGCTCTATCCACTGCACTACCAACCTGCCTCTAAATATCTTTCACAACTATAGCTACGAAGGAGAGTCCTACTTAACCAAGGATTAGGGGAGATCATAAAAAAATAAGGTCAACAATTTTGGTTACATAAAATTTCAAGGCTTTGGAACAACAAAAATAAAGAGAGACCCAGCTGGGTGACCCTGGGCAAGTCACGTAACCCTCATTGTCTAACCCTTACCACTCTTCTGCCTTGGAACCAATATACAGTGTTGATTCCAAGACAGAAGACAAGGGTTTTAAAAAAATAAATAAAAATAAAGGGGGAGATAATTGGGAGAAATCACAGCAAATTTCTTTGATACGGGTGCAATATCCAAGATTTAGTAAGAACTAATATGAAAATATAAGAATAAAAGTTATTTTCCAGTGAATAAGTGGTCAAATGATATAAGCAGTTCTCAAAGAAAAGCAAACCATTAACAATAATGTGAAAAAATGCTCTAAATCACTAATTAGAGAAATGCAAATTAAAACAATCTTGCAATTGTACTTGGAAAGTCGAAAAATAACCAAAAAAAGAAAATAGCAAATTCTGAAAAGCCTACAGGAGGGCAGCAACACTAATTCACACTTGAGGTTTGAATTAATTCAACAATTCTGGAAAACAATTTGAAACTCTGCCTCGAAAGTCACGAAACTGAAAATTCCCTTTGACCCAGTGATACTATCATTAGTCACATATCCCAAGGAGACCAAGGGTAAAAGAGAATGTTTATTTATAGCAACACTTTTTATAGGAACAAAGAATTGAAAACAAGTGTCTGTCTCTCCAATGTGAAATGGCTAGTTGCACATAACTGTTAGCAGAGAGGGTTTCCAGTGAGTAGATGGGGGATGACGGGCTAGTAGTTAGGGAGAAAAAGCTGTGATCTGTAAATTTAATGAATGGTATTGCACCATAAGAAATGATAAACAAAATGAAGCATAAAAGAATTGTACAGAATGAGGATGAAACGAAACGGACCCAATGACACCAATAATATGGAAAAACCCAACTCTGAAAGATTTCAGGACTCCAAACAAACATGAAACAACATTCATTTCAAAAAGGAGGATGAAATGCATCTTCTATCTCTTGAGAAAAAGGCAACAGAGGAAATATGGACTACAGCTTTTCGTTACAAGGGAAGGCTACTACTGAGTGAATGGGAGGCGCAGGCTAGTGATTGGTGAGAAAAATGCAAAGAAAAATCTGTTTGATGCACAGAAGAAAACAAAAAAGCTCCAAGGGGCACAAATGCATAAACCGGTTTTGTTATTACTTTGAAAATTAAACACATGTGTATGCATGTGTACATGTAACATGTGACATGTGTAGTCTTGTGGAAAATAAACTATATCTAAAGAAGTTCGCTTCCTAGGCAAGTCTATTCTTTGTATGATGAAATGTCTATGTTTGTTGGCAATTGTTAACAGAAAGGACAGAATTTGGTCCTCGAAGGACCAAGGGGGATCAGTTGATGCAGTACATCTGCACAAACATAAATGTTTATTTCAAAATTAAATGAAAATATCTACTTGTATTTATCACTATTCAAAATGTAGATAAATATTATGGTAAAAAACCAAAAACTTATATTTAAAATATTTTAAAGCTCTTGCGTCAACTGATGCAATGGACCGACCTTCTAGTGTGATTAGTTTCACAGTTCACCAAAGTGAACAAAAACCCCCAGGGTCACATACGGTCACACTCTTAATGAGCATCTTTACGGAGATTGTTCCAAGTATACAAAACTCTATTGCCGCCTCTATTGCAGGCGACTCCCCAAATCATGACTTCCAGACTAACCTCTCTAAATACCAATTGGATATTCACATCCAAACGTCCCACTGAGACTTCAGCCTATTTTCTAATGAGTTCACTGCATTTCCCTCTCAAGTTGCTCCTGGCTTTGGCGCCACCCCGTCTGTCTGGGGCACCCCAATCACATCGCTCCCATGTTCAAGACTTCCACCATCTCTCTGTCGCCTCTCGAGCCATCATCGTTCCTCGTAAGCTGTTCCAGTACCGACTAGTTAGCACCTACCTGGATCGCTGCATTCATCCTTGACACTCACTTCTTCATACTGCTTTCAGGGTACATTTATTAAAGTGTATAAAGCAGATCAGGCCCTTCCTGGGCTCAGAAAGCTCCAGCAGCTCCTGACCACCACCTAAAGCACAAACTCTTCTGCCTGATATTTAAGACGCTCCCGAGCCCTCTGGCAGCCTGGCACAGCCCCTGGCACTGAAGCAGTAATGAGAGCCCAAAAGCCCGCTGACTGTCTCTGGTGAAACATACTCTCTATGGCAGCCAAACCAGGCTTCTATCCAGAGCTTCCTGCTCGCCTCTGCGCCTTTGGGCATCTTCTTCCTCACTCCTGCAATATCTGCTCTCGTTCTCATTTGAACTCCTGACTCGTGCTTTAAACACACATTCGAAGGTCTCCTTCACCAAGACCTCCTTGATCTCCCTTTTAGTAACGGACCAAGCCTTAGGTGTCGGCTCAGACCTCACGGAGCACGTTGTTCTGCCACACTAAGGCATTTACGGTGCGTCATTATATAAGGGGTGGCATGGTGCAGCCCACAGAGCCCACCTGGCTTCATACTCTGTCTCTATACTTTGTAACTAGCAAGTCATGGAACTCGTTTAGTGCCCCAGGCTGCTCTTTTTTTTTAAATCTCTTACTCAGGAGAAAGAATGCCATCCACCTCCAGAGAAAGAACCGTGGGAGTAGAAACCCAGAAGAAAAACATAGGATCACATGGTTCGATGGGGATGTGATTGGGGATGCTGACTCTTGTAAATATTAATGCTATGGAAATGGGTTTTGAACAATGATACATGTAAAACCCAGCAGAATTCCCCATCGGCTCTGGGAAGGGGGAGAAAGGAGGGAAGGGAAAGAACAAGAATCATGAAAACATGGAAAAATATTCTTAATTAATTAAATAAATAAATTTTAAAAGTTATTTTTTTTAAATTCCTTACCTTCTGTTTTAGTATTAATTCTAAAACAGAAGAGTGGTAAGGGCTAGACCAATGTTGGTGAATCTATGGCATGGGTACCAAAGATGGTACACAGGGCACTCTCTGTGGACACAACAGCTTCCCCCCCACCCCCAGGTTATTACTTGAAAGGCAGAGGGACTTGGGTGGAGCTGCTCCCCTCCCACTCTCCATGGAGCCTGATGACATTTTTTTCCCATCTCTGCCCGTCTGCCCAGAAACCAATGGGAGTACACTGGGAGTCAAGTGGGTGGCTCACAGGCAGAAGAGTTGGAGGGGAGCAGAGCACTCGGGCAACTCCCCTCCCCTCCTCTACACTGGTAGAGGGCATTCCTCACTTCACCGCCCCTCTGCCCAGCAACCAATGGGAGCACTTCCTCCCTCCCCTGTGTGGGGTGAGGCAAGAGGCTCACAGGCAGCATGAGTCTGCAGTTTGGGCACTCGATCTCTAACAGGCTCATCATTATTGATATATACCATTGCATTACTATATACCAATCTCTATGAGAGTAAGGCCTGCCTTATCACAATATTACTATCTCCCTGAGAGTCTAGCATGTCCCATACAGAGACAATACTCAATAAATGTTTAATGAAAGCATCAGGGTAGGTTGGGGAGCTGAATGGCTCAGTGGATTGAGGGCCAGGCCTAGGACAGGAAATCCTGGGTTCAAATCTGGACACTTCCTGGGTGTCCCTGGACAAATCCCCAATTGCCTAACCCTTACTTCCCTTCTGCCTTGGAATACTTAGTATCAATTCTAAGTCAGAAGACAAAAGTTTAGAAAAAAGTTAATTATAGGAATTATCTTGGGAACAACCAAATTCCACCTCCTGTCAAACCTATATAAATTTCCAAACTTCCTGCTTCTGTCAGTCAACAAGGTCCATAGAGCCCTTAACCTGAAGTCAAGAAGATCAAAATTCAAATCTTCAGACACTGGAAAATCACTAAATAACTATCTGCCTCATTTTCCTCATCTATAAAAGATTAAATGAGTTCATATTTGTGAAGTATTTTGCAAACCTTAAAGCACTATATAAATATTAGTTGTTAAGATGATGATGATGATGCCCCTCATTAGGCCTACAAGGCAATTATAACTTCATTGAAACCAAGGCACCCATAACAATTGCACTGAGAAAACTGTTCCCCTCCAACACACACACTCCCCTGTGATGCAGAAAGTGCCTCCAAGGGAACAAGTTTTGTTTGTGCTCTATGAAAGCAAGAGCCCTGACTCAAAAGAAGAAGAAAAAGTAAACAGAAAAGAGAAATCAAAAGATAGTCAATAAAGTTAAAGTGTGTACATCCCTACATGGGGAGACGATTCTTGTAATTCCTAAGAATTTTATCACCATTAGGGCAGATAGGAGTAAACACAGGCAGAGGGCAAGGGTATGAGTTAAATGTGATGAGAGATGTAAAAATTAAATAAAATTAAGGCATGAGAAAGAAGAATACATTGGGAGGAGGGGGAAGAGAAGAAAAGGATGGGGTAAATGATCCCTCATGAAAGAGGAGTGGAAAGGAAGGTGGGGAACTGGGGAGGGGAGCACGGGAACCTTACTCTTGTCAGACTAGGTTCAATGAAGAAAGAACATACAGAACCAACTGGGTTTAGAAATCTATCGTACCCTACAGGAAAGCAGGAGGGAGGGGGCATGAGAAGTGGGGTCGAGTTGATAAAAAAGAGGGTAACTTGGGAGAGGTGGTGGTGAGAAATTAAACAGGGAGAAATTAGATGGAAAATAATACATAGTAATCATAACAAGTCTCTCTAATAAAGGCCTCATAGAGAAATGAGTCAAACATATAAGAATACAAATCATTCCCCATTTGATAAATGGTCAAAGGATATGAATAGGCAGTTCTCGGACAAAGTAATTAAAGCTCAAAATGCTATCACTAGTAATTACAGAAATGCAAATAAAAAGAACTCTGAGGTACCATCCCACACTTGTCAGATTGACTTAAAACAAAAAAGGAAAATGGAAAAACTTAAGAGGGGATGTGAGAAAACTGAGACACTAATATACTGTTAGGAGATTCATGAACTGATTCATTCATTCTGGAGAGCAATTTGGACCTATGCCCAAAAGGCTATAAAACAGTTATATAACTCTATCAGTGTCATTCCAAATTGCACTCTGAAACAGTTGGATAAGTTCATGGCTCCAAGAACAGCGTATTAGTGTCCCCATTTTTCTGCATCCCCTCCAACATTTATCATTTTAGCCAATCTGATGAGTAGGAGATATCTCAGAAATGTTTAGGTTTGATTTAGATTTTCTCTAATTAGTAATTCTTACGAGCATTTTTCATATAACTATATTTGTCTTTGATTTCTTCATATAAAAACTTTCTGTCCATATCCTTTGCTCATTTATCAACTGCTGTATGGCTTTTATTCTTATAAATTTGACAAACTTCTCTATATGTTTTGGATATGAGACTTCTATCTGAGAAACTATAATAAAATTTCCCAGTTTTCTGCTTTCCTTCTAATCTTGGCAACATCTATTTTATTGTACAAAAACTTTTCAAATTAATGTACTCAAAATTATCCATTTTACATTTCATAATGCCCTCCATCTCTTGTTGACTCATAAATTCTTCTCCTATCCATAAATCTGGTAAATATATTCCCTGTCCTCATTTACTTATATCTCCTTTTATGTCTCGATCATGTATCCATTTTTGTCTCATCTTAGTGAATGGTATAAGAATTGGTCTACACCAGCATTGGTGAAGGTTTTCAAGTTCCCATGCCGAGACTGGAATTTCAAGCTGCCACTGAGAACCTGCCGCCCATTATCCCAAATAGCAGAGGTAGACAGTGCTGCTTTGGGCAGGGCAGAGGGGCGGGGTATGCAAAAAAATGTCCTGAGACTCTGGGAAGAGGGGGAACAGTACAGCTCCCCAGGGCCAGCTCTGCATGTATGCCAATACTTTGCCAAAGCTGATCTACACCCTAGATTCTGCCAAACTACTTTTCAGTTGTCCCAACAAATTTTACCAAAAAATGATTTCTTATCCCCCAAACCTGGATCTATGCTTTTATTAAATACAAGGTTACTATAATCTTTTACTGTTGTTTGTTACGTATATCTGTCCTGCTTTACTGATTTATCTTTCTAATTCTTAGCTAGTACCAGATAATTTTGGTAATTACTGATTTATAATACAATTTAAAATCTGGTACTACTATGTCCTTCTTTTACATTTTTTTCATTAAAGTTTTTGATAGTCTTGGTCTTTGTTCTTCCAAATGAATTTTGTTATTATTTTTTCTCGTCCAATAAAATAATGTTTTGGTAATTTAACCGGGATGACATTGAATAAGATTAGTTTAAGTAGGATTGCCATTTTAATTATACTTGTACTTCCCATCCATTGATAATTAATATTTCTCCAATTATTTAGATCTGATTTTATTTGTATAAAAAAAGTGTTTTAAAATTATCTTTATTTAGCTCCTGAGTTTGTTTTGGCAGGTATACGCTGTTATTTTATTCTACATGTGGTTATTTTACATAGCATAACCTCTTCTGGATTTTGTTAGCAATATATAAAAATTCTGATGAAATATATGGGTTTTGTTATCACCTCTACTATTTAATATAGTACTAGAAACACTAGCAGTAGCAATTAGAGAAGAAAAAGAAATTGAAGGAATTAAAGTAGGCAATGAGGAGACCAAGCTATCACTCTTTGCGGATAATATGATGGTCTACTTAGAGAATCCTAGAGAATCATCTAAAAAGCTAGTGGAAATAGTTAATAGCATTAGCAAAGTTGCAGGATACAAAATAAACTAACAAAAATTATCAGCATTTCTCTATATTTCCAAAAAAATTCAGCAGCAAGAATTAGAAAGAAAAACTCCATTTAAAATCACTCTAGATGATATAAAATGTTTGGGAATCTATCTGCCAAGACAAACACAGGAATTATAATTATAAAATACTTTTCACACATGAAACTAGATTTATGTGGGTTTATTTCATATCCTGCAATTTTGCTAAAATTATCAATAGTTTTATCTAACTTTTTAGTTGAATCTTTAAGATCTTCCACAAACACCATCATGTCATCTGCAAACACATAGTTTTATCACCTCTTTGCCCATTCTGATTCCTAAAATTTCTTTTTCTTCTCTTATGGTCTTTGCTACCATTTCTATACTATGTTATGAGAATGACATCCTTATTTCACTCTTGGCCTTACTGAGAAGGCACTTGCTGATAAATTTATCATTTTAGGGAAAAAATCCATTAATATCTGTGCTTTCCAATGTTTTTAATAGGAATGAGTGTTGTGTTTTGTCAAAGGCTTTTTCTGTATCTCTTCATACAATCATATGGTTTTTGTTCGCTTTCTCATTTACATAGCCAATTATATTAAAATAAAATCTACTCTCTATATTAACCATCTCTACATATCTTGCTTGGTCACAATGTATAATCTTTGTGATATGTTGTTATAGTGTCCTGGCTAGGATTTTAGTTAGGATTTTTGCATCTCTAGCCATTAATGAAATTGGGCTTGAATTTTCTTTCTCTTGTTTTTGGTCTTCCTGGTTTAGATATCAGAACCACACTGTAACAAGTACATAACATGTGCACAGCAGTCACTTAACTGGTCGGTGACAATGCACCCAAAAAAGGAAAAAGAGGAACGTGCGAACGCGAACACTACCACCCCGAGTCACTGAAAGGGCATTTCGCAGAAATCCCAAGTTTGGATTCTTCACTACATAATTCATATTCAATATAAATGCACTGACTTTCTCAGGTGATAAATGACATACTAAATAAATAATAGCACCTACCTCACAGGGCTGTTGTGAGGATCAAGTGAGATAATATTTGTAAGCACTTAGCAGAGTGCCTGGAACATGGTAGGAGGTGCTTAATAAAAGGTTATGCCTTCCTTCCTTCCTTCCTTTCTTCTTTCCTTCCTTCCTTCCTACTATACACCTAAGATAAAAGCACGAAAATAAGACAGAAAGCAATACAGATTGCTCCACCAATTAATTTCAAGTGATTAAACAAATCTTATATAGAATGTTCAAAGCGAGCTACCGATCTCTTCTACTGTTCTCAGGTTGGAGAAAAAACAGGAACGTTTTCAATTCTGCTGAGCTATTCAATGATTCAACAACAAAATCAAAGCTCAGAATAAGAAACCCAAAATGGTTTGTGCTCGTGATTCCAAATGAGAATGTACGTTGTTTTCTAGAGACGCAGTGCTAAAGTGTCATTTGGGAGAGAAGAAAAATACATACAAAAACACTCATAAACAGGCGCGTTTTCCCTCTTGGCATCCCTCGGTTTATTTTTCCTTTATACTCTCCCTATGGGGATAGTTAGTTACCCCCATGGGATAGTTCGAAATAGCTAAGACCTTGGATTTACAAAAGCGAAGGAACCCAGAAGCACTAAAGATAGTTTCTAGAGGGAGCCTTGCGCATTTCAATTTGGGAATTTCTTTTTGCTACTGTTTAAATTGTAAATTCCAGCAAGGATAGGTACTATATGCTCTTTACTTCTACTTAACAATCCTACTGCCTAGTAATGACTTGTACAGAGTGGTCACTTAATGCTAAATGAGTAAGGAGCAAAAGTAATGAGTTCGTGTTTATATAGTTCCTACTATGTGCCAGGCACTCTGCTAAACATTTTACAAATATAATCTCATTTGGTCCTCTTAACAGTGCTGGAAGATAGGTGCTATTCTTATCCCCATTTTACACTTGAGGAAAAGAAACTCAAACAAATACAGGTTGAGAAATTTGACCATGATCACACAGCTAAGTTTCTGCAGCTGAATCTGAACTCAGGTCTTTCTGACTCCAAGCTCAACACTCTATCTGCTATGCCACCTGGGTAAGAATGCAACCATAAATGGATTACTCGTGAAACGTCAAAATCAAATGAATGGATTTTGTATGTAAATTAATTATGAGATAAAAGTAAAATCTGGGAATTGGATTCTTCTGGCTTCTTATGCCTGCTTAGAAACTATGTTAGGTCCCACGTTCGGGATTCTTAATGATACTTTCTGTGGTTTCTGGAGCATCCTTTGAGAATCGGGGACAATGGTCTGATGTATTAAGCTGGTCATTCCAAAAGTTCTGGCTCCAATATACAAAAAATTATAATAAAAATAAAACTATTTTATCGCCTACTTCAGGCTCCAAAGAATGAGATTCCATTTTAGAAGCAAATTAGCATTCCAGAGTGGCAAACCTGAAAACTATAGACAAATTTTGCTATAAACGTTTAAGTTACTGTGGTTTTCTAGGACATCAAGACAGCACCTTCTAGGCATTAACAGCATAGAAATTTCTGAGCTGGCACACTGATTTTACTTTAAACTCTCTCTTCCTTGTACCTGATAAGCCTAGATATATATATATATTTTTTAATTATTACATTTTCAACTCCTACTTTCCAGAGTGAAGGCATCAAATAACTAATTTTCTCAGAATGCCATTTACAGATCTTTTAAAACTACTAATCAGTATCTAAGACCATTAGAATGAAAATGTACAGAAATATTTTCAAATAAGTACTCCATTTTGCATGGAAATAGGTCTGAAAAATGGAGGCATGCTCACTTTTCTCCTCCCAACTTGATCTACCCTTTAATTTTAATATTTTCCAAATATTTGAATATTTGTCAAACACCAATGATAACTTTGATGGTATCCACTGAAATGTTGGCATCTTGCTATGATCATCTTTATGAGGTAGGCAATTAGTCAAGTTTGGCATGAATGGCTCACAGGAAAATAAACTCATAATGTGAGGTGATTTGTTATTGTTTTGACCACAGCACAGTTGGACTCCTCTTGACCCAAAGGAAAATTGAGGACTGAGCACGGAATAGTGGAGATCACAAAAGACAATAGATTTTGATTATGAAAAACTGAAAAATTTTTGCACATGTAAAATCAATGAAAGCTAAGAACATAATATCAAGTGGAAAGAAGTTTTTGTGTTAAATATTTCTGTTAAAAGTCCAATATCTAAAAAATGTAAGGAATTGGCACAAAAACATAAAGAGTAACAGACATTCCCCAAAAGACAAATGGGCAAAGGATATAGTCCTTCAAAAGAAAAAATGACAACAAATGAAAAAGTTTCAGATTAATAATAAAACAAATATAATAACAGTCCTAAGGTTTCCCTTCATACCAACAAATTGATAAAAATCATAAAATGCAAAACCAGTCAATTTTAGAGCAGTTGAAGGAAGACAGATATATTAACATACAGTCAGCAAAACCTAGAATTAGTCCAACATTTATGAGGTACAATTTGGAATTACCTGAGAAAAGTTACGCAAACTACTGACCTGGTAATCTCAACTACTGAGCTTATACTCCATCAGTCAAAGACAGAAAGAAATCAAAGCCACACAAAATTGGGACACTAATGCATTGCTGGTGGAGTTGTGAATTGATCCAACCATTCTGGAGGGCAATTTGGAACTATGCCCAAAGGGTGCTAAAAGAGTGTCTGCCCTTTGATCCAGCCATAGCACTGCTGGGTTTGTACCCCAAAGAGATAATGGACACAAAGACTTGTACAAGAATATTCATAGCTGCTCTCTTTGTGGTGGCAAAAAATTGGAAAATGAGGGGCTGCCCTTCAATTGGGGAATGGCTGAACACATTGTGGTATCTGTTAGTGATGGAATACTCTTGTGCTCAAAGGAATAATAAAGTGGAGGAATTCCATGGAGACGGGAACAACCTCCAGGAAGTGATCCAGAGTGAGAGGAGCAGAACCAGGAGAATATTGTACACAGAGGCTGATACACTGTGGCACAATCGAATGTAATGGACAATGATCCAGGACAATTCTGAGGGACTTATAAGAAAGAATGCTATCCACATCCAGAAAGAACTGTGGGAATAGAAACACAGAAGAAAAACAACTGCTTGACTACATGGGTCGAGGGGACATGGCTGGGGATGGAGACTCTAAATGAACGTCCTTGTGTAAACAACAACATGGAAATAGGTTCTGATCAAGGACACAAGTGATACCCAATGAAATTGCGTGTTGGCTGCGGGAAGGATGGGTGGAGGGGAGGGAGGGAAGTAATGTGATTATTGTAACCAAGGAATAATGTTCTAAATGGACTAAATAAACTAATTCAAATATTAAAAAAAAAAAGAAAAGAAATATGTCAAGTGTGAGGGGGACCTAAACCTCTTAGCTGGTCCTTTTGTGTCTCAAGTAATAACAAAGCCACATCAATAGTTCAAGCCATCGGGAAAACTATTCCAGCCTCCATGGATTCTAGATGATATTATTCCTGTCACTTTAGTCATGGCCACTAATTATCTGGTCAAGGTAAATGAGTCAGTCCAAGAAAGAAAATGAACACAGCAGAAATGTCGATCAGATAGAAAAACAAAAGAGGCCGCACAGAGGAGTGGTCCACTAAGCCAGATGTTTTTTGCTCAATTTATGAAGCAACAATTTTGTCATCAAGATTTTAGAAAATTGGCAAGTTCAGCATTTCCTTTGAACAATCTTGAGGATTTCTCTACAGTTCTAGTAAATAATTTTAACTATCATCAACAAATGTTGCATATCTAATTTTAAAGCCATACTAAGGTGCGCTTGTAAAGTTAATGTACAAGATGGAGCCACGATTGTAGAAGAGAAGCCAAAAATACAGGCATAGGATAGCCGAGTTCTCCCCAGCAAGTACAGCATAAAGATCTAGAAAATAAGCCCAAGTCTTGCTTGGAAAATCTGAGAAAAAAATCACACTGAGTGATCTATCTATCTATCTATCTATCTATCTATCTATCTATCTATCTTCCTTCCTTCCTTCCTTCCTTCTTTTTATTTTAAATCTTTACTTCCCGTCTCAGTACCAACAGAAGGGCAAGGACAAGGCAATTGGGGTTAAGCAACTTGCCTAAGGTCACCTAGCAAGGAAGTGTCTGAAGCTAAGTTTGAACCTGAGCCCTCCCAAGTCCAGGCCTGGTGCTCTGTCCAGTGTGCTCCCCGGCTGCCCTTTGGGAGTGGCTTCTCGCCAAGTGAAATCAAGCGTGTGTGTCTCCAAGTGCCCCCACGTCTCCCAGGTGAGAACTGGGAAAGCTCCAGCTCATACCCCAGTCAGCCCCCTTGGGAGAAGGGTGGCCGGTCCGTTCTGTATCTCAGAGCGTTTGGAGACGGTTTATCTAGAGGACAAGCCTGGGAGAGATGGATAAAAGGCAGAAGGTCCCCGATGTCAGGGCGACGAGCAACCGGGTGGCTGCCCTTCTTTAAGAAGGTCCCCTGAACCCGGCTGGAGTGCGCACAGTAGACTCGAAGTCCGGCCTCACTGCAGGGACCGGGGGGCTCATTAAGGAAGGTCTCTGCATCTCTAGGTCGTGCCCATTCGCGCCCAGTCCCAGTCAAGCGCCGGCTCTTTGTCTTCTGTTTTCGACTCCAGATGGCAGAATTTGCAGCGAGGGCCGAGCGGTCCTTTGCACCCCACTCGTAGCCGAGCGCGCCCCATGGCTGGAAGTGGACGAGGAGAGGCCCATCCGGGAGGTCTGCTGCTCAGACGCCGGGTCACGGGTCCGACACACACCGAGGGGAAGCTGAGCCTCCCGGCGAGCGTTCACAGCTAGGAGCGATCCATGGAGGAAGAAGAAGCGGAGCCGGGAGCCGGACTCAGCCTCTGGCCGGCTAAGCAGCCAGAACAAAGGGGGGCGGAAGTGCCGCTGAAGCGCCCAGCAGAGACAACCCGAGAACTGCTTCCCTCAAACAAAGCCAGCACAGCCACTGCAGAACCCAGAGCGTCATCGGGCTCCGGCTTCACTCTGAGTTGGCTAGCTTTGGGCTCTTTAATAAAGCAACCCTCAAGACCACGAAAAGGCAAGAGGAAGCCAGAAAACACAAGATAAGAACAGCACAGTCCACGGGATGTCCTCCAGAAATGTGCACTGCCTGGGCCGGGGCGCCTTCTAGAGACCCTGGCTGTGCCCCACGCCCCCGTACCCCACGCAGGGGAGAGGACGTGCTCCCGTTGGGCTGCTGGCAAGAGGGACAGGTGATATGAAAAAAAGGTCATCGGGCTTGGGGGAGGGGAGGGGAGCAGTTTCACCCAAGGTCCTCTGCCTTTCTAGTACCAAACTGGAGGGCATGCACATGACCACAGAGAGTGTGCCATAGGTTTGCCATCACAGGCCTGGGCCTATGCCTAACACAGAGTTCAAAGCAAGGAAATAAAACTGGAAAAAGGAGCACTCCACCCACTCCCTCTGCAATATCTTGACTCCGTTCTCCCCTCAGGACTCCATCACCCTATGACTTTCCTCACACAGTCCTTGCTTCCATGGTCACGTAGCCTACACCGGAGGCAGGGACACAGGGACTCAGGCAGGACCACATCCCATGCACGACCCCAGGAGAGGGGTATAAATTCCCTTCACACAAGTCTAAGACAAAAGGCAAGGGTTTTTTAAGAAAAATGATTGAAAGGCGTTACCAGAAAGGGTAAAAGCATCATAGTTCAAGAAATGATAAAAGAAAACTATCCAGATCGCTCAGACCCAAAGGGCAAAGAGAAAAAATCCACCTGTCACATCCTAAAACGTACCCCAAAAGGAAACCTACCAGAAATATTATAACCCAAATTAAGAGTTTCCATATCAAAGGAAAAATACTTCAAGCAGCCAAAAAAAAAAAAAAGAATTGAAAGCACAGTCAGTTCTGCCCTCTTGTTTGAAAATGCATTTGTTTCATATATTGGGGAATAATTGGAGCCTAACAGAAATTTTATATTTGCTTACAATTTTATCTGAAAAAACACCAGGAACACAGAAATCTACACCATTTCACAATGATTCACAAGCTGGAACAATTTCCACAAGCAAACCAGTTCTTTTTCTTTAAGACAGTACTATATTTATTGCACATTTTTCATTCTAGTAGAAGTTAGGGCAAAAGAAAGCCAGTTCATCACCATAACTCCATTCCCACCTTAAACCATGGCTTCTGTCTCTAGTCCCTGCTTCCTGGAGTTGCCACCCATGGTGGATAGAGGCCCTGACCCAGGATGATCTGATGCCAAATACCGCCTCAGACACTTATAATCTGTGTGACCTTGGGCAAGTCACTTCACTTCTGTTTGTTTCCGTTTCCTCCAATATAAAATGAGATTATGATAGCATTTACCTCTCAGGGTTATTGTGAGGATCAAATGACTCCAAAAAGTGCTTAGCACAGTGCTGGGATTGGGAGAGCTTTGTTATGTTCTGCCGATCTTAAAAGAAAAAGGGAAAGGAAGGAGAAATGTAGCAGAAGATACAGGGAGAGAAAGGATGAGGGAAATCATCTAATATCATCAAAGTGAATATGTAAAAGACTAGACAACAGCCTCACTTGGGTCTCTCCACTGAATAGTCAAAGGAGGGAACAACACACACACACACACACACACACACACACACACACACACACACACACAGAGTAAGATACAAAAATAAGTTTTGCTCATTGAAGAAGCAGGAGGGAAGGGGAGAAAGAAGTCATAAACAGATGAATCATAAGGAAAACAAACTCTAACCACTGAGGTCCAGGGCAAAGAGAGACTTAAAAGGCTGAGCGTGTGCCTGGTCTATGGGTGAGAGAAAGAAAAGAAGGACAAAGGAGCTGAGGCAGACTGTATCAAACAACACATAAATGTTGAGTAGACGACTTGCTCCAGCTTTCCTGTCCTTAATAAAGACAGGCCTGGGACAAGGAGAAGGAAGAGGATAAGAGAATGGTAAGAAATAAGCAACTAAAGGTTCTAACTGTAGATTCCCCAGAAAAAAGTTAAATTAGAAGAGAAGCAGACACATATGAAGGAAATTAAGCCAAGTTTATATGAGTAAGAGCCATTCTCTAATTGACTAAAGGTAAAAATAAGAAAGGACGGTTTTCGAATAAAGCCAACCTATCAAAAACCATATTTTAAAATGGTCTGAATACTTCACAGTTAGAGAAATACCAATTAAAACAACTCTGAAATTCTAATTCATACCCATCAGGTTTGCAAAAGTGACGCCCAAAATGAATACGACAAATGCCATTCAGGCTGTGGGAAAACAAGTGTGTTGTTATAGTACTGGTACAGATCTAAGAATTCTGGAAAGCAACTTGGATGTATACCCCCAAAGTTACCAAACTATGCCGGCCCTTTTCCCCAGAGTCACTAGCTCTAGACAAGAAGTTATATACAGAAATATTCTTAGTAGGGCTTGTGTGTGGCAAACAATTGCAAACTGAAGAGGGTGACTATCACCCGGGAAAAGACTAACAAGTTAGAGTACATAATAAATAATAAAGGCAACTGTTATCAGAAACACCTAGGAAGATTTGGAGAAACTGATACAGAGAGAAGTGAGCAGGAGAATAATTTATGCAATAAAATATCCTACAAAGACAATCGACTTTAAACAGCCTAGGAACAGTGATCAACGTAAACATCAACCACGATTCCAAAGGACTCATCATGATGCAGGTTTCTCACCTCCTGATAATCTTTTTTAAGTCATATGCATGTCTATATGGACATGGAGAGAGAGAGCAAGAGAGACAGATAAATTGGGAGGATGGGAACATGGCCAACGTATGGATTTGTTTTGCTCAACTATATCCATTTGTAACAGAGTATGTTGTTCTGCTTTCTCAGCAGGGGTGAGGGGAAGTAGAGGAAAAGAAGACAGATTCTGGTTGATTAAAAAATTTTTAATTTTAAAAATTATTTTTAAAGATGAGTATCCAAATTTCTCAGCTGGACATGCAACTTGATAAAAATTAATCAAGTATTAGGGCATAAAGACCTTATAAACAAGTACAGAAAAGCAGAAATTTTAAACAGTTTTTATAAGACAGTGATATAAAAATGATATTTGATAAAGGACCACTCAATAAACTAATGAAAATTAATTGGAAGCTAAATGACTTGATCTTATACATAGTCAAGGAAAAATCATAGACACAACACATAATTTTCATTAAGGATATTGAGAAGGAATGAACAACATACCAAAAGTTGGGAGATTCAGCCAAAGCAGTCCTTAAGAGCAAGTGTAGATCTCTAAACACCTTTATCAAATAAAAGAGAAAAAGGACAGATCAATGAATTGAGAATATAATTTTTGGGACAGAAAATCAAAAGAATGTTAAAAACCTAATGCCAAAATAAAAAACTTTTAGTTCAAAAAGAATAACAAAATTGAAAGCGAAACCAGTGTTTTAATTAATAAATAAACCTAGGAACTGTCTTTTTTAAAAAGTAGATAAGCCATCAACTTATTTCATTTTTTAAGGAAAAAAATCAAATCACCAAAAATACTGAAATATCAAATCATCAAAAATAAAAGTGAGTTCACAACTGATGAAGAAATAAGTTAGAAATCCCTTTGCCAAATGATATGCCAATAAATCCAACAAATTAACGAATAGTTATAACAAAGATAATCTTCCTGGATGAACAGAATAATAAATAGATTTCTTCTAGGCTTGAAAAAGGAAACTGAACAAGCCATCAATGTTAAAAAAACAAACCAGGACCAGCTGGATTGACAAATTAATTCTACCAAAGAATCAGTTCCAATATTGAATAAATTATTTGGAAAAAATGGAAAAAGAAAGGGTCCTGCCAAATTCCTTGTATGATACAAAAATGGTATTGATACCTAAACCAGGAAGTCAAAACACAGAAAAATCATTTAAAAATACTAGCAAAAAACCCCTGCAGCAATGCAACATACAAAATATTATACATTATGGTAAGATTGCATTTATGTCAGGAATGCAATGCTAGTTCAATAGCAGGAAAACTATAAACACAATTGAATATATAACAAAAACAACAAAGATAATATTATGTCAATAAATGCAAAAAGCCTTGACAAGATACAGCGTGTATTCCTGTTGTTTTAAAAAAGGTAACTAGAATCAGAGTAATAAACAGGGCATCTATATATCTATATAAAACAGTATCTATATGTCTACATCTACATAAAACCAAGAGCCAGCATAACATGTAAAGAAAATAAAACCAAGGACTCTCAAGTAAGTATAAGGCTATTATCTCTATTACTACTCATACGGTGCTAGAAATCCTGAAACCAAGGAAATAAACCTCTAAACAGGACATAAAAGTATTACTTTTGCAGATAATATGATGGTTTTCTTGGAGAACCCTAACTAAAAAACCATTTGTAATAACTAATAATGAAAATAAAGGTCCAGAATATAAAATATACCCGTACCAATCAACAATATTTATGTATATTACCAATTAAAACCAGCAAAAAGAAAAAGAAATTCCATTTGGGATAGCCACGGAATATGTAAAATACTTAAGAGTCTACCTGCCAAGACATATACATGAACTCATTAATATAATACAAAACATTCCTAACATAAATAAAGTCAGTTAATTGGTGAAATGCTCATTGCTCATGAGAAGCCTGAGCTAATATAATAAAAATGACAATATGACCAAAATTAATGTTTGTGCAGTGCCAAAGCAATCAAACTTACCAAAGGATTACTTTGTAAAGCTAGAAAAAAGAATAACAACATTCATGTGGAGAAACAAAAGGTCAAGAATCTCAAAAGCAGTACCGGATCTCAAAGCAATAATCGTCAAAAGTATTTGGTACTGATTAAGAAATAGAGCTCCAATCAGTGGAACAGATTAGGTATAAAATATATGAAAATAATTTAACCTAATATTGGATAAATTCAAAAATCTGAGCTAGAGAGGAAAGAACTCTATTCAATAAAAAGTAATCTAATAGGGGGCAGCTGGGTGGCTCAGTGGATGGAGAGCCAGGCCTAGAGACGGGAGGTCCTGGGTTCAAATGTGACCTCAGACACTTCCCAGCTGTGTGACCCTGAGCAAGTCACTTAACAGTCATTGCCTAGCCCTTCCCACTCTTCTGCCATAGAACCAATATATAGTATTGATTCCAAGGGGGAAGGGAAGGGAAGGGTTAAAAAAAAAAGTAACCTAACAAAGTAAAATATCGATCAACATCTCACACACAAGATAAGCTCCAAATACATATATGAATGACTTAGATATAGCATGGCCTGGTAGCTGACCAGCAGTGACAAAATACTCTAAAGTGGGTGGCCAGCGGGAAAGGGAAGCTGGGGATGGAGGGAAATATGGGTGGAGGGTTTAAAGATTAAGGCAGGGAGGACAGAAAGCAGGAAAGGAGGCATCCAGGAGGTCAGGTTCCTGGGATGATATGGGAGAGCCAATTTGTTATGGAAAAGGAATTCCAAGGACAGGAATGCGATAGCGAGATAGTGCACGTGACAAGATCAAAGAGATGGAGGCGGAAGGTAACCATAGCCAGGCCCTCCCCAGCCCCAGCCCCGAGGTTCCTTTGGCCTTTGGACTGCAGGTGTGGGGAGGGGTCAGAATACCACAAAATGTGAGTCCTAATTCAATTCAAATATCCAGAAATATGAGAAATATAGCCGTAAGCCTGTACGTGAGCATACTGCTCCCAAGACTCAGCTGTTGAAGGCATCGGTAATTCTTTCATGATTTGTTTCTACCTGGAACTCTACAGACATAAGAAACAAGCAGGAAATTATCTTGCAGATCTATGGAGAGGAGAAGGGATCACCTACAGTAAAGTGGACACCTTTGGTGACAAGATTAAAAAGGGTTGTTTTTTAACACAAACAAAATGAGTGTAACTAAAATGAGAAGAAAAGAAGGTTAAATGGGGGGGGGGGGGGGTGTCTGCACCAAGTTTCCTAATAAGTAAGGGTCACACTTCTAAGCTCTAACAGGTATTGATTTCATATGTGTAAGGAAAAAAGCCATTCTCCAACCGATATATACTCAAAGACTACGAATAGGCAGTTTTCAAAGAAACCCGAGCAATGTATAACTGGGGTTCAAAGATGTTCTAAATCCCCAATAACGAAAGAAATACAAACCAATGCCACCCTGAGGTAGACTGCGCCAAGCCATCAGGTGGCCAATGCTAACACAAACTGCAAAGGGACCCATCGGGAGGAGCTGTGGGAAAGGGACTATTGGTGTACCTGGGCGCTAACCCAGCCATTCTGGGAAGCAGGTCAAAGCGTTGCCCAAAAAGCGACTAAATTATGTATAATCCCCGAGCTAGTGATCATGCTCAGTGATGGCGTTAGTTATTCTCAAAAAATATGGGAGGGAGAAAGGAAAAGCATTGATAGCCGCTCTACTGGAAGCAGCAAAGAAATGCAGGGTCTGGGCTGCTCCACCGGGCTGCTCACTCATTGGACAGTGAAAATGGGGAAGGGGATGGTTTTGGAGGGACCTGGAAAATACAGAGTCAGCGGCAGCCTGGAGTCAGGGAGGCTCCCATTCAGAAGTTCAAATCCGGGCTCAGGTACATACTAACTGCCTGGCCCTGGACGCCTCGCTTAGCTCTGTTTGGCTCCGTTTCTTCATCTGTAAAATGAAGCAGGGAAGAAAACGGTAAAGACTGCAGAATGTTTGCCAAGAAAACCCCAAATGGAGTCACGAAAAGTCGGGCTCCACTGAAAAACGACGAACAACACAACGTGAAGAACAACGTCTACCACAGCAACATCGTGAAGACATTCAACTCCATCTTAGTAACTGTCGATCCGCACAGTGACCGTCCATAATTCCACAGGACGAGCTGCCCGACTTCTAAAAGGCCTGAACGCAGATTGAATCCTACACACACACACACACATGCACACACGCATGCACACACACGCACACACGCACGCACACACACGCACGCACGCACACACACACACGCACACACGCACACACGCACGCACACACACGCACGCACGCACATTCACATACTCACAGATATATAAATGTAAATATGGACACACACATTTTAACTCACCAAGGTGTATCAATCAGAGGGAAATAATACAAGCCCAGCATCTGATTATGTCTGAAGGTCAAGCAGCCGTGCACTTGTACTGCTTCCCTTACTCCTGTTTCCTTCTACATCAACTAAAGACACACACTCCCACCTACAAAAAATGCTAGATAATAAGATAGATAATAGATAATGCTAGATAATAACAGATTTTGCCCTATTTCAATTCTTAATATCAAAATTTGTGAATCGTGAAAAATGCCATCCATCTCCACAAAGAAATCTGATAAACTGAGTGCATATTGAAGCATACTTTTTAAATTTTTTCCGTTTCTTGATCTTTATTGTGTTTCAGTTTTTTGGCAACATGGCTCATATTTCCATATTTTTTAACCCTTACCTTCTGTTTTAGAATTTATCTTAAGAAAGAAGAGGAGTAAGGACTAGGCAATTGGAGTCAAGTGACTTGCCTAAGGTCACACAGCCAGGTAGAGTCTGAGGCCAAATTTTAACCCAAGACCTCCCAACTCCAGGTCTGGTGCTCTATCCACCTAGCTGCCCATGTCTCCATGTGTTACATGACTTCACATGTGTAACTGATATACTCCTGGCTTTCTCAACTTGAGGGAGGTAGAGAATTTGGAATTCAAAAAGTTTTAAATGAATGTTAAAAGTAGATAATTCCTAAAAACTACACATTATATATATGTGTGTATATATATATATATGAATTATCATTAGTATACAACCAGAATATATTATTAAGACACCATATGTTTAACACAC
The DNA here is from genome assembly GCF_027887165.1 of Monodelphis domestica. Taxonomy (NCBI): domain Eukaryota; kingdom Metazoa; phylum Chordata; class Mammalia; order Didelphimorphia; family Didelphidae; genus Monodelphis; species Monodelphis domestica. The sequence continues at coordinate 10,587,120 of NC_077230.1, read as the reverse complement.
AAGAGTCCCTGGGTAGTTTATTAGTGTGGCACTATTTCCATTTTTTCAATGGAAAGAGTATTGAATTTGGAATCAGAAATCCGAGTCTCAGATCCACATTTTTAGCTGTATGATCCTGGGCAAGTCTAAATTTTGTCATCGTGTCTTCCTTCACAGTTAATGGAATATAAATTCAGTAAGTCAACAAAGTAATTTGGCGGCCAAAAAAGCAAATAAAATTTGGGAGATGGCGGGGTCAATGTATTGCACTGATATAGGGTTCTACCGGCGAGGAAACTCCTTGTCCCAATGCCAATCTGCTCAGTAATCAGTCTCAGAAGTGGCTGGAGAACGGAGAGATTATGTGACTAATCTCTTTGCGTAAGGTCACATAATGTCAAAGGGAGACCTTGAACCCAGCTCTTCTAACTCTGGGGTCAGTTCCCTATCTATTATAGCAAGTTGCGTTAATAAAAGCATATGTCCAAAGCCAATGAATGAATGAGTCAAGCATTTGCTAAATACTTAGTTTGCGCTTAGCATAGGGTACACAAACAGAAAAACAAGATAGTTTCTCTTCTAAAAATATGATTCTTGTAACCAAGCAATAATGTTCTAAATTGACTAATTAAATACAATTTTCAGCAACAACAACAACAAAAAGACTATGGTCCTAAAAAAAATCTAGGAACTTTTTAGTCCCGGATAAAACACAATCCAGTTTTCCTTATGAATCTCAGTTCAGTAATGAAGTACACAATAAAAAACCAAAAGAGTGAACATAAAAACCAAAGGCAGTTCCTGTTCTGAAGGCGCTCCCATCCGCTGGGGACGACAACACATGGAAAGTTTCACAATGCCTAGAGTGCAGCAGCAAAGCTAATTTAATGCTATTTCCCCTGTTAAAATGACACCAATTTCTGATGCTGAATTACTCGACAACACCAAATGTGTCTTGGGTAACAGTACGCCAGCGTTTCGTGGCAAGAACTTTCCTTTCTGGGTCTCCAGGAAGTGTAACTGAAGCACCCATAGGAGAAGTTGCCAGGCTATATCTCCACAGGACCATAGCTAAGGCCACTAGGCTGGACAGAACGCTACTCCCAAGGCTCTTGGATCCAGGGTTCTGGACTCTCTCCACCAGGACTTGAGGAGACCGATTAAGGTGGAAGTAGTGGTTTGACTTGCCTAGCCTGCTGCCTCCTCTATCTCTGCTTCAGTCATGCTGACTGCCTTGTTGGCGACAGTTGGGGAAGATGGCTGGCTCCTCCTTAGGAGTTGGTCCCCCTCTGTATGACTGCTGTGAAGGCTGAGCTCAAAAACCACAACTGCTGGATTGGGGTGCTGCCACTCCCAGGGCTCCCGTTCATTCATGGCAGCTGCTCAGCCACGGTTGCTGGTGGTGATAAGGAAACAGGCTCCTAGGCTCAGCCTACATCGACACGGCTCTGTGCAGCCTAGGTCCCATTGGAAGAAGGGCATCATTAGCAAGCTGGAGCATTTCCAGAGGACAGTGATAAGAACGAGGAAGGGACTGGCAGCAAGGCTGCTTGGACGGTCCTGGTGAAGTGACGACAGAGAGAACACGGTGGCTGTGCTCAGTGTTGGGGAAGTCTGTCACGTGAAAGAGAGATTAGCCGTATTCTGGTCTGTATCCATTTAAGGAAGGACCTCCGAACACTCCGACCAATCATTTTAACCCACAATTCTACTGAGGTCCCAAAAGCCATGTTCTAAGTTGGCAAAGGACCTACTGTGTTCAAGGCACTGTGCTAATGATACAGTGACAAAAACAGTCCCTGCCCTCAAGCTTACATTCTGGTGGGGAAAACAATTTGTATACAGCTTTAGAGATACTAAATATTTAAAAAGTAAATATAAGGCAATGAGAAGGAGCAAGCACTCATAGTTGGGGGGAGGCCTTGGGAGACAGCCTATTGCTGTAGTGATAGAATATGGAAGGTTTTTCTATGGGAAAATCAGTAAGACGGTTTAAATGAATGTGTGTGAATGCTGTAATGTTTAATAATTTTGAACCTAAATTATTTGAACCTAAAAATAATAGGGAACCTGTAGAGCTTCTTGACCACAAGAATGATAGGCTCAAGCTTGTGCTTTAAGACTATCACTTTGGAGGGGGGCAGTTGGGTGGCTCAGTGGATGGAGTCAGACCTAAAGAAGGGAGGCCGTAGGTTCAAATCTGGCCTCAAACAGGTCTGCATTATGTGACCCTGGCCAAGTCACTTAACTCCAATTGTCTAGTCTTTACTGCTCTTCTGCCTTGGAACCAATACAGAGAATTAATTCTAAGATGAAAGGTAAGGAATTTTAAAAAGGTTTAAAAAAAAAAGAATATCACTTTGGCAGCTCAGTGGAGTTTTATTTGGAAAGGTGAGAACCTAGAGGTAAAGAGAAAATTAGAAGATTATTGTATTAGCACAGGTGAGAAGTAAGGATAAGGGTCTGAACTAAAACAGTGGCCATGTGGGAGGAGAAAAATTATAACTAGGAGAGGTACTTCAGAGGTAGAACTGATAAGACTTAGCAATTTATTGGACCTGTGTGAGGGAGTGAAGCCACAAGGATATTTATAGTTATCAACCTGCGTGACTAGAAGGATGAAGGCACTCAAAATAAAGGATGGGTTTGGAAGGAAAAATAATTCTATTTTGGATGTGTTGACTTTTTGATGTCTATGTGACATCGCCTTGAAAATATACAACAAGCAGCTGTTAATGTAGGACTGAAGTTTAGGAGAGAGATTAGGGCCGTGTTGGCAAACCTATGGCACTCATGCAGGAGGGAGTTGCTTTCTCTGAGAACATTTCTCCCATCACCAGCCCCTCTGCCCAGCAGCCCAATAGGAACGCTTCCCCCTCCCCTGTGGGTGCTCACATGCAGCATGAAGGTTGCAGTTTCGGCACTCAGTCTCTAAAAGGTTCTCCATCCCTGGACTAGGGCTACTAATGAGTCACCTCTGTGGACATGATAATTAAACCCATAGTGTTAGGGGTGGGCCTGACTTAGGCAGGCCAGCATCCTGTTACTTCATGTTTAACATAGGAACAAAATGAGAGAAACTCATAGGCCATTCACTATTAACAAAAGGAAGTTTAATTAGCTATCACATCAAAAGGATATTCAACAAGGATACGATACTCCAACACTTAGCTTGGGTTGATACACTTTCTCCCACATCTCCATATGATACAAATTGAGTCAGCAGGGAAGGATGGGGCGACCCCTACTCCACCGGAACGGCCCTTTTTGTGCCACTAGGTTTCCAAAGAGCCATTTCAATATGGCCAGACACTACCAAGAAGCTGCTTTAAGGGAAGTGTAGCTTGGGCTTTGACCTCTGGGCCATTTAAAGTCCCTGGTAATTGCTTTGCCACTCTTCATGGAAAAAACTAACCTGTTTCTGAGGAAGGATGAAATCCTAGTAAATGTCCTATCATATATAGGAACTGATGAAGTCATTAAAAGAGAAAGGAGCCTTGAGGTATACCCATAGTTAGGAGAATGATATGGATAAAAAGTTATCAAAAGAGCAGCCAAAGAAGCAAGAGGAGAACTCGGAGAAAATAGTGTTGTGAAAACCCAGGAGAAAAATCAAGCAAGAAAAGGCTGTGAATGTCAAACACTCAATCGACCAAGAGAATTATAACTAAGAAGAGTCCAGGACTATTTGCACTATGTCATGCTGCCTCGGTTAAGTGAAGGTGAGACAACTGCTTTTTGGAGGTGTTGAAGAGAAGTTGGAATATTTTTCCTTCTGGATATTTTCATAGACTTGGAATATATCAGGTCTCCAATGTCCAGTACAAAGCCCTGAGATCTCTTTCAATTCAGATTCTTTTTTAAGTACACAGGTAAGCAAAACACAAGATCTGAGAAAGCGCCAAGAACACTTTCAAAAGGGTTCCATGAAAACATTGAGGTGAGCCTTGAAAAACAGGATTCTGTGAAACCCAGAGGTAAGGAGAGCAGGCATTACAGGGTCGGATTCAAACAGCTCACCAGGGTACATGGAAATGGAAAAGAAGCTGACAGACTAGTTAGGTTGGAAAATAAGGGGCATAAATCGGAGTAATATGAAATGTAACTAAAAAAAAAAAGTTGGAACTCATTTTAAAGGGCCCTAAATGCCAGGATTATTTTTTTTAATACCCATCTACTGGTGGTGTTAAGTAGCCACAACATAAGGTACGCTTTTTTTTGCCGCATTGTTTTATTGATTTTTTTTTTACATTAAATACATTTATGGGTTATTCCCACTTTGTGAGGCCTCTTGTAACAAAGTAAAATAGTTAAACAAAATTAACAATACAGCAAATTCTACTGAAAGTATGAAACATTTAACATTTGTAGCACTCCCCAACCTCTTTATTGTTTTAACAAAAATCCATTTTCTTTCCCTCCCATCTCCTACCCAATTGGGGAAAAAGAAGAAAAATATTTCTTGTAACAAGTTCAGAGCTAAGCAAAAATAAATTCCCCCAATGGCTATATACAAAAAAAAAAATACATTTGTCTAATCCTGCACCTTAAATCTATCGCTTTTCTGTAATGGACAGCATATTTCATCATTTATCTGTTGGAATTAGGGTCATTATATTTATCATAATTTATACAGCTTTCCAAGTTGTTTTTTCCTGTGTAGTTTTTATACAAATCATTCTACCAATTCTGCTCATTTCCTTATTTGTTTATAAAAATGCTCAAAACTGTTCTTTTTTAAAACATTTATGTTATAATATAATAGAAATAAATTGTTCTAGTTTTATTTCACTTTACTTCAGAACATGTAAGTCTTTCATTGTCTTTTTGAAATCACTAATTTCAGGGAAAGTAGGTGGTTCAGTGGATAGTGAGCCAGGCTAGAGACAGGAAGTCCCAAATTCAAATTTGACCTCAAACATTTCCTGTTTGTGTGACCCTGGGCAAGTCACTTAACCCCAACTGCCTAGCTCCTACCACTCTCTTGTGTTGGAAACAATACTTAGTAGTGATACTAAGACTGAATGTAAGGGTTTAAGAAAAGGAGAAATCCTCTATTTCCTAATTTCTTACAATGCAGTACTACGTCATAAAATTCCTATACCACAACTTCTTCAGATATTCTTCAATTGTTGGAACATCTTCATAGTTTCTATATTTTTGTGACACCAGAAAAAGCTACTACAAATACTTTTGTACATAAAAGACCTTTTCTTGAAAATGACCAAATAAAATAATGTTTAAAATCTTAAAAAATAAAAGACCTTTTCCTCTTTTACCTCTTTTGGGTCTAGGGCTAGCCGTGATATATCTGGATCAAAGGGCTCATGAGCACTGTTTAGCAACTCTTTGTACAATTTGAAATTGTTCTCCAAAATAATTGTGCTCTTTCACAGATCCAGCAGCAGCATATCAATGTACTTGTTCCCCTGCAGCTCCTACACCATTTTTCATTTCCCATTTTGTCATCTTTACCTCTGAAGGGTTATGAAGTGGAATCTCAGAATTGTTTTAATTTACATTCTCTAATTATTTGTGGCTTGTAGCATTTTTTTCATGGATTTGTAGGGAGCCTGAGTTTCTTCTCAAGAACTTTTTGTTCATATGCTTAAAACAATTTATCAATTGAGGAATGGCTCTTTTTCCTATAAATTTGAATCCGTTTCTTATGTTTCTGGGAAATGAGAACTCTATCAAAGAAACTTGCTGCAAAGATTTCTTTCTCCCAGTTGTTTCACTTTATCATATTTGTATAAATTTTTTTAAAAATTGATATAATCAAAATTACCCATTTTTTCATCTGTGGTCCTCTCTATTCATTGGTCACGAACACTTTCTGATCCACAGATCTAAGTAGTCTTTTTCTCCTATTCCACTAATATGTTTAGGATGTCCTTTTACATCTAGGTCACATATCCATTTGAAGCTTACTTACTTCATTTAATATATAAAGTGCTGATCGGAATCGAATTCCTTCCATACTGCTCTCCAATTTTCCCAGGAGCTGTCAAATAATTACTCTTCTCTTAGTAGTTGAGGTCTTTGGGTTTATCAATACTAAGAACATTAGATGCACTTGTTTCTGTAGGTTGTATATCTAATCTCTTTCACTAATCAATCTATTTCTTAACCAGAACCAAATTGTTTTAATAATAACTGCTTTGTATTATAGGTTGAGATCTGGCACTGCACCGCTAAGTCCCTTTTGTTCCCATCTCTTTTCAACTTTTTCATTATATGAATCTCGTTATTTTTTCTAGTTCTATAAAGTAATCCTTTGGTAGTTTTGTATGTCATTTAATAAGCAAATTAATTTAGGTAGCATTGTCCATTTCATTACATTGGCTCATTCTACAAATAAACAGTATTTTCCCAATTAATTGGGCCTATTTCTGTAAACAGCTTTTTGCAGTTGCATTTATATATATGTATACATATACATATTTCTTGTAAGTATCCTAGAATATAGACTCAATCTTTTATACGTTCTATAGTGATCTCTAGAGTGATAGACTTGAAAACCATCTACAGAGAAATAATAAAACTCATGGAAGCAAATTAGATTTGACAACTGAGAAAATATAGGGGGGCAGGAGGCAGCTAGGTGGTTCAGTGGATTGGGAGCCAGTCCTAGAAACAGGAGACACTGGGTTCAAATTCAGCCTGAGACACTTCCTAGCTGTGGGACCATAGCCTTTACCTCTCTTCTACCTTGGAACCAATACCCAGTACTGATGCTAAGATGGAAGGTAAGGGTTTTTTCAAAAGTGAATGTAATGAAATTATAACTATCAAGCAGGACTTGAATGAAGAAATATGAGAAGATTCCACCAAACACTCCTCCCTTTCAGAGGGTGGGAATTGCATGACAGTTACACATTGCACAAGTTTTCATTTTTCATTGTATCAATTAGTTGTGCAGAATTTTTTTTTCTTCCTCTAAAAAACATCATTTTATATTACGGGATCTTGGAATATTTTTTGTTGCTTGGTCTTTTCAATTGAAACCAGTCACCAGTTGTCATCTTCATGACCTTATTTGGGGTTTTCCTGGCAAAAAATACTGAAGTGGTTTGCCATTTCCTTTTCCAGCTCATTTTACAGATGAGAAAACTGAAGCAAATGCGATTAAGTAAGTGACTTGCCAGGGATCAAACAACCAGTAAAGTCTGAAGCCAAATTTGAACTCAAGTCTTCTTGACTTCAATTTCAGGGTTCTATCCACTGTGCCACCTCCCTCCCACATATGGAATATTTTACATGCCAGATTTCTAGATAAGGGAAGAATTTATGACATGAGATAGATTTATAGGATATAAGATAGATAATTTTGTTTATACCAAATTTAAAAGGTTTTATGTAAACAAAACCAAGGCAACCTAAATTATAAAGTAAGAAACTGGGAGGAAATTTTTAGAGCAAGTTTCTCCAATAGAGCCCTCATTTCTCAAATATATAGAGAATTGAGTCTAATTTATAAGAATATAAGACATTTCCCAATTGATCCCCAATATTTCAAAGGATATAAATAGGCAGTTTTCAGATGAAGAAATTAAGCTATCTTTGGCTAAATGAAAAAATGTTCTAAAACTCTACTGAGAAATGCAAATTAAAATAACTCTGAAACACCACCTCACACCTAGCAGACTGTCTGACAGAAAAGGAAAAAAGACAAATATTGGAGGGGATGTAGAATTTGGGACACTAATGAATTGGTGATGGAATTGTGAATGGATCCAGTTTTTTGGGGATCCGTTTGGAACTATGCCCAACAGTTGGACTATAAATCTATGCATACCCTTTACTAGGTCTGTATTTGAAAGAGATTAAGGAAAGAGGGTGCTATATGTAAAGAAATATTTATAGCAGCTCTTTTTGTGGTAAGAAAGAATTAGAAATTGAAGGATGTCATCAGTTGAGGAACGGCTAACCAAGGTGTAGTATATGATTGTGATAAAATGCTCTTGTGCTTGAAGAAATGACAAGCAGGAAGATTTCAGAAAAAAACAAACCTCTGCATAGTGAAGTAAGCAGAAGAGATCATTGTACACGATCACAGCAATACTGTATGATCAATGATCAATGACTTAGTTATTCTCAGCAAAATAATGATCCAAAACGCTTCCAAAGGACTTAGGATGAAAAATGCTCAATGCCTCCAGAAAAAGAATTGATAAGATTGAAGCATTTTTGAAACTTTATCATTCTTGGCTTTGTTTTTGTTTGTTTTTGATCTATGTCAGTGATGGCAAACCTTTTAGGGATGGAGTGCTGGACCCTGCCCCACCCCACTCCCCAAGCCAAGTGCCTCCCAAAGACCTCTTGCTGTCCCCCTACCCACACTGAGTGTGCAGGGCATGCCCTGCCCCCTCTTATGCACCCACCCCTACACACACACACACACACACACACACACACACACACACACACACACAAGAAAGTGCTCCCATTGGGCTGCTAGGTAGATGGGAGGGTGAAGTGATGAATGTACTCAGCAAGTATAGGGAGGGGGAGGGGAGTCACCTGGAAACTCTGGTCCCTTCCAGCTTTGCTGCCAGTGAGCTGCTCCCCCCCAACCCCCCCCCCCCCCCCCCCCCCCCCCCGGCACTCCCACTGGCTGCTGGGCAGAGGGGCAGGGGAGAGGGGTAGGGAACATTTCCACAGGAGTCCCTCTGCCTTTCTAATAACAAACTCTTGGGGTTGGGGGCCACATGCTCTTTGTGCCCTCTTTGGTTCCCATGTAATAGGTTAGACATCACTGTCTATATTATCTTTTGCAATACGGCTAATATGGAAATATTTTGCATAAGTCCACATATGTAATCGATACCAAATTGCCTGCTTTCTCAAGGAGAGGAAGGGGAGAAGGGAGAGGATTTGGAACTCAAAACCTGGGAATGTCAAAAACTTTTATTTATATGGAATTGAGAAATAATCTAATCTAATATAAATGTTAAAAAATTTTAAAATACTGTTATCGGTGATGGCTCTCTAGGAGTGGGAGGGAAAAGGACATTTTTGGCCCCTCAGGAAGTGGTTTTGAGGTATTTATTCTCACCAGAAACCTACTCTCGGCCGAACCTGTACTTCACTCCTTTTCCAAACAGAAGCAACAAGTAACAACTCCAAGTACTCAAGGCTCAAGGTGTTGCTTTACCAGAATCTAAGCTTCAGGTAGACAGCCAGCCCTTTGCGGCCAGTTCCCTTCTCCAATTCAAATGCACAGGCAACTTCCAGTGGGGCAGCAATCCCCGGATTTTCAAACTAAAGCCAAGGAAGCAGCCCGAGGGCGGGCGGCCTGGGTCAGGCATTTGTGGACAGAAACCCTAGAACCGTGGCTACTTCCAGCCCTTCTTTCCCAGAGTGGAAGGGAAGACAGACGGTAATCAGAGGACCCTGGAGAATGGGAGCTGCAGTTAATTGGTATTGAGCCAGGCTAGGAAATTTCCACCAACTTCTCCCTTAATCCCAAGGACTCAGAGTCGCTATGGCTGAAGAGAAACCCTTCCCCTCCCCACCCACACCAAGCCCCTTCCTTCTCCCTTCCAGCCTCCTCTGAGCCCCTGGGAAACAGCATCAAGCTTTCCTTTAGCCTAGACCTCTTCTCACACTCACAAGAGCCCGGATTCCACCCTGCACACGCAGTCAGGACTTGGTCCACTCGCGCTCTCCTCCTCTTTGCTGACAGACATCCTCTTTGCTGACTTTCCATCATCCCTCTCTCTGCCTCTAGTACAATGTAACAGTTCACTTATCCATCTGTATCACTCTCTCCCCTAGAGCCTTGCTACAATAATCTGCGGGCCTCCAGGGCACCACAATGTAAACAGCCAGCCCGGGTCTCATACTGAACCACTGCCTAGTGGCCATCTCTAACTGGAGGTTCCCCTAAACCTGTTCCTTCCCTTTTTTCTTTGGGAACCACTGACATCCCTTCCCATCTCATCACCTAGATTTGGAACCAAAGCGTCTTCTTTTGGGGTGAATTCCCTCTCCTTTTCACTCTACCTGCACATCTCTCAAGTCAGGACCTAATCATCTCCTTTCCTAGACTTTTTCAAAACCCTCCCCTTCCGGTCCAATGTCCACATAGCCACCAAAACTCTGACCATGTCACTCCCTTGCTCAAAAATCTTCTATGGCTCCTCAGCCTGACATTTAGAATCTTTCATATTTATCTGCCTTTCCAGATTTATTCCACATTACTACTCTTCTTCATAAATTCTAGGCTCTACCATTCAGAGATCTATGAGAAAGAACACTATCCACATCCAGAGGAAGAACTGTGGGAGCGGAAACACAGAAAAAAGACAACTGCTTGATCACATGGGTCAATGGGGATATGATTGGGGACATAGATGCTACAGGATCACCCTAGTGCAAACATTAATAATGAGGAAATGGGTCTTGATCGATGGCACATGTTAAACCCAGTGGAATTGTGTCAGAAACGGGAGTGGGTGAGGGGAGGGGAGGGAAGGAACATGAGTCTTGTAACCATGGAAAATTATTCTAAATCATCTAATTAAATAAAATTAATTCGAGGTTCTAGCCAAACTGTGTACTACCTGTTTTCTGCATTCTACATACCATTCCCGAATGGAATTCTACTTCTTCACCTCCACCTTATAAAAATCTCTAGTTTCGTTTGATTACATGGGTCGAGGGGGACATGGTTGGGGATGTACACTCTCAATGATCATCCTAGTGCAAACATCAACAACATGGAAATAGGTTCTGATCAAGGTCACATGTAATACCCAGTGGAATTACATGTTGACTGTGGGAAGGGGAAGGGGGAGGGGAGGGGAGGGAAAGAATAGGATTCTTGTAACCAAGGAATAATGTTCTAAATTAGCTAATTAAATAAAATCTTCAACAACAACAAAAAAATCCCTAGTTTCCTTCAAAGGTCTCAGCTCAGGTGCTACCTTCCATTCAAAACCTTCCTGTTAGAGCACTTTCTCCATCCTCAATTTACCTTTTATTATAATTGTGAATAAGATGCATCCCCACCCAATCAAAGTTTCTTGAAGGCAGACACTATTTCAGTCTTTGTCTTTGTATCTCAGAACCTAATCCAGTAGCTTACAGATATCAAACATATAATAAACATTTAACTGAATTGGTGGTGGTTGTTCAGTTGTTTTCAGTAATGTACAACTCTTTTTTACTCCTTTTGGGGAGGGGGAAGGAACTTGACAAAGATACTAGAGTAGTTTATCATTTCTTTATCCAGATCATTTTACATATGAGGAAAGGGAGGCAAACAGGATTATGCGACTTGCCAAGGGATATACTGCTAGTGTCTGAGGCTGAATTTGAACTGAGCTTAGGAAGGCCCCGTGCTTTCTCCACTGTGCTCTACCATTTTGCCACCTAACTTCCCTATTTAATTTAGTTGGCTATTGGCTGTTCACATTTTATATTTGGTTTTCTGAAAGTAGGACAAATTATACATATGTACACATTGTAAGTATAATGTTAATAAATAATAAATAATGTTAATAAAGACTGTCAGGTAGGTAGGAAAAGCACTAGAGATCTCAAGTCAAAAGGCTTAAGTCCTGAATTCTAGCTCCACTTCTTTTTTAATTGATCCCGGGTAAATCATCACCTCTCTGGGGCCTAAATTTCAATCAATCAACAAGTATTTATCAAGAACTTACAATGTGCCAAACACTGTGCTAGGCATCAAGTCACATCTTTAGAGCCAACATCAAAACCATTTGTGTTCATTTTTATATATAATAATAAATATTATAAACTGCCGTAATGTAAAATGAATGCTATGCACTTGTAAGCCATTATTATTCATTACCTAGCAATTTATTTTCAACCCTAAGTTCTTCAGATCTACTTAGTGCCTTTACAAGTAGTCTAAAGGATAAAAAACTAATAGAACTTTCAGAGAATCATTTTATTTTCCTCCTTAACCAGCATGAGAAAGAAAGATAACAACACTCTTTTCAAGATCCCCTTGCACACTACAGCAATTTATTATCATTATCATTATTAACGGAAACAAACTAGTGCTATCAGGCCACTTGAAGACAGAAGGTCCCTCTCACCCTGAAGCTGGGCTTCTCCAATAATCATCACTATTGTCAAAAACTAAAGTAACTCTGTAACGACTGGCGTATGTCTGACTTCCACTACACTCACCCCGGAGATCCGCCGTGTCTATCACTGGTCTTAAGAAATATCTCAACTGCAAAATGTGCTGTACTTAAACAGAAAAGCCAGCTTTGTACGATAATCACAGTTTCATGAACAATCCTCTTTTTTGTTGTGTATATGGAAGTGTTCATTTGAATGGGGCTTTAAGTTCTATTTTAAAAATTACTGGAAATAGGATTAAATGGACAGATAGAACGTACTGGCGGATACTTATACTGATAAAGATGGAATAATGCGGATGTACCCCCTTCCCTCTTTGAAAGTATTATACACATCTGCTTGGCTGATACAACTCTAATTGGACCCTAAGTGTACTTTAATCTATATGTAAATGACATTTGACAGTTCTTTAGTATGGCCCATGCAAGCTGCCATAGTCAAACTGGTTTTTCCTTGTTCTCGACGCCCAAAACAAAACCACATTTCAAAGATCAATAACTCAGCATCTGTGTCACGTTCAGCTTAAAACTAGTAAAGTGGAAAAGATTCCACGATTAAATGAAAGCTGACGCAGAATTTGAAGAGGAACTAAACTTGATTTAGAGTGAACCTAAATGCCTAAAATTCATCAGGAGATGATACATTTAGAATGCCAAAAGTGAAATGCTAAACTTCAAGAGTTTAGGGAAAAGATTCATGATATTATGAAAGAAATTAGTCCGACCAAATTAATTCAGTCAGCCAACCATAAAATCCCATGAAACTTCTAGGAGATCATTTGAAAAAAGTTTAATCCAGGTTACCTCTCCAATGAGATGAGTGAGCCATTAAAGAAGCCATATTGGAGATAACTTTATAAAAAGAGTAAATGTAACCCATAGTGTTCCACTCTTTGCTCCACAAACATAAGTATTCAATAACAGCAACCTGTAACAATAAAATATTAATGCTTCTACTGCAATGAAGGCAAAGTCAGCAAGCCAGAAGTGACTTTTGATTAAGAGTTATATAGCAATTGGCTCAGTTTAGAGGCAAAAATAAGGGCGTAGGATACTTTTCAAATATTGCAGCATTCCATGTCTTCTAATCAAAATAAGAATGAGGCAAAAGAAAGACACTAATCTTTAAGGGAAAAAAGGACTAGACAAGTAGAGCAGACAATTACAGCTCCAGGACTGGTTCTATTCTATCAGCCTGTAGCCACTTAATGTCGCTGTTACTTATTTTCCCCACGTATAAAAAGTCAATACTGTTTTTCTCTTGTCTAGCTTGGAATTAGTCTTTAAGCTTCTTGTAGATATATAGTTATTAATGTCATCTACTAACCAACATGGTTCTGGTAAATACAAGATAGTACAAAGTAGATGTCACTTCATTTTAGAAAGGAGTTTTGTTTTTGTTTTCTTTTTTTTTTTATAAACCCTTACCTTCCATCTTGGAATCAATGCTGTGTATTGGCTCCAAGGCAGAAGAATGGTAAGGGCTAGGTAATGGGGGTTAAGTGACTTGCCCAGGGTCACACAGCTGGGAAGTGTCTGAGGCCACATTTGAACCTGGGACCTCCCATCTCTAGGCCTGGTTCTCAATTCACTGAGCTACCCAGCTGCCCCCAGGAGTTTTGTTTTTAGTGTAGCATGGGAGGCAGTGATAATCAATTTTTTGATGGTAAGGTTGGGTTTTTTGTTTGTTTATAACATGTTAACTAATAAGAAAGTTCTACAGTATTTTCTGGCTAGCTCCTTTAAGTTTTTTTCTCTTGTCAGGGTCTTTCAAAAGAAAGGAAGAAAAAAATTCAAGAATAATACTGAAAGCCCCAACAACTGGCTTTAGCAAATTTACTCCCACTATCTCACTGGAATTATTGTCTTGTTTCAATGTCCTATCTTGTAAAATGAAAAGCAATATAGTGATTCCCAAATCGGGAAAACTTGGGCTCAAGTGTTCCTCTCTGCCGTATATTAGCTCTACTGGCAACTCACTAAAACTATCTTGATAGTTTCCTTACAATTCTGGACACATACATAAATGGAGAGATTTCAAGAATTTATATACTCCCTTTGTTTTTGCAGATTCCCCTTAGAATATCAATCAATGAGATAAAAATATTCTTTACCACTGGTCATTAATTATTTCCTCAAGAATAAGTGATGGGGACAGTTAAGTGGCTCAGTGGATAATCAAGTCGAGAGAGAGAGAGAGAGAGAGAGAGAGAGAGAGAGAGAGAGAGAGAGAGACAGAGAGAGAGAGAGAGACAGAGACAGAGAGACAGAGACAGAGAGAGGGAGAGAGAGAGACAGAGAGAGACAGAGAGAGAGAGACAGAGAGACAGAGAAAGAGACAGAGAGACAGAGAAGAGAGAGATAGAGAGAGATCCTGGGTTCAAATATGGCCTTAGCCACTTCGTAGTTGTGTAACCCTGGGCAAGCCACTTATCATCTGCTCTTCTGCCTTGTAACTAATATATGATATTGATTCTAAAATGGAAGGTAAGAGTTTTAAAAAAGAGAGAAAGAATGATTGAGGGAGAGGCAGTATTCTATGGTGGGAAATCCAGCCTTGGAGGCAGAATAACCTGATTCTAAGTCCCATAACTATGTGCAAGTCACTTACCTCTCAAGGCTCTAGAAGAGAGGTGTCAAACACTTCTCAGCTGCCAATATATCATATAAAAAATGCAATTGGGCAATATTTGACAAAATAAATAAAAATACAATACAATATAGATAATGCTATTGTGTGTGTGTGTTTTAAGCGGAGTACAGAGATCCTTACATTTTTTTTGGCACTTGTCCCTTTATACCTTTGAATTTGACACCACTCCCCTAGGTAACACTTTTAAGACTATAAATTTCAGAAAAGGTGCAAACCAGTAAGTTTCCTCAAAGGGATTTCCTTTTAACCAATGAAATCACAGGCTCAATCCATGTATGAATGATAAATATCAGGTTCCAAATAGGCAATTTAGCTCAAAATATATATAAAGGAGTTTGTATTTTCAGATCTGAACCCAAGGCTCACAGTCAGCAAAGACCATAAAAGAGCATCATCAGTAAAGATTCTGAATTCCTATCATGAATTTATGGTCACTTTTACTAGTGGAGACACAGGAATTCAAATGTACTCACTGGTAAGTTGTAGCAGAAGCTGACCTTTGGATTTCTCATTAGTGGAAAAACATTTTTTTTTAATCAAACGTTTAGATTCCACTCTTTTACAGAGAGTAAGAGGAGGAAAAATAATTTTTTTCCATCCAATTGTTTGGCTCTTTCAAAAGAATCTATTTTTAAATTAGGTAAAAAAGCCCTATCAATATGTTTAGTTTCCCTCTGAAACAAATAAGGAAGATAAAGAGATTTAGTTGAAATGCAACTGGGTCATAATGTTATTTCCCACAGTTTTCCATCTCATTAACCAGGCCCAACACACAGATACCCTGTACTCTATTTGAAATCTATTCCACTTTTACTACTTGTGTAACTACTTAAGTTATTCTCCCATATAAATCTATACTTTTTTTTACCTTTGACAAGATCATACATATAGAGAAGCAAACTCTTCAAAAATTGTTATGTAGAAAGCTTTTCAGGTTATGCAGAAAAATAACACCATAAGAAGCCATTTACAAAAATCATTTTCCCCCAGTCATTATTCTCCTCCACTGGTAGTTAGCCATTATCAGAAGATGAAAGCCCCCATAGAGCAGGTTTTAGAAAAGAGAACTAAGGGAGAAGAAAGACAATATGGTTATAACAGCCAAAATGGGCCTCTTTAATAAGCACGGTGGGAACAGCTAATCAAGTGGAGTTCCAAGTTGTTTTAAAATATTGTTTCAGCCAACAGCAGTTGGAAAGATGCATTTTGATTCTTTTGTTTTTACATCTCCTTCATTTCCCGAAAAGTATTCCTTCCTCCTCCCCTAACTGGCCCGCCATTTCTAGTAACAAAGCCGAAAAAAAAATGAGTTAGGCAAACCTGCCCACAGGCCAGTTCAGGCTGATAGCACACCCCTTGTGCCACATCCAGGGTCCCCCACTCTTTAAAGAAGCTCCTCCTCCTCTTTCTTGGGGGCCCAGAAATAGCAATATTGTTTGTGGAATGCCCTGCGGGCTGAGAGTCTCCCTGAAATTCGCATTTGGTCTTTGGACCTGGGGCTAAAGCCTAAAGGACCATCTTCCAACTTCCTCCGGTAAAGATGCACGCGCGCACACACACACACACACACACACACACACACACACACGCACAAACACGCTACCTCTCGCCCATGCCTAGCAAACATACACCAACACACGATCCTTCGCCTGTCAATGGAATGACACCACCAGACTGAGCTTTCAGCCGATGGGAAGAACGACAGCACCAGCCAAGCTCTGGGTCTATCAGTGAGCACAGCCTAAAGTGACCAGCCCGGGGCAATCAGGGTCACCGAGGCAAAAGAGCTCCGCCTGACCCCAGAGAAACGGAGGATGACGCAGCCCCTCTCTGCCTCGAAGAAAAGCAGACCCGGGCAGCCTCCTCTTACCCCAAACTCAGCCGCCCCCCTCCCCCACCCAGCCCCCCTCCCAAAATCTTCCCCCCAAACCCGAGCTCCTCACGCCAGGAAGGGCCGCGCGGGCGCTCCCATTGGTGAGCGCCGCACCACCTCCCGGGCCTGGGCCCTCCGCCATTGGACGTCTAGGAGCTCATTTAGATGGAGCCCGGGCCCGCACCAAGAGGCCGGCAGGCAGGCAGGCCGGCCGGCCGGCAATCCTGCGGGCGGGTCAGAGCGATCCCAAGAGGACTGGCGGTGCCGAGGACGCTGGAGGCTTGGGGAGGAAGGACGGGATTCGGACAAGTTCCCCGGCCCAGGATTAGCGTCAGTCCACCCACCCCGGGCGGCCCCGGCCACCGGCGGCTACGCGGCCTGAGTGAGCGAGGCAGCGACGGCATCCGGTGAAGCCGACACCCGCGCCTCGGCCGCCCCCTTCTCCCCACAGCGGACACGCACACACCCGCGCGCACACACGCACTCACACACACCCGCGCGCGCACCACTCTTACACGGGTGGACAGAGGATGCAGTACAGTCCATCGCACCAGGAGAGGGAGGAGGCGAGCGCCGGAGTCCACACACACGCGCGCACACATACACGCACACGCGCGTACGCACATGCAACGCCTCAGAGCAGGATGTGTGGTAGGTAGGGTGAGAGGAGGCAGAGATGGGTGACACCGACATTCAGAATGACGGGAGAAAGGAGAGCCCCGCAACATTTGGGGATCGCCAGGGTTGGGGATGAGAACGAGACAGGAGACGGTGTCAGAAGGTGGCGATGGCAGCAGAACGCCCCTGGCACGGGGCTTCCCGCCCCCTCCCCACAGACCCAGCTCGGCCCCGGGCGACCCACCTGCAGCGGCCGCAGACGATCCGCCCCGGGCTTCGGGTCCCGCGCCTCGGCTCCTCCTCCGCTACGCGTCAGCCCCAGCTCCCTGGCAATCCCCGCCGCCGCCGCCGCCGCCGCCTGAGCGGCTGCCTGGCTTCCCCCCCGCGACAGGGGGAGGGGGTGGGGGCGCGGGAAGCTGAGGCTGCTACAGTCGCCTTCGATCGGCAGAGGCGGTGGTGGCGGCGGCGGCGGCTCCAGCTGGGACTCGGGCCACACGTCTGAGGGTTCTCTCGGCCGCTAGTTCCCAGGGTGGCCTCGGCCCCCGCTGTTCCCAGATCTTTTATACTGTGCAGCACCTCCAGCTGCAGCTCACCCCAACCTCCCCCCTCCCCCCGCCCCTCCCCCCTTCCCTGCCACCCCACTCCTCCTCCTCCTTCTTCTCCTCCTCCTCCTCGGGGGCTGCCTCTCAGGCCGCAGCTACTTCCTGTGTGCAGCAGTCCTAAAAGTCCTCCTGAGCCGCTGGGGGCAGGAGAGCTCGCTGGGAGAAGCAGACGGGGGTCTCGGACTGGAGGAGCGCCGGGGCAGGGGCCAGAGCCAGGCCTGGGCTGAGGCAAAGGCTGGGCGGCTGCGGCTCCGCAGACTGAAGGAGAGCTGGGCGGGCAGCCTCCGATGTCACAGGGAGGAGCCTGCTAGTTGTGCCCCCGCCCCACGCCACCTCCTGGGCCTTGGGGAGTGGGGACGCGTGGTGGCCTTCCTCCAGACTCTCCAACCTACTGGAGCGGTTGTTGGGTTTGTCTCGGGGGAGAGAGTGCGATTTACAGGAGCGTCCTAGCCCAACGCCTTACCCAATATGCTCCGATTACCCCGAGGAAGGAAGAGAAGCATCTCTCCCTTCCTAGTGGTGCAGAAAGTCCCCTGGACAGCGAGCCTGCTCCTGCTCCTGCTCCTTTTGGAATCGAATTCTTGGGGGTCTCACCAATAAAACTACACACAAAGTGTGAACACGTAGACGCGGCTCATAGTCTAGTTAAGGCCACGACTCCTGGGAGCTAACAGACGGATTCCACCTCGGGCCCTGGAGAAATGCGGGATTTGACAAAATAATGCCCCTCCCTGCTTCCCTTTTCTTTACTAGGGTCACTCTAACCTTTAAAAGAAAAGCACAAAGAACACTGAAAGTTTACAGCTGTGCTCTGTACCACAGGAACATTCCTTTGCCCGAGACATCCTGGCTTGGATGTGGTTATTTATTTACACTGTTTTAGTAGCTAAATTGGCAACATTTTAATTAGTTTTTGGTCTTCCGAGTAAATACCTTTCAAACTGAGAAAAATTCTTAGGACAGGCCGACATAAAAAATATCAGTTTAATAGTACTTAACCTATCCACTAAAGTGCAGAAGTAGCATTTATGTCATGCTCCCGGTTTTCCCAGGTTCTTAAAATTCATTGATTTGATACAGCAACCCAAGAGGTGGGGGGCGGGGGGAGGGGGAGGGGGAGGGGGGGTCATCACCATTTTACCGAAGAAAAAAGGCAAAGTACAAAGTCAGGAGTGAGATTGGGTGAGATCTAAAATGTCTGTCCTCTTGCCTTCTTCTCCACTCAGATCATGAGTCCAGACTTTTGTAACTGGTATATATCTCTGAAAAGATCACCAAAGAATACACAAGGAAAATGTGCGTGAAATGAAAAAGAAATCTGTTTCTTCAGTATAGTACAGGATTGTAAACAACCTAGTTATGCAGGAAAGGCTGAACAAGTGATGGGGGGAGGTTCCCCCTCTTCTTTTATCATAGACTGTAATTGTATGTTTCCTTTACAAGTCAAGCCAATTTCTTTGACATAAACTTTTGGTTTTGTGTGTGCTTTTGGGGGTATTGATATCTGTTGTATTACTATTTCAGCTATGAATATGGACATTAACATGAACAGTATGGATTTTGCATCCATGAATAATGGTACCTAGCTGTTTGCCTTGGGCGTACTATGTGAGCTCATCCATTTTTAAAATTCTGTTTTGTTTTCCTTTTTCAGCACAGTTCGACTACTTACCTTCTGGTGATATCACCTGAGCAGCCTGAGATCAGGCTATGAACAGTTCTATAGGATGAGGGCATAAAAGATGACTTTAAAATTCTATTCAACCCTAAGGGCTTAATCCCTCTCTTTGGGGTCTTCAAAATGTGTTTCTCTTTGAGATTAACCTGCTTGTTTTTGTGAAGGATGTTAAACTTCTTTTATATTGCCCTATGCCTTGGCAGACATCTTTAGGGGACATTTCCGGTGCCCTGTGGCATCATAAAAACCCAGAGTAAGTTTTGATCTGCATCTACTGTGGTGCTTACTTCATGTGTGCAAAGGCAGTTTGAATAAAAGGTCCACAACATGAAGGAAAATAATGGACAAAAAAGTAGTGTAATACAGACTCCTTTGACCTATTCCCTCACCTGCCCCAAGGCTGAGCAGGTTAGATTTTGCCCCTCCCCGGTGATTCTCCAGTACCCTTAAGGTGATTTGGGAGTTGTCTGTTGGCTCTGCAAAGGACTCAAAACCCCCTAATGGTGTTCCCTCAATTGTAAGGATGTTCCATTTAGTTTTTACAAAGAATGTTTTCTTCGAAAGGTATAATAACAGATATGCAAACATACTCTCCCAACCCATACTCCCCGAATGCATGGAGACAGATCCTTCTCCCACTTTGCACTACCTCAGTCCCTAGGAGAGGAATTAGGTGCATAATTTAGCTCAGTTCCCATAGAGCACAGTCCCATCCTGTCCCATTTGGTGACTCAGGTGTACAAGTCTTACATCAACAGCTGCCTTTCAGACCTCTCAAAGGGAATGGCCTATATAGCATCTTAACCTCCACATCCCAAACGGAACTGATTAGTTTTCCCCTGTACTCCTCTCTTCTTCCTAACGTCTCTCTTACTGTCCTCTCAGTCACCCAGGCTCGCCAGCTTGGTGTTATTGACTCCTTTCTCTCACCCCAACTCCTTCATAATCAAGCAGTGGTCAAGTCCTATGACTTCTAGCGTTGTAACATCTCTCATGTACATCCTCTTCTCTCCTTTGGCACCACAGCCACTCTGATTCAGGCCCTTATCACTTCATGCCTAAACTATTGCAATAGCCATGTTGGATACCTTCAGGGACTCTAGATAGCCCTAGGCTAAGAGGTAACCTAGAAAAAGCATGTTCTCTGACTGGAGAATGGAGTGCTCACAAGTGTCAACTCGGGATTCCTGCTGTGAGACCCTCCTTCCTCCCCCAAATGTACTATGATGCATTCTAGAGCTTTCTACTTCCACGGGCAGGTTCTGACTCTCACTTTTCTCCATTCTTGAGCCCTCCAGACCCACAATGTTCTTTCCTTGCTCCCAGAATACCCCCTAGGCAAGGCAAGGGAATAAAAGGAAGGAATTCTTCATTTCCTTCTCCTGGCAGTGGTATCAAACTCAAATAGAAATGGGGGCCACTAATCCATATATAAGGATCCCTTGTGGGTGGTATATTGATCTAGTTTTAAGATGTAACATTGTTTTTCTTGCATTTTTGCTTATGTGTTAAATCTTTCCCAATTACATTTTACTCTGGTTGGGTCAGATTGCAGGTTTAACATTTGTGCCTCGTGGCCTGGTAATATGCCATTGTCAGTATACTATTTTTTCCGTCATTTTCCAGTTGTTGGGCATATACTTTGTTTCCAGATTTTTTGTATCATGAATTATGTCAAAATATGTTTCCTCATAAAGGTCTTATCTTGATGCCCTTAGGGCAAAGTACCTGTAAATGGGATCTCTGAGTCAAAGAGTATAAATGGTTTAACAATTTTTCTTATGAAATCCAGTTTCTACCCAAGCCTGAAGCATTTTGCTTTCTGCTGCATGTGGAAGGAGAATGACTGTTGGCTTTCTTTGAACCTTTGCCCATACACTTCACTGATGTTAACTGCCCTGCTTTGCTTCTTTGGCTCACCCTCCAAAAGTATCCTAGGCCAGCAGGGGCCAAGCCCATCTTATCAGGAAGAAATTGCTCCATACTCTTAAGTAACTTTCACCTCTTTTAATTTCTCTGATGGCTTCTGCATCTGCAAAGTAGAAACCGTTTTGAACAGGTCTGGGGCATGTCTCATCCTCTGTATACTTTCTTAGGTTCTATAGTCTCTGCCTAGTGAGTCTCTACTCTATGAAATCAGCAAGTTTTTCTTTCATGCAGTATGATAGGATCAGTCAAGTGCTTCTTGAAATGTCTTGTTTCATTGTACTGAACGCCTGACTCAGTGGCAGTGAACCTCTGGTACAGGTATCAAAGATGGCACCCAGAGCCCTCTGTAGAGAAAGGCAAAGGGACTCCATTGGAGCTGTTTCCCCGTCTCCACCATGCCTGACAACATTTTTTCACATTCCCTGCCCCTCTACCCAGCCACCAATGGGAGCACTTCCTCCCTCCCCTGTGTGTGGGGTGGGGGCACAGAGTTCCTAAAAGGTTCACCATCACTGTCCCAAATTCTTCTAAACAATCCATGTAACTCTAGGCTGTCTGACCTTAATTCTATGCTTTTCCAGGCACAGAAGCTGACCCTGTTACTCTGTCAATTTATCCACTTTTCCACTGTTTTAGGGCTTCTGAGGGGAGAGACGTGGTTTTTGTCTGGCAAAGAGGGCCCAGGTTCCTCGGATACCACAGGAGCTAATGTCCATGCCCAACGTATGGGCACCATTATCTCTAAACTTAATCAAGACATGCAGTTTCTCTGTAGGAATGTCTTCTCTGGACACTGCTCACATGTTGTTGGGATGTGGTGTGGCCCATGTGCTTAACAGAAGCTCTGCAAAGTTAGCTGCCAACCCAGCACTTCAGGCTTCGCTCTTCCAGTGTCGTAACTAACGGTTCCAAGTCGTTCACGTCCCCAACGACTTTTCTCCATCATATGCTAAAAAGTGATTGGTGCCCCCCCCCACCCCCAGCCTTGGGACATGGGCTCAAACTGAAAAAAAGCCAGCTGGCCAGATGAAACCAGCCTTTCTTGTGTTTCACGACAGAGCGTGCTGGCTCACGTCAGTCCTTTCCCCCCGGCGATCTGTGCGAATCCGACCCTTCCTTGTTTGGTGGGGCTGTCGCCTAAGGTCTGCCTGATCCTGGAACGCTCGCTGTGCTCTTCCACTGTCCCTAGAGGACATCTAGACAGCTCGGGGTGTCCCTGAAACATTCCGCATCCCGTCCCGAAGGGCATGCATTTGCCTCAGATGGGTTTCAGCCTCGGCCTCTCCTCCCTCTGGATGGTGGCGCCCGGGACGCCGGCTCGCACCTCCTGTGAGCCCCGCAGATAGAGTGTGCCCGCGTCCACATCCCATTGTGGATCACAGTATCCCACTAGGATGCTGAAAAGGACGTTATTCTCTCATCAAGCCTCCAGGAAGGGCAGGCAGATGAGAGCCTCCCCTTTGCTGTTGGCATCAGCTGCTTCCTTCGGGGATCTCAAGACTGCTGCCACCCAGATGGGGGTAGTTATTTGGCCCACCTTCTCCGCTCATGCCATACGCTCGAAAGCTCTTTTTCTCAAATCTCTGTCATGCATTTGGGGAAATGTTGCCATTAAATTGTTGTTAAGAGCCACTGAACCAATTCGCAGCCCCACACGCAGAGACTTGGCAGGCCCGTCTTTCGAAGCGCCCCCCCAGGACGAGCTTTGCCAGGTTTGCGTGTGGGGCAGGATGGAAATCGCACTCAGGGCTTTCCTTGTGGGAATCCCCATTTCTCTGAGGATTCGTGGACTCATCGTCACGGACACGACATCTCTAGAACTCGCCCAGGTACTCCGAGGACACGGATGCCCGGGATCGGTCCAGCCTCTTCTTCCTCGTCCCCTCCGCTGGGAGCTTAGCCCGACCCTGGACACTGGTAGAAAGCCCGACGTTGGCACAGGAACATGCCTGCTCGCACCCTTGGGACCCAGGTAAAGAAGAGGAGCTCCTAGGAAAGAAGGAGGGGAAAGCAGCAGAGGCACTCCCTGCCAGCGAGAGCAATGGACCCAAGGGGCTAGGACGGAGCCAGCGCAGCATTGTGTGCTCTGGCCCTCTCTCCTGGCTCCTCAGGACCATGGCCCTCCCCAGGATTGTCAAGGGCCTTCCATCTCAACACAGCTGCAGTTAGCTTTAAGCAGGTCTATGGACTTCCAAGATGCAGCAAGAAAAAGCCGCCGCGTCCCTCCACCGCCTCCTATCGGGATCCGGAGTCCTAGTCAGCCTGGGTCTTCCCGGAGCTCACATCCAGACGTGGCCTGACTGTCAGGTGAGCCCTTTGGGGCTGCCAGCATTCCAAAGGTCAGTCCTGAAGATTAGTCCTTGTTTTCTGCATTCCCCGTCCCTTCCCTCTGAGACGTCCCAGGCTGGAGACCAACCCCTCACCTGGGCCAGATGAGTCCAAGAAGAGAGCCTCGTCCTCGGGCCAGGGTCATCAGGAAGAAAAAAAGCCCCGAGCCCTCCCTTATGGTCGAGCCTCTCCCTGAAAAAGGCCCCGAGCGGCTCAGGCAGGACGCCAGCCCTGAGAAAGACCTGGCTCCCAAGCATGTGATTAGGGAAGCAGAACCCATTCTCCCTGCTCCCCGTCTCCAGGGTTCTCCCAGAAACAAGCTTCCTTGTCTCCACCACAGGCACATACTGATGCGCTGAGCCCTGCCGCCTCCTCTCCCTTCCATTCCTCCCTCCAACGTCTTCCCTGTCTGGAAATTTGCTGTCTTCAGTAAACAGGTACACTTTGAACGCTTTGTCCTTGGTTCTCGGGGAGCCCAAAGCCCTCTGCCTCCATCGGATTCCCCTCGGTCCCTGCAAGAGTCTCAAAACCATCTTAGAGCATCTCCGCTGTCGTTACTGGCCAGGCAGACCCAACTACAAAGCTTTGCAGATTTGATGAGTAGCTTTTCCCAAGGTGAGCGCCCGACAGAGCCTGGCCTGGTGTTCAAGTGGCCTCCTTCAACCTAAATCTAATGGCCACCTCGCAAATATAGCCCAAAGGCAGCGTCCTGAAGACTCCTGAGGGAAGAGGACCGCCCTGACCTTACATCCCTCCTTCCAAATGGTACCCAAAAGGCCACAGCAAATACTGAAGAGCCAGTAAAGCTTCTTACCTGACGGAAACTGCAAACAGAAGCTGTGCCACAAGAATAAACGGACTCTTTGTCCGAAGCAAGACAAGGTCCACCCCCCCCAAAAAAAGATGAGGCTTCTATAGTAATGCAGAAAGTCTTGAGTGCGCCTTCATTTGGGGGCCCTTCCTCGTGACAACAGCAACAAAAGGGAGTCCTGCTCTTGTTAAAAGATGAAATGGGTTCTTGTTCCAGGCTGCATCCCCATTGTGTGCCGAGTAATGGGCTCTTCTTCTCTAGACTTCTTCCCATCTTCTCCTGTTGCTGGCCCGACATGAAAAAGGAGCTCCACTTGTCAAACTTAGATTTTATAGATGAAGAGACAGGTTGAACAATTTTTGGAGGTTCACATAACTAGTATAAGAGGCAGGATTTGAACTCAAAACTTCCTGACTTTAAATCCAGCACTCTAATTTATCACCTAGCTGCCTCATTAAAAAAACATTTGTTTAAGTCAGTGAAAGAGAAACAAGTCGATCAAGAACGAGGAAAAACACTGTAGGTCAGTATTCCATAAAACTAAGCAGAAATGACCAGAGTAAAGAATTCCTATTTGACAAGAACTCTTAGTAAAGTTGGGAAACTGCCAGAAACTGGGTTAGCCCTGTTCTTACCAATGAACTACAGTAAGCTCTAAATGGATAAACAGGCTTAAGCTGGAAAGTATCCGCAAGACCAGAAAACAAAACAGAGGAGGATGGAAGAGGTGCCTTCCACAACCACGGTTATGGGGAGAATACGCCACCAGACAAAGGAAATCAGGTGATTACAAATGGCAAAAATAAACCGTCACTTCATAAAACGTAAAAGTTCGGCACAGACAAAATACACCCAGAATAAGTATCAACTGGCAAAAAAAGAATAAAATCTTTACAATGAGCAATCTGATGACAATATGACATTCACGATATATCCGAAATTGGCACAACTGAATAAAACCGAGCAAGAGGCATTCTGCAACAGAAAATTTGTCAGAGGAGATGAACAGCTAAAAAAATGCAAAATAAATGACCATATGAAAAAAATCTCCAAATTGTTCCAAATAAGAGAATTGTAAATTATGTGAATTGATATCAATCCAATCAGAAAAGACGAAATTTCAAAAGGACCCACTTCCCAGAAAAATCATTTAGAATTCTCTTTACACCCCAAGGAGATCCATGGACAAAGCCCCCAAACTCATCGCAGCACGTTTTGTGTTAGAAACAAGGCCACTGACTGAACGGCTAAACAAACTGTGGTTTCTTATTATAGTAAAATATTATTGTTTTGAAGGGACAGGAGTGACGCGCACAATCTCACTAATACCATGAACTCCCTGGTGAAGCAACTCCCAACCAAGGAAGGTGGCCCTTGGCTTCAATTTCAGTCACAGGCAATTACCCAGAGCCCAGAGAAGTGACTTGTTTATTCATACAACCAGCACGGCAGAGATGAGACAGCCAGCCTGCTATTTAGTATCCTTCATACATTAATACTTATATAAAATGCAAAGCAAAGAAAGCTGAAACAAGATTAAAATATACAAAATTGAGATTTCATTAAAAGAAAAGAAAATTTGGGTCACAAAAAATGAGAAATTTTGCTTCAAGATGACAAATATTAGAATGCATTTCTTCTCTGTAGAGATGTGGTGGACAAAGGGCGTGGAATGTGACATAACCTGTCAGTTAACAGAATCTATGTTGAATGGCTTGGATTAAAGTTTTTTGGGGGGGTTTCGGGGTTTTTTTAAACCTTATTTTTCCATTACTGTATATTGGTTCCAAGGCAGAAGAGCAGCAAGGTCTAAGCAATGGAGGTTAAGTGACTTGCTCAGGGTCACACAGCTAGGAAGTGTCTGATGCCAAATTCAAATCCAGGACTTCTCATCTCTAGACCTGGCTTTCAATCCACTGGGCCACAGTTTAATAGCTTTGGGGGCCACGTTCCAAATCATTTTCCAGAATGGCTGAATCAATTCACATCTTCCTAATAGTGCAGTAATGTACCTTTTTTCCCACTGCCTTGCCAGCATTTGTCGTTTTCCAATTTTTGTCAACTTTGCCAATCTGATGGGTGTGTGGTGATTTTAAATTGCACAAAGAGTTGCTTCCCAATTTCCCAATGCATAGCCTCTGATCCAGTAATACCACTACCAAGTCTATATCCCAGAGGGACAAAAAAAAAAGGGAACAAGACCTATTTGTACAAAAAATATTTGTAATTGTTCTTTTTGTTGTGGCAAAGAATTGGTAGAAATTAAAGAGATGTCTATCAATTGGGAAATGACTGAACATATTGTGGTATATGATAAGAAATGATGAACAGGATGATTTCAGAAAGAGCTAGAAAGATTTTTATGAACTGATGCAGAGGGAAATAAGCAGAACCAGAAAAACATTGCACACAGTAACAGCACTATTGTGGAATGATCAATTGTGATAGACTCAGAAATTATTAGCAATATAATGATCCAGGAAAATTCTAAGGGACTTAGGACAAAAGATGTTATCCACTTTTAGAGAAAGAACAGTTGGAATCAGAATGCAGAAGAAATCATGTGATTTTTTTCAATTGTTTATTTGAGTTTGGGTTTTATAAGATTACTCCCAAAATGAATAATATATAGGAAATATGTTTGCATGATGATACATGTAAAACCCAGATCAAATCACCTATCATGACCAGGAGGGAGAAGGGAAAGGAGGAAGGGAGATAAGTTTGATCATATAACTTAGGGAAACTTGTTTGGAAATTTGTTGTGACATGTAATTAGTAAAAAATTAAAAATTAAATTCAAAAAGTTGTTTTCATTTGCTTTAAAAAACACACACACAACCCTTATCTTCTGTCTCAAAATCAATACTGCATATTGGCTCCAAGGCAGAAGAGTGATAAAGGCTAGACAATGGGAGTTAAGTGACTTGCCCAGGGTCACACAAGCTAGAAAGTGTCTGAGGCCAAATTTGAACCCAGGACCTCCCATCTCTAGGCCTGACTCTCAATCCACTGAGCCACCCAGCTGCCTCTGCTTTTTTCTAATTATTGATAATTTATTTTTTCCTGTGGCTATTTTGATAACTTGGATTTCTTCCTCTAAACATTGCCTATTTGTATTCTTTAGCCATTTATCATTTGGGGAGTGGCTCTTATTTTTATAAATTTGAATCAGTTATCTATCTACAAATATGGTCTTTATTGAAGAAATGTAATGCAAAGATTTCTTCCCCTCCACCCATTTACTTGCTTATCTTCCAATTTTACTTCCTTTTTTTTGTTTTTGTTAAAACATCTTAAACTTTATGTAGCAAAAATTGTACATTTTACTTTCTATGAACCTCTCTATTTCTTGTTTGGTCATGAACTCTTCTCTCCATGTATCTTATAGGTAAATTCTTCTATGCTCCTCTAATTTGTTTATAATGTCATTTTTATGTCGAAATCATGTACCCATTTGAGGCTTATATTGATAAATGGTATGAGATGTTTATCTAAACCTAATTTCTATCACACTGCTTTTCAGTTTTCCTAACAGTTTTTGTAAAATAGTGAATTCTTGCCTAACTAGTTGGCATCTTTCGGTTTATCAAACATTACATTACTGGGCTCATTTACTTCTATATATTATGTGCCTAATCTATTTCACTAATTCTTTTATGATTATAGCTTTGTAGTAAGTAGAGTTTGAGATCTGTTACTGCTGTCTTCCTATAATAAATACTCTTCCCATTTTCTCATTAATTGCTTTGGTATTCTTGACCTTTTGTTCCTCTAGACAAATTTCATTAATATTCTTTTCTATTAAATAATCCTTTGGTAGTTTCATTGATATGGCACTGAAGAAGTAAATTAATTTAGAATATGTTATTAATTGCATTGACTTGGCCTACCTATGAGCAATTAATATTTCTTCCATTATATGATCTGTATTTGTATAAAGAATATTTTGTAATTGTGTCCTTTTTTGTTTGTTTTGGTTTTTAATTTTACTTAGTCAATTTAGAACATTATTCCTTGGTTAAAAGAATCATATTCTTTCCCTCCCTCCCTCCCTTCCTCCCACCCCTTCCTGTAGCCAACACACAATTTCACTGGGTATTCCATGTGTCCTTGATCAGAACCCATTTCCATGTTGTTGATGTTTGCATTAGGATGTTCATTTAGAGTCTCCATCCCCAGCCATATCTCATTGACCCATGTATTCAAGCAGTTGTTTTTCATCTGTGTTTCTGCTCTCACAATTCTTTCTCTGGATGTGGACAGAGTTCTTTCTCATAGATCCCTCTGAGTTGTCCTGGATCACTGCATCACTACTAGTAGAGAAGTCCATTACCTTCAATTGTGCCATAATGTATCCGTCTCTGTGTACAGTGTTCCCCTGGTTCTGCTCCTCTTACTCTGTATCACTTCCTGGAGGTTGTTCCAGTCTCCATGGAATTCCTCCACTTTATTATTCCTTTTAGCACAATAGTATTCCATCACCAACATGTACCACAATGTGTTCAGCCATTCCCCAATTGATGGGCATCCCCTCATTTCCCAATTTTTGGCCACCACAAAGAGCGCAGCTAGGAATATTCTTGTACAAGTCTTTTTCCTTATTATCTCTTTGGGGTACAAATAATTGTGTTCTTATAGTTTCTTATGTGTATCTTGTCAGAAAGACTCCTAAATAATTTCTGCCATCTTTATTTTACAAAAACCCTGATGTATTTTAGTATCAATTCTAAGATAGAAGACTAGCAAGGATGAGGCAGTGGGGGTTAAATGACTTGCCCAGGGTCACACAGGTAGAAAGTGTCAAGACTGTATTTGAACACAGGTCCTCCTGACTCCAAACCTGGCAGTCTATCCACTGTGTTACCTATTTGCCCCTCATTAGTAGTTATTTTAAATAAAATTTTTCTTTCTGTGTTGTTCTATGAGATTTGACAGAAATGCAGATGATTTTTGTGGGTTTATTTTATGTCCTGCAACTTTGCTGAATTTAATTATTTAGTTTAGTTTTTAGTAGACTAGTTTAGATTCATTTTTAAGTTCTCTGAATAAACCATTGAAGTGGGGTGCTTCATGAAAGGAATCTGGACAGCTAGAAAACCAATTAGTTGGAACCAATATTTATTTGTTAATCTAGTGAACAATAAATGAGTCTACTGACTGTGACAGCCTCCCTTAATGGAATGCTGCATCAGACCAAACTTACTGGCAATTTTTCTAGGGTTACATACATGAAAAATGCAGAGTCAGCTTAATTAGCATAGTTGACAGGTGAAGGATGTATTTGCCTCCACATGACATCACTAATGAAGGATATAGCCTTGAAGATACTGAAGCGAGTCTTATCTGGCCACATATGTCCTTAACATTGAGAAGCAAGGAGAAATGAGCCATATCGGGCCAGATGTGTCCTTAACATTGAGCTACGGAACATTCCTTGTCATATCTCTTTCCATGCCAGGTGTATCCTCTCCAATTAGCCTTGAAGTCACTAGCTTTCCCATATGAAAATACATCTTTATTGTTTAAGAGAAAATCCCTTTTTCTAACTACTATTAGCTTTCTCAATTTACTCTTTTTCACCATTATACTATCAGCAAAAAGTTTATTCCTTTCATTTCTTTTTCTTGTCTTATTGCTATAGCTAGCATTTCTAGTACAATATTGAATAGCAATAGTGATCATGGATACCCTTCCTTTATCCCAATCTTACTGGAAAAGTTTATCCCCATTACAGATAATTCTGAACTTCTAGTTCTGGAGCCAAGATGGCGGAGTAGAAGCAGAGAAGCTTAAAATCACCATGAGAATTCTTTCCAACTAATCTTAAAATAATGCCACAAAACAAATACAGGAGTGAAAGAACTAACAAGGAGATAGAGACAGAAGCAACTTATAGTAGAGAAAAACCTACAAGGTAGGTAAAGAACATCTGGGGCACTGGGGTAAGCAAGGAGCACAGACAGCAAGAGGATACAGCAAGCAGTGAGGAGCAAATCAAGGACAAGCCACACATCCCCACCCCATATCTGCTGGGCCACATTCTGAACCTGAGTCCAAGCCAACATCCAGACCCTGAGACCCTGCCTGGGCAAATAGAGGTCCAAGTCAACACACACACACCCTGAAATTCCAAGCAAACCTGAAGTGAAGTTTAGAATTCCAGCCTAGGAGAGTCTGTGCTTAAGCAGCCTGAATGGTGTGGGCCCTGAGTGAAGCCAAGAGTCCCAGTCTGGCCCTGTGGTGAGGACATAGATCTCAGTTTGGCATAGTTGGTAGACCCAAAGCTGGGCCCCCTGATCCTCCTGCCAAAAATTCAAATCAGAGTCCCAGGGCAGGGCAATCTGTTGTGTGCCTGACCTGATCAAGCTCAGAGTAAAACCAAAAGCTTCACCTAAGTCTTAGGTGAGAATTTCAGCTATCAGCAGTCTCAAAGGTTAATTGAATCAGCAGTGGGATGTGGCTCTCAGAGCTCCCAGCCCTCATCTTGGAAGAACTGAAACTGGCAGAAACCCAAAAAATAAGCTAAAGGTAGCATCAAGAAAGGGCTAAAGTTTAAGAAGGTACCCTAACCTCCCAGATAACAGAGCCTACTTATAATAAGGTTGGAAAAATGAGCAGACAACCAAAAAAAAAGTGCCTAACTATAGAAAATTTTTATGGAGACAAAGAGCATGCTAGGCACAGACACAGAAGGGGTAGTGAAAGCAAAGCAAACATATGCAACATCCAAAAGAAAAAATATGAATTGGATACAGATTCTGGAAGAGCTCAAAAAAGGATTAAAAAAAATTAAGAGGCAGAGGGAAAATGAGGAAGAGAAATGGAAACAATGCAAGAAGAAATGGAACAAATAAAAAGGGAGGCTCAAAAGTTAACAGAAGAAAATCATTTCTTAAAAATTAGAATTCAGCAACTAGAGGCTAATGATTTCATGAGACATCATGAAACAAAACAAAATCAAAAGAATGAAAAATAGAAGAAAGCATGAAATATCTCATTGCAGATAATTTTGGCTCTTGGTCTTAGATCAATACTACTTTTCTTAAGTAGTACTTTTGTACTTATGCTAAGGAAAGATTTATTTTTTTCCTATGCTTTCTAATGCAACTTGAGTTCCAAATCTCATTGGTATCGGGTTCTCTCTTTGTTGGTAGATCAATGTCCTGCACCTGCATGAAGGATGAGATAGAGTTGTCAAGAATAAGAGAGAGAAGAAGTTCACTATTCTTTTAGCTTGAGGGGTTGTGGTTTGTTTGTTTTTTTGTCTCTTTACTCATGTCAGTCTTAAAATTTCTTTAGGTTTCAGGAGCTTCTGGCTTTTAGCTTCAAGAAAGAAGTTAGATGATGCCAACCCCACTTCCAGGTTGCTAAAGGGAAAGAAAGACTGGGAAGAAGCTGGCATGAGATGAACTGGGAGTCTCCATCATGACCCTATCCCCAGCTTGCTACACTAGAGACTTTAGGATCTAGGACTCCCTCTAGTTGAGCTGAGTTATCTCACTTACAATAAGAGAGGAACTCCTTCACACATATTTGGTACATATTCTCCTATGTGTACTTTTGTTGATTTTCCTTTTTGCTGTCAACATAAATAAATGAATTTTTGGCTACCTATTTTGTGTGTTCATCATGGAACTGGTGGGAAAGAAGTGAAACCCTAGATATAAATCTTGGGTGGCTTCTTCCCACACTAATGAAACAGCAATCAGAAGTTAACATGAACCTGAAAACCACATCCCAGAGAGTAATAATATTTAAGGAAGTATTTAGATATGATTCTAGCTCAGTATTCCTTCTCTCTGAGAAGCCAAGAGGTTGGCCCCAGGCTCCGGCTTTCCCTCCTGGCAGAAAATAAAGTCTCCCTTGGAGAAGAGTGGAGGAACTAGAAATGTCTATTCTACCTCCCCTCAAGTCACATGATGACATCCCCTTGCTACACAGGAATAAACTAGACTAATTAAAAAAAATAAACATTGCATCTATATATTAAACTTTTTCTGTATCTATTGATATAATCATTTTATTTTTTTATTAATATGGTCAATTATGTTTATAATTTTTGTAATATTAAACTAGCTTCACATTCCAAGTACAAATCCAGACTGGTGATAGTGTATATCTTCTCTATATGTCACTGTGGTCTTATTGCTAATACATAGATATTTAGAAGAGATATTGGTTTATATTTTTCTTCCGTTTTGACTCCTGATGCAGGTAGCAAAATCATTTGTGCCAGAGAAGGAATTTGTTAGGTTTCTTTTTTTTGTTTACTATTTTATTTTATTTTATTTTGAGTTCATATTCCTCTTCATTTTTTAAAATTTAATTTTATTAATTAAGAAGAATTTTCCATGGTTACATGATTCATGTTCTTTCACTACCCTCCTCCCACCCCCTTCCCATAGCCAATGACCAATTCCACTGGGTTTTACATGTGTCATTGATCAAGACCTATTTCCATATTATTAAAATTTGCAATAGAGTGATCATTTAGATCATATCCCCATCAAACCAATGTTTTTCTTCTGCATTTCTTCTACTCCCACAGTTCGTCCTCTGAATGTGGATAGTGTTCTTTCCCATAAGTCCCTCAGAATTGTCCTGGATCACTGCATTGCTGCTAGTAGAGAAGTCCATTACAATCAATTGTGCCACAGTTTATCTGTCTCTGTGTTCTCCTGGTTCTGCTCTTTTCATTCTGTATCAGTTCCTGGAGGTCATTCCAGTTCACATGGAATTCCTCCACTTTATTATTCCTTTTATCACAATAGTATTCCATCACCAACAGATACCACAATTTGTTTAGCCATTCCCTAATCGAAGGCCATCTCCTCATTTTTGTCACCACAAAGAGCGCAGCTATAAATATTTTTGTACAAGTCTTTTTCCTTATTATCTCTTTGGGGTATAAATCCAGCAGTGGTTTGGCTGGATCTTTCAGGCAGTCTTTTAGCGCCCTTTGGGCATAGTTCCAAATTGCCATCCAGAATGGTTGGATCAATTCACAACTCCACCAGCAATGAATTAATGTCCCTATTTTGCTGCATCCCCTCCAACATTTATTATCTTCCAGACTCATGTTAGCCAATCTGCTACAAGTACAGTTTTAAGACCTGGTATTACTAGGCCCCCCTCCTTCACTTTTTTCTTTATTTCCCTTGATATTCTTGATCTTTTGTTCTTCCAAATGAATTTTGTTATAGTTTTTTTCTAATTCAATAAAAAAGTTTCTTGGTAGTTTGATAAGTATGGCACTGAATAAGTAATTTACATTTTTAAAATATTTCTTTATTGCATTTAGATTGTCAATTCTACTGGCATATAATTGGGTAAAACAGCTTTTGATAATTTCCTTTATTTCATTTTAATTATTTGTCAATTTACCTTTTTTATCTTTGATATTGGTGATTTAGTTTTCTCCTTTTTTAATCATTAGCTAATTGATTATTTTATTGGGGTTTTTTTTGGTTTGTTTTTTTTATAAACCCTTACCTTCCATCTTAGAGTCAATACAGTGTATTGGCTCCAAGGCAGAAGAGTAGTAAGGGCTAGGCAATGGGGGTCAAGTGACTTGCCCAGGGTCACACTATTGTGTGTTTTTTTTTAAATCAACTCCTATTTTTCTTTATTATTTTCCATTTTTTCTTTCAATTTTATTAATCTCTTCTTACATTTTCAGGATTGCTTTTTTGATCTTTAATTAGGGGGAGGCTAATTTGTTGGTTTTTCTAGTTTGTTTGTTTTTTAGTTGCATGCATTGATCTGTTCTTTCTTTTATTGATGAAAGTGTTCTAGAAGTATAAAATTTCCCCTAAGTACTACTTTGGCCACATCTCAAAAATTTGGATATCATGTCTCACTGTTGTCATGGTCATAAATTTTTTTATATCAGTTCATATCTTCACAGTAAAAAATGAATGGTATAGAGATTCTACTGCTTTAGTTTATACATTACTTTAAAAAAAGGTTTGACCATCTTAAAACTCTCTTTCAATAAGGAGTCATTCATGTAGAAGAGCATATAAAAGTTTTCAATAAATACAGCTGCCTCCCAGAGCCCCGGAGGGTTCCTTCCCAGAAAAGGCTCTCCTGAGACTACATTGAATTCCTGGGAAGTCTGATCTCTAAAAGAGGAGAGTTACCTTTTTTTTTTTTTGCACTCTGGCTTATTGCTTCCATCTCAAAGCTCTGGACAAAAAAGGAGGAACTGGCAGAGTCTCAAGAAACTCGCCCCAAACTGGGAAAAAGTCTTTCTCCTGTCCTTCTATAGCCTACTGAGTGGATAGCTTTTCTTGGCTCAGTCATCAATCATCTTTTTTCCCCCTTCTACCTGACTTATGATTTCTTTGGTGTAGGAAGTCCTCAGTGAGAAAAATCCTCTTTCTAATCCTGTACATCAACACTCATTCTGCAACTTATAATTTGAAAGTTACTTGGAGTACTACTATCAAGTTGTGACTTGCTCAAGATGACTCGATGAGTAGGTGTTATAAGCAATGATTTTCAAGGCTCGTTTAGCCCACCTACCAGAGTGTGGCTGCTGCACATGTTACAGTTTGGAACCATAAGCTGAATGAAAGGTAGCCATCAAGGTGGATGAGCAACCCAGAAAAAAGCTCAGAGAGCCCTTATACCAGAGAGTAACCGCCCCTGAACATTCCATATGCCCCAGGAAAGGGAAAAAAGATTACTCAGTGCCTGGATCAGAGATAGCCAAACATAGAGTTCTGACAGGGAAACCTGTCTGGGCTCTGAGAGCAGACTTGTCAAGGGAAATGGAACACCACAGTAAGGACTGAGGAAAATGAGGTCAGAAACAAACAGGTACTGACTGGCCTAACTAACTATATAAGAAAAAACAGGGGCTACTCCTAACCTTAAATAGCAAATCAAAAATTGAAGATAGAATAAAGAAAAAAAACCCCAAAACTATGAAGAAATATTTAAAGGCCAAGTATCATCCAAGAAGAAAACTTGGAAGAAAAAAATAGTACCATAACTACAAGAAAGGACTTAGAGAAGAAATTGTTTGGGCTATAAGGACTATAAGACTACCAGAATAAATAAAACAAGAGGTTATAAATGAAATGAAAGCTTTGGAGGAAAGATTTAGAAGGAGAATCTATATTTTACAACAGAAGATTCAAAATCTTACTCAAGAAATTTATTCCTTGAAAATTAGAATGTATACAAAAGAAATCAATAAGACAATAAGAAACATTAGAACAAAGCCAAAATATTGTAAAAATAGAAGAAAATATAAAGGTAATTTGTTAGGAGGAAAAATTCATCTGGAAAGCAAATGACTTAAGAGCCATTTAACTATCTGAAAATCATGACCAAAAAAATTCTAGAATATAGCAAGATTTCATAAATAAAAACTGACCAGATCTATTATAATCAAAAGGCAAAATAGAAATAGAAAGAATCCAATGGTCACTTCATCAATGAGACCCCAAAATAAAAACTCCCAGGAATGTCAAAGACAAAACCAGAGTTTCCACGTCAAACAAAAAATACTGCAAGTAGCCAAAAAGACTTCAAATACAAAGAACCACAGTTAGAATCACATAAAACCTGGCAGTGGCCATTATAAAAGAGAAGAAACCTTAGAACATGAAATTGCAGGGGGAAAAAGATTAAGGTTTGCAACAAAAAATAACACCCTACAAAATGTAGTATAATCATTTAGGGGAAAAGGATAAGTGACTTACCCAGGGTCACATAGCCAATATATGTCAGAGTCAGGAATTAAATGAAAGATTTATTAACTCCTGGGCTTGCTCTCCTATTCTCTATTTTCTTTGCTCCAGATTATCTTTAGAAAAGTTGCAAAGAGGTCATTATGTTCTTGCATGTAGCCTGTCCTGGTTCCAAGGTCCATACTGATGCTTTGCCCCCACATAGCACTACCAACTTAGTATTCCACAGCTCATCAGCCATAGCCTCGTCTATATGAGTCCTACTGGGAGAAAGTAAAACTAAATCTTTGTTTCTTTAGAGGTCTCTGTTTAGGGACTCAGGATTTCACCATTTGCAAAATAATTCCCTTTCTTACAGATAATGACACATTTTATAACTATCATGTGGCTCTACAGAGACTTTTACCTCCTCAGGGTTGTTAGAAAACAAGAAACTTCTAAAAAATTTTCATTCCATGGTTCCACAAGCCTTCTGGGACGTAACTATTCAAACCATTCCAAAGGGAAAGTCACCTTGTAAGTCAAGGGAGACTTATGTGATTTTCCCAGGATATACAGAATCTGATAAAGGAGCAAATATCTTAAAGCCATCTACTCTACCCATGGACTAAAATAAAGCAGGGCAAGAGATAGTCAATTAAATCTGAAAGTACTCCATTCTTGTCAGATAAGTCTTCTTATAGACCAGGTCCAAGAAACCATTGGACCAGAGATCCTTCTGCATTCCTAGATGGTGCTGATACATTATAAACATGACTTCTATGAAGTAGAACACATCCTATCCCTTCCAAGATTCCAGGGCATAATGATAAGGTTGTTTCAAGATCCTGTCTCCATGGGGCAGCTAGGTAGCTCAGTGGATAGAGCACCAGGGCT
Organism: Monodelphis domestica; assembly: GCF_027887165.1. Taxonomy (NCBI): domain Eukaryota; kingdom Metazoa; phylum Chordata; class Mammalia; order Didelphimorphia; family Didelphidae; genus Monodelphis; species Monodelphis domestica. Next base: position 10,549,949 of record NC_077230.1, on the reverse strand, counting down.
GGAGTCAAGAGTACCTGGGTTCAAATTTGGCCTCAGACAGTTCCTAGCTATTTGACCCTGGGGCAAGTAACTTTTCCCTGACTGCCTAACCCTTGCCACTCTTCTGCCCTAGAATCAATACTAATATAGAAGGTAAGGTTTAAAAAAAACCAACCCATGGTGCCGCCATATTGGTCTTTCAGAGATGGGTATTCCAATTAGCATAAGAAGTCCCATTAATTATAAATAGCTGCTTCAGTTTTAGTTGTAGGATCATTTGGTCCTGTATCCCAGGTGGCATCATGGCTCCCAAGTCCAGATTGGTAGTGGGCCCTGCTTTCCAAATTCTGACATTCTTATAAAGGGAGCCAAACTATTTAGTTCAGCAGAATGTGTGTGATATCTGATGGGTGCTGGCAAAAATTGTATGCAGGAAGAGGCATTTACAAAATGTCTTCATTGATTCTAACCCTAAAAGAGAGGGTCTATAATTGTCTAGTTTTGTTCCCTCAAGACCCCAGAGAACTTGGCCAGAACTATGGCCGCTGCCCAAGAATCAGCATAGAATGAAAGTCTTATTTTCCCTCTCCCTCAATATTCTCTCACATGCCAGACGTGCCTCTTACGCCTCAGCCCCTTGGGAGAACTTGCCATGACGTCCATCCCTTCGGGGGTGCAGACCTCTCCAATGGATAGGGTCTTTGGTGAACTGGGCAAACAAAGCAGCTATGTGATGGTGAAGTATACCATAGATGAGAAAAAGTGGGCTACCAGAAGGATGGCAGTAGAACAAAGACAAAGGCAACCCATTCCTGAATACTATCAGAAACCCTCCCCACCTTATGATCTGGGGTTTGGGTTTTATAAGCTTCTTCTCTTACAAAAGTGAATATGGGAATATGTTTTGAGTAATAATACATATATAACTCAGTGGAATTGCTTGTCAGTTTGGGGAGGGGGGAGAGAAGAGGGGAAGGAGACAACACAAATCATGTAACTTTGGAAAACTTATGTGTAAATTTGTTATTAGAAAAAAGATAAATTTTTTTTAAAGAAATACTACCCACATCCAGTGCCCATGCTGCTGTCCATTCTGTTGGGTTCTCTACTCTTAATGTTGCTTTTGCTCATGATGCTGCCTGTTCTGCTAGGGCCTGGGATGCTTCTGGTATTCATTGACAGATACATCTAGAATGACCTGGGCCTTCCCCATTCACTGTATTCCCTACTAGACTGAGGAGACTGGACCCTGGATTTTAATTAGGGTCAATCTTCTTCCTCTTATCTCTCATATGGTCCACCTTATCTCAAGCTTCTGCCAGCAGAATGTGGTGGTGGAAATCAATGAGAGGTAGAGATCAGGACTTCCAAGAGAAAGCCCACCAGGCTGTAGCAGCTCTGGGGAAGGAGGATGAAGCTATATTGGATTCCTCCTCAGGAGAAAGTAAGCTACTTATGGATAAACTTTCCCACAGAAATTAAGAAAAAGGCAAAAGGGAAGTCGCCAGTCCCATACCAGCTAGGGCATACCTTGGTCTACCATATTGACGTTAGAAATAGCCTCAGTGACGCCATGTCAATTTTGTTCACTATAAGCTACCAGGTGCCATCTACCTTCCTTGCTGACCACATCTGATTATTCTAAAAGGAGCTGGTGTAACAAAGTAGTTGAGCCACCCTCATCTTCATGTCTAGGGAGGAAGGAGCTTCCACCCCTTCTGGGAAGAAGTATTGTTTGATGTTAATCACATAAGATAGCTCTTTCATTTCCAAGGGTTTCCATTTGATCCTACCCACAATAATTGGCACAAAGCTCATATACACATACACACACATACACACATACACACAACAACTAAGAGTTCAAGAAACCCCCTTGCAACTGGAATACCCAGATGGACTATGGGAAAATTGTGGAGGGGATTAAAACCGCAAGTAGTTAATTGTGGGAATTGAGGGAACTACAGTGACTCCATGTTGTGATTCAGTTCTAAATCTAGCTTAGTTCCCTTTCTATTCAGTTAGAGACCTGGTCCAAATTCTGTCTGATGAGAAAAGTTTAGTCAATTGGGGGAATTGAGAGAAACCCTTATTGTATGGTTTGTACCTAGCCCAGCTTGACTGGGAAACTAGACCCCTTGAATCTGCATTTAGAGACCCTTAACCAAGGACCTAGATTATGTTGACCAGAAACACAGTCATCTGCTAAGCCTGATGTAAGAAATTTTCTCATAATTGTACATTTCAAGCAGCCCATATGTTCTATCTCAAAACTGGCCCTATTCTGATCACTTAGTTATTATTTCTATGTTCATTTGTTGGTATTCAGATACGTGGAGAGAAGTAGGACACTTTTCCCCCAGAATTCAAGGAATTACACCTGTTCACTCTCTTCCTCCCGGCTTGCAAAGTCCCTAATCTTTCATACAATTAGGAGTCAGATTGCCTATTGTTTTCATTCATGGGTCTTATTTGATGAATTGTTCTTACTGTCTAAAAGTCTATCTTCTCCTGTATTTGGAGTTCATCCCTAAGCTGAGAAGGAGATTGGTCCTGATGTGGTAGGCAATTGGCACGCATCCCTTAACCGATTGATATGCTCAGAAGAATCTTTGGCTTATTGTTCATCCTTATCCTTCCTCCCCTGTTCTTGCTTTAGAGTCTTGTTTTTAGTAGGATTCAACACCTTTTCCAAGACTTCTGAGTTGGAAACTTGGCATGATCGTAGCCTAGTTGCTAGGGTACAGCTGCCCCTTATTTCTAAGTAGGGCAAAAAGGGTTTTTACCTTCTAATACTGGATAATATTTATGATCAAATACTGGTAGTTTTATTAACACTCCACTGGGTTGACCAGAAATCCTTTCCAGCCCCATGTTTCAGAAACCACTCCCAGCGCTTCTTAGGAGAGAGGATGGCCTTCATCCATGTGGTATTAGCTTTTGCCACCATCCCCAGAGTGCCTATTATAGTGGACCACCATATTTACCCAGGAGACCCCATATCTGGTGGGATATCCTTCTCAGTTTTCACCAGTTGATCTGCCCATGCCTGTATAGGGATGGGACAGAGGAGTCCTGTAACTAACGCCTGATGTACCACCCAGAAAGGGAAATCTAATTGTTCTTGATGCTGGGTGGTCATGGGGGGAGGAGAGGAGTCTGTGGTTGGAACAGCATAGATCCAGTCTGCCAACCCCTTATCTTTTAGTTATTTCAGCGTGTTCTTTGCTCTCCTCTATTGGAGAACTGCCTTCATAAAGAATTTGTCTTTATGGTGCTAAGTTTGCAAGAGTCCCATCTAAATGACCTAAAAAGGGATGATAGTTGGTCCCCACCCCATCTGAGGCCTCCAATTTAATTGGCTTTACAAAAGCAAGTTTCCTGTGAGCTCCCTAATCTGATGGTTCCATTGGACCATAGCCTCAATAGCTATTATTCCATGACCTTTCAGATTATTGGTCAACATCTCCTGACATACATTGGTGATAAAAGACTTCCCACTCTCTGAATTTTGTAGGGTGATAATAAAATGAACCAAAGGCTCTCTTTTCAACAGGCGAGGTTCCCAGTTCTCCTCCTTATTTCTCTTCCCATGTTCTTGCTTTAGAGTCCTTTTCTCAGTGAGATTCAACACATTTTCCAAGACCTCCGGCTTCCTGTATGCCATCTATCCGTTCCCGTCCCACAAACTTTGTCCCTTTGGATTGTGCTCTAACTACATTCTTAAACAGGCCTACTTTCAGGGAACGTGCATTGGCAGTTTACTTTCCTTTTTCCTGTGTTGGCAATGCAGTTTTTCTAGGACTGCTAACAATAGCCAGGAAATGTTCATCTGGTACCATCTTTATCTTTCATTTCAACCTCCTTAAGTCCCCACCAGACTAACCCATTTAAATCAAGAGGAAAGTCCTCTATGGAAGGGGGCTAGATCCCATCAATAATGGGTGAGAACCCATTAGTAGGACCTATATTGACAAAAGGGCCTGACTACAAGGTGCCATGCTGCCATATTTGGCCAGCCAATCACCCAGCCTTCCTCACTGCCATTCCCTCATTTCAACCATAACAGCCACAAAGTCATTCTGATGCAAGCCTGACAACAAAAGCCAGACTCTGTGGGCCAGGACTGACCCAGACCAATCCAGTGGTTCAGGCTCACACCTGGAACAAAATGAGAGAACTAAGACACGTAGACCCTCTACAAAAAGCACCTACAAACTACGAAAATAAATGTATTTAACAGTTACACCAAAAGAATACAAAAGAAAGATATAAAACTTGCTCAGGTAGGCGGAGTCCCGTCTTGTTTCCATGTCAAAGTTAATCTTGTCAGAACGGTGTGTTTGGTCCGATGGATTTGGTGACTCGAACAGCAGTGAGACATCTGTCAGGTCTAAGGAGGCACCGATTGGCCTCGAGCTGACCAGGAAGCTAAAGCTCTGGTCCCAGCACAAATCACACCTTGGGGACAGCTGCCCTGTCTTTTGGGGGAAAATGTGCCCATCCTATAAGGCAGCTGCCCAAGTCGATAACATTCTTATTACAGCCTCCTTTGATGGAATATATATATATATATATATATATATATATATATATATATATATATATATATATATATATAGTAGTCTCTCGGTGACCGAGAATGACGATTGTCTTTGTGCATTATCATCTACGGTGTACCCTCCTGTGGCTTTGGAGTCCAAAGGCTGAGGCTCAGTTTGTGGCACACGGGGCCTGGGACACCAGTTGTTACGGGAGGTGCGGTTGTGGCTGGTGTCGGTGTTCACGCGCAGCGGCAAGACGTCGACGTCGCTCATCTTCAAAGGTGGCGGCGGCATGGTGAATGTGGGGTCGCCAGCGGCTTCTGTCAGAGGCAGCGAGTTCTAGTTGCTTTGGTGTCATGCCAGCCACTTCAATTTGGACTTTAGCTGATCCTTGAATCTTTTCTTTGGTCGGCCTTGTTTCCCGAGTCCAGCTGACAGTTCACCATAGAATACCTGTCTTGGTATTCGCTGTGGGTCCATGCGGATGACGTGTCCAGACCATCGTAGCTGGGTCTTGAGGACCAGGACTTCGATGCTGGTGGAGTTGGCTCTGTCGAGGACTTCCTGGTTGGTGATTTGGTCCTGCCATCGGATCCTCATGACTGACCGGAGGGAGCGTTGGTGGAATTGCTCCAGCTGTTTCATGTGCTTCCGGTAGTGTCCATGTCTCACACCGTACAGGAGCGAGCTGAGGACCACTGCGTTGTACACGTTGAGCTTCATCACAGTGCTTACACCGCTGTGTTGGAGGACTTTGCAGCACAGCCGCCCAAGTGCCTGGCTGGCCTTTTGGATCCTGACATTGATCTCATGGTCTAGGGACCCGTCGTTGGCGATGGTGCTGCCCAGGTACTTGAAGGTGTTGACGTTAGAAAGCTGCGTGCCGTCGACTGTAATGCACGGCTGGTTCGTTGGCCTCCCTGGTGCAGGTTGGAACAGCACCTCTGTTTTGCTGAGGCTGATAGTCAGGCCAAACAGTTTTGTTGCGGTGGAGAACCTGTCCACAATGGTTTGGAGATGATTTTCTTGGTGGGCCATGAGGGCACAGTCATCTGCAAAGAGAGCTTCCAGGATGAGTCTCTCTGTTGTCTTTGTTTTTGCAGTCAGGTGGCGAAGGTCGAATAGTGAGCCATCCAGTCGGTATTTGATGTAGACACCCAGGTTTAGATCCATCACAGCATGTTGTAATACTTGGGTGAAAAATAGGTTGAATAGTACCAGAGCGAGGACACAGCCTTGTTTCACGCCATTGGAGATGTTGAAGCGACCGGAAGTCTCTCCACCAGATAGGACTTCCCCTGTCATGTCGACATGAAAGAGCTGGATCAGTTTGACGAATTTTGCTGGGCAACCGAGCTTGCTGAGGATCACCCACAATGCATCCCTGTTCACTGTGTCAAACACCTTTGTCAGGTCTATGAAGACAATGTAGAGACTCAGGTTCTGCTCAAGGCATTTTTCCTGCATTTGCCTCACTGTGAAGACCATGTTGATGGTGCTGTGATCTAGTCGGAAGCCACATTGTGATTCAGGCAGGTTCTGCTCTGAAACAGATGACAGGAGTCTGTTGAGTATAACACGGGCGAGGATCTTTCCAGCAGTGGAGAGTAGTGAGATGCCTCTGTAGTTGTCACAGGCTGCTCATGAGCCTTTGTTCTTGTATAGGGCTACGATGGAGGCATCTCTGAGTTCTGGGGGCATGTCTTCCTCTTCCCATATGCTGGTCAGCACTATGTGGAATGCCTGGAGCGCCTTTCCATTTAAGGCCTTGTACACCTCGGTTGGGATCCCATCTTTACCGGGTGCCTTGCCTGCACTCATTTGTTTAATGGCTTTTTGGACTTCCTCTATTGAAGGAGGGACTTCAAGTTGTTCAATGGTGCGGTTTTGGGGGATCTGGTCAAGGGCGCTTTGGTCGACTGAAGAAAGTCAGTTGAGAAGCTGACTGAAGTGTTCTTTCCACCTGTTGCTGATGCCTTTTTTATCTTTTATGAGAGTGTCACCGTCAGAGGATAGCAAGGGAGTGGTGGTGGGTTTTGATGGTCCACAGACAGTCTTGAGGAATTCTTTGATGGAATAAAGACAGCAGAAAGAACAAGTCGGGATAACGTGACCCTTATTACCACCAATCACAGCCATTATTAAAGGTGGAAAGTATTACTGAGTTATAAATCTGATGTTTCTTCTGTCTTCTGCTTGTATGCTGTCAAAATGCACCACACAAAGAAGGAATTCTTCCCTTTGCCCTCCCTGAGGTTGTGGTTGTGGAATTAGGATGGGAAAAAAAGCATAAAAGAAGGAAATGTGGGCAAGATGCCATTCCTTCTTAATATCTTACAAATAAGAAGCTGGGTAGCTCAGTGGATTGAGAGTTAGGTCTAGAGATGGGAGGTCCTGGGTTAAAATGTGGCCTCAGACACTTCCCAGCTGTGTGACCCTGGGCAAGTCACTTGACCCCCATTGCCTAGCCCTGACCACTCTTCTGTCTTGGAGCCAATACACAGTATTGATTCTAAGATAGAAGGTAAGGGTTTTTAAAAAAAAATTAACAGTTTCCTTCCAAGTAAATTCTTTTTTAAGCTAAAAATTTTAAATATTATAAAAAGAACTGATATTTTTATTTCATGACCTCTGTGCCAGTTAACTTCAACTCTGTACTAAGGTCACAGCCTACACAGCTGTACTTCCCAAACTGTTATGCAAATGCATGCTTAATGGTCACGAAGGAATCTGACCAGAGTGTAGACAGATCAGTGCAAGTTCATCATTATTCCAGGAAAAACAACTCAAAGTCCAGTCTATACCGATGCTTTTTAGGAATTGTAGTATGTGGCCAATAATAAGGATACAAATTCATTTTTTCAGGGTTGCGTCTGCCATTGTACTTGCCACTAGATATCTCTAGATCTCGTGTTCTTTCATAAGACATGAGGTAATTTTGCACTTAATAGGCATGCATTAGCAATACTGTTGAGCTTTCCAGCGCAGCATAGTGAAAAGCAGAGTACTGGTGTCCAGCTGGAGCATTTGAGACACGTGATTTCATTTCTGTCTGTCTCAGTCTCTTCATCAGAAAATGGGCTATTGGAGGGGCTTTGATTTTTCTTTGTTCATTTTTCCTTGGTTAGATGATTCTTTTTGTCTCCCTCCCATCTTCCTTCCCAGCTCCTGGAGTTGTCAAGCAATTCCACTGGGTTATACAAATATTATCCCTCAAAGCTTAAGAAAACAAAGTCTTTGAAAAGCAATATTGTATGATGATCAACTGGGAAAGACTTGGCTACTCGCAGCAAAAGAAGGATCCAGGACAATTCTGAGGGACTTATGACAGAGAACTCCAGCCACCCCCAGAGAAAGAATTGTCGGAATCAGATGCAGATCAAAGGGTACTATTTTTTGCATTAGCTTATTTATGGTTTTATTTTGAGGCTTTCCCAATCCACCCAGCCACCTTGCTGCTCCCAATTGGAAAAAAAAAATTGAAACCATGAAACAATTATATTCTATATGATCATTCCAGAGAAATCGATTTTTAAATGCAATTATTTAGACTTGAGGTTCAGAATGATGTTTTATTGGGTAAATGAAAATTAGTTCAGATATTCTCACCACTTTTTTGATTATTAAAGCTCTGTGCTTAGGCATAAGGCCAAGTAGTTCTTCTACTAGTGATAAAACAATTCTGAAAAACAAAATCTTGAGGAGTATATGTGCTCATTTGTTTTTAAGTTCACATATTTAATAAAACTGGACTGCCTCCATTTTTTAGAGACAACTGCAAACTTCCTTGAATGTAATTTAGGATGAAGTTATTAGAGAACTTCTTAGAGTCACTTAAGAGAGCAAGAATATTAGGACTTTCTGCCTTTCCTGGGAATGATTAAAAAACCATTACTCTAAATAAAAAAAAGAACTACATATTCCAAGAGCCCACTGACTTCCTGTCATTATGTACTTCCTGTAGACAGAGGATAAAGGGCGTGGGCTTTGGAGGCTCCCTCTCTCTGAGGTAGAATCAGCATTGATGGCAGTGAGTGGGGTTGACTAAAAAATGGCTAACCAGCCATGGGCACATGGTCTTGATTTTGAATCTTCTTTATTCCTTAATTTCTAATGATCATTAATAAATCTCTTAAAATAAAATATTATTATTGAGATTTAATTTTAACGTTTACACCTGTCAGTTAAAGGAAAAATAGTATGCAAATTTTTGTGGTATAATTTATTCATTTTCTAAATTTGCTGAGACCTATTTTGCCTTTTTTTAATCACACTTTAAATATGAATGAACTTAAACTATGGAAGAAGGATCAAGAAACTAGATCTATTATATCAGTTAAAGTCAATGTTATTGACCATATAATTGGCAAAATTAGCACTTACTTCTCCTCAGTGAATAAAGTTGAGATAGAAATGAGATACAAATAAGGAAAAATAATCCCAGAATTTTACTGTATTGGTTTAGTTATCTTAATGCCTAAATGACAGGATGGTGGCAAGGTTCTGACTATAGGTTCTCTCTACCTTCCTTGCAAATACTGAATTTGATTTTGCTTCAGAATATTAATAGTTCATTGGAAAGATATCTGGATAAATATTCTAAAGTCTTTGGTAATAGGGTCCTACAATTTTAATGGTTCTGCCATTGACTAATTATATGAAAAATCATACAATTAAAAAATCAAGTAAGTTCACCTTTGGGATTCTGTTTGCTTGTCTATAAAATGTAGCTAGTAATAGTTATACCAGTTATCACACTAGGATAGTATGAGTTTAAAGTGAGAGCAGTCTTGAAAAGCACTTTCAAAAGTTTTAATTTTTTTTAAAGTAATATGGCATTCTTGGGTTAATTCTCAACTTGGACACAGGTTCCCCAATGAACTGTTATCCCACATACAATGCATTCTGTGGTCTATACTTCTAAACCACAGATTTTAGCAATAATTGTCTTCTCCTTTAAAGGAGAAGTAGTAAAAGTGAACAAAACCCTATCTCTTTATCTTAAAACTCATGCTTGACTATGTGCTTACTCTCTGTGGAGTATATTGGGCATTTGTTTTTGGTGTTGTTTCCACTGCCTCCTGTATATGGCTTGGTTGAAATCTTGACTAAGGCACTCTTTTGGAAAGAAGTAGAACCCTTATCCTAGAGTCAGTGGAAAGCCTGTACACAATGCTGCTTCCTCGTAGTCTCAGTTTTGAGGTCTGCCATGGAATGTCAGGATCCCAGCTCCAAGTGCCAATTTCACTCTATTTGAAGCCTTACTAGGACAGGATTCAGTAATCACCAGAGTTTTAACTTATCTAACTTTTCTAAAAGTTCTCTTCATGCATTTAACTGCTTTCTTATTTCATTTTGTCAGATTTGTCTAGGTCTAAAAGGGATACATTGATGTTGCCAATTATTATAGTTCCAATGTATATTTTTCCCTATAAGTTGATGAACTCTTGTAAGTATGTACACACACACACACACACACACACACACACACACACACATTCCCTATTTGGTACATATATATCGTGTTAATATTGTTTCATTATCTATTGTTTCTATAAGCATAATATAGTTTCCATGCTCATCTCTTTTAACCATGTCTATTTTTACTGTTGCCTTGTCTGAGATCAGAATTGCTACCCCTGCTTTTTAAAATCCACCCGACTTGTACTCAATTCTTCTTTAGCTCCTCATTTTAGTGTGAATCTTTATTTTGAGTACCTTTCTTATAAATAACATATTGTTGGATTCTGCTTTCTAATCTATTTAACTACTCTCTTCTATTTGTTCCCATGCTAATTCCTAATTGTATACTTCCCTCCCCTGTCCTCTCCCTCCCCCTGACCCATTCTACAAAGGAAAAGGAAGTAGAGAACAAGAAGAAATGTGAGCCAACCCTAGTATTCATTTACACTGCCTGCGCCTTAGTTTCCCTGAAAAGCTACTTCACCACATTCCAGGAACTCTTTCCTTCCATCTACCACTCTAGAGAAGTGGACTTTCATCTTCCTCCTGGACAGCTCCTCTCCCGAGCTGAATCCCTGTGGGCAATGATAACCTAATTGAACTCTTTCTTCACTGATTACTGTTCTCTAGTCCCTCCATGTTGTATTGGGAATAAACTTGAGGCAGGAAAACTAACCAGCAGTCTATTGCAATAATATAGGCATGAGTTGATGAAGCCTAAACCAAAGTGGTGGCAGTATCAGAAAAGAGAGAGGGGGATGTAGAGAGATGTAATAAAGGTAGAAGCAATAGAACATTGATTAGATATGGGGGAAGGGTAAGAAAGAGAAGAAAAGGTAAAAGAGAAGAAAGGTAAGACTAGGTAACTGGAAACATACTCTCAATAGTAATAGGTATGAAGATGGGATTAACTCTCCCCTGCCTATTTTTAGATTTAATCACCAGAAGTGTATACACCCCATTTTATGCTTAAGTGGGGGAGGGTCTGTGACCCACATGTGCTAAAGTGGGTGATGAATCAGAAATGACTGACTGCCCCCTGGGCAATCCTAAGCAAAACGAAAGCTACAATTGGTCCATGTAAAGTGGAAGGAAACACAGGAAGTGAAGCACCTTTAAAAGCAGTTGCAACTTCCTGTGAGAGGAGTTCTTTGTTTGAGCTCGCGGCTGGTGAAGACTCTGCTTCATGGACCTGAGACTGAAATTTTGGTAAGACTGTTCTTGAATCTCTCCCTTTGAACTACCACTGAGGGAGGCAAAATTGACCAGCCTTGAAAATACAGCTGGCTGGCCTTGGGAGTTTGTCAGAAGCATAAATATGTCAAACAACAGGCCAGGAAGACCCCAACAATATAAAATTGTCAAAGTTCCAAGAATAGTAAGAAGCAGATAAGAGCCATACATGCAGGCAAAATTCCAAGGATAAGGGGCTGGAAAACCGGGCTTACAGAAAAGTATTTAAAGCCCAGCCTGTCAGAAGCAACTCGGAACTCTGATGGTAGAAGTTCCCACTGATGCGCGTATCAGTTTTCACAATAAAGGGCCTTATCCGTGTCTGATTACATTGCCCGAGATCTTTCCTTGGTGGTGGGTGAATTCCCGGACCTTAACACCACATGGGTGAGTAAAAAGGCTAACTTCTTTCCTGACTTTCTAGAGAGACAAACCTCCAGAGAGACCCCTGTTTTGGAGAAGGTCTTGTGGCTGGAATCCTTGCTTAGGAACTTCTGGGTCCCCCCCCCTTGCTGGGACCTTTAAAACTCTGCCTGGTTTGAACTTGGCCCGAGTAATTATCTACTGTACCTTCTCTCCTTGCCTTACTTCCACTCTTTCTCCTTTTGTAAATAAACTGCCATAAAAAGTCATTCTGACTTGAGTAATATATTTTTGGCAACCACATTCTTATACATTTAGTCCAACCTTAATTTAAGATAGGGGACATCCAATAGGCAGTTGCATATGTAAGACTGGAGGTCAGGGGGAAGTTAGGCTAGAAAAGAAGATCTGAGAATCATATGCATGAAATAATAATCAAAACCATAGAACTGATGAAATCCTTAAGCAAAATGGTATAGAGGGAGACAGATCCAGATCAGAGGTTGGGGACACACATATTTAGCAAGTTTGACCTGGATAAAGACTCAGCTAAGGAGCCTGAGAAGTAGCAGTCAGACAGAGGAGAGAGGAGAGCTCTGGCATGATAGCCCTGGGAAAAGAGAGTGTCAAGGAGAAGAGGATGACTGCCAGTGTCAAAGGTTGAAAAGAAGACAAGAAGGAAGAGGCTTGGGAAAAGACCATTAGATTTGGTCACTAAGAAATCATTTGTAACGTTGGGGAAAAGAGCCGTTTTAGTAGAGACATGAGGTCAGAAGCCAAACCGAAGAGACTTTGGAGGAGAGCGAGAAGAAAGGGAATGGAGGCGTTGACTGTATACATACTTCTCGAGGAGTTTAGCCTCAAAAGGTGGGAGAGATAGAAGATGATAGCTAGCAGAGTACATGGATCATGGAAGGGTTCTTTTTGAGGATGGAGGAGGACATAAGCAGGTTTGTAGACATTCCAGAGAGCACAGTAGAATAGATGGGTAGCTTTAGAGTGGTTTGTTGAGGGCTTGGGTTGAGAGGGATAGAAATGAAGAAGCAGTCAGTGGAGGACACAGAACAGGGTTTGACCAAGGGTAGCTAGAAGTTCAGAATCATTAAGATGTTAATCATTAAGGAATGAGTTCATATAGGTTATCTTTGCCCAGAATAATTCAGCCTAAGAGTGGAATTGGAAGGTGTGATTGCTGAGCCATTGTAAGTGAAATATATATATTTTAATCCCTTACCTTTCTGTCTTGGAATCAATACTGTATATTGGTTCCAAGGCAGAAGAGTGGTAAGGGCTAGAAAAGGGGGTTAAATGACTTGCCCAGGGTCACACAGCTGAGAAGTGTCTGAGGCCAGATTTGAACCTAGGACCTCCTGTCTCTAGGCCTGGGTCTCAATCCACTGAGCCACCCAGCTGCCCCCTGTAAGTGATATTTAAAGGATTATGGAACTCTCTTTTCCACCATCTTTTCAGTTATGTTCCTACCTGCTGAGCCCAGCATGGATACTATAAACTGAACCAATGAGAAGGAAAAGGGATTTGCCCTTCCCTTGTTCTTCCTCTATGCCCAACTTCAAGAAATGGGTCTACAGGTATGTTTGTTTCCGTTCTATGTTATTTGTGTTTTTCATATGACAGGGGCAAACCCCCTATGGACAGGGGAATTTGAGCCCTGAAAACCTTAGATTTAAGATTGCTGGTGGGGTGGTGCAGCAGCCAGCTGTCTCACCCTGGAAGCTTTGAGACACCATGGTGCCTAGGACTTTGGATTTGGAACTGGGATTGTGCTTTGTGGGGATGGAACTAAGCTATGTACCTGATCCCCTTCCTTCTCCCCAGAGACTGACGTACAACTGTCCCTCGCTATATTGTGGTTCACTTATTGCAGCTTCACTGTATTACGGGTTTTAAAAAAATATATATCTAATTCTGTGTCACTGAGTTTTCACTATATCACCAGATTTTGTGGACGAATACTATGCTGTACACAATGGAAATGCAGTTTGCCACTACCCTTTGCACAAGTTTGCCAATGTGAGATTGTACACAGCACAGTATTGGCTGATGGAATGAAAGGCGACCAACCACAGCACTGTGTTCTGTATCCTGGGCACTGACTGACTCAGTGATTGTAGCATTGGTCTGTTTGCTCTCTTGCACTGGGCTCATAAGTTCAGAAAGTGTTTAAGAGCATATGAAGTGTTTATAAGAACGTGGGAAAGGTTAATAAGAGTGTGGAAAAGGTTTATAGGAGATTGGGAAGGATTTATAAGGTCTTAAAATATATATAAATAATAAAATAAAATATAGCGTCGCTACTCTGCAGATTTTTACCTGTTGCAGGGGTCTCTGGAATGTAACTCCTGTGATAGGCGAGGGATCCCTGAAGTTCAAAGAAAGAAGCTTAGGGCTCTGGCATGTTGGGAGTGTATGCTTTTATGTTTCTCTTATACCTTTGGAAGTGAAAAATTACTTCAGTGTTACAAATGTAATGGGATATTATTATGCTACATTGTGTTACAAAGCTAATGGAATAGGATTGTGCTCTGAGAAATGATGAAACGGACAGATGGAAAAGAGAATGTCTTTATAAACTGATGTAGAATGAACTTGGAGAAAAATTAATATTATCATTTAAAATTATTTTAAAAACTTGAACTCTCATCAATACAATAATAACAATTCCAAAGGACTACAGATGAAGCACAGAATCCCTTTCCTGTCATAGATGAGGTTTGTAAAAAATAGACTCGAATACAGGACTACAATCCCCATGAGCCTTTGCTCCACTTCCCCAGAATGCCTTGTAATCTCACCTGGGCCGAGATCGAGGAGGTATTTAAGCTGATTCAAAGGCTTTTGAGGGTCTCTCTTGGCTCTTTTTGGACTTCTGTTTTGGAGCAGGCGGTCTCTTGCGTGATGTGAGGTTATTTTGTCTAGGCCTCTGGCCTAGGCACATGTTTCTTACTTGTATATTCTTTAATCTTCAACCTTTAATAAACCTCTAAAAAATATAATACTCCTTGCAGAGAGAAACTAATTTCTACCTGCCTCAGTCTCCCCATCTCCCCTAAATTTTAACTGTTACAGGTTATAGTTATAGAATGAGACATACATTTTTAGATATAATCAATAAGGGAAATTGTTTTGCATAACTAAATATATTTGTTTGGGGGTTTTAGTTTCTCCTTTTATTTTCCAATTAGGTATTGGGAATAGGATGGAAGAAAGCTTGTTAATCAAAAAAATAAAAATTTTTAAAGTTAAAAATTAAAGACGATGGGAAAAGAAAGAATTACCACAAGAATGAAGAAGAGTAAAATGTTACTCCAATTTTCAGAAAAAAAAGTGAAGAAAACAGACTCTAAACTTTAGATTTCTGACCTTGATTTTATGGGGCAATTCTAGAATGAGTAAAAAGAAATAGAAAAAAGAAAGAAAATATCTCGTAAGGGAAGTGTTTATAAAAAAGAACCTGCACTATTTCATCAAGAGCAGGTCATGACAAACTTTTTTTCTTTTTAATTTTTTCAAACCCTGACCTTCCATTTTTGAATCAATGGTTCCAAGGCAGGAGTGGTAAGGGCTAGGCAATGAGCATTAAATGACTTGCCCAGGGTCACACAGCTAGGCAGTGTC
Source organism: Monodelphis domestica (assembly GCF_027887165.1). Classification (NCBI taxonomy): domain Eukaryota; kingdom Metazoa; phylum Chordata; class Mammalia; order Didelphimorphia; family Didelphidae; genus Monodelphis; species Monodelphis domestica. The sequence continues at coordinate 10,534,731 of NC_077230.1, read as the reverse complement.
AGTCCAGATTTGAACCCACGACCAGTATTTGAACTCAATCCACTGAGCCACCTCACTATCCCTTATTTCCTTTTTGACAGTATTATTGAGCTACTAGTTGAGGGCAATTATATAGATATACTTTATCTAAATCTTAAGCTTTTAATAAAGTATTTCATACTATTCTTTTAGAGACTATGGAGAGAAATGGATGAGATGATAATACAGTGTAATAATGAAAACAAATGCAATATGTAATAATTAAAATGCTACATGTAATATTTAGAAATTGGTTTTATTAAATATATTAGCAAAAAAATTATTGTGGCTGCCATTTATAAAATTAACTCTTAAGTCACAAGGATGATAGTCGCTTTTAACAATTTAATTTAATATAAATATAGTATAAAAAAGAAATAAGGAAGGAAGGAAATAGAAAATTATTTCCTAGCCTACCACTCTAAGGTCTGATCTGTAGAATCCGAGCTCCACATGGAAGTCCAATTGTCTTTTTGGAGCAAGAGTCTTACCAGCCCACAAGGGTGTTTTCTGCCCAAGCCACCAGCGCTGAATGGAGTAGAAGAATCAATCCCAGAAAACTCAAGCCAAAGAACCTTGATCTCCTCTATGGTCTCATCTTCTATAGCCCTTTTCTCCATGTCTTCCCGTCTCTCTGAGCTGGTCTATCACATCTAAGGAACAAATCAAAGCGTCTCTGCCCCAGACCAGTCACCCTTAGTTCCTGGTCATGTTCCTATGGCTCTTAACCTGTGACCTCTGTTTGGAGTGTTCCAGCCATGCTAACGGGATGGGGCAGAGAAGAAGGAAGGTCACAACCCTGGGAAGAAGGGGTTCCCATCACACAGCAGTAAGATGGATTTAGAACTGGTTGGATGGCTAGACTAGTCATTCAACAAAGAAGAATTGTTCATAGTTCGCTGTCAGTGGAGCTAGAGATCCCTAGTGTTGTTCACAGGTTCCGAGCTTGGCCCTGTGCTCTTTTATCAATGACTTGGATATAGGCATAGATGACAAGCTCATCAGATATACAAATGACACAACACCAGGAATGATAGCTAATATATCATCTTGATAGGCTAAAGCACTAAGTGCAAATTTACCGAGATGAAATTCAGTAGGTCTAAATGTAACATCTTGTACTTGTGTAAAAAAATTACATCCACAATTACAGAAGACGGGGACGCATAGATATTGTTCTGGAAAAGATCTTGAGGGTTTCAACGACTATTCTTGGTCTGCATTAAGAGGAACATAGTTTGAAGGAATAGGAAGTGATAATATCACTGTATATGCTGCCCTTGTTAGTCCTTATCTGGAACATTTTGTCCAGTTCTGGGCGCTATAGTTTAAGAATATTGATAGTATCTAGAGGAAGGCAACCAGGATATGAGGACAGGTTGAAGAAACTGAGCATGTTTAGTATGGAGAAGAGTCTCAGTAGGAAATGGATAACTGTCCTTAGATAATTGAAAGGAGAAATTGGTCTTTTCATATTTGCTTCCAGAGGGCAGAACCAGAGGTTCTTGAAAAGAACTTCTTATAAAAAGGCCAATTTAAGTTTTTAATAGTTGTGCATTACAAAAAGAACAAGTTAGAGAAGCTTCCTAACAATTAGAGCTGTCCAAGGGTGGAATGGTTTGTCTCAAGCAGTAGTGGGTTCAGAGGCAACTAGTTTACTCAGTAGATTGAGAGCCAGGCCCAGAGACAGGAGGTCTTGGGTTCAAATATGACCACATACTTCCTAGAGGTGTGACCCTGGACAAGTCACTTAACCCCCATTGCCTAGCTCTTCTGCCTTGGAACCAATACACAGTATTGATTCTAAGACAGAAGGTAAGAGTTTTGGGTTTTGTTTTTTTTAAATAAGATGGAAGATAAGGGTTAAAAAAAGTGGTGGGTTCCCCTTCTGAGGACTTCAAGCAAAGATTGGATAATTATCCATCTGTTATGTTATGGTTTATGGTAGGTTTCCTTTTTCATGTATGGGATGGTCTAAATGGCCACTGAGATCTTCTCGAACTCTCAAATATTGTGTTCCTATGATTTCTGTAATCGAGAATGGCCTTAAGAGGGGCAATTAGATGTCTGGGAGCAGGGGGCAGGGAATGAGTTCAATTTGACATCAGACATTCTCAAGCTGTGTGGCCCTGGTAACACAACTCCCATTGCCTAACCCTTACTGCTCTTCTGCTTGAGTCAATACACAGTATTGGTTCTAAGATGGAAAGTAAGATAAGAAAGCAAGCAAGCAAGGAAGCAAGAAAGAAGGAAAGAAGGAAAGAAAGAAGGAAAGAAAGAAAGAAGGAAGGAAAGAAGGAAAGAAAGAAGGAAAGAAAGAAGGAAGGAAAGAAGGAAAGAAGGAAGGAAGGAAGGAAGAAGAAGAAAGAAAGAAGAAAGAAAAGAAAAGAAAAAGGAAAGAAAGAAAGAAAGAAAGAAAGAAAGAAAGAAAGAAAGAAAGAAAGAAAGAAAGAAAGAAGAAAAGAAAGAAAGGAAAGAAAAGAAGAAAGAAGAAAGAAAGAAAAGAAAGAAAGAAAAGAAAGAAAGAAAGAAAGAAAGAAAGAAAGAAAGAAAAGAAAGAAAGAAAGAAAGGGAGAAAGAGAGAAAGAGAGAAAGAGAGAAGAGAGAGGAAAGAAAGAAGAAAGAAAGAAAGAAAGAAAGAAAGAAAGAAAGAAAGAAAGAAAGAAAGAAAGAAAGAAAGAAAGAAAGAAAGAAAGAAAGAAAGAAAGAAAGAAAGAGAAAAATAATTCTTTACCTCAAGGAATTTGCATTTATCTGGAGAGAAAATATGTACATGTATACAAGTATATACAAAATATATATGTAAGGAAGTTAGTTCCTGGAAGTCCACTCTCTAATTCTATGTAATGAGGGGGCATTTATGTGTCTAAATGCCCTATGCCCCAATAGGACATTTCTAGAAGTGGGTCCTGTAGAACTGTTCCTGCAGCTCCTCTGAAAACCCCCAAGGACTCCTGGGACTCAGACCTTAAGGGGCTTCTGCTGTGAGATGATGAAGAACTGTGCTCCTGGGCCACTCAACAAATCCTTCAAAGGGTTTCAGTCTTTTCTCTTCTTTCCCAGGTTGTCAGTTGTGTTGGAACTACTCACAACTCTTCCTTGAGGGGCAGGAGAATGAACTCACCTCACCAAGTCTGAAAGAGTGCAGAGATGCTGGTTTCTTGGTGGTTGTGGAGGAGAAGGGTTGGGATTCTTCAATGGAGAGGATGATAATTGACAGGAAGAAGGAGGCTCAGTCTAGCCCAAAGACAGTGATCTGAGGCAAATTGTTTAACCAGTAAGTGCTGCTGAGGTGAAAACATCAAGTGTTATTTAATAGCCCTATAAAAAGTTTTGTTTTATTAGGTTTAAACTTTAACTTCCTGAAGGAGTATAAGTTATCGCTGCTTGTTTTTGATGTTTTTCTGTCAGTTTGAGCTTGTTTAGCATTTGTTGCTCTCCTATACCTGATCTACATTGTACATTGGATACTTTGCTGCTTCCTTCTTTTGGGGAGATATAAACCAAAGGAAAACTTTAAGTGCTTTTTTCCAGGGCCCCAAGGGGTAGGGGTATAAAGAACCAAAGAAACAAGCCAAAAGAGCCTGGCACCCTTCTTTTAGGTGACTGAAGGACGGAACCCAAGACAAGCCTTTGTGGGTCTAGAACTGAGAGGAGCTCCTCATTGAGCTAGGGAGAGGGACAGTGCTCGGTTTTTATTCTTATATACAGAAAGGGGACTGATAATGAGATTTTAAACTAACGATAAAAACTTGATCATGCCACCATGACCTTTTGATGATCTTCAGGTGAATTAGATGCGGACTATTTGATAAACAATAATCTTTCCTCTCTGTCTCTCTCTGTCTCTGCCTCTGCCTCTGTCTCTGTCTCTGTCTCTCTGTCCTCTCCTCTCTCTCTCAAACAAGGAAAAATTAAGAGTCAGGCCAGGTTGGAAACAAACTGTGGAAGAGAACCCTGCCTGAAGAAGGAGAAAGAGTATTTCTTTCTCCTGCTGCCCATGACATTTAATAGCCAGGAGGAAATCCACCCACCCAGACAGAAAGGTAATTGGAAAGAATTAAATGGACAGTTGAAGGAGCAGCAAATAGACATCTACAGATAAGGAGTGATTCAAGTAGTGAAACAACTTCAAAGATTATGAGCTCTGGCAGCAAAGAAAAAAGTGAAATAAGTAATGTTGTCAATAAGAAAGAAAGAAAGAAAGAAAGAAAGAAAGAAAGAAAGAAAGAAAGAAAGAAAGAAAGAAAGAAAGAAAGAAAAGAAAGAAAGAGAAAGAAAGAAGAGAAAGAAGGAAGGAAGGAAGGAAGGAAGGAAGGAAGGAAGGAAGGAAGGGAGGAAAGGAAGGGAAGGAAGGAAGGAAGGAAGAAGAAGGAAGGAAGGAAGGAAGGATGGAAGGAAGGAGGAAGGAAAGAAAGAAAGAACATCTTGGTTCCAGAGATATGAGTTGCCTTTCTGAACATCTATTCCCTACATGTCTTTTTCACTCTGTGTCCATTCTTCTCATAGGCATTTCATGTATTTGTGGAAGAATGCACATCCAGGCTTCTGAAAAAAGATAATGTTTTTATAGCTACTATGTTTACTACATCACTTAATGCTTTGCTTTAAGCCAGTTTGATACTGGATGATTATTGAAGGGAAGCATATGATTGAGCCTTCAAGCTCTAGTTTGGAGAATAGCGACACACAGAGTGTCCTTGGGATCTTGGGATCCCCAAGGATTCAAGGGTGAAGGTGTCTCTGATAGATCCAATCTATAAGTGTGCGTGCACCTTGAGGAAGCAGCCCAGAAGGAGACAAAATAAAGTAATTTTGAAAGGAGGGCTTTTTTAAAAAAAAAAACCCTTATGTTCCATCTTAGAATCAATACTGTGTATCGGTTCCAAGGCAGAAGGGTGGTAGGGCTAGGCAGTGGGGGTTAAGTGACTGACCCAGGGTCACACAGCTAGGAAGTGTCTTCTCTAGAACCTCTCATCTCTAAATCTGGTTCTCAATCCACTGAGCCACCTTGCTGCCCCTAATGAATACAGTTTTAGAAGCAAAGAATATGTAGTTGAAAGAGCACTGGTCCTAAGGACGAGAAGACCTAGGTTCGAGTCAAGTCTATGCTACTCAGCCACTATGTGAACGAGAGAGGTCATTTAAGTACACAAAGCTTCCCAAGTTCCCTCCCTTGAAAGAAGGGAGCCATGCTTCTTACAGTGCAATAGGGAGAATCAAATAAGATTGCATAGAAAGACTTTGGAAATTGTGAAGGGAGAAATCCCATTCCAGATAACCACAAAAAGGACCCTCCCAGGGATCCGTCTACTAAAGCACACAAGAAGCCGTGTCTAGATTCAATTATAAAATGTTCCTTAAAAATAAATTAATCAGCTGGAAGAATAGTCAGGCTCCTAGAGGAGGCTGCCATATAGCAAAAATAACGCTACCTCCAAAGTGTGATTTGCACACTGGATGCTACACTAATCAGATCTCAAGAGGGTGTTCTGGAACTTGAATAGGGTTCCGATGCTGGTCTACAGGGCTCAGGAGCACTGAGACGAATAGGGTATGACCAAACGTGAATATGTTCATCCTGAAGTGAGGCACCTTCCTCTTCTAAGCAGAAGCAGACACACAAAGCAACAGGAGACAAAGGCACCCAATGCTCTGGAAGGCCCCTTTTCTCCTCTCTTCTCTCCATTGGTTGGAGATCAGACCCAGCTAGAAACGGAAGTCCTGCTTTCCACCTTCCCCTTCCTTGGGCGCGGAAGGTGCTGTAGTCAAATGGAAAGTCCTGCCTTACTTCTCTTTCCTGAGAGGCTGGCCATGAGGCAGGTGAAGCAGGGAGATAGAGGCAGTAGACCACATCCCCTCTGCGAATCCTTTCCTCTTCCAGGCAGGGGATACTTAGGGCAGAAGAAAACACACTGACCACAAGGCAGCACATCGATGCAGTTTTATGGCCCATACAGCTCATGGTGATTCTCAGGGAAGAGGTTTCTCCACCAGGTGAGGGGGAGGAGAAGCTGGAGAGAGAGTTGAGTGGAGGCACGAAGAAGATGAAGGTTAAGAAGGTTAAGGCAGTCCTAGGGAGAGGATCAACAATCAAGAAAACAGAGACCTTGTGGGAAGGGTGGGTGCAGGGGAGGAGGGAAATAATGTGATTATTGGAACCAAGGACTAATGTTCTAAATGAAAATAAATTAATTAATTAATTTTAAAAAAAGAAAACAGATCCTTATGCCCTCTCCCCTTGACTATGCAACCTCAACCCCCCAAATTTACTTCTGTCCCATGGGAACTCGGCCCTACCAGGAACTCCCAGACTGACCCTGGTCCCAGATTGAACAATACACTATCAAGCCACTCATTAGGCACCCTTAATAGGAATGATAGAGATTCTCAAGTCCCCCCCCTTTTTTGGTTTCTTGGTTTCTCTTATTGTATTTGGACCCTCTCTATATGCCTCAAGTATATCTATAAGACCCCACGTTCTTTAGTTCTATGGAAAATTCCCACTGAGGGTGCATTTTCCCAGACTTTGTTCCCAGAGTCTCTGAGCTTAGCACTGGGCCGTGGTGTTGTGTTTGCATGACTGTGTGGTGGCCATAAGAGCTTTGTCTCCCTTGGCCTGATAGAAGACGAATTCTTTGTAACCGCTTTGGTGGTTCTGTGTTTTTCCAGGCTGACAACTGTTACAATAAGAGCTTCCTGATGTGGTCCTCCCTGCCCTCTCTTCCCCCTCACATCATCTTGCATGACATTCTGAAGCACAAGGCTAACTAATTACTTTCTCCTCAAAAAGCATCCATGCCTCATTTGTACCCCAAAGAGGAAAATGCAAACTTCTCTGGCATTTGCCCTTGCACACACTGCCATGCGTGAATTGCTCTCCCTCTTGAAATCCCTGACTCCACTGATGCTTTATTTAAGATGCCCCTTCCTACAAGAAGTCTTTCCTGATCTCTGCTAGCACTGCTATTTGTGTGCTGTGTACTCAGAGTAGAATATAAACTTCTTGAATGGGCACACATGCAAATAGGAAGCACTATGTGCCAGGCACTGTACTCAGTAACGAACACAAATACAAGCAAAAAGAAAAAAGGTCCATGCCCTCAAGAAGCTTCCCTTCCAAAGGGCAGACAGCACATGAAAGGGAGCTAAGAAGAAGGCACCAGTGTGAGAGCTGTACGCTGGTCAGATCTGGAGTCAGCTGGGAAGCAAACTGAAGGTAGGAAGCACATCATTTGGCTTTGGTTTCCCAGCTCTTTCACAGGGCTTTCTTGCACATATTTGACACCTTCATAAATGGTAATTTGTTCAACCTACTCATTTTGGCTGAGAAGAGGACCCAGAGAAATCATGCGATTTGCCAAAGATCATACAGAGTCTCAGCTATTTGGAACTTTGCCCAATGGGTCATAAAAGGATGCAAACCCTTTGACCTGGCAATACCACTAATAGGTCTCTGCCCCAAAGAGATCAATGATAGGGGAAAGGATCTGCTTGTGCAACAATATTTACAGCTACATTTTTTGTAGCAAAGAGCTGGAAGCTGGAGGGATATCCATCAATTGGGAAATGGCTGAACAACATGTGACATATGATTGCAATAAAATTTTATTGTGCCATGAGAAATGACAGACAAGATAATTGCAAAAAAAAAAACAAAACCTGGAAAGACTTCTATGAAGTCATGCAAAATATAGAGAGCAGAAAGAGGAGAAAGTTGTACACAGTAACAGCAGTAATGTATAACGATCAAATGTGAATAAAGTATTATGAGCAACGCAAGGATACAGGACAACCTCAAAGGACTCATGATGGAAAAGGCTATCCACTGCCACAGAAGCCAGGGTCTGAATACAGATTGAAGCATGCCCTTCTTCACTTTATTTCCTCTGTGAATTTTTCTCTAATGTGAATTGTCTGTCTTCTTTCACAACATTATGCACATGGAAAATATATTGTATGATAACAATAACAGATAACAATGTTTCACAACATATATCATATTACTTGTCATCTTGGGAAGGGGGAAGGATGATAGGAAAGGAGAAAACACAGATCAAAAATATTAGAAAACAATTATTTGGGGGGCAGCTGGGTGGTTCAATGGATTGAAAGCCAAGCCTAGAGACTGGAGGTCCTAGGTTCAAATCAGGCCTCAGACATTTCCTACCTGTGTGACCCTGGGCAAGTCACTTAACCCCATTGCCTAGCCTTCCTGCTCTTTGATTCTAAGTCAAAAGGAAAGAAAGGAAGGAAGGAAGAAAGGAAGGAAGGAAGGAAGAAAGGAAGGAAGGAAGGAAGGAAGGAAGGAAGAAAGAAAGGAAAGAAGAAAGAAAGAAAGAAAGAAAGAAAGAAAGAAAGAAAGAAAGAAAGAAAAAGAAAGAAAGAAAGAAAGAAAGAAAGAAAGAAAGAAAGAAAGAAAGAAAGAAAGAAAGAAAGAAAGAAGAGAAAGAGAGAAGAGAGAAAGGAGGAGAGAAAGGGAGAGAGAAAGGGAGGAAGAAAGGGAGGAAGAAAGGGAGAAAGAGAGAAAGAGAGAAAGAGAGAAAGAAAGAAAGAGAGAAAGAAAGAGAGAAAGAAAGAAAGAAAGAAAGAAAGAAAGAAAGAAAGAAAGAAAGAAAGAAAGAAAGAAAGAAGAAAGAAAGAAAGAAAGAAAGAAAGAAAGAAAGAAAGAAAGAAAGAAAGAAAGAAAGAAAGAAAGAAAGAAAGAAAAGAAAGGAAGGAAGGAAGGAAGGAAGGAAGGAAGGAAGGAAGGAAGGAAGGAAGGAAGGAAGGAAGGAAGGAAGGAAGGAAGGAAGAAAATACAAAAGTCTGAGCCATAATTCAAAGCCTGCCCTTTATGGAGTCCAAAGGCAGTGAATTTCCTACTCTATCACTGTTGAGTAAGACACTCTATTCCTTCAGTCTTCAATCATTCTTTTAAACTGGTCTTGCTTCACACCCTTGTGAAATAGGCTTGGCAGAGGGCCTATCCCTTCCTAGCCCTGAGCAGACCAGGCTGGGAGAGTGTGGATCCTCCCAATTTTGACCTTATCTAGTTCTGGTCACAGGACAAGCAGTACAGGAGCCTGCTTCAGGGACAGACAGGTCTTCGAGATTAGATACTGCACAAGGTTGATTTAAAAGCACTTGTTAAAGTATGTAAAGCTACCAGTAATTTCCAAACTCATCTGGCCATAGACTGCTTTTAGGCTTGAAACAGATTGAAAGAACTCGTAATTATTTTTAATAATGCAGAGTTTCATATTTAGTATTAAATTCCTCCTATTTAGTAATAAAGGAGAAAATCTCTAAACTTGTGTACAGAAACCCTACATTATGCTACCCTAAAACAATTTGAGAAATGTTGCTTTGATTTTGTTTTTAATTGAAATTTTTTATTTAATTAATTTAGAAGATTTTTCCATGATTACATGATTCACCGAAATGTTGATTTTAAATGGAACACAGGGCTCAGTGGATTGAAAGCCAGATTTAGAGAAAGGAGGTCCTGGGTTCAAATGCAACCTCAGATATTTCCTAGCTGTGTGACCCTGGACAAGTCACTTAACCCCCATCGCCTAGCCCTTTCTGCTCTTTTGCCCTGGAATCATTACATAGTAAGGTGAAGGTTTTATAAATAAATAAATCAGTAAAAATAAAACAGAGTATTTACACTTATGATAGCCTTACTCTGTGGCTCATTGCTTTTCATCTTGAGGATTTTAGACTGGTCTGTCTGCTCACTTACCCAAGGTAGGAAGGTGGGGACAAGACCAGGAAGGAGCGATGTCCTCTCCCTTCTCTGAAGAGATTAAAGAGAGCACTTGGGGAGGACGCCCAGAGAGAGCTGGCGGCTGGCCTGGGAGCAGGTGGACTAACTGAACTGTCTTGGAGAAGAGAGGACCATAAGTGACCTGCTACCCTTGAAAGCTCCTCATCTTATCCTAGCACTCCCTACTTAAGATCAAAGGATAAAACTCATTAGCTACCATGAAAGGGGAGAGCCTGTGGCTAAGGAGAAAACAGAATTCCACCCAGTTACTACATCTGAACGCAGAAACATGACCAACAGAGATCGCTAATCAGAGAACTCCCTCCGCTATTGCGGCTTCTCTTCACACACCTCGCAGCCAGGTGGTTGAAAATCCATTTTAGAAATGGTTGGACTTAGTAAACGTGCTCACCTGGCTGTATCTGAGCCAGGAGATCCTAATCAAATGGACTGGCCTAAAAGCAAACAGTAGGAGTAAAATGTCTAGGAAGAATGATGGTCAGGGGAACTAGAAACAAAAGAATTTGGCTGCTCTTTAAAATAAAAAAAATCCAGTATTTCAAAGTCTGTACTTACTGAACACAGAAATGAAGCAATAACTTTTTTTTAAATAAGATGATTCTATGTTTACTCAGACATTTGCTTTAGGATTGTCATTTAAGCCTTCTAGAACAATAATAATAATTATACTTGTCAACCTTTAGCTTATGTATTTTTGTTTTAAAAAACTCACATACATATGTTCTTTGAAATTGTATAATGGGGGTAGCTCCTGTGACAAGGAAATCACTTTTAAAAGACTGATATATATTAATTTAAGGTCGCCAAGGAATTCAGCTATGTAATTCCTAAATGAAAACTCAAGTCAGCAGTCAACCTTTTATGGAGTTTTAATTACAAACAGGAGAAAGAAAGGAATTAGAGATAGAGAGATAGAGGGAGAGAGAAAGGGGAGAGAAGGGAATAGGGCTTAAATACCCCTTCTGTTTAGGCTGGGCCAAAAGGCCCAAGCCCTTAGATAGCTGGGGCAATGAAAGGAGATCAGTCCCTATTACTCACGTGACCAAAAATGGAGAAACAGTCTCCGGGGCCCCCACCTTCAGCTTCCTTCAGCGCAAGCTTCTCAGAGCACACCGCAACCACTCCGACAAACTCCTCAACCCCCTCTATCCTTAAGGAAACCATCCAAGTTCCCTCCCCTCAGTCCTCACATCTACCAATCACCTGTCCATCAATTTCCCTGTGCCAATGGAGGCTCTAGCTTAACCCAGGACCGCCCAGAGGTCTGTGGCTTTGCACATGTCTGTTGAAGGTCATATTTTCAAATAATTAAATCTTTGATCCTTTGCTACAGCCCTTTCTAAATCCTGTTAACCTGAGTAGGGTAGAGATTGGAATAATTAAATTTTGATCTAGGCTGCAGCCCTTACTCAATCCTGTTAGGACTGAATAGGGTGGAGATTGATTCCAAGTATCTCCATTGTATCAATTCTAAAATCAATCATGACTCAAAGAAATTCCTGTTCTATGCTTAAGCATAGGTCAAAGTCCTTTCCATTGTTCAGCAAAAGGTTTCTGTCCTAAAGTAATCTTAAGAAGGGAGGAGAAGGAACCTCCCATGCCAATGGGGTTCACATTCCAATAGTCAAGACCCATTATCAATAGGAAATTTTTCAAGTATGAAATTTCCCAATGGTGAAATTTCCAACATTTATAAGTCTAAGAAATTTTGAGGTTTACACTCCCTAGCTCAGTGGATAGAGTTAGGTCTGAAGACAGGCGGTCCTGGGTTCAAATTTAGCCTCAAATCCTTCTTAGCTGTATGATCCTGGGCAAGTCTCTTCACCCCCATTCCCTTACTGCTCTTCTGCCTAGAAATCAATATTTAGTTTTGATTCTGAGATAGAAGGTAAGGGTTTTTTAAAAATGTAAAGCCAATCCCAAGGGACTTAGGAGAGAGAATGCCATCCATACCAAGAGAAAGAACTGGGAGTAGAAACACAGAAGAAAAACATATGACTTATCGTTTGTTTATATGGATCTATGATTGGGGATTTTGGTTTTAAAAGATTGCTCTATTGCAAAAATGAATACTATGGAAATAAGTATAAGTTACAACATTTGTACCACCCAGTGGAATTGCTTATTTGATCCGGGGGTGGGGAGGGAAAGAAAATGAAATATGTAAACATGGAAAAATATTTTTAAAATTAAAAAAAAAAATGTAACAGGGTTTGGAGCATGCTCAGGTCACCTAAGATGGAGCCATCCATTTGAGAGATTCCAATGACCTGCTTTTACAGGGAGATAAGAAAACAGCTTCTTTCCATTGGATGTGTGAATAAAATTATCTGTCTTTTAAATTACCTCCCTGAGCTGGCAAGTCCAGGGGTGGGCAACAAGTGCATTGTACAATGCAACAAGGGAAGGAAGAGCCTAAACAGAGGCCGCATGCTCCCAGGAAATAGGCTTGAAGTTTTGCTCTAACTTTCCCTTTCAGTTTTAGATGCAGGGAATGGTGTCCCTGACCTGGGAATTTGAGCGATGGAGTCTTTAGAGCCCAGGATTCCAGGCTAGTTGTTGCAAGGAATCCAGTAAAGGAACCCTGAGAAGCCAGGGTCCCATTTACTAGCCCAGTGCGGCTTTAGACTTGACCTTGATGGGATTCATCTTATGGAAGAACTGAGCTAAGCAGTGAACCCTATCCCCCCCTTCCCAAAGAATGAAGGATTGTACCCCCAAAGTGCTAGGGGGAACGTTTGTATATTTGCTCTTGGTATGTCTTTAAAGCAAATAGTCCCTTGTAAAAGCTCCTCTGTGTCTCCGTAGTTAAATGGAAGTAGGGTACTAGTCACTGTTCCTCTAAAATGGAGAGGGACAAATCAGTGGGAGCTACAGCCAATGGCAGCAATGAACCCTGGAGTTACTGGAGAACTCTCAAGGAACAAACCTGAGTAGGGCCAAAGCAAAGTTATGTGACTGACATAAAGTTTATGCAATCCCTGACTCCAATCCCATCATTCTGGGACTCTTTGCCCATTGGTGGTGATGAATGTCCTGTCCTGCTCTGAGTGAGGAGTCGGAGAGAATGGTGGAGTTCCCACCTTTAGATCTTCAAACTTCCCATCACTTTCGTCCTACTTCAGGTGGCTAAAAGACAAGACTCCCGGAGAGCTCCTTTATTCTCTATTGGCTTGTCTACATTCTCTCATTTATTCCTTATCTGAATTGTTTTGCTATGATTTGGATAAAGGAGTCTCTTTGCCATTAGCAAAGCTAGAGGAAACGCCCAAAGCTGAGAGATGATTCTATCTTGGTTTGTTTATGGAACAGCGAGGAGATCCCTAATCCTAAATGAAAGAGTCCATGGTGAGGAGGAAGGTGACTAAGGTGACTGGGAAGGCAGGAGGAAGCTGTTTTATGACAGCTTTTGAATGCCAAATGTTGCATTTCATCCTGAAGAAAGTAGGGGGACACACTGGAATTTATTGAGGGGGAGCCATAACGTGATCTTTAACACGCTTTAGGAAAATCACTAGGGTAAGAATGAAGGCAACAAATGGTGAGAAAGATCCAAGGCGACTCTTGGCTTAGCATAATCCACTGTATTGTATACAAATTAAATTAGTATCTAGTAATCAAAATATTATATTTTATGAGGTTTATTAAGGATGATTAGAATTCAAGGAATAAAGAAAATACAAAAACAAGAAACCACATGTCCATGGCTGATTAGCCAATTCAGAATACCAGAGCTTAGCTTACTTACTACATCATTGCAATGGGAGGGCAGAGCATAGAAGAGAGAGAGGTAGGCGTTACTGACAGTTTAAATACTAATTGTGATCTCGCCCAGGTGGAGACTCAGGTGAGATTATAGGGAATTCTGGGAAATACCAAGGACTTCTGGGGATTGAAGTCTGGGGTTCAAAATCTCCATTTTTACAATTGTAAGGGGAGTAGAGATTCAAAAGAGGAAAACGGTAATAATGTTGAGCTGGATTGGGGTCAAGATGGGAGAGAAGAGAATGGTTAATGGAAGGGAAATGTCCTGGAAGAGAACTGAGGGGTCAAGAGATTGGCCATCAGGGTGCCATGAAGAGTAGAGTTTTATAAGAGAACGCAGAGGGAGACCTAAAAAGCCATTCTAAAATAAATTATTAAAGGAATTGTTAATAAATATCTAGATATATGCAAAGTACTCAGTTCTTCAACTTACTTCTCCTGAGCTACTCCTGCGCCTCATATTGGCTATACGCAGATACTCATACTTTTCATCTTGCCCTCACTCATAATCTTAAGTGCTTTTGTGTTCAAGAATTCTGAAATCCTCTTATCTGACCATAATCATCTTCTACAAGAAAAGCCTTCTCAAACTCCTCTTTTTTAAAAAAAATGTAAAACCTTTACCTTCCATCTTAGAATCAATACTAAGCACTGGTTTCAAGGCAGAAGAGCAATAAGGGCTCACAGGATTGAGAGCTAGAGGCAGGAAATCCTGGGTTCAAATCAGCCCTCAGATACTTCCTAGTTGTGTGACCCTGGGCAAGTCACTTAACCCCCATTGTCTACCCCTTACTGCTCTTCTGCCTTGGCCTCAATATACAATATTGATTCTGTCAACTGTATTTTTGAAAGCCCAAGTTTGCCCCCATTCCTGGAGAATTTGCCGTAAAGGAAGTTCCAGACTGACCATGTCTCTGACTGAACAATAAACCCTAAAGTACTTAATGATCCCAGTTTGGGTAGGATTAGTAGATAATCACATCTTAAGTACCCTTTTTATCTTAGAAGTCCTCTCCCAGGGAACCCCGCCCCTGACTGGAATCTTCCTTTTGTATCCATTCTGAAGCATCCACCTGTCCCTGATAATGCAGCCCTGGCCTCCTCATTTCCTTGTGGCCATTGTAAAGCTAATCAATCATACTTCCTTGTCCTTAAGTCCCTAAAAGGCATATAAGGCCCCTCCATTCTATTGTTCTTTGGAAACCCAGCTTTGGTGGGGCCTTTCCCCAGAGAGCCTGTTGCCAGGGTCCCAGAGCACTTGGCCACTATTGAACTCTGGCTCTAGTCCTGACTAAAGATTTCCTCCTGCTGACTTCTTTAGTGGTTCTGTGTTTTTCCAAGCGGACATGGTAAGACAGAAGGCAAAGGTTAAAAAGGGCGGGGGGGGGGGGGGGGGGAGGGGGAAGGGAAGCACTGCAGAGATACTCTGGGTGGATGCAATTCTGAACTCCCCTACCCCCTTAGGTGATCAGGGCCCTTTGGCCTAGCTGCCCCTTTCACCCCTACCCCCAGACGGTGTGTTGGCACTGCAGAAGTGGACTTTGGCTCCCTCCTCTCCGCACGAGTCTTGCATATCAGGTCACTGGTGAAGCAAATCATCGTATCTTCATAATTAAACAACCCATCTAGGCATAGACGCTACCTGTTACCTGTGGAAACCCATCCACGGGAAAATCATACTGATGATACTCATTCAAAATAGGGAGACAGAACTGCCTGTGGACGCTGGGGCGCATTCCATCAAGCACTCTAGGAACCTCCAGGAGCCACTGCATGAGTGCCCAGAATGGAAACCAGAACCAGTGGGCACAGATCCAGGCACACGGAAGAGAGGATCTGTGAGCCAGGGGTTGAAGTCTCCAAGTCTTCCTTGTGTATTGAGTGGGAAATAAGTTCAGAAGGAAGGAGTACCTGCCTCCATGGCTCTGACCACGGGAGATGAGCTAGGACTCTGGGCTAGCCTCCATCCCAGGTTGAAATATGCAGTGGAATAAACTGGGCAGAAAACCCAGACCAAAGGGAAGCCTATAATTATTCTTTTACAAAAATGAATACTGTGATAAGATACATATCAACTCTGCAAAGGGAGAGATCAATCATGAATAATATAATAATGGGGAAAATTTATTAATTAATAGAAACACCCCCCCCCCCAAAGGGAAGTCTATAATTCAGTCCCTCCTAATTTCTGAGGCTTCCAGTGCACTAATAGTGGGTGAGTCCAGCAGGAGTCTACGGAAACTTCCAACACAGGATAAGCCTACAGAAATCTTGCTTAGACCAAACCTAGTTCAGGACTTGTAAAACTCAGATGAGGAGGGCAGTGAGCACACTTCACCCAGGATCGCATTACTCTGGCAGCACTGAAAGCTTACAGGTCTCTTGCATGAACTGTTACTGATACACCAAGAAAGCAGCAGCAGAATGCAAGAAAAAAGGAGTACAAGCCGCATATTCCCTGCAAAAGTACACAAAGCTCAGAATCAATATAAAGTCCAAAGTCAGGAAGTAGGTTGGAAGAATAAGCAAACAGCAAAAGGATCCCCCCATAAATTGCTTTGATGGCAATAATATAGTTCATGACCCAAAAAGAATGACTGAAATGAAGAGAATAAATCAGACATCTACAAACAAAGTATTAAAAAAAATACAGTGTGGGCACAGGTCCAACTAGAATTCCTAGAAGAAAAAAAATGCTAAAAAGTCATTAAAAACCAAATGAGAATAGCCACATAAAAATATCACTAATAATTAGGAAAATGCAAATTAAGACAACTCTTAGGTGCTGCCTCTTACCCATCACATTGTCAAACAGGAAATTGACAAATCCTGGAAAAACGCAGAAAAGAGAAAATATAGAACTGAATAAATTGCTAAAGAAACAAGAGCTAAACAAATTATAACACCTTCTAAATGGGACTGCAAAAGAATTAACTTTTTAAAAGTACTATGATGAAGGGGCAGCTAGGCTGAACAGATTGAGAGACAGGTGTAAGGGAGAGGAGGTCCTTGGTTCAAATCTGGCCTCTGTAGCAAAAGTATGATTGACAGGTCTGGATTCCAAGAGCCACTAGGTCAGGATTCTAAGCTGTTGAAAGGAGCAGGTTTCCAACTGTCAGTTGGAAACTGGAGCTGAAAGTGAAACTTGAAAGGTGAAGATCTGATCTCTCCTGGACAGCTTGCTAGCAGCCTCTGAATACCATCAAACAAGGGTGATGCTATTCCCTTCATTCCCTCTGGTGGACAGAGTGGAAACTTGGAGGAGACATTTAAAGTTTAAATAACCTCTGCCACATAGTCTAAGTGGTCATATTGGATTTTTTACAATTGTTTTTTGAAAAATTTCCCCCCTTTCCTTACTTGTATATAAATAAGGTGATCACAGTGGAGTATAACAACACAAATTCAATTGTATATACACTGTTAACAATGAATGTAAGCATGTCTGGGGACATGTTAATGGATCTTTTGGTTGTATTGTGGGAGTATGTTCTACATATCCCATATGTTGTATTCATTCTTTTTCCCAATGTATGTCATATGGTTCTGGACTATAAGTGGATGAAACCATGTATGTCAATTACTGTGTAGACTGTCTTGTCCCATGTCCCCATACTATGTATTTGTCTGTATGTTGTGTATAAGTGTAGAGTGGTGTTATTTGTTATTGGCAACTGGTTTAAAGCTACAATGGTTTAGTTAACTAAGGATTCTGAGCTTAAACAAATGGTTACACTCATGAAGCAACAACTGGGCCAGATGGAATTGTATATGAAAGATAAAGATATATGAATACTGAATATGGTTGTGGGGCAAAAGAAAACAATGGTACAACTGGAAATCTAAATAGATTACAGAAGGAAGAGGCTGAAAGGATGGTTACTTTATTCCCATTAAGAGATCTCTCAGTAGTTTCAAGGGATGAGATATTCCAGGTAAAAACCCATAAGAGAGTTGTACCTGAAGACTTGGAATCTATAAAAAAGATAACACCTGCCATTATAAACAAACCTAATAAGGTAATTAAAGAAATGAGGAGAGCTATTGATCTATCTGACCTTGATTACAATGATTTTGCCCTGTTAATGAAAGCTTTTAACAAAAAGGGAAAAAAATAAGTTCATAGAGGAAACTAGGCAGGATCCCTTGTTAACCCCATGGCTGGAAAATTATAATGACACTGACATGAACAGCAAAGTCCAGTCCAAGCAGGCAATTCTACAGGTTATGGGTAGACATACTAAGAGAACAAATACATGGTCCAAATTTGAAGGGATAAAACAAAAAGCCACTGGAACATCAACATCATTCCTTGACTGAATCTCTGAAGCTGCCAAGACATACCTGAACATGGATGTTCTTGAAGAGGTAACAATAGCACATATAAAAAGGATCTATGTGGAAAATGCTATATCTAAGATAAAATTATTCTTCAAAAACAATTATCCTGGGGGCAGCTGGGTGGTTCAGTGGATTGAGAGTCAGGCCTAGAGATGGGAGGTCCTAGGTTCAAATCTGACCTCAGCCACTTCCTAGCTGTGTGACCCTGGGCAAGTCACTTGACCCCCATTGCGTAGCCCTTATCACTCTTCTGCCTTGGAACCAATACACACTATTGATTCCAAGACAGAAGATAAAGGTTAAAAAAAAAAACAACTGTCCTGATTGGGAGGAGATGGAACTGGAAGATATTAGAAGAAATACATACTTGTGCACAGATAGTGAAGATAAATACGAGGAGAAAGACACAGTGATAGAAGATCCTAAAAGAAAATTAAAGGAAGCAGAAGGAAAAGCTAGAGAAAGTGAGATTAAAGAGGTTAAGGCAGTGGCTGCATTAAGGTCTATGAAACCTAATAACAATTATTATAAGCCTAGGGATAAAAGATCAGGTCCCCAATGTTGTTTCCTCTGCAATAAAATCGGTCATTTTGTAAAGGAATGTAGATACAGAGGTCAGTTTTCTAGACAATTGAACAGGTATGGAGGATTTAATAGGCAAAATAATTGGAACAACAATAATAACTGAAATAATAACAATAATGGCTGGAATAATAACAACTACTCAAGAAGAAATAATGGAAATGTGTGTCAGAATACCTGCTGTCAGGGAGCTTAAGCACCAGATCTGGGCACAATGCAGGACCAGGTTAAGTCTGGAGCAAGGCCTAAATATAGTCAGGTTGTTAAGGATTATCAGAGCAAAGGGGCTTATTCCTTATGCAGATTTACCCAGTGTTCTTCTGTATGTAAATCAAGGGATAATAAATTGAGAGTAAATGAAAGTGATAGTAATGGTAATAAGATAAATGAAGATATAGATGAATTGATTGAAACAAAAGATAATGTAATTAGTAGTAATAATTATAAGGAAAAAGAAAATTATAGTGTAAAATTAGTAGAAAATTCTAATAAATATAAAATAAGGGAAAATAATGAAGAATGTAAACTGGATAATGATAATGTGATTGTAAATGGGAACAATGATACCAAGATAAAGAGTATAAGGACAAAAGAGAGGAGTGAAAAAAGCTGATGATGGTGTTAAAGATGCAAAATCCTAGGAATATCATGCAGTTCAAGCAGATGTAAACTTGGATGGACAGGAAAATGACTGAGCTTTGTACTGATGTTACTGTGCTTACACTGGTATTGGAAACATTTCAACCTCCAAACAGTACAGAACCATATGTATCTGTCACTATAGGTGATCAGATTTATGATCTTTTGGTTGATACTGGGACCAGTAAATCAGTTTTGCAAAGTCTTTCTAAGAATTGTAGAGCTGTTGGCACAATTGAAGTAATAGGAGCTACTGGAAAACCAGAGAGAGTAGCAAAATTACAATCTAAAATAATTACTTTAGGTCCTTTATCTGTGGATTTTCTTTGTATGCCAGACTGTCCCATGAATCTTCTAGGAAGGGATATATCATGTAAATTATGAGCAACAGTCCAATGTACTGATACTGGTGATATATCATTACATCTACCAGAAGAATCTTTCAAGCTTTTCCATTGCTGTTGTTAGATTCAGTCAGTACAGAGGATAACTTGGATTCAATCTATCCTATGCCTGAGGATATCCCTGAAGATCTTTGATCAAAGTCTTCCACAGATGTAGATCTACTGAAATCAGATATTCCTGTAAGGGTGAGGATTAAGGAAGGACCAGTTCCTTTTG
Source organism: Monodelphis domestica (assembly GCF_027887165.1). Lineage (NCBI taxonomy): Eukaryota > Metazoa > Chordata > Mammalia > Didelphimorphia > Didelphidae > Monodelphis > Monodelphis domestica. The sequence goes on along the minus strand of NC_077230.1, from coordinate 10,514,993 downwards.
TAACTCAGTATTCCTTAACTTAATAATCAATAGAGAATATCAGACCAATCACTGAATCCCTAATCCAACAAGGGATCTTAACATCTTGCTTCTCAGAATATAATACACCTATACTTCCAATCAAAAAGCCAAAGTTAGATAAAAATGACAAAGTGGTATATAAATTCATACAGGATTTAAGAGCAGTAAATGATTATGTGGTATAGACACATCCTATTGTACCAAGTCCAGCTACTATAATATCTTCCATTCCATGTCAGACAAGATATTGCACTGTGTTAGATTTATACTCAGCATTTTTCTTGATACCAATTCATGAGGATTCTCAAAAGATCTTTGCTTTAACTGGGAAAAAATTAAGTGGACGTGGACTGATCTCCCATGAGGATTCCCCAATTCACCAAGCCAATTTTCACAATTTAGAGACCTAAAAACCATAACATCCAAGGAAAGTAAAATAGTGTATTTTGTGGATGATATTCTACTTGCATCCCCAAATACTAAAAATATGTCTAAGAGATAGGAAGATTCTTCTGATAGAATTATATAAGAGTGGGCATAAAATCTCCAAGGCAAAATTACAGTGGGTTTTTCCTTGAGTGCAATATATTGGATTTGTGTTATCAGAGGGTTCCAGAAGTATCACACAGAAATGAATAGCAGATATCCAGAAACAGTGCAAAAAGAAACTCAGAACTATTTTTGGAACAACTGGTTTCTGTAAGCAATGGATATCTGGATATAGTGAATTAGTAAAGTGTCTAACTGATTTAACCAGGAATATAGAACCAGAACCTCTGAAACTAAAACCTGAACATCTGCAAGCCTTAAGTAAGCATAAAGAAGCCATTTTATCTGTTCCTACTTTGGGTATGCCAGACTATACAAAACCATTCCAACTGTTTGTAAATGAAACTAAAAGTATTGCTTCTGGTGTACTAACACAGACTTTAGGACAAAGTTATTGTCCAATCGGATATTATAGTTACCAGCTTAATCCAATAGTTGCAGGTACAGTTCCTTGTCTAAGGGGTGTTGCAGCTGCTGTTAGTCCAGAAATCAGCAGATTTAGTTTTGGGATGTCCATTGACTGTATATTGTTCACATCAAATAGAAGCACTAATGAGGAAATTTCATACTCAAGCATATTCAGATCAACAAATATCTAAGTATGAATTTATACTTCTAGGTAGTGAGAACATCCAGTTGAGGAAGTGTAGTGTATTAAATCCAGCTACACCTTTTCCTGATTTGCCAAAGAATTGTGAACCATTACATGAGTGTGTAGAAGTAGTAGATCTAGTGGATATGCCTAGGATGGATCTGAAAGACTCTCCAATTGAAAATCCAGACTTGGTTTTATTCACTGATGGTTCTTCATATTTGCGTAATGGAATTAGATGTACAAGTGCTGCAGCTGTCACAGAATTTGAGACACTGTGGTATGGATCATTACCTAGTAACTTTAGTGCTTAAGGGGCACAGTAGGTCACTTTGAAGCAAGCATATCTTCTAGCTGATGGTAAAAGTGCAAATATTTATACAGACTCTTGTTATCCATTTTCTGTGAGGTTTTATTATTGCATCAGGAAAACCAATTGCTCATGCAGAAATAACTGAGTTGTTGAATGCCATCCAAAAACCTAAACAGCTAGCAGTAATCCATTGTGGAAGTCATACTTATGGCAGAGATTAAGTCTCTAAAGGAAATCATACAGCTGATACAACTGTGAAATTTGCAGCCAGGAATGCTCCAGTATATGTAATGAATTTGTCAACTATTGAATCTGAATCAAATTCTGGACTTTATGCCACTCAGGTGGAACAAACAGCAGTTGTAATGTTAGAGAGAAGATATTGACAAGAATGATAGTTGGTGGGGGGAGGGGATCTTTGAGAGTGACAATTGGTCTCATGGGGGACTCTCTTCCTGGCCCTTGGACTGGAAGGAGCACTCTCTCCCTGTCTCAAGATAGAAACCTCTATTCCTGGATCTTTCCCAACTGTGTGCTCTACCTGGATTCCTGTGATTGTGTCATCAAACAAAAGGATTGAAGGGGAGCTATTTGAACGGTAAGGATGGTATTTAGGGGTGTCAGCCCAAAGCCACAGGCCCAACCAGCTCTGAAGGTCAGAGCCCTTTCTTCCTCTTGCTGTCTACTGCTAAAGTCTTTGAACTTAAGAAAGCTAGCACATATTAGCATAGACAGGAATAAAAGAAAACCTCCACCAGCCTTCAAGGTCTGGCCTCAGCTCAAAAGCTGAGAGACTCAAACCCCATCTAGGGAAATTCCGATTCCCTCTTCCCTGATACCTCCCCAATCCAAACGTGTTAGTAAAATTCATCTTTATTAAAATAACTGCAGTCAGATAAGAGGACTATCATTTCAGGGGACATAGAGGGAGCTGAAACTAAGGACAGCCATTCAACCATAAACCATCCTTATTGGACCCCTGCTGGGTGACCTTGGTCTGGGGGGAGGCTTGTCCTCAGGGGGGTCCGTGCTTACCTGCCCTGCCGTATATTCAACATCAATCAATAAAGAAGACATCTCCTCAGGCTATCATAGATGGCGCATTTCTAAGGAACCCCAATTTTCAAAGATAGCCTCTCAGTAGGGGGATCTCCTTTTACCTCATTGTCAGCCATATTCCTTCTCTCCATTCAACCCCTTCATTTCCCTGTTATAAAACCTTCCTTATCTCCTGTCCCTCTTCAAAATCCTCAACAATCCCTATAAATATTACAAATCTGATGATCTAGAAAAAGCTTATGTAGACTCAGAAATTCAGAAGTGGAAGGAGAAATTTGGAGCAAGGAAAGAACATGGAATATAGGTTGCAGAGACTGGAAAACTGCTATTACCAAAAGATTTGTATACTTATTTGTGTCAAGCCATTCACACAAAAGGTCATTTTGGCACTCAAGCTGTAGTAGATTCTGTAAAGAGGCAATGGGTAGCTCCTGGAATAAGTACTGCAGCAAATAAGATCTGAACAAGCTCTTTTGTTTGCCAAAAATTCAACCAAGGTGCATTCAGACAGAAAGGCTTAGGTGGTAGACCTTCAGCATATTGTCCATTTGAGAGTCTGCAAACTGATTACATCAGCATGCCAAAAGCTGGAAGATACAAGTTTTGTCTGGTAACTGTGGACAGATGAACTAAATGACCTGAAGCTTTTCCATCAAATACAAATACAGCTAGCTTTGTGGTAAAAGTGTTGATTAAATAAATTATTCCTAGATTTGGAGTACTGTAAACCTTAAAATTTCTTAGACTTGTGAATGTTGGAAATTTCACCATTGGGAAATTTCATACTTGAAAAATTTCCTACTGATAGTCTATTGGAATGTGAACCCCATTGGCATGGGAGGGTCATTCTCCTCCCTACTTAAGATTTCTTTAGGAGAGAAACCTTTTGCTGAACAATGGAAAGGGCTTTGACCTATGCTTAAGCATAGAATAGGAAGTTCTTTGAGTCACGATTGATTTTAGAATCGATACAATAGAGATACTTGGAATGACAGAACCAGGTCTTGGAACTTCCAATCTCCACCCTGCTCAGGGTAACAGGATTTAGGAAGGGCTGCAGCAAAGGATCAAGATTTAATTATTTGAGAATATGACCTTCAACAGACATGTGCAAAGCCACAGACCTCTGGGCGGTCCTGGGTTAAGGTAGAGCCACCATTGGCACAGGGAAGACATGGACAGTGATTGGTAGATGTGAGAACTGAGGGGAGGGAACTGGGATGGTTTCCTTAAAGAGAGTGGGTTCTGAGGACTAGAGGTGGTTGGAGAGGTTTTGCTCTGAGAAGCTTACTCTGAAGGAAACTGGAGGTGGAGGCCCCTGAGACTGTTTCTCCATTTTGGTCACGTGAGTGATAGGGACTGATCTCTTTCCTTTGCCTCAGCTATCTAAGGGCTTGGGCCTTTTGGCCCAGCTAAACAGAGGGGGTATTTAAGCCCTATTCCCTTCTCTCCCCTTTCTCTCTCTCTCTTTCTCTATCTCTAATACTTTTCTTCCTCCTGTTTGTAATTAAACTCCATAAAAGGTTGACTGCTGACTTGAGTTTTCATTTAGGAATTACATAGCTGAATTCTTTGGCGACCTTAAATTAATATATATCAGTCTTTTAAAGTGATTTCCTTGTCACAGTACCACATACCATAGACTCTAACAAAGGATCTCATTTCACCCAGGATCCTGTAAAGAGTCTATGAGAATCTAGGAATAACACCTAAATATCATGTTCCTTATCACCCACAAATTTCAGGTCAAGTGGAGTATTTAAATGGTAACTCAAGACTATGGTGGGGAAGGTATGTGCTGAAATTCATCTAAAATGGCCAAATGTTTTTCCCATAGCTTTGTTTTAGCTACATACAAGACCAAAGTCAAATTTACATGTATCCTCCTATGAAATGCTCTTTGGACATGCTTCACTATGGGCAAAGACTTATAAGACAATCTATATATCTCTCTTAGGAGGAGGTTGTCAACTTGCTTCATACTTAAGTGCTTTACAACAAGGACTTAAAGAATTACATGATATGGGAGTATTGATCCAAGCTGGTCCATTGGATTACTCTCTCAATTTCAAACCAGGAGATAAGGTATATGTCAAAATTTTTATTAAAACATCAGCAACACAAGAGAGTTTGCTAGGTCCTAACACAATTGTGTTAGTTTCCCCATCTTCAGTAAAAGTTTTAGGTAGAGATTCATGGTATCTTTGTTCACATATCAAATTAGCACATGGTATTAATAATGAAAATGTACAAATCACTGAAGAAGAAAGTGAAGAAGAATAAATTGTGGAAGCTGAGAATCATCAAGCAAATTGAGCCTGCAGTCAGAAAGATTAGTAAGGAGAGGACCAGTCCAGTGGAAGAGGACATTTGGAAGAGGATAATGAAGATGGTCAGGAAATTAATGGACATTGTTAAGATTGGAAGGATTTATAAATATTGAGATAATGACTTGGAAAGGAACTTATAATGAAGAGGATCAAGTAATTAATGGACTAATGGATTAAAATTTGGAGTAATGTATTATAACACAAAACAATATAATATATATTCACACAAACATTCATAAATACATTTATTAACATAGAATTGGAGAAGAATTTTTCAAGCAAGATAAGAAGAAAGATCTGAAGTAGTGGTAAGTATATTACATGCAACAGTAACATAACACTAACATAACAGTAACATTGACATAAAACTAGCAACACAACATAGCAAAAATAACAACATAACAAACACATAAACACAAATACATAAACATAGTTAGGTTACATTGAATCACTATTTGAATGAGTGAAACAATATATAGCTAGGGTACTAACAATGTTATAATTGGCTATAAATTACTTAATTACTAACAAAAAAATAGATATTTAGTTTAGTATAGGAATATAGGTAGACAGGAGAATTTTGCAGATAGGGATTTAGTTAGATAGGATTGTATTTAAGATAGGTAATATAAGGTAAGATACTGAATTACAAAATGCATTACAACATCCATAACAACATCCATTACATAACACAAATAATATATAACATCACATATCACACAAAAATATAAATACATATGTAAATAGTGTGAATGATAGTTAGGATTGTAAAATCAATTATATCATGGTGCATGTATATATGTAACATATGTCTCATGTGTAAATATGAAATGTATCTATGCATATATGTATAGCTTATATACATGTATTGTGTATTATATGTACATATGTAAACTTTATGTGAATAGATCACTTGTGTTTAATTTTATATATTGTTACATGTAGTTTGCATAAGTGAGTTTAATGGTTTGGGTTAATTTTCTTTGTAAAACTTATGGAGTTGTGTTTATTGTAATTTTTAAAAATTTTCTCTAAATTTGCTGTTAATACATTACAATAGTAGTAGAATGTTTTGTATGATGATAAGATGATAAGAGTAGTATTTATGAATTTAATGTTTGTATGAAAGTTATGTTTATCTTTTGATTTTCATGTTGCTTGTTGTGCTTTTGCATATGTTTGATCTGTTTGAAATTTGCACTTGTTCATTATTTAATTCCCTTTTTTCCTTACCTTGATTAAATTCCTAGAATAGGATAGTATTTAGACAGGTTAAGATAGTTGAGTGTAGGTTGTTTGTTATTTTGGATAGATATTTTAGTTGAAGTAACATGTAAGTAAGTTAGTGCACAAATGCCAAAATAATGTTTTCAACACGATTTAGGCTTTGTGCAAAGGGGGGACTGTAGCAAGAGTATGATTGACAGACTTGGATTCCAAGAGCCACTAGGTCAGGATTCTAAGCTGTTGAAAGGAGCAGGTTTCCAACTGTCAGTCTGGAGCTGAAAGTGAAGCCTGAAAGGTGAAGATCTGATCTCTCCTGGACAGCTTGCAAGCAGCCTCTTTGTATACCATCAAACAAGGGTGAGAGGAAATTCTCCATTCCCTCTGATGGACAGAGTGGATACTTGGAAGAACCTCTTTCCTAGGACATCTGAGGACTCAGCTAGATTCCTGTACCTGACCCACCAAAGACTGTGTGTGTGAAAAATCTGGTTCCCTGTTGGACTTACCTTTAGGAAACTTAGATATTTAGTTTAAGGTAGTTAGATAATGGGTTTAATAATTGGGATAAGTCAGATGCAAGCCCTTCCCCTTATCCTCCATTACCTTTCCCTTCTTTATTCATTTTATTTATATGTGATTCCTTCCTTTTGTATAACCTTACTTTCCCCTTTCCTAAAAAATCAACATAACACCTCACACTTCCTATCTGTGCAACCTGGGCAAGTCACTTAACCTCCATTGCCTAGCTCTCACTGCCTTGGAACTTCTATAAAAATTGGTTATGTATTAGGGCATATAGATATTGAAAATAAATATAAAAAGGCAGAAATTATAAGTATATATTTTACAGATCATAATGTATAATAAAATAGTCATTGGTTCAGGGATCACAAATGAAAGACAGATCAGAACCAAATGAAAACTTAATGAAATCCTAAATAATAAATGTATCAAAAAACAAATCATAGAAATAACTAATAATTAGCAAAAGCAAATATTAATGATGAAACAATGTATCAAAATTTTGGGGACAAAACTAACAAATTGGAAGTAAAAAACAATAAAACAAAAAGATGGATCTTTGAAAAAACCTGATAAACTTTAAGCTAATTGATTAAGAAGGCAGAAAATCAAATCAATAAAATGACAAAATAAACAAGGTGAAATCACAAAAATCCCCAAAGGGAAAAAAACTAATCAAAAGATATCATGCACAGGAACATAGTGATAAAACTGAGAACACAAACAAAAAATAAAGTTAGGATCCAATAATATATCATTCACAAGAAATACACTTGAAAGAGAAAGGTAGACAGCAAGTCAGTATTCATTTAAGTGCCTCCTATGTGCCAAACATAAATAAAATAAGCTTTGGGAATACAAAAAGAGGTAAAAGACTGTTCTTCCATTCAAGATCTTTATAACCTACTGAGGAAGACAAAAAGCTAAGAAATAAGTACAAATACAATTTATACAGGATAAACAGGAAATAATTCAAAATAAGGAGACACTAGAATGAAGAGGGGTTTGGAAAAGCTAGAAGGTAAAACCTCAAATAGAAAAGAAATCTGAGCTATATATTGATTTAGAAAACTACAAATTAACATTATTAAAGTTGTATTGTATTTTTATTTTGTTAAAACATTTTCCAATTACCTTTCAATCTGGTTAAAGCCACAGTTGGGAGTTTGGGAGCTACTTGCTGCCCAAGTTTGATATTTCTGTTACAAAAAGTGAAATTTTATTTGGAACTTAAACAAAGCCAGGGAAGCCCATAGGCAGAGAGGAGGTAGGAGAATATTCCAGGAAGGTAAATAATGAGAGAAGCCCATAGGCAGAGAGGAGGTAGGAGAATATTCCAGGAAGGTAAATAATGAGAGAAAATGTCCAGGGTTAAGATGGAATGTCTTATTCATAGATCAACAAAAAGGTCAGTCTCACTAGACAAAAGGGATAGGAAGGGGCTAGGTTATGAAGGGCTTTGATTACCAAATAGAGGATTTTGTACTTCTTTCTAGAGGTGATATGGAGTTTATTGAGGAGGCAGAAGGACGACATGTTTAGATCTTCACTTTAGAAAAATTACTTTAATCTATTATTTAAAAAAAAACTCTTACCTTCTATCTTAATATTAAATCTAAGATAGAAGAGTATTATGATTTAAGTGATTTGCCCAGAATCACACAGCTAGGAAGTGTCTGAGGCTAGATTTGAACACAGGTTCCCATGAATCCAGGCTGGGTATTCTATTCACTGAGCAACACAGCTGCCCCTTAATCTATTATTTTTCAGCTCTGGTACAAAAAAGTTAAGATTATAATCATGTTCTCAGACAAATAAATAGCAAAACCAGACTCAATTAAAAGAGATAAACAGGAAAACTACATTTTGCTTAAAAAGTACCATAGGGGTAGCTGGGTAGCTCAGTGGATTGAAAGCCAGGCCCAGAGATGGGAGGTCCTGGGTTCAAATCTGGCCTTAGACACTTCCTAGCTGTGTAACCCTGAGCAAGTCACTTAACTCCCATTGCCTAGCCCTTAGCAGTCTTCTGCCTTAGAACCAATACACAATATTGGTTCTAAGACAGAAGGCAAGGGTTAAAAAAAAATAAAAATAAAAAGTACCAAAGATGATGAATTAGTATCAATACTAAACATATAGGCAGTAAATAGCATAGTATCTATATTCTTAAAGGAAAAGTAAGTTATAGGAGAAAATAGGCAGTAAAACTATAATAGAGGAAAGCTCAATTTGCTTCTTTCAGAATTAGATAAATTTAACAACAACAAGTAATCAATGACCTAAGTAGAATTTTAGAAAAGTTAAATATGACAGACTGGAACACACTGCATCAGAATAGAAAGGAATATATTGACCTGTCAGTAGTGGTTGACACTTTCACAAAAATCGATCTTGTATTAAGGCATAAAATCCTCACAGTCAAATGCAGAAAAGAAATACAAAATGCATTTTTAAAAAATCAAAATGCAATAGAAATCATATTTCAGTACAGGACTTTTTATTTAAAAGATGAAAAGTTCACTTAATTACTGAATCCTAATAAACAGTCAAAGAATAAGTCACAGAAATAGTAATTAAATTAACAATTAAACAATTAAAGATAACAAGACAATGCAATAAAATGGGGGATTCAGCCAAAGCATTACATTAAAAAATTTTCTATTGAAATTCTTTTATCATGAATTAAGCATAGAACTACAAAAACTGGAAAACCAACAACTTTTAAAACACCAAAATAGAAATCTTGAAAATCAAGGAAAAATTGTCAAAACTGGAAGTAAAAACAAAAACAAAAACCCCAAAATAAATAAAAATAGGTAGTGTTTTTAAAAACAAATAAGCTATCAGTTAACTAGATTTTTAAAAAGAAGGACTAAAACCAAATTAATTAGCATTAAAAATTTGTTTTTAAATCCTTACCTTCCATCTTAGAATCAATATGGGATATTGGTTCTAAAGCAGAAGAGCGGTAAGGGCTAGGCAATGGGGGTTAAGTGACTTGCCCAGGGTCACATAGCTAGGAAGTATCTGAGGTCAAATTTGAACCCAAGACCTCCCATCTCTAGGTCTGAATCTCAATCCACTGAGCCACCCAGCTGCCCCTGCATTGAAAATTTCTGAAAAAGGTAAATTCACAACCAATGAAGAAACACAAGAAATTTCTAGGAGCTATTTTATCTAATTATATACTAATAAAACTAATGATCAGTATGAAATGAATGTTTACAAATATAAATCTTTTTAGAAATAGAATAGGAAATAGAATACTTAAATAATTTTATCTTATAAAAAGAAATTAAACAAGGCATAAATGAACCCCCAAAGAAAAAACCCCAACTAGATGGATCTATACTCAACTTCCATCAAACATTTATACTATATAAGCTGTTTGAAAAAAATAAAGGTTTTGATACTTAAGCCAAGAAGAATCAAAATAGAGAAAGAGGGGGCAGCTGGGTAGCTCAGTGGATTGAGAACCAGGCCTAGAGGCGGGAGGTCCTAGGTTCAAATCTGGCCTCATCCACTTCCTAGCTGTGTGACCCTGGGCAAGTCACTTGACCCCCATGGCCTAGCCCTTACCACTCTTCTGCCTTGGAGCCAATACACAGTATTGACTCCAAGACGGAAGGTAAGGGTTTTAATTTTAAAAAAAATAGAGGAAGAAAACTACCTGCAATATCACAAATGAATAACAATGTAAAAATTTTTAATAAAATACTAGCAAGAAGACTGTAGGAAATAATCACAAGGAGATGCACTCTGACTAGGCTGGATTTCCATAAAAAATGCATTTGGTCCAATATTGGGAAAAATATAAATATAACTGAACGTATTATTTAATAACAAAAGCAACAAAAATCATACCAATAGATGCAGATAAGATGCAACCTGCATTCTAATTAAAAACACTAGAAAGCATAGGAATAAAGAGATTTCCTTAGTATAAGTATTATCTATTTAAAATTAAGACCCTACATTATCTTTAATGGGGATAAAGGCAGACAATTTTCCGATAAAATTAGGGGTAAAGCAAGGATATCCGTTATTATCATTATTATTTAGCACAATGCTAGAAACGCTAGCTAGAGTAATAAGCCAAGAAAAAGAAATTAAGGGAATAAGCATTGGCAAAGGAGAAACAAACATCAGTTTTTGCAAATAATATTATTTACTTAGAGAAACAAAGTCAACTAAAAAAAACCTGAAACAATTTTAGCAATGTTAGAGCACATAAAATAAACCCACACAATCATTAGCATTTCTGTATACAGCATTACCAACGAAATCCAGGAGGAAGAAATAGAGAAATTCCGTTTAAAGTAACTATAGGTGGTATAAAATACTTGGGAATTTACCTGCTAATACACACACAGAAACTATATGCACACAATTATAAAAGACTCTTTAAATAAAAACAGATCTAAATAATTAGAAATATATTAATTGTTCCTGGGAATGCCAAATCAATATAATAAAAATTATACCTTCTAAATTAATTTGCTTATTCAAAATCATGTTAAAAACACCAAAATAGAAATCCTGAAAACAAGGAAAGTTGGTCAAAAGTTGAAGTGAAAACAAAAGATGATAAAAACAAAATAAACTAAGTTAATAAATAAAATTAGGTAATGTTTAAAAAAATAAGCTAAATCAGTTAACTTGATTTTTTTAAAGACTAAAACCAAATTAATAGCATTGAAAATTTCTGAAAAAAAAAATCACAACCATTAAGAAATACAAGAAATTGCTAGGTGTTATTTTATCTAATTATATGTCAATAAAACTAACAATCACGGAAATGGATGAATGTGCACAAAAAAATAAATTCTCTCCTCCCCTTCCTCCCTCCTTAAGAAGTCAAGCAATTTGATATATCAAAGGCTTAATTTATAGAACTAAAAAAAATTATAACAAAATTCATCTGAAGTTACAAAAAATCAAGGATATCAAGGCAATTAATGAAAAAAAAAAGGAGAGAGCCTAGCAGTATCAGGTCTCGAACTATACTCCAAATACATAATCATCAAAACAATTTGGTACTAGATAAAAGGGAGGTTGATCTGTGGAATAGATTAGATACACAACATACAGGAAGTAATAAGCCCAACAGCCTAGAACATATCTTGGCAAACATGTCCACATTAGCTATGTTGTGAAAGAAAATACTTGATCTTTTTACATGGCTAATATGAAAATGGTTTGCATGGTTCCACATGTATAATCTCTATCAAAGTGTCTGGCTTACTAAGGAGGGAGGGGAAGAAGGGGAGAATTTGGAACTAAAATCTTTTTTAAAAATAAATTTTTGTTTACTTGAAATTATGGAAAAAAATTTTTAAAAAGAAAACAGATTAAAGATAAGGAGAAAGATAGAAAGAGCTTCATGATAATACATGTATAACCCAGAATGAATTGCTTGCTGGCTCTGGAAAGTGGGAGGGAAGGGAGGAAGGGAGTCAATCCAAATTGAGAAAACTATGGAAATTTGTTACATGTAATTGTTAAAAATAAAACAAAAAAAAATTTTTTTAATTAAAGTTTTTTGCATGTCAGCTCTGGGAGTGGGGAGAGGAGAGGGGAAGGAGAGTAAATGAACCATGTAAGCATGGAAAATATTTTAAAATAAATAACATTTAAAAAATAATTAAAAAAATTAAAACGTTTGCTTCAATCTGCATTCAAACTACATCAGTTCTTTCTCTCGAGACAGATAGCATTTTTCCTCGTAAGTCTTTTGGAATTGTCTTGGATCTCTGTATTGCCGAGTATGACTGTCACTTACAGTTGATCATCCTTATAATACTGCTGTTACTACAAACAATGTTCTCCTAATTCCTTGTACCTAGTTCCTTTTGCATCAGTTCAAATATGCCTTTCCAGGTTTTTCTGAAACTACTCTGCTCATCATTTCTTATAGCACAGTAGCATTCCATCATAATCATACAACACAACTTGTTCAGCCATTCTTTGATTGATGGGTATCTCCTTAATTTCCAATTCTTTGACACCACAAAGATTTGCTTTATTTTTATTAAGTTCTTTTCTTCCTTCCTTCCTTGTTTTTCTTATTCTTTTCTTTCTTTCTTTCTTTTCTTTCTTTCTTTCTTTCTTTCTTTCTTTCTTTCTTTCTTTCTTTCTTTCTTTCTTTCTTTCTTTCTTTCTTTCTTTCTTTCTTTCTTTCTTTCTTTCTTTCTTTCTTTCTTTCTTTCTTTCTTTCTTTCTTTCTTTCTTTCTTTCTTTCTTTCTTTCTTTCCTGGGCCTCTCCTCAGCTTAGCCCTCATTGATTAATTGTCCCCTTGATTAAATCTCTTGTTCTCTAGCCGATCACCCTCAAAGTCTGTCTCTCAATGAATAGAGGAAATCTTTGCTGCCTACAACAGGCTCAAATTTCTTTAAAGCAGTGGTTCTCAACCTTTCTAATGCTGTGACCCCGCAATACAGTTCCTCGTGTTGCGGTGACCCCAAACCAAAAAATTATTTTCGTGGCTATTTCAAAACTGTAATTTTGCTACAGTTATGATTCAGAAAGTAAATACCTGATATGCATTATGCAATCTCATTGCTACAAATCAAACATAATTTAAACATAGTGATTTATCACAAAAACAATATTTAATTATATGTTGAGAAATATTAATCCAACAGGAGGCAGCCTGAGCGCTGGGGCAGGAGGTAAGTCCTGCCTGGGGAGGAGGTCCACATAGGCTGTCTTCTTCTTCCTGTTGTCTCCCACCAGCTCGAGCTGAGACTTCACTTTGCTGGGGTTACTCTCCTCCGTTATCTGCTCCAGGACTCATTCTTAACCCCTCCGGAGCCGGCACCCCGGTGCACTCTCTGGGTCTCTGTTTGAGTCCAGTCTCCAGGCAACAGGGCAAATCCATCGCCCCTCATAGGGGGAGGGCTGCTGATAGGTAACTAATATTAGTACAATGTGCGGGCAGCAGGGTCCCTGTTCTTTCCAAGATCTTGCTGTAAAGTAGCATGATTTCTCAGCAGCTAAAGCCATTGGAAATATGTATTTTCCAATTGTTTTAGGCGACCCCTGTGTTTTGGTCATTCGACCTCCACTGGGGTCGCGACCCACAGGTTGAGAACCGCTGGTGTAGACCAATATTTCGTACTGTATGCCATGATAAGCTTCAAAAAGACATATGACTTATGTATAAAGAGTGACATCACAAACAAATTAGAAAGACAAAGAAAGGGGATGGATAGGGATATGGATGAGGAAGATACATATAAGAGAAGATCTCATGAGCAAACAAGACAGAGGCAAGCAAGAGGCAAATTAGGTCATTTTTATTACATGTAATTAAAAAGTGGGTGCATCTATGTCAGACTATTCACTGCCTGGAGAGCAGGGAAAGAATCCAAATCATGAAATATCAGAAAATAATGTTCAAAAATTGTTTCTATAAGTAATTGAAAAAAAGTTTTTAATTAAATTAGTTAATTAAAAAGTGAGCGCATGAACAAAACCAATTCAGCTAAAAGGAGTAGGCAAATCAGAAAAAAAATTTGCAGCAAGTTTTTTAATGAAGATCTCATTTCTGCGATACAGAAGGAAACTAATTAAAATGGATAAAAATCATTCCCCAATTGATAAATGGTCAAGTGATAGGAAGAAATAATTTTCAGAGGAAGAAATAAAAGTTATCTATAACTTTATGGAAAAATGCCCTAAATAACTAATAATTAGAGAAATGCAAATTAGAACAACTCTGAGGTAAACAGATGGATAAATCTGACAAAAAAAAGGAAAATGACAAATGATAAGAGTAGCTATGCAAAAACATACTTTAATGCAATATTGGGAGTGGTATGGGTCCAACCACTCTGTAATTTGGAGATATGGCCAAAACGATTATTAAATTGGGTATATACCCTTCAACCTAGTGATATTTCTACTAGGTCTGCATCTCAAAAGAACCAAGAAAGAGGAAAAAGACCGATGGATACAAAAATGTTTATAGCAACTGTGTTCTGAAAGCCAAAATTTTTAAAGAGATTGGACACCATATTGCAAGAAATCATCAGGGAAAGTTGCCTTGATATACTCAAACAAGAAGGGAAAATAGAAATTGAAAGAATCCATGATCACTTCCTAAAAGAGATCCCCAATTAAAAATTCCCAGGCCAAGGGGAACATACTGCAACTGTGTTCATGTATGTGTGGTAGCCACAGAGTGGAAACTGAAGAGATACCCATCAGTTGGGAACAGATAAACAAATTATGGCATCTGAATGTAATGATATACTATTGTTTTATAAGAAATGAGGAAGGGAATGCTTCAGAAAAAATGGAAACTTCCACTTGTATGAATATATGCAAAGAGAAAGTGAGGAAAACCAGAAAAATTATGCCATAAAAAACAATATTGAAGATGTTATTTGTAACTTTGGATAGAGCTGTTCTGTTTGAATGATGAGGTCAGAAAACATTGCTCAAAGAGTTAAGACAGTGAGAATCAAGGAGGTGGAGTTGGAGGATCAAATGAGGAGAATCGGGGAGACGTGGACATACTTATAGACGATGGAAGATCGCCGAGAGAATGAGAGGGACAAATGATGGAGCATGCTGCTGAGAGCGATGGGAGAGGATCATTGGTATATATAGAGGGAGAAATGAAGCTGATGAAACAGCAAGTGGCAAAAATATCCCAATCGTGCATCATCTTCATCCCTCTAGACGCTGGCTGCACCCCGCCATCACACCTAACACACGGATCCTGGAGGGAAAGTCTGAACTCTGCTCGTTTCCCTTTACCACTCCCAACGACACACCTCTCACCACCATCACAATCTTTCCTTTGAGGCTTTCGGTAGCCAAATTATCACACAATCCAGATCCCTGAATGGACCCGATTCATACTGGGGGCCTTTGATAGATCGAGATTCCCTGGAACACTCATAATTCCCTTGTACTTCAAGTGGACTCCCCTACTGCACCGTGGCTCTACTCTTGATTTGCTCTCACTGCCAACTGAAATTCTATTTGATGATGAAATTCCATCTGTTCTTGTTATTCTTACTCTTCCTCCCCTTGACTCCCTAACCTTCTTAGCCCTTCCGCATTCTGCCTTACTTTTTAGCCAGTTGAACTCTCCATTCTCTTGAATTCAAACACTTTTGTCCTATTTCTACTTGTGTTTCAAAGACTGATCAATCCTTCATTTCTGCCCCAATCCAGGTGCTTTTCTAACTCATGGATCCCTTAGTATAAGTGAGGTCAGGATATTGTGAAGATGAGATTCACTGATGTATTTTATCTCCTCTCCAGGGACCCGTGTGGCAGCCAAGCAACCCTTCTCGGCTGTCTCTCTCCTCGATATCAAGGCTACTTCAAATGGCCTCTGGATGCCTTCCGCACTACCACTTCCCTCAACTCAGCGGAGGACTTCATGTCTTAAGGAAAAAGAGGCGAATCATCCTTCTCTTGCCACTTGTCCCCTTGATTAAAGCTCTTGTTCTCTAGCCGATCCCCCTCAAAGTCTGTCTCTCGATGAATAGGGGAAATCTTGGCTGCCTACAACAGGCTCAAGTTGCCGGGACCCCGCACTACAGTTCCTCATTTGCGGTGACCCCAAACCAAAAGCTTATTTTGGGGGCTACTTCAAAGCTGTCATTTTTCTAGTTGTGATTCGGAATGTAAATACCTGATAGGCATCATGCATTCTCACTGCTGCAAATGGAGAGGCTGAGAACTGCTGCTCTAGGAGAAAACCTTTCCTAGACTCCAGGATCTTCGAGGTGTCCATATGATCGCTTCCCCTTCCCAGGCAAATTTCTACCAAGAACGATCTGTGCTCACCAACGCACCCTTTTCAAACCTCCACAACCTGACCAGACTTCATTAGTCAACTGACACAGCTCTGCAGTTACCCTCTTAATCACCCCATAGAAGGGCTTTCCAGAAGCCTCCTCTCTGCTGCTCTGGGCTCTGTTGACTTCATGGCGCTCCTCTTCCTAGGCTTTGCTGGGTCATCACCTACAGGGTGCTCCCTGCTCGTCCCAAAGCTGTCTCGGGCCGTCTCTATACCTTTCCATGGGTTTGTCACCCCTACGCAGATGTTTGGTTCTATATGTCCGGGTCTATTCTCGCTCCTGAACCCAAACCCACCAGCTGTCCGTCAAACGCCTCCCCATAGGGACCCCCCCTCAGCGACTAGGCACCAAATACACTTTCCTTTACGTCTGGTCACTCTCCAGGGGCCCAGCTTCCCCGCCTGCCACCCACAGTGACTCCTCCCATCCCACCGGGTGCCGAATCTCGTCGTTCTTGCCGTTCACTTCCTCTTTACTTCCACATCTCCCAACCCAGACGGGCAGACCTAAACACGGGCTCCTCTGTCTTTGGCCGTCCCCGTTTGAGCTCCACTCCCTGTCTAGCCTCGTGCGCTCCGCACGCAGCCCAGCCGCGTGCTTTTCTTGACCTTGCAGAACCCCCTTTCTGTGGCCAGGCGCTGTCTTTCCCGTCATGCCTTTC
Organism: Monodelphis domestica; assembly: GCF_027887165.1. Lineage (NCBI taxonomy): Eukaryota > Metazoa > Chordata > Mammalia > Didelphimorphia > Didelphidae > Monodelphis > Monodelphis domestica. Next base: position 10,497,894 of record NC_077230.1, on the reverse strand, counting down.
CTCATCTCAGAGGGTCTCGGGCGTAGGAGAGCCCTTAAAGCCCAGTGAATCGGCCCCCACATTCCATTTCACCCCTTCTTCCTCCAACGTGCTTGCTCTTTGTGTGCAGGCACGGACGGGTGCATGGCTGCCCCAACACGACTGAGGAGGCACAGCCTAAGCGTGGGAGTCTTGTGGTGCCAGGAACTGGCCAGACTCCACAAAACGACGCCATTTCAGTCACAGAAGCGGCAAGCTCTGATACTCCACAAGCAAACATTTGGCCTCTTTCAAGGACCATTTAATGTGAATTAAACTGCTCGTTTGGATTCGCTCCTAGTTTATTGGAGCGCTGCTGGGGCTCCATCCTCCCGTGAGTCTTGTACAGTCTCCCCAGGCCAAGGGACACGCACGCGTCTGTTCTCTGTGAGATGGCAGGACGGAAAGTGAAGATCAGACGGTGAAACGACACGAAGGTTCACACGTAGGACGGTCACGTGATTCCAAGACTGCTCCCGCAGGCGCCGTCACGCACGGTTGTCGGGACTGAAAGTGGACTGCTAAGGGGGCAGCATGCCTTGTCCTTTTCCCAACTCTAATGCATGCTCGAGCATTATCTTCTCCTCTCGAACTTCTCACGTATCCCACCCACATTCTTCTGAAATGAAAATGCACGTCAGGCTCAGAGCTTCCCAAACCATTTTAATTTTTGAAGTGATTCACAGTTTCCAGAAACCCAGGACCCTGACAGATTCCATGAGCTAATCTCAATTTGCAAACACAAATACGTTATGACATCTAGAAAGGCCTTGCTCAAAGGTTCACGTTTTCTTGGGCCAGTCCTTTCTTCTAGTCATGTTCATGAAGGGTCTTCCCAACACTAAGGGCCCTTTCAAATAAAAATAAACCATGCTTTTGAACTGTTTTTTTTTTTAATATCACAACAGTTTTTATTACTGAAAACATAATATTTTTATGTGATTTCTTGCTAAGGATATCCTGGAATACTTATTTGCCTCAGGATGGAAAATATTTCTTCTGCTTATTCTTTTCTGGAAGTTGGAATCCTCAAAAACCACCCAAAGAACCAGTCCTGGCACGTAGAAAGCATTAAAGATCTTTCCTTGTGCTTCTTTTCATCCTCCTGCCTGGAGATCTGAAAAGCATCCTTGTTCTTAAAAGACACGGAATCCGCTTCTTCTTCTTCTTTGAGGAACCTGTGGATTCGCTGACGCTCCTGTTCAGCTTCTTCGGAGGGGGAAGAGAATCGCAATCGGCTGGAGTTTCTGCACTCTTTGCCAGTTCCCTCTTGGCTGGCGTGGCCTTCTGCTGGGGAGGAGCAACGCTGCCTGCGTTCGCCCGCTGATGTTTCTTCCTTATCATCCGGGCGGTATCTACATCCTGACCCTCCATCTCTCGGGCACTGGCTCTAGTTGACTGTAATTCTCTCAGACGGACCATTTCTGAAGACACCTTTGAGGGCGGCTGGGGAGCAGCGTGGCTGCTTCCGTTAACTTGCTTCCTTTGCTTTGCGGCCACTTTGGGGGTCCCCACGTGACGGCGCCCAGGCTTTGGGGACACGTCAGTCGGTGCTCGCGCGGCTTCCCCCCAACGAGCTTCGGTGCAAGGCTTCTGGGTGGGGCCCGAGTCTCTCTTTTTGTGCTCCGCCATCTTCTGACAAGCAGCTCTTTCCTTGCTTTTGCCCGAGGCTGGCTGCACTTCAAGGCCTGCCGATCCTCGCTCTTTGCCGTCCTTTTCGGTCCCCGTTGCGTCGCTCCTATTTGGCTCCTGGAAGCCCTCGGCTGCCTTCGTGCCCTTTGGCCCTTGGCCCTTCTTTCTCCTACGCGCGCCCCCCGAGCTGCTGTTTTGAGGACTGAAGGGAACGGCTGAGTCCGATGAGCTCGTCTCCCGCGGAGGAGACTCGGCGCTCGCCGTCTTCCTGCCTTTCCTCTTCGGAGTCCTGGAGCCGCCCTTCGCAGAAGCCACAACTTCCTCCAACTTCCGCTTTCCATCGTTTGTGCCTACAAGAACGACAAAGCAGAACCGTGTTTAGTGATGACGTCCCACCGCGAAGCAACGGCCATTGGCTCGTTGGTGCCGGCTGCGCGTCACCGTGGAGGGGTGCGACCAGGTCAAAAGCACGCAGGAAGCGCTTGGTGCGCACGAAGCATTTGGGATGAACAGGAAACAGGCGCCATGAGCCAAGGGGGAGGTGCAAAGCCCGGAATCCCCGGGCGCAGGGCAGAGAGGCAGGCCAAGCGGAAGCCCGGTACTCCTGTCCTGGGGGAGGAACAACCCGGAAGAGGGGTGCCTTCGGGGGGCTTCCCAAGCCGGGAGGGGGCCCCGCCTGCGGCAGTCGATCCCACCACACTGGCTGGAGCGCTTCGGACCAGGACCGAGAACAGTACTGCGCTGGCCGTTGGAGGCGCCATGACGTCGGGTCCGCTCCGGAGTGGGCCCAGATCAGACCAGGATGTGATTGCTAAGTCTTTGCCTCCGTGCCCGAGTTGGACACATGACGTGACCCCAAATTCAACGTGACAAGAAGCCACGCAGGAGTAAAGCAGGCTCGAAACGCAGCCACGTGGCAGTGGGCACGAGCCGAGGACGAGGGGGGGGAGGGAGGACCGAAGACCGGAAGGGAGCAAGGCAGGACGGCAGCACGGAGAGGGGGAGCCAACCCCGGCCCACAGACGTGTCTGGGAGCTCGTATGATCCAGGCCGTCACGGCTGTGAGGGTGCTGCCCAAGGAGAGGTGGGAGAGCCGAGGTTAGCAAGCTGGCGAGCCCTGGAGCGGCCTGCCAGTACCGAGTGGCCCCACCAGCCCTCATGCCTCCTGGTACGGAGGGGCAGCGCCGGGAAAACGCCTCCTGGCACGGAGGGGCAGTGCTGGGATATCGCCTCCTGGTACGGAGGGGCAGTGCTGGGATATCGCCTCCTCATACAGAGGGGCAGCGCCGGGATATCGCCTCCTCATACAGAGGGGCAGCGCTGGGATAACGCCTCCTCATACAGAGGGGCAGCGCTGGGATAACGCCTCCTGGCACAGAGGGGCAGCGCCGGGATAACGCCTCCTCATACAGAGGGGCAGTGCCGGGATAACGCCTCCTCATACAGAGGGGCAGTGCCGGGATAACGCCTCCTGGCACAGAGGGGCAGTGCCGGGATAACGCCTCCTGGCACAGAGGGGCAGTGCCGGGATAACGCCTCCTCATACAGAGGGGCAGTGCCGGGATAACGCCTCCTGGCACAGAGGGGCAGTGCCGGGATAACGCCTCCTGGCACAGAGGGGCAGTGCCGGGATAACGCCTCCTCATACAGAGGGGCAGTGCCGGGATAACGCCTCCTCATACAGAGGGGCAGTGCCGGGATAACGCCTCCTCATACAGAGGGGCAGCGCCGGGATATCGCCTCCTGGCACAGAGGGGCAGTGCCGGGATAACGCCTCCTCATACAGAGGGGCAGTGCCGGGATAACGCCTCCTGGCACAGAGGGGCAGTGCCGGGATAACGCCTCCTGGCACGGAGGGGCAGTGCTGGGATAACGCCTCCTCATACAGAGGGGCAGTGCCGGGATAACGCCTCCTCATACAGAGGGGCAGTGCCGGGATAACGCCTCCTCATACAGAGGGGCAGTGCCGGGATAACGCCTCCTGGCACAGAGGGGCAGTGCCGGGATAACGCCTCCTGGCACAGAGGGGCAGTGCCGGGATAACGCCTCCTGGCACGGAGGGGCAGCGCTGGGATATCGCCTCCTCATACAGAGGGGCAGTGCCGGGATATCGCCTCCTCATACAGAGGGGCAGTGCCGGGATAACGCCTCCTCATACAGAGGGGCAGTGCCGGGATAACGCCTCCTGGCACAGAGGGGCAGCGCCGGGATAACGCCTCCTGGCACAGAGGGGCAGTGCCGGGATAACGCCTCCTGGCACAGAGGGGCAGTGCCGGGATAACGCCTCCTCATACAGAGGGGCAGCGCTGGGATATCGCCTCCTCATACAGAGGGGCAGTGCCGGGATAACGCCTCCTGGCACAGAGGGGCAGTGCCGGGATAACGCCTCCTGGCACAGAGGGGCAGCGCTGGGATAACGCCTCCTGGCACGGAGGGGCAGTGCTGGGATAACGCCTCCTGGCACGGAGGGGCAGTGCTGGGATAACGCCTCCTCATACAGAGGGGCAGTGCTGGATAACGCCTCCTGGTACGGAGGGGCAGTGCTGGGATAACGCCTCCTCATACGGAGGGGCAGCGCCGGGATAACGCCTCCTGGTACGGAGGGGCAGCGCCGGGCTGACACCCTTCCCTAGTCTGAGTCTGCTCTCGCTGGGCCTCTCCAGGCCCGAAGGGCGCTCCTTGGTTCCCGGGCGCCGAGGACGGAAGGGTTTCTGCCGGCTCCACTGAGGCCGCTTTGGCGCCGCTGGCTGAGCGCGGCACACGGGCTGCTCCGGTGGCCGCGGAGGCCCGGCACCCCGCCCGAAGGGCGGCTCTGCCCCCCCCCCGCCCCGCCCCGGCGGCGCCTCACCTCTCTCGGCCTCTGTCTCGCGACCCCTCTTGCGCTTGCTCTTGGCCGACTTCTTGCGCCGAGGAAGGCCGTCCTGAGGGAAGACGCCTGTGGACCAAAAGTCAGGTCAGTCGGGGCTGTTCACGGGCCCTGACCCGGCGGGCCTCCGCCTCTACAAGGCCTCCTTGCCCCGGCGGGCCTCCGGAGTCCGGACTGCGCAGCAGCAGCAGCAGCTCGGCCCGTCCTGGCACACCACGCGGGGGCGCCGTCATGACAGAACAAAGCCCCGAACCGCACGGGACAGCTGGCGGGGCCGCGCAGGGCCTGCCCGACGTGCGGCCCCTCCCGGGCCACGTCTGCGCTCGGCAGCCCCGGCTGCTGCCAACGACGGCTCCTGAGGGAGCCACTCGGACGGCCTCAGTGCCGTCTCCAGCTCAAGCGTCACGCCGGGCGCGGGGCCAAGCGCAGACCAGGGACCCCACGGGGCAGGCCGAGCGGGGCGCCTGAGGACCGGCAGCCAGCAGAAGGCGCCGCGCCAAAGGAGCGCTGGGCCGGGCGCGGGCTCCGGGAAGCAGCTCGGGCTACCTTACCGATTGCTAGACCGGGTGCCCTGCCAGGACAAAGCGGCTCTCTCCGGCTTGTTCTGGTTAAGCTCACACTCAGAGCGTGCAAAGGCACGCACCAGCGCCGAGAGCCGCCCGTGTGCCAGGGAGCGGCAGCCCCAGCCGGTGCTCGGAGGCCCACAAGCACCCGCGCTGCCGCCGCCGCCTCTCCCTCACTTCGTGTCTTGGAGACGGGAAGAAGAGCGCCAAGGGCTGGGCGGCGGGGTTCAGTGACCGGGCCAGGGCCACCCCACCGGGAAGGGTCTGGGGCCCCCGGAGCCCCCTGCGGCCCCCCAATAGTCTTTTCCCCCAAAGGATCACGTTAAAGCGCGCCCTTTTCAGAGAAAGGAGCCGCGGCCTCTGCAAGCCTTACCTTCCGCCAGGCTCTGGAACCTAAAGAGGGAGAAACAAAAGAAACGGTCTCAGAAGGCTGGGACGGAGCCGCACCCTCACCAGGCAGCACCCCAACCTCCGGCCAGGCCGAGTTTCCCAGGGTCCTCCTCAGCGGCCCCGCCTGGAGGAAAGCAGCCCACAATCCTTTGTTTTTAGAGCTGCGGCCGCCCGGGCTCCGGCTCCATCCTGATCGGCGCGGGGGCCGCGGCCGGCCGGGCTCCGGCTCCGTCCTGATCGGCGCGGGGGCCGCGGCCGGCCGGGCTCCGGCTCCGTCCTGATCGGCGTGGGGGCCGCGGCCGGCGCGCTCCTCCCGGCTCACCCCCCGCTGCTACACGCTGCGCGGCCGGCCCTGGCATTCCGTGCTGCGCCGGCCCTCTTCCCGTCGGCCCTTGGCGCAGGGCTTCTACTGTAGCCGATGAACCTGGCCAGGCCTAAAGCTCCGGACCCGGACGGCCGTTTAAAGCTTTCGGACGGTTCGCCACAGCCCGAAACGCCTCCCCGGCCTCTGCCTTCCTTTCCCGCAGTCGAGGCCCGAGGCTGGGCCCATAGAACGAGCTCTCACCAAACTGGCTAGCAGACCGCTCCCTTTTCCATCTCCCCTCTCTGTGCCTTTGAACAGAGCTGCCAGCAGAGCCGGAATTTTCTCTTTTTTCTGCTTATCTCTTCAGCCTAATTCTAAGTGAGGCTCCATTCAATGGCCATCTCCTTCAAGAAGGTTTTCCCTATGGGGACCGCTGGGGGCACGGTGGGTAGCCAGACAGGTCCTGGGTTCAAATCCTACAAGTCACTCAATCCAGAGTGCCTACTCTTCCTGCTCTTCTCCTTTAGAAGAAGTAAGAGCTTAAAAAAGCCTTTTCTAAGCCCTCTCGCTGCCAGGGCAGCTTCCACCAACTCGCTGGGCATTTATTGGGTCCGTGCCTCGGGCTCTCTTGTCTGTGTCGGCGCTTCGGCACAGGTGCTTCCGGCCACTTCAGGGGTCCCCCACAGATAACTGCTGAATGGATTCCCAGCATGGGATGAGGGGACCGGGAAGAGCGGCTCGGGGAAGACACCGGCCCGGGTGTGAGGGAAGGTGCAAGGAGCGCTGCTGACCCGGAGCCTCGGAGGCCGAAGGAAATCCTGCGCGGCCACCCCGCAGGCCACAGAAGCAGCGTCCCGGCAGAGCTAAGGCACTTTCCGCACGTGAGACAAGAGAAGGCCCCAAAGTGCCGCCAGAGCCAGGAAGCTCCCTGCTTCCTGAAGTACTTACTTCCTGACCAGTTTGTAGAGACGCTTCCTGTTCAGTGAAGGCGTGTACTGTCTGCTGGCCATTTCAAACAGTCTGTCGGCAATCTCCTCGTAGTTGAACTACAAAAAACAAAGATTTCACTTACAACAATTCCTTTGCTCCAGGTCCCTCTGGTGTGAAACAACTCTCCAATGTGAACACAGCGGGCGCTTTATTACAGCCCGCAGCAATCTGACCCCAAATACCGCCGACAGGGCTTTACCCCAAAGATTATATACGTAGGAAGAAGAGAGGTGCTAGAATGGATCATTACAGCACCATAAGAAACAAAGAAATAGACATTTTCAGAGAAAACGGACAAGATTCTATTTCAACTAATAGAGAATGAAGCATGTAGAACCAAGAGAATAATTTTAAAAATAATCACATCAAAAAAATCTACCTTCTGACAGAAAGGTGACCAACTCAACATGGAGACTAACATACATATTTTCGGGCACGGCCAACATGGGAATTCACTTTGCTAAATTAGCTACATGTATTAAGTGTTTTCTTTTTTAAATTTTTTATTGGGGGGGAGAATATGGAGAGAAGAAAATCAAAGTCAACTGAAAAATAAAATTCCTTTTTTTGTTTAAAACACTGTGAAATGTAAAACATTTCACAAATTTGGTTCAGCCAGGAATACTAATTTCTCACGGCTACCTTGGGACTCTTGCGCCCAGATGAGCCAGTTAAGTCATTTTATTTTTATTTTTTAACTTTG